>NC_134209.1:65094464-65708928 GCF_965140235.1 Caretta caretta | reverse complement strand
TAAGCCGGGTGATCAGGTTCTACTTTTGCTCCCAAGTACAGAGTCCAAGTTACTTGTTAATTGGCAAGGACCATATGAAGTAGTATGCGAAGTTTGGCCAGTTAATTATGAAATCAGACAGCCCAACAAGAGGAAACTCACTCAGGTTTACCATGTTAATCTTCTGAAGCCCTGGAAGGAATGAGGGACTTTATTTTATTGCTCTTTATCCCCCTGAGCCAGAACTGGGGCCCTAAGTGCCCACGTCACTGGAGCCACACCCTATACAGATGGGTGGACACCTCTGCCCAGAACAGAGGGTCCAGGAGAAAAGCCTAGTAAAAGCCTTCTCGACAGAGTTGGTCTCCTGACCAGAGCAGATTCATCTTGTGCACCATCATATCCAAATGGAATCTGGGCAACTTGTCGAGGAGAATCTATGGTCACGTCCCCCCGCAAAATGTGGGAGGCTGTGAGGCAAGAGGTCCAGGCGATGCTGGAGCTAGGGGTCATTGAAGAATCCTGCAGCGAATGGCAAAGCCTGGTCATATTGGTCCCAAAGCTGGATAGCACATCTGGTTTTGCATAGACTTCAAAAAGGTCAATGCTGTTTCCAAATTTGATGCTACCCCATGCTCTGAGTAGAGAAACTATTAGACCAGCTGGATGAGGCCTGATATATAGCCATGTTAGACCTAATGAAGGGCTATTGGCAGATTGCATTCACACCAGAATCACAGGAGAAAACTGCCTTTGCCACACGCTTTGGCCTGTATGAATTTAGAACTATGGCTTTGGCTTCCACAGTGCCCCAGCAATGTTCCAGTGGCTCATCAATCAGGTTCTTCAACCACATGGCTCATATGCAGCAGCCTGTTTACATGATGTGGTCACCTACAGCTGAGATTGGGAGGAACATTTAGCACAAGTAACTAAAGGACTTCAGTCTCTATGAGGGACTGGACTAACTGCAAACCCAGTAAAGTGCAAGATTGGGAAAGAAGAGACCACCTACATGGGATATACTTTGGAGAAAGGCCAGGTCTGACCCCTCATGTCCAGGCCCTCAAAGCATGCCAATGCCAGCCACGAAGAAGCAAGTTGGAAGGTTTTTGAGGCTCACAGGCTACTACCACTAATTTGTGCCAGGGTTTTTGATGATAGCAGAAAAAAAAAATCTAGTTAAGGACAGTAGCCCCGCTTGCGTAGAGAGCCTGTCCAGCTCAGTTCCAGCTTCTCAAAAGATTTCATTTTACAAACCAATGCCTCAGAATTGGGACTGGGTGCAGTATGGTCCCAGGAAACAAATAGAGAGGAACACTTGGTACTCTATTTAAGCTGCAACTGTTCCCTCGGGAGCAGTCATATTCCACCATAGAAATGGATGGACTTACCGTGGAATTTCTCCAATAATACCTCTTGGGAAATCCGTTCAGGCTTATGTACTGGTACTGGTACATAATGTACTGGTACTTGTCCTTTCAGCTGTACGCTTTCCCAATTCAGTATAGAGAGGAAAAAGTTCACCAAAATGCAGATTTTTTTTCCCAGGAAGAGACAGTCTACTGCTGAAGCAGAGCAACCAGTGGGAACAGACTCCAGTGGAGAGAGAAATCTGCCATGCCACACCCGGCCAGGAGCAGGCACCAGTGGTGAGCTGAACCTTTCACAGTCTCCCACTGCCCAGGTGAGTGTTCTGATGACAGAGTTGCTTGGGGGTGGGGTTTCCATCTGCTCCCCTTGCCCCAGTTTTGATCAAGATTTCTCTCTTGCACCTGAGAATCCTTTCCTAATGAAAGTATTGTTGAAACTGATACACTCCCCTGAAGAGTTTCAGTTTTGACAAATAGGCATTTTGTGACAAAAAAAATTTTTGTAAGAAAGTTTTAAATATTAACTGTTTCTAAATATTAACTGGACATTAAAGCTTATATGTAGATCTGCAAATTGTTGATTTGTCTTATGAACTCTATAAATCTTTTCATTGTTGGCCAGCAGACAGTCAAGCAAGTTTGATAACTGTTGGGTCCTTTAACCTCTAAAGCTCCAATGCTGTGCTTGATTTGAGGATGAAACTTTTAGCTTCCATTTAAAATGCATAAAATAATGAGTCTTAGGCTATGTCTACACTACCACTTATGTTGATATAACTTATGTCACTTAGGAGTGTGAATAAACTGCCATAGTGACTATTGTTCTTCGGGGGTGGATTTATTATGTTGATGGGAGAGCTCTCTTCTGTTGTCTTAGATTGACTCCAATAATAACCATAGCCTGAGTTCATGAATGTAATTGTAATGTTTAAATGTACATTATTCATGGGAGGAGCACTCTGTAAACATCCACAGAGTGGATGGGTAAAATTTTCAAAAGTCCTTAGGCCAGATTTTCAAAGGTATTTAAGCTCATAATAGGAGTTAGGCGCTGAACCTGTTTAGCTGCTTTTGAAAATGCCACTTGGAGCTTATCTGCATCTTTAGGCACCTAAATACCTTTGAAAAATTCTCCCTAAGTGACTTAGGTGCCATTGACTTTCCATAGGACTTAGGCACCTTTGAAAATTTTACCTTACATCATCTTCCTACAGATCTCTCCTTAGTACTCACCTGTGTCAATATATGTACCAAATACTTGATAATGACTGAGCAGCAAGGCCCGCATCCTACTTACGCATGGGCTTAGCTTTATGCAATGTGAGTAGTCCTACTGAACTCAAAAGTTTAGTGAAGTATGTGTGTAAGTCTTTGTAGGATCAAGGCTTTCATGTGTAGAGACTACTTATTAAACTAATAATAGTCTCACTGTTTCCTGCCATTATCCTCATCTGTTTTTTTTGTCTCTGGTCACATTGGGGCAGGAACTATCTTTTCATTATGTATAGACAGTGCTTAGTACATTGGAGCCCTAGGTTCTACCACCATTCAAATTAATAACTTGCCTCGTAAATATATTAAATTGTATTAATAGTCATGCAGGAAAAAAGAACTAATTAGTTGGTATCATTTTTTTTTAAAATCTGGGCATTATTCCAGACTTCCTGCATCCTGCATTTCTAGCACAGTTGTGCTTCTGGGTTTCTGTTCAAAATTATTTCCTCTTTTTTTCATTATGACTGGGATAAATATTAGCCAGGGTAACCATAATAAATGTATTTTAATAATGATAAAACTCTCTCAGATAGAATTTGTCACTGATTGTCAGAACTCTTGAGAAGAGTAACAAACCCAGTAAATAAAGTAATGTGTAACATTATCATTGACGGAACATTTCTTACCATTAAGCCTTCAAACTCTTATTCAGCTGTCAACCCATGGGCACTTTCTGGAGCCAAATTCTCTCATGCTGTGCACTGCCTGCAGCTCGCCTGAAGCTCAACTTTGACTAAAAGTGTTGATTTCACTTCTTTTAGCCTTGTTCTCATTTAGCATTAAAACCTGCGTAAAGTCTGCCTTTTATTCTGTAAAGTACACATGCATGTGTCATCCCTCTCACACTTCTGTTGTGAAGTTAAGGCGCTCAAAAGATATGCTAGTAATCTTAATAAATAATTGATTAGAAAGGAGTCTGGCAGTGTTAATTGTGAGGTGCAGCTGAGTGAATGTCAAAACAAAAGCTCTTCTGAATGTTTCCGAATACCTTGTAAAGTCTTTAGCACTGAGCAACAGGGTCAGTGCACTGAAGTGGAATTTAAAGGAGGTTCTTGAATGTAATGGATTTTGACTTGCTTTTGTCATGTGCCTCAATGCATCATTGATTGAGCACTCATTTATTAAATCAGCTGTATTTTTTGCTGTTTGTCAGACCATAGACGTTTATTGGAGCAGGTTTTTTTAAGCACAGGTTACTTGTCTTAATAACTCAGATATAATTAGTTGGATTTAAAAAAAAGATGATTGATTTTCATGTATAAAGACAGATGTGAAGAAGCTCATAAAGAAACATTTTGGGAGTATTTTATTGTTATCATATACGGGGGGGGAAGAACAGGGTTACTGATCATTCAAGTCTTTAAAAGTACTGGAATACTGATAATTCAAGTGTTTAAAAGATACCTTTAAATTGAGCTCTAAACAAATGCTTAAAAATTGTTTCATTTGGAAGGGTCTAAATGTGTGCATTGAAGGAGTAGCTCATAGTAACCAGTGTTCAGTGAGTTCCTTAGAAATGAGCATATAGGAAATCTGAGTGCTAAAGAAACAAGTATGGTACACTGTAGATTTCTCAGGTGCTGTTCTCTGATTAGTGGAAAGGCTAATCACCTGCAGTATGCTGGAATTGCGTTGGTGCTATGTATATCTGATTAGAGCATTGACAGCAGGGCAGAAGAAAGAAGACCTTGACAATGTGCCAAAATATCCCTTTAGGTAAGCAGATGTTATTACCCTTGGAAGGAAAAGTCACTTCTCCAGAATGGTTATTGCTGATTGTGATAAGTACTCTACAGATGGGCTATCAACTTCTGAGAAATGTACATATGCAGTATTTAATATGGCAATTACTTGTCAAATCTGGAAATGTTCATCTTAATGCTCTATACTTGTTGGATAAATGGCTAAGTCAGCTGTTTGCAAATCATCATCACAGCTCCCGATCTGAGGAAACAGATTGAAGACAAGCTCAAATTTGATTTTTCAATATTGCTATTGGTAATGAGAATTGGGGGAGTTTCCTGATCTGAACAATAAACAAGAGTTCCTTACAGGCATGGAGAGGGGAAAAAATCATGACAAAAAAAGTGAGGTGTTTTGATGTCTTGCTGGATATTGCACAAAATAACGTCCATGTGTGGAGGACCATTGGAATTTGGACCAGTGGAGCATTCTTTCTTTTATCAGCAAAATCCTGGATAATGGCTTTTTAGAGGAGACTGATTGATTTTGAGGAGTGAGGAAAGAAGAGGAATGCTGAAAGAAATAAGCTGGAGGACGATGGGGAGGAAAGGGAAGAAACTAACATGTTGAGACAGGAATTTTAAAAATGTCAGCGGTAATGTTTTGTTTGCACCATAAATCACTAGATATGAATAGGCAAAATTCAAAAAATGTGAGTGGACTAATCTTTAGTTCAGATCCTTATTACTAAAGCCACGTATCTATTAAGGACCTTTCTGCAAAGTGCTGAGTGCTTTCAATTCCCCTTTGTCTGTAGGAGTTGAAGATGCTCAGTACCAACCAGTGTTGGGCCCATTAAGGGCAAGAATTCTTAAATTACTGAAGACGTGAAACTGAATTAAATGGTAGGCCATTCTCTTCTGTTGCAGTTAATTAAAATACTGAAGTTAAATCTTAACTATGATTGTGAAGGTGTGTGTGTATGTATATATACTTTTACTAATACCTTTTGATAAATACATTCTGTTTTATCACCCATAAACTGCAGTGACACCTGCTGTAGTTGTGAAATCCACACTGGACAGCTTGCTCTTAAACCCACTTGACAAGTAACTCATGATTTAAGCAGCTGGTTTTGCTTTTTAGGCTGTCAGACACAAGGGGACAGTTTTTTTTCTTCTCTTTCTGGCTCCAGGCTCTTCCAAAAGATAGTAGTCTGAATTTGAAACCAAACAGACTAAAGCTTCAGTCCACATGTTTACAGAGATTTTCCATGTACATTTTCTTGGTTTGAGTTCTTTTAAACTACAGCTATGAGAGAGAATAAAATAGTGCTTTACCTAGTAAAGAACAAAAATGTTCACTCAAGCAATTTTTTTCTCCCTGAAGTCAAACAACCAAAGCTTTTTATTACTGATTGCCTGAATTGTCTGTCTGATTTTTAGATAAAACAGTAAAGCAGATTTAATATTAAAATTAAAACAGGTTTAAATATAATACTTCAAAAATACCCCATGTTAACAATTTTTGCAGAGTTAAATTTTGTGGAATGATCAAGTAGGCTTCTAAAGATTATAAAACTCTCTGGGAGCTCATTCCACAGCATGCAACTTTGAAGGGGGACAGTTTTTTAATACTTCATGTAAAACAGTTAATAAAAATAAATTATGGTTGTCTTAAAATGCACACCAATTCACATCAGGGAAAAAAACCAGAAGAAACTGGAAACACTAAACTGTTTCTTTTTATCCACATACTGGTTTTCCTAATCTTCATATATAAGTAGGCTTATGATATATATCATGTCTGATCCACTTTGTTTTACTATAGAAAACAGCCTTAATTATGACATTGCATCTAAATAGGGTCTTTCATTTTAAGATCCTTGTGTTTAAAGAGTGCCTTTCATCCAAAGGGGATCCCAAAGCACTTTATAAAGTTTATATATTGTATAATAGTATTTTATATAAGTAGTATAGCAGTTAACTAGATTTCAAAAAAGTGATTTCAAAAAGTGTAATTATGTCTGTATGTATTTATAACAGCAATCATTTTTCTCATCACTGTCATCATGCAGTCATCTCTAGGGGAAATCATGACAACTGTTAAATAGTGTGCAGCAAAGTTTCAGAACTATTTAGAACACAAAGTGAAGAATAATACTGTGTCCCATTGAAATTACACCTTGAATAGTAAGAGGCAGGATATAGTTACCTACAGGAAACTAGAATTTGACCATATTGCTTGGATAGAAACCTCTGTCCTGGTAAAAAGTCCCATGGCACTTTTCACATGCAAGTAGCCAAGACCTGTTTTACATCTGATCTGACAGAGAGCACCAGCAGCAGCATAGTGGTCCCTAACACTGTGTTAGGACCATTAGTGCCACATACAGGGGGATTAAACCTGCCAGCTGTTGGATAAATATTAGTTATTAACAGCTAGTACTGAGTAAGACTGTTACATAATATTGGTAATTTTCAAAGTGGAAACAACCAGTAGGTGAAAGGTGATACTTGATTGTAATTAGGTCACACAACCTGATTTCTTTAATGTCAAATTAGTGCATTTGAAAGCTAGCCTACAAATAATTGTATATTATTTTGGAGTGTGCACAAACTTGTTACCATCTCTGAAAAATGTAGCCTCTAGGTAGATAAAAGGATGTGATTCATTCAGTGGATCCTGCAGCATTTACAGTCTGCTGTGTACCGGATCAAGTGGTTTATGAATAGTGAGGAACACAACGGTAGATGCAAGTAAATGCTCCTTTTGGTTAGAAAATCCTAGGAATCCTCACTAAAATTCAGCCTTGCCTTGAGTGCCTTAGGACATGCATCATACATCCAGCTAAGGGGAATTCATATAGTGCTAAGAATGTGTGTGCCGCATGTCATTTGCTTCATTAATTATACTCACTCTCAATTAAGCTTGCAGGCAGAGCTTAATTGATTTGTATGCAGAGGGCTGTGGCTTTCGAAATGTAAGCACACAAATGATATCTCCAGGTAAGAGTTTCCAGAGCAGTATTGTCAGCAATTCAGTCTTACAGTGGTTCCCCAAGTATGGGGCTGGGGGCTGCAGGAAGGACTAAGAAGACATGTAGGCTAGAGCACGTATCACCTCAAGGAACAGGACAGAGGACTACTACCCTGAAAAAGGGAGGATAGAGTTCCCAGAGCACAGATCATTCCACTGCTTCCTTATTTTTGTGGGGTTTTTTAAAGAAAGGAAGCACCTCCTACAGTTCAAGACACCATCTTGACATTGGGAAGTTCTTATTAAAAAAGCTTTCTTGTGGGAGCTGTGGGGAAGTATTTTCTTTTTATATGCATCCACCCAGACATGCAGTCTCTCTGCTCTGCCTAAGCAGTCTCTCCTAGATCTAGGAATTCTTTTTCTTTTCAGGTTTCAGAGTAGCAGCCGTGTTAGTCTGTATCCACAAAAAGAAAAGGAGTACTTGTGGCACCTTAGAGACTAAATTTGTTAGTCTCTAAGGTGCCACAAGTACTCCTTTTTGTTTTCAGTAACAAGTTTCCCCTCTGGAAATGTTCTCTTATGTTATTGAATCAAAGATCCAGGTTTCAGGGCAAACCACTTAAGCATAAGAACAGTATTCGTATCAGGTAGAGGAAATATCAGCTCCTCCTAATGGCAAGTTTGAGCAGCACAGTCAGGAAAGAAAATTGAAATTCAAAGCCAACCTCCTTGTAAGAGTTCTTCAGAGCTCAGTTCCCAGTGAGGGGAACGTGATGCATTTCTGGCTAAATCTCTGTGCTTTGACTGACTTGAACAAACTACAACACACTGTGTGTTTATACACCCTAATAGGATAGCCTAAATGACACATGGCTGAGGGACCACCTTTCTCCTTCTTTGATACCTCCATGCACCCTTTCAGTGGAAGTATTTGAGCTAACAGCCGCCAGGTTTAAAAGAGAAGGAGTGGGTGGCAGGGCATTGTAAATGAGTGTTTCGCTTCTGGAGCACACTTTTTTGGTATGACAGAGCGCCTGTTTGTTGGCTTTCAGTGTGTGCTGCAAGGTTCATCTGTTTTCTTGGTGAGATGGAGTGAGGAATATCAGACACTGCAGTGAGGGACAGGCTATTATATATAATGGGTTGACTGGATGGATGATCTATGTTTTGAGAACATATACTTGAACAGATAAGCAAGTGAAATATGTAGATTCATATAATGATAATTGAGAGATTTGCATTGATATTTGGTGGGAAATAGACACACACACACACAAAAAATGCACATCTTTGAGGTAGATATCCAGCATCTTGTTCTTTCTTACCTGCTTTAATAAATATATGACATTATTGACAAAGAAATGAGATTTATTTTTTTAGTGCCTGTTCCTCACCAGATATGAATGAAAAACTCTCCTTTGTGGTAATATGAATTACTTGTGCATATTGAGCAGGCAGTACAGCCTTTTGCATCTCTGTGTTGTTGCTGTCTGTTACATGGATGTTTAAAATTTGCTGTGCCTGTATTTGGACAGTATACTAGATGGGTGGGCTAATTAGTCAAGAAAACACCTAGCAGAGAGGAAAGAAGCAGTTTATATGTTTGTAGGATTAGTGAAATAAATAGCAATCAGTCTGTTGTTTGAGTCTAGTTTGCAAAAATACATTTGGAGTTAGACTTGAGAAATGGCTATTTGTCCGCTGTAAAATAATTTGAAAACTTTAGACAGGATGAGGATATTTGTTCACTAATAAAATGATCCTGATCTAGAACTTGAGAAAAGACCGAATTAATTTAAATAAAATCATATTTTGGGAAGGAGGGTGCTTGCTTTAATATGCATGCCATAGTCTCTAATTCATGCTTTTTTATGTTAGTTGTTTTAATGTATGATATAAGGAAACTAAGTTTTCTTCCCTTTCTCTTACCCAAAATCATTAGCAACACTTGTCTGCTTGATTCGAAACAGAATTTAGCTGAATAATATATCTTAAATTAACCAGGAATACAAAAGGCAACACACGATGGCATTAGGCCAGCACGGTGATTAGGCTACTGAAAATGTACTTAGCTGCTGCATGAGAATTTTACCCAGTTGTTCCTAAACCAAATGTTTTCATTTCATGTTTTCACCTAGAAAGCATAGCATGGCAGCATAATTTGAAGTGAAATATATTGTACTTCATGCACAGTTACATGACTTTAAAGTAGGTGTTTCTATACTTTCATTCCGTTCAAAAATAGACTACTTTCAAGCTCTTTGAAACCAGAGCTATTTTGTAGCTTCTTAAACCTCGTTTAGCATCTCTCAGGAAATAGAGACTGTTTACCCACCTAGTACAGTAACTCAGGGACTTCTACGGTTAACATTATGAAAACATAGTGAGAGACCTCTTCTGGAATTTACTCAGATGCAGAAAGCAACAAAGGTTTGGCTTTGCATTGGGATTTCAATAAATTTAGTTTGTGTGCCTGCTGTAGAAATTTTGTTATCCACCGCTCACCCTCCCAGGGGGATAGACTGGTAGTGTACCAGCTGGTGTGTTCTGTTTGTAAAATATGAGATAATCACTCTCATAATGCTACAGTCACAGCATCTATGGAAATGTGTTTAGGAAAATTGGAAAGAAATACAAGAGATAAAATGGCCAAATCTATTTTTAAACAGTGGCTTGCAACTCACAGTTAATAACACTGTTGCTTTTCATTGCTTTATGTATTTTCACACACAGTAAGGTTCTACTTTAGAAAAGATTTTATTTTAAAGACTGAGTTTGTTAGATTTTCTGGGGAAAGAAATTTGTATTTATTTTCTCCATGTAAGAGATTGCATATAAACCGTGATGCACTTGTGTACCGCTCTTTATATTTTCATTGTCTTAAAACTACACTGATCTTTCCCCCTCAAAATGAACACTATTATTATTAGATTCCCAGGCCTATTCCACAGTTAGTAGAGTATTGGTTGCAATTCCGGCAAAGAAGTTTTGTTTGTGAGGAAAGTTCCTAGTTCTTAAAGGGTTAATCATATTTTCCCTTTCCAAATTTCCCCTTTGTTTTTTTTTCTGTCTTGTGTTTGCTAAAGAAGATACAGTCAAATGGCAAACCTGTGTTTTTGTTCCTTTTCAGAAATCCCTGACAAGCCCATGACACAGGCTACTGCTGTAGCTGTACATTTCTATTCATTATTGATGACTTGGGGCCTGGCAGGCAGCACGGAGCACAAGCAATATGGATTACCATACTGAGGGGTTGTTTTTTTGACACGGGGCGAGGGGTTTCCAAATCTGTGAATTGTCCAGTTATGAAAGGAAATCATAACTCCTTCTCATAGGAGATTCTGGAAAACAAACAAGTGAGTTTTGACATACGTTTTGTTACGCAGTTTAGAGCACTTAGTGGAGCAGAAGATGATGATGTGGGTGAGCTCAAAAAGGACCGAGCACTCACAAACTAATTAGCATTGGCTTAACTTTCTAGCAAACTTCGGGCATGATCCTGAAAGGTGCTGAGTGCCATCAACTCCAATGGGTTCAGCTTGCAGTGAGCCCCTCCTTAATGGTATTCTACTTTGAGCTATCATTGGTGCTAGTCTGGTTTCAGAGAGTTTTTCCTGAGAAAACTGACACACATGGTCTAGTCTGTAACCATACAATTATAAATTCTCTGTTTCAGTGATTTATCCAATGGCATGTATACATTGGGCTCCAGTTTGTGAATGTGAGAGTAATTATGTCTCTGGATAATAAATAATCGAGTGACATTTGCAATGCTAAGATAGTGTCCTGTCTCAGTGACTGGTGAATGAAGGTTTTCAGTTCTTCTAGTAACATGATACTTTTCCATCCATAATCTGAATAAAGCTTATTTTCTGCCACACACACAGGGTTGTGGAGTGTTTCATTCTTAGCATAATTAAGATCCTTGACTTTAGGAAAACAGGATTTTTTGTGTCTGAATATAATATATCTTGATAATAGGATGAACAGAATTAACTGTGCTTTGGTTAATATATTGATGACATTTTCTGAATGGATTAATACTAGAACCGTTTTTCATTCATAAAGAGCAGGTTTCACAAAGAAATAAACAGATTCAGTTATGGGATTATGCTTATTGCTTCCTTTGTAGTTGAATGATTTTTCACAAACCTTTTCTCTGAGATGTGGGTGTAAGAGGGGTAATTGTTTTGAGGTTTTTTGTTTTTTATTTTACAAACATACCCACACTAATTATCACACCAGTGAAAGTTAAATTACTGTACAACTTTAATTTGCTAAAATCTTTTTCATTGGTACCCGGTTGATAACCTTCATTATAGTTAAGCACAGCTAATAAGCAAAGGTTTCATATGTGTGAATTATAATTTAAATGGTTATGGAGATTGAATTACAGTGATAATTAGATTAAGAATGCTGTTTACTATCATTTGGGAGGGAAAGATGAGAGCATTCTGGAAGAGGGTTAAATTTCCTTTAGCAGAAAAGGAATCTCTGCCAACATTTTTTTTCAGAGTATCTTTTTCATTCCTGTGTTGCTTTTGTTACCTCTTGGAAGTGACTTAACCCTGTTTTATATAAATTTCAAAATATCGAATCAACAATCAAGCTAATTTAACAGCACAAAACTTCTCTTAGGAGGAACTGGTTGTTCTAGAAGGTCCCACAGCACCACCTAGTGTACCATCGTTTCATGTTAACATTATTTTGTCATTAAGGTGCTAAGAATTGCATTTTGGTTTTAACGTATTGCTGATATTAATTTAAAATAGGGTTTATTCGGTGATACAGGACATTTCCAAGTAAAGCAGAGTTTTAGATTGTTCGTAATTTTCTTCTGCACTAAAGAGGATTTTTTTTAAAAAAATGGAGTAAAAGCTTTTCTTCTAAAATATATAAAAATGTAACTATTCATCTTAGTTTTCTACATTGTAAAGCAATGGTGAAAATAGATCTAAAGCTTCCTAGGTAGCACTGTACATGTAGTTTACGGCAATATCTTTTGAAATGTATTTTGTTTATTGTTGTTATACATTATTTAAATACTTGAACACAATACACAGAAACAGACAGTACTTGAATTTATAGTCAAAGACCCCTAATCCTGCAAGCTGCTTTGCATGGGTGGACCCCTGCACCTGTGCAGTGCCCCAATGGAATAACTGAGAGGTTTCTTTCTTTCTCATCCGTAATGAATATCTATGTACTGTACTCCAGAGATTGGTGGTACATAAATACAGTTTCTAAACTAGCCATATATAATTATAATAATCTCATTCCGTATGGGCACTGCACAAGAAAATGTGTTTGAATAAGAACAGGGTTTGTTGAGAGCTGGCACTGAGGACTGACTGGGTACGGGGGGAACAGGAAAAATAGTCACAGAGAAGGAAGCAGGAGGAGGAAACGAAACTGGTGTTGAAGCTGGTACCGTTGGCAGAGCACAGGAAAGGGTGTGATAGGAGACCACCAGAGATGTAGGCCTGGCAGAGTTGTATAGTGCATTGAAGGTGAAGACAAGAAATTTAAAGTTGAATGTGGTGTTCAAGGGAGAACCAGTGAAGGGATGCATGCAGGTTTGTATATACGGTGTGGCCCCAGTCCTGGTCCATCTGTTTTTGTGAAGGATGCTCGAATTTATGCTGGCTGCCCGTGGAACCAAGGGGCCACTGTGGCAACAAGTGATAGCCAAAGTGCAGGGGAAACGTAACCAGGACCTCTTTCCTGTGGCAACACCCCATAGACTGGCTGTAGGAACTGTTATGCTGGCTGTACTTTGCTGGAAAATCCACCTATAATGGATATGCTGGCTTTAAGAAGCTTTGAACTAGCAGAACTGTGTAAAATGGCTCCATCACAGCATAGGATTGGTGCCTCTATCAATCACTCTCTTGATACTCATGCTGCCTGAAGCATAACATTTTGTCCTCTTCTTTTTTAAACTGGAATTCTCAAACTCAATGTTATGTTATCTGGTAATATTAGATCTTGAATTTCAGACCTACATTGTTTTATTATAACAATCTAACTCTGAAATTCAGTCTCGAATATTAACTGATGATGTCCATTTCATGCTTAGAAACTGCCCCTTCTTACTCAGATTTGGGGCATTTCATTTTGTGTGTTTCATTCTGACTGTGGGAGAACACTATTGAAATATAAGCTTCAGAAATATACAGAAATTGATACTCCATCTTTATTTTTCAACTTCAGGCTTCTTACTGGTGTGTGTTTTAAACTATTACTGTACAAGTAAGGTTTCAGAGTAGCAGCCGTGTTAGTCTGTATTCGCAAAAAGAAAAGGAGTACTTGTGGTACCTTAAAGACTAACAAATTTATTTGAGCAAAAGCTTTCATGAGCTACAGCTCACTTCATCGGATGCATCCGATGAAGTGAGCTGTAGCTCACAAAAGCTTATGCTCAAATAAATTTGTTAGTCTCTAGGTGCCACAAGTACTCCTTTTTTTTTTTTGTACAAGTAAGGAAGAGGATTTTGAGAGTGTAGATGATGCCCTCTGCTGGGAAACTGGGCACATTGTGTTTTAAATTTCTAATATGCTCAGTTTATATTCTCACATTGCAGGTCTATCATACTAAAACCTTTCTCTTCAAATTCATTTTAGGAAAACTGTATCTTTTTTCTGGCTTTACTGGTGGAAACCAAACCCTTGATCAGTGTAAACTTTGACTACTGACAGTATTTTTTCTTTCTCATATTATGCTTTCAAGGGCATCTTGTTGATGCTGGCAGCACTTCTGGGCCAAATCTTTACTTCTCTCACGCAACCCTGGTGGCTGCAGTTGGGCTTCATGTATGTAATTGGTGGGAGAAATAATTCCTAGTGTCTAAAACTAGTTACTGTCATTAAATGATAGAAGCACTACCAGTGTCTGCCATCTAATGCTAGTAGTGCTTTTAGCATCTAATGTGAATAGTTATGTTAATGATCCTCTTCCCTCCCCAGAGGAGAGCACAATGTGCTGTCCTGGAGGATGAAAATTGTGCAACATCTGATTGGGATTGCATGCCCAGGGCATAATCCCACAGCCTGAAATTAAACCTGGCAGATTACGTCCCCTCTAATAAAGTGATGGCTGTCTCAGGATTGCATCTCTAATTTTACATTTCAGTCATTAAAATCCAAACATCGGTCTCTTTGGAAAGTTGCCGTTTCCTATGTCATACTTGCTATTTATAATTGATTTAGGAAAATGTATAGTTACGTTATCTGTAGATTTGTTTTCAATTTGTCGTCCTGATAATATGTAGTATGTGTTTATCGCTGTAGTCTTTGCAGAAAACTACATGCATATTAATTTTTTAAAAGGGCATAACATTCAATTCACACATGTATTCACGTTCTGATATATTAATTGTGGAGGAGTTGGATCAACTTAGTGCCCTAAAAGTTGTCAGTTCATAAAGCTTTTATTTCTCCCTTTGTTCATAATAATCTTTTGGAATAAAACAATATGATATGCAAATAAGTTAAATGGTTTACCCTTAACTCCCAAAACAAAACTGATTGTTTTTAAAATCAACAAACACATTCCTTTTAAATAGCTGATGAAAAAATGATGTGTGGAAGGGGAATGTTAAAAGCTTTTAGTATGTAACTCGGGAAAATATTGAAAATAATAAACTTGGAAAACAAAGAAGGAAAATAAAGGTGATTATGCATCAAATGCAGAGATGTACAGGGAGGAAAAAGCATGGGCTCTTTGAAGTTACAAAGGGGGAGCAATGACTGATGCAATGGAGACATCAGAAAGAGCTATTCTGATTTTAATCTATGAAATGATACAGCAGAAAAAATTAGCATGTTGATTGAAAGGGGGAAACATTTAAATGCTAATGTAGAAGTTGGTGACCTGGTTCAGTATACCAAAATCCCGTCCCTGTTGTTATATTTAAATTATGGTTTGGAACAATGGACAGAATATTTGTATCTATGCTGCACAAATTTTAAACAGTGTTAGAGTTGTGTTTGATCCGCAGAAGAAGGGTAGTCTCAAACATACTTCTGATGCTACCGTTCCACATATAAGTGTATTAAACGGTTTTTACAAATGATTTCACTAACATGTTTGAAACCATTTTCAAAAGTGATTTAACACTCAAAAATTAGAAAATGCCAGATTTACAGTGGCCTACACAATCTTAACTCACTCCCCTTGTGGTGCTTTACAGTGGCAATGCATGTCACTGGTGCTTCATGTTCTGCACTAGCTGCATATTGGTTTCCATATGGAATTTAAGTGGTGATCACACCATCTTTTTTCCCTATCCCATAGCATTGCAGTGTGATCAGTGGAGGAGCTCAAGTTGAATACCCCTTGTTTTAAGACAGGAGCAGGTGGTAGATTGTTCTCCATGAAGAAGTTCCAGCCCTGGCCTGCCGACCTTCAGGACACCCAGTGAGGTGTATTTATTTGCTCTGGCTTCTGTGGAGGATGAGGTTTGATAGGGGTTAGATCTGTGTGCGAGGGAGGAATTCAGTGTTTCATGTGTGTGAGGGGGCTCTTTTGTTTTTGAGACTAAGGCTGCTGTGCTATTATTAATTTTTGCGGAAGGTGTTAGTGTGTGTCATGAATGCTTAGAGCCTTGGATATTGTCCTTTTTAAAAACTGTAGAAAACCAAATAAATAAATACAAGGGCCTGTTCTTTGTTTTCTTTTGGTGGCAAGGTGTAATAAATTGCCTTAAACAG
This sequence comes from Caretta caretta, assembly GCF_965140235.1. Lineage (NCBI taxonomy): Eukaryota > Metazoa > Chordata > Testudines > Cheloniidae > Caretta > Caretta caretta. Next base: position 65,692,927 of record NC_134209.1, on the reverse strand, counting down.
TGCCAGATTGCACCTAGAGTTTCTATCAATATTCTGTGGATTGAGGAATTCATTGCTGGCTTTCCCATATTGCCTTGACCAACAAATGTATTCCTTAACCCAGACCTGTAAGCATATTGTAGAAGGGTGAGGATGGAGTAATTCAGTTTCCAAGCTCTTTCAGTTGGTCTCTGCTGAGATTGCCAACAAAGTTGGCTCCCACATGGAGCTGTTTTCATTAACCTACTCTATACTAATAGAAATACTGACCATTCAACAGTACTGTACATTGAATAAAATGACGCTGTGGTCGAGACAAGACATTTACATTTTTAATCCTGTTATACCTCATCCCAACAAAGCACTTAAGCAGGTGCTTAACTTTAAGCATGAGTAGACCCACTGAAGTCAGTGGGGCTACACCCATACTTGAGTGCTTTCCTGGATCAGAGCTTTGATTACCAATAACTTTTTGTTCTTTCCAGTGCTGTTTCTGAAGACAAATTAAAGACTATGCTCATTGATTGATAGTCCCCACATACAGGTGTCGCTGAGTGGCTGTAATGATGGTGAAGAAGTAAAATTTGTGGGCTAAGAGGTATAAAGAAAGTCTGCCTGACTCATTGCCTCACTACAATAATGCAATACACCTCTTCCACCAGGTGCCTCTCTTTAGCCTGGCCTGTCTTATACATCCATTAACATCACCTGTTTCCTAATGATTAGCCATCATGGCTGTAAAATTCTTTACGCTTTTTGCTATCCAGTTTTGTAGCTGATTACATGTATTGAGGGTACATGTTTTGTCAGAGAAGAAAACCTCTTCCAGTAACCAAGATGGGGTAGTGCTATACTGTAGGAAACAAAATTGGAAAACCAATGTGATCTCTTTTTGAACATTTTCTTTGCAATGGAAATATGGTAAAATGCATCTCTCTGTACCTGTTTTCTGTTTTAAAAAAATTAAAATATAAATAGCACTCTTAACTGTGACATATTTTGTGATCCTTACTGTAAAGAGAAGTGCATTTACAAGTTTCTAATGTGACTGATTCTATGCAGAATCGTACTTTATATCAGTGTTTCAGGTCAGGCTGTGATTCCCTCCCCCCAGCCTTCCCACTAAAATCATTGAAATATATTCAGTCAGTCTTTCACATCAGAGGTGTAAATGGATTTCTTGAAAGTTTTTCTGCAGATAGCAAATGGCAGTCACTTTACAACTTAGATTCCATTATGGGCTGCACAGAGAGAGCTTAACATTCCACCCTAATTTTGAGGATGCTAAAACTGTGTAATGACCTTGCATCCACAAGGGCAGATGCTCAGCTTCTGCTGGAAGTGCTAATCTACAACCTGTTTATCTCCATTCACTATGTGCTTGACAGCACTTGCTCAGAAAGTGAGGTAGGAAAAAGAGTAGTCAAATTTAGGTTTTTCTTCCTGGTAGTGTTTGTGTGCAATGGACTAGAAAGGAGAGATTTCCCTTTTTAGTTTCTTTTGTGGCATTCAGTAACTGTTGCTGCAGCAATGTAAGATTATAGTTCACATCCTGTACTTAGAGTACTTCTATCTCTGATTCAGCCTAGTAGCATTTCAGTAGAGTAACATATAAATTGGATAGTCCTGAATAGCTATCATTTTCCTATTGTTCTTTGAATTGCTTATTCTAGAATGAACCAATGTTTTGGTTTTATCTCCTAAACCTTTGTATATTGGTACACATTAATTTTGCATTCTGTGATATCTATGGATTCTGAAATATCATACTGTTGGGTTATGAATACTTTTAAGGAGAGCTGCTTAATGAAAAGAGATACGGCTTGAAGTTTTAATTTAAATCTTTGCGTGTGCTGGAACTGATACTATTTATCTAAGTAAAATGTTAACATCAAATAACTATTTTCTTCTTAAATATGGGCCAGTCATCCCCTAAGATAATTGTGGGTGGCTCCTCTGAACTTCCTTGTGTATTGATTGTATAAAACTGAGGGCAGAATTTGACCGTATAAATAATGATTGTGTAGAGACCACATGTACCTCATTTCTGAGTTTATTAAGATCACCAGGGCTGGTCATAAAACTTATCCTAAGAATTGCTAGAATTACATTTTGGGAGCCAGTTTTTTTAACAAAGCAGTCAGGAATCTGACCTGTACAGGGATATTTCAACTCCACGTCCACCTTTACGTTATTATAAAATTTTTCTTTATATTGGGCCTGTTTAGAATTAGCAGCAGCAGCAGTAGTAGTGTGGTAGCACCCAAAGGAACTAATCACTATCAGGACCCCATTATACTAGGTGTTGTGCAAACCCATAGGAAGACACAGGCCCTGTCCTGAAGAGCATAGTTGAGTAAGTGAAAAGGAAGGGACCACCGCAACCCAGACTCACCAGAAGGACAGTAATTTAACCTCTCTTTACATTCTTCCTAAATGAGATTTCTCTTGGCAAAAGGGAATCCCCAAGTGGTATAAACCCAGCAGACCTGGCTCTGTAATACCCTTTTCTGGACCCAAGCACGGGGGGCTTCTCGGGGGTGGGAGGTGATGTGCCCAAAGCTTATACATGGTCCTGAACCAGCGCCTCCACGCATTGTGAGGAGTTAGTCAAATTTGCAGGCTGTTGCAGGAGCGGGGATGTGGCCCCTCCACCTCCCTGCTGTCTTTGGGATGATGTACAACCCCAGGCACATGGACAGAGCAGTCATTGCACTGCTCCATCGCAAGCCTTCTGTATGTGTCACAGGCTGCCCAGGATGAGGGATGTCATGGAACCCCCTCACCATGCAGTCATACAAGCCACCTTTCTGCTCCCCAAATTTTAGGGCTGGCCAGGCCCTAATTCAGCACCTTAGAGTAACCTTGTTACACCAGTAGACTGTTCTAACGGGAGAATCGTTTTGGGTACATCACCTCCACCCCTGACAATCCCCCTGTGCTTGGGTCTAGAAGTGGGCATCATAGAGCCAGCTATGCTAGCTTTATACCATCTGGGGATTCCTTTATGCCAGGGGAAGTTTCAGGTACTTGGCAGTGCGAAGTATTTCTTATGCACAGGAGGGGAAGAGGGGGATCTAGCCCCACATACTCAACAGTGTCTAATAAAACTCTAAGAGTGTGTTATGTGGCACATTATACTGGAATGACTGCATTACATTCTCTCTATAAAGTTGTTCTCAATAGGCCATCATTTCAGGTGTTGTAGCAACTACTTTGCATAATAACTGCTCAGCTCTTATTACATCCCACAACCCCCGCCTGCTGCTTCCTGCACCCAAATTTTGCCGTCCTTGAACACCCATGTGTCTACTTTTCCAACAAACATTGCTGCATTTTCTTCCATGCTGCTCCTCACACAGGGAACACCACCCCTGGAGTAATCCTTAAAGCCATTGCTTGCTGTCCTTCCAGGATCCACGTCTGCTGGGACATGCACAACAAGTCAGCTGACAAATGATGGCTAGATTGAGAAGCCATCAAAGACAGGATATATCATTTATTTATTTCAAGAAATACTTTAAAATAATGTGTAACTTTCAAGTTGGTGCAGCTAGCCTGTTACCTTCTGTTCTTATTCCTCTTTTCCTTGTCCTTTGTCCCCTCCTGTTTCTCACTTGTTGCATCTTGTTTTAAAGAAGGCACTTCAGAGCAAGAACCGTGTCTTCCTGTTTGTTCATAAGTGTCTGGTTCAATAGTTTCTCCTGCTTGGGGCCTGTTGATGCTGCTATAATACAAATACATCAGATAAAGAGAGAGTTTTATATTGGATTTTAACAGCTTTGAAGAGCCAGAGTAAAGCTGTATTATGACAACAACAAAAAAATTACCAAAAAGGGAGCACTGCTTTTAACTTGTATTTTTCACTTGGTTGAAACCAAGAATATGTGGGGAAATTATCATTCTAGATTTGTATAAGTGGGTTGGCATCTTGCCCTTGGAAAATATATTGAGTTTGTGAGTGGGTCTCATTAATGGAATAATGGTATCTGATAAATACTAGGAAGAAAAATAATCTTTGTTTACAAAAGAAGTTCGAAGTGGGACTTGTGAATGAATATGCATTAAATGACAAACTGCTTTTATTAAATCTTGAGACAATATTGAAGTATGATGGAGGGGTTAGGGAGACATACCACTTGCAGCAATGAAAGTGAAGCATGCTATGTTAACTCCCAACCCAAACAATTCATTTTAAGATTTTCTTTCATGAAACTTAAAATCTTGTATTTTGTCCAGTCATGAGCCTTAAACCTGTTCCCTGTCAGTGAAGAAAACAAATCTTTTGCCTTCTCTGCCTGGGGGATGTGGAGAGCTGAGGTGGTCCTGTGTGACTAAATTAGATGAAAGACTTGCCTTTCTCCATTGAGACATGGAGTCTAATCAAGTGAAATGAGTTTTGAGATCTCAGCTCATTTCCTAGGGGATATTAGTTTACATTATAAAATCAGGACACCTAATTCATCACAGCTGATGGAGCTTTTGCTCAAGAGAGGACCATGAATTAGGCAGTGTGGGACTGAACCACCTGTCTCCCCGACGGGAGGGGCATCTTAACCAAGTGAGAGTACAACATATTGGTGGGGAAATCTTCACAAGATACTAGTCTGAACTTCTATATTGTGTATAGTTTGAGAAAGGAAGTCTTCAGTCTAAAAAGAAGAAAGCTGGGTCTAAGGAATATTATTTAAACTTCTAGCTACAGTAAGTAGAAATTATTCCTATACAGATGCTAAAGAATCTGTACAGTAAAGAATGAAGCTAAACGTTTCCTTTCGTTATCATTTAGCCTTGCTTTAATTTAACAAAATCTATGTATTTCCATGCATCAGGGTTTAAGATGACAAAGAGAAGATTCTGCTTTCCTGGCTAATAAAACATTCTTTTATTTCTTCCAGGGTATCATTATAACTCCACTTCTACTGCTGCTTTTTGTGAGTATTTTGATATTAAGATTCCAATCCCTTTTTTTAAAGTAACTTACCACTTATTAAAAAATATACTGTAAACCAGAAGTTTCATTGATTTTTACATTGTTTTGATACTCAAAAGGAGTTGTGGTCAGTATTTGGGACAGACTTCTTCCAAACTGGTAATAAATAAAAATGTGTCACAGCAAACACAGTACCCACTGCTTCCTTTTATAAGGGGGTGTGAGCCTGCTCATCTGACAGTATCACAAAAGCATATGCTATCAGACAAGCTGAGCCAAACACACATGTTTGCAATGACAAAATGCCTACCCCAGTAGGAGAGCTATCTTATAGCATGTGCTGGGGTAGCATGGGATCATAATGAGCCAAAATGTTTGGCCAGGTAAATGCAGTCTTACATTTGGGCAACTAAAACCTATGGGTATTTTTGTGTTAGAGGTGTGTGAGAGATTGGAAAGGGGATGACAAATTACTGAAGCCATTGGGTGCCACTAACAAGAACCTTGTTGACTCTTGTTTGTTCAAGTCTTACTCAGTCGTTGGTCATCCGTCAGGGTCTTGGTTACTTACAGTTCATGGAAGCAGACAGAGATCTGGTTGCAAGTGATGTTTATTCGTCATTACACAGTGAGTGACCCTGTAACAGGCTGGCAGTGTTTCCCTGAAATATCTAATATCATTTAGCAGGTGTTGATCCTGCTGGCAACAGGATACATGGGTTTCATGGAACCACTGAGGTATGTTGCTCTCTGGGGAGAGGAGATATAGGGTATGGGCTGAGAAGTCCTGAGAAGCGGCCAAGCCTGTCACGAAGGTTTAAGTTGAACTTTGTTGTCTTACTGTTAATTTCTGTATTATGACAATCAAACCCCCGGAAAGGGTTGTAAGTATGGACTCACGGTGTGTAAACTGTGTTTTAGTGTAGGTTATGAAAGACACCTGTTCACAGACAGAGCTAATATGACTTCCTTATAAGGAAGAGGGAAGGAACTGCTTCCGGATGGTCTGCTACTACTCTCCTCGCTGTCTGCCCCTCTTCTGCTCTCCCTGATAGATGGTAATTCTTCCAGAGGGGTGGAGTTACAAGACCAAAATCCCATTTTAAAAAGACAAAACTTTTGGTTTTATTACCTTGAACATGAGCATCTTTTTCACTTTCTAAGTGATGTCTTGTACCCCAACTGAGATAGGATGTTTTTGAAACGGAGCCTGGGGGAAGGCGCATTTTTCGTAAAACCTGAAATTTATTTAATTTTTCAATCGTACAACTTTTGAAACAAGATAAAGTCTTGATTTATGTCAGTGACATCTCTTTATGGGCAAATAAAAGATTAGGTAACAAAATACTCCAGCCAGCTAGTAGTCAGCCGTAACGTTTTTCATCTTGTATCTCATCTTCTATTTCATCTTGTAGCAAGTTGTAAAAGTCTCTAATGTTCAAGAAGAAATAGGAGCCAGAGAATAGGCATGTGTGCTTCCAATCAGTGCTGAAGTTACTAGTGTAACACTGTGCCACTTAACTGTTTATTATTCACCGTACTACTATTTGTAGCACTCTGAGCAGTTTGCTCTCGTGAAGAAAAAGAAGTTGTCACTTCTTAACAAAGCTCTAAACAAAATGTGTGGACTAAAATCTGCAAAAGCTGCAGATTCTTTCATTATCACAGTGTTCAAAACTTGAGCCATGATTCTGTGGGATTTATTGATGTATAAAAGTCTAGTGTGTGACAAGGGATGATTTGTCCTTTGATACTCTATTCGTGTTGGATGGAATTTTCAAAAACACTCAGCACCAAGGTAAAACTCTCGTTGGAGTTAAGCCAACACTGGTTGTATTTATGTTGATTTCAATGGACACTGAATGGTTTTCAAAAGCACTTCAGTGGGCTTTGGATCAGGCCTATGATGCTCGCTAGTGTTAATAAAGCAATGGCCATGCTCCAACAGAGTAATAATACTATCATTAGAATACTATATTATAGTAATAATATTTATAAGACTACCATAAGCTCTTAAGGCAAGGCCTGTATGTGTAAACAGTGCCTAACGCTTTCTGAGTGCTACCAGAATACACTTAAATTATTATTTATTAACTTGTTCTTTAGATAGCTTGGCCCTAGATGGTCACAGTTTAAATTTTTCCCTCTTTGTGCCCCATGTTAATTTCTGACAGTATATAATGTTTTGAACTGCTTCCTTTGTTTGTAAATGTCTGTTAATGTAAACATGAGTTGTTTTAACAAAGTTGTTAAAGACATGTTGAAGTAGACAAATGGAAGAAGAGTGAAAGCTTGTTATAAATTATATATTTCCTGCAAATAATTTATTTCCCTAAATGAATGGTGTTAAATATAAGATTCAGTCACATTTCTGAAGAGAATACTTCTACTACCAAACTTATTATATAAAGCTTATTTAGCAAAATGGTCTGAGATTTGAAGACTGATTTTATGAAACCTCATATATTGTACCCTCAGTTAGCAGACTTTATCTTTGTAGGTACCCTTTGTTAGATTTTAAAGGATAGCAACCGTCATAAGCATCACTGATTATCACTGTAATAGGAAGCTATAGAACCTTGGCTTCCAGCTGCATTAAACCCCAGTATTGTTGTCCTCATTATAACTGTTATTTTTAACACTTATGATGTTGGATTCCCAAGGATCGTGTTATAAAGGGGCAGTGTAGCATAAACAATACACATTTGCATTCATATATGTGATGAGCAGAAAAGGGTTTAAACATAAAGCACTCTGAGACCCATTGGTTGCAAGTTAACATGGGAATATGCCATTCTCCTTTCTTTGCAACATTTTGCAAGATTTTATTAGAGGGATATGGGATCCTATATACTAGAGCACACACGACAAGTTCCTACTCTCCTTGTGTCAGGTTAGATATTTAAGTGAAACCAGTAGTGGCAGTACAGTAATCAAGATTTTTAAACTGAAGAGCCAGTTTTTTAAGCTGTTTTAAAAAAAAAATTCAGAAAAATAGTAAGCTAAGAATTCACATAGACAAGAAGAAATCTCCTTTTGGGGGAATTTCTCTACTAATGATGAATAATTGTCACAATGTAGAATTTAGAGAGTTGGTAGTTTAATTCCCCAGGCTTTGTCCCATCATGTGGGTATGGAGCAGTACCTTATGTTTACAATTATCTTATTACTTTGTTCTCTGTTTTCAACTAATGTCTGTACTTTTCCCAGTAGCAGTAATGATACTACATTTATAATAATCCGTATTCATCTAAATGGATTGCACAGTGCCTTACAATGCCTTTGCTGACTGGTTATAGAAGCTGTATCCTTTGCTGTGAATACTGAAATAACTGCCACCTCCTCTCAGGTGAAACAGAGCAAATGTTAATAGCACACAATAACGATGAAGAACAGTTTATGTTAGGAAGTGATGAACAATATCTAGTGAAACAACAGAGAGAATTTAGGTAAGCAGAATGTAATTACTTGAATCCCAAATGTGGCACCCCTACTTAAGTTGATTAGCATTGTATTTCTTGAACAGGTTTTTTTTGTCTTGCAGAGTACAATTCTACTTAACACGAGTAAGGGTGCAGGAATCAAGCTCTCAGCTTACAATTTGGCTGGAACACTAAGGCTAACACCTATACTCTTGTGAACATTTATTATTTGAATTCTAAAAATATGCTGCCATTGCCAAAGCTTCTGGGCACATTTACGTTAATAAAAGACAGTTAAACAAATTGTAACATCATGCTGTGAAGGTAATAGTGCTGTGATCTCTTTAATAACCTCAAGTTGTCAGCACCATTGTTTTTATGTCTCATCTGAAAGAGAGAAGCACAGCACTCTGGAACACTTTTAACTACATCATCACTCCTGTGTCTCCTTAAAATATAACATCATTAAGACAGTATGTGTACTGTATGTTTGTATTTGTGTCTATATCTTTTTTAAGGGCTGGACTGTGCCTTGTAAGCACTGCCCCAGGTGGGGGAAGAGCTGAATGCCTCAGGAAAACAGTCTCTTGGAGCTCCCCTGGGAGCAGGGAGAGCATAGCTGTTGTGCTACAAGTGCCAGGTTCTATATGAAAATGGCTCTGCCCCTCCTCTCATCCCTCTTGGGATGGCTAGCACCACTATTCTCTCTGGTCCTGCCCTTGGACGAGTACATGGACTTGCAGTTATGCTCAGCTGAGGAGGTTGGAAGCTCCTTATATTGCTCCTGCTCTTATGCCCCTATTCAGGGGTAGAACAATATCGCTCTGAGATTTTACTTTGCTACAGTAGTGCTGACATAATAAAACATAGCTGATTAATCACAATGTATTTGGTACCACAATATAACAAATCATTTGAATGTTTATGAAAACAAAATTTTACTTTGTTTACTTTTTGCACTTTTTTATGATATTACATTACAACTCTGCCGTGGTCTTGAAATTATTAGCACTATTGTGTATGAACGGATGCTAGGTACTCTCTTTAATTTATGGAAGTATGGTTGGTTGGATAACAAAGTAACAAATACAAAGATGTATGAATCTATATATCTTTACTGAAGTCACCAAAGAAACGTTGGGCTAAGTGTGTATTTTACATTCTTGTGTACGTCAGTCTTCAAAGCTTGCCTGCAAAACCACTTAAACCTGGAATGTTAAAAAGCCCTTGCAACACTCATGTACGTTTGTGAAAATATACTTAGCAAAACTCCAAGTGTCATGTACTACTTCTGTATTTGCCATACTATCAAAGGTGATTACCATGATACAGGTGTTGAAGTAGAAGCTTTTCTACTTCCTAATCAGCTTGCTCCTTCTACTTGATTTATTCAGTGATTTTTTCCTATGTTCTGTATGTTATATCAGTCATTTTGATGGGGTGCTTGTGAACAGTGATACTACAAATATTAGAATATAGTATTAGTGAAAGAATCTCGGCTCAGTCAAGGGGAGAAAACTTCAGTTTAAACATCTTGGAGGAAAGGACTACTGAAAAGGAACATGAGTAAAACTACATGTTGCCATAAATATTAAAGTTTTATTATCTTTTAACATTTGCTTTATGTTAACAGTCTTTAAATGAAACTACTGTTCCTCAAAATGCTGGATTTCTCAGATTTTCAGGAAAAACAACCTGGATTTCTTTGCACTGTACTTTGTTTCCTTATTTCCCTGGTAAAATAGCTTCCCTTTTTCAGTATCATAGAACATACACACATTCATTTTTTGTGAGTTCTTGACAAGTGAAGGCTGATTGCCGGTCAACTGAAGAATGAATTGTTAAATAATATACTAATAGCTGAGAAGACACAGAAGTTGTTAAGGAAGTTGTGGCTAATGTATGTCACTGGTGTGTGACAACAGGTTGATTGTGGGAGTGAGGAAGACGATACAGTGCATTAACTGTTTACAGGTCAATTATTTCATCTGAATGATTTAAAGTGCACCATCTTCTTACTACCTTGTCTATAATATCTATTTTGTATACAGATTAATTTCCTTCTTAATCTCTGAGGAATGAAATGATCAGTGGAAATCTTTCCATTGACTTCAGTGAGCTTTGCATCAAACTCTGTGTGCCTTTGTGTCAGACTAACTTTTGACTGCCTTACATTATACTTCTTTTTTAGTGACCAAACAACAATACAAATCCTCCCATCCCCTACCACATATATAGATAATTGCACATCTGCAAAGGTAGAGGAATCTAATATCTGTACAATTTCTGTGGAGGACTTTCTATTCCACTTGTCTCTACTTTTGTAATTGTATACCAGATATCACTTTAAAACACATGGAGAGTCTTTTAAAGATGTCTTCTGCCTATTAAACTAAAATTGTTTTTATGGCTGATAGAATACATTTACCTCTAAATAGAAAACTCACAAAATATTGCAGGAGTCTGCAAATTGCACCACAAACTCAAAAAGCCAATGACCCTTCCAGTCTGTCATCTCTTCTTTTTACCACCTTCCCCACCCTAATTATCTTTGGTGAGGCTTGCACAGATTCTCGGGGTGCACAGCAAGGGAGAAGGCTCAAGCTGGCTAACAGTGTACTTAGTAGAGTCTGAGGACACAGCCTGGAAAAACATGTTAAGTACAAGAAAATGCTGTAGAGCAGAGAGCCCAGAGTTCCTCTGAAGTGGACTCAATACGGGCAGCAAATGTGGCACTGGATTGTAATTTGGTACGACTGGCAGGAGGTGTTTCTTCTGAGTCTGTGGCAGTTCTGGGTGTAGCCTCTTCCTTGGGGAGGACACCCCAGCTGTGATATCTGCCTTGGCAGCCAGAAAAAAGAAGATTGACCACCTGTCATGTGGAGTTAGGATAGGATTGGAAGTGCAGAGTGTTCTCATTTTCATGCGAGGAGGATTCCTTTATACAACAAAAAGTTAATTATATCCTATCACTTCAGGCTCAGTCCGTGTCTCTCCTGTGAACTCTGCTATAAACAAACCCACTAAATAATTTGGCAGGTGTTGTTAAAATTGGCAGTCTCTGGAGCTGAGAGGTCTAGGGCTGGAGTAGCAGGAGCATTGCAGGTCAAGTTTAAGTACTGCACAGTGACAGGATTGTGTGGAGAAACTCGTCTGGAACTTGCTCCCAATATGGCCTTACCCTGCAAACCCTTATTCATGTGTTCATTCCTTACTCCTGTGAGTTATCCCGTTTAAGTCAATGGGACTATTTAAGTGAATAGGGACTACTCAAACTGGTCCCCTTGTCTGATTCTAGTTAGTGCTTCATAAGCCTGTGCCGTTAATGAGCACCATATTCAGACACAGATATCCAGAAGAACACAGGCTATTCAGTACATATAAACAAGGTATCCATTAAATAAAAATCACATGCCTGTGCAAAGAATTATTGTTTTAAAATGAAATATACTGGCAAATCAATTTTTCAATATTTTGAAAGACAGACTTGTGATGAGATGTGATTAAATGCTAAACTTGATCTCCACAATTTATGTAACAAGTTAAATGGAAAATAAGTGATAAGAAAACCCAGTCACATTTTTACAGCTATTAATACCTGATTGGTATTATTTTATTCCCAAAGTTGTTTAAGAAATGTTCCTTCTATTTGGCTTTCTCAAACAAACAAAAAAGGCAGCTCATTCTTAGGTGTTGGGGTTATGATGTTAAGGAGAGTAGCCAGTCGTCTACCATTAACTTAAGATTTGGAGAAGTTTGAATAGCTCCTTACTTCACGTTTTTTCCCCAATCTAGCTCATTTTAGCTCTCTGCTAATAGATGAGACCATAAGTCCCAAAGTACAGTAAAATCTGGAAACAGCAAGTGCGGGTGATCAAGAAGGAACGTGTTCTTGTGAGATTTTCAGTCTAATTTTGCATACTATGTATGTCCAGATAGTTTTGATAAGGCTTAGTTAAGCATCATCTCAGAATCTGAATCATCTGAGATTCACTTATCAGTGGCCAGATTGTGTCATTGATCAGGGGCTGAAAAGTGTACTTATTTTGCATGAATGAAAATTCCTCCTTCCTCCTGTCTTCTGTATCCTCTGGGCATAGATTCAGGGCCAGCTCTTTAATGGAGCTGTGATAGTTTACACCAGCTGAGGATCTGGCCTGTTGTCTTTAAGCTTATAGACCTTTTTTTCTGGGACTTGACAATGATAAAATGCCACCAGTGACATCATTGTAGAGTGGGTAAGGGAAACAAGAAACCAGGAATCTATCTTTGAGGAAGGAATAACGGCAGTACCCTGAGTGGGGGAGAGAAGGCTGGCACTGTAACTAACTATGTATGAATAAAAGGCACTAGGATACAAGACAGGGCCAGGTGCATGCACTCGTCAAAAACAGGGGGTGTCAAAGTGGTTATTCACATTTGTCATGAAAGAGCTGAACTTTTAAAGCTCTGATTTGGAAGATCATTGCTTTGTATAAAATAATTTGTTTCTCATAGGTATATTTGTTTGTGATATGGCTCCCTTTTCGTCTCCCATCCCTCACCCACTATAATTCAATTTCCTTTTCTTAAAAAACTTGACATCTGTGCTGATGAGTCCACAACTGCTTTTAATCTGAAGCCTTGAGATTCCTTTCAAATGCAGATTCTGTGCTTGGAAATGCTACATTTGAAATAATAGTTTGAAAAGATGGCAAGAATATTGGTGTCTAAATGGCTGTCTTTTTCAGCAATATTTTCTATTGTCAGACATCTTTTGATTCTTGACTTGGAATGTGATTATACACTACGTCTAATTGACATAAAACGTTCAAACATTCAGATAAGTCAGTGAATCCTTCACACAAATACAGTGTTGTTACTGTAAAAGTATTGTAGCCTCAGGAAGCAAAGTGAAGGGTTCTGGAATCCTGACCACCCATTTTGATTTACTTCTCTGTGGTTGCTTTTAAAGTTTTAAAATCTTCATTTTCACTTGAAAAAGCTTATTTGAACATACCGTCGTTAATGCTTTTAACTCTCCAGCCCAAAAGTAGTGTCAAAATAGGGTTTGAAAACTTATTAACCTTTTAATGCTTCAAAAGTTGTTACAGGGATCATTAGAAGAGCAAATCCACCCTGGAGGCTGTGTATTGTGTGATGAGATTTTGGTTAATCTGCAATGGAATTTCTGCAAGGAACCAGGGCTCTACCTCTCTGTTCACATTTGCTTAAAATTGGAGGTTGAGAGGTTCATGTGCAAAAAGGATGAAATTTCTCCTTCGGAAAATGTCCAGGCAAGATTCTCCCTGATACTGCAGTCCCATGTGAGGTCACAGATGGAGCAGCAGCACATGAGCTCATGCATACCCAGTATGTGCCACAGCAGGGGCCGCTGTGCCACATCCAAATAGGCTGGTGTAGAAGGAAACACTGGGGAGTTACACAGAGTTATTCCGGAGTAGCTATTCCTGGTTAAGTCCATGTGTGGATGTTTTCATTCCAAAATAAGAATGCCTTTTTCCGAATTGGCTAATCCACTGTGGAAGTGGATTAAACCAATACGGAATAAGACACTCTTATTCATGAATAAGAGCATCTACACATGGAGTTATTCAGGCATAGTTAATCCACTTTAAATTCATATCCTACCTTATTCTAGATTAATTTTCGTATGTAGATAAATATTGGCAGAATTGGGGCTTTAGACTATAGACTCTTCTGGCAGAGACTGTCCTTAATTTTGTAACTTGTGGAACATCACGTATATTAATTGGGCTTAACAGTTACACACGTGTGTGTAAGTAGGTGTGTACACATAAGTAAAATTATACATCAGGACATCAGTCGATATAAGTAAATATTGCAGATCTTTTGCCGAGCTCAAAACAGATGTGAAGGAAAGGTTCAATATTAACAATGTATTTTTATTTTGTAGCTTGGATCATCCTCCTCTGTGCCTTTTACATCTATATTCTCACAGCTGTTTATGACTGTTGTCGTTCCTCTTATTATTGGACAGGTAAGTCTTTTAAATATACTTTTTTTTTTTAAAAGAATAAGATAAACTGTCAACACAGTATGCTGCCACATAGGACACAGCCTCAGGATGGTGGAGTCTAAGATCATAGAGAAGATACTACAGTGCTCCCTGGAGCCACGTTGGTCTTTGTTGAGATTGAGCATCTGACCCTCACTGCCGCAGACATACACTATTGCATAGAAGAAGAGAGGAGAGAAGAGAGTTTGTGAATATAAAATGGGGGAAGATAGCAGTCCAGATTGAGAAACTTGCAGCCCAATGCAAAATGAGCTTTGAGAACACTCTATAGTTCTTTTGTCATATGCCCTTTACCTGGATGATGGAAAAAATTCTTCCTGTGTAATGGCTACTGCTAATTATGTTAATTAAAAAATCCTGTGTTAAAAGAACTTGAAGGTGGTAAAGTCAGGCCATCAAAAGTTAGAAAATGCCAGAATTAAGGCTGCCTGCACCTTCTGAATGCACATTATAATACAATCTTTAATTATGTGATCACATACTATTTTTTTCCCACAGAACCTCTGCCTCATTCTGAGCACAGGATGGATGGCTCGGTGAATGAGCAGCTGTTCAATATTTCATTTTAGCCTCATCATTCAGTGTGTGGCCCCTGCCTTATTTATAGCATGCAATTTAACCTTGCACTGAACACAGAATTAATTTCCTCCTGAGCTTTTGTATTACACTTGTCACTGTAGTATCTGAGCGCTTCACAAACATTAATGAATCTTTAAAAAGTCCTGTGCAATAGGGATGTTTTATCTCCATTTTACAGATTGTGAACTGAGGCACACAGATTTTTGAGTACCCAAATTGAGATACCTACAGGCTGATTTTTCAGAATACTTACCATTTTATAGCACTTTATGCATTCAAAGCACAATTCCCATTGACTTCAGTTGCAGTTCTGAACACTCAGTCCTTTTGCAAATCTGGCCAACGGTGCCTCATGCTGGACACCCAGAAAACAACACGCAACAACTGCCTACCTGTGAAAAGTTCGATACAAGTAACTTGCCCAGCATCTCATGGGAATCTGTGGCAGAAGCAGAGAGAATCCAGTTCTCCAGGGTGGTATTCAACTGCCTTAAACATGAGACTATCTTTTCTTTTCCTGCAATCCCCTGCCTCTTTCACGATAAACTTTCCAACTTCAGCAATACACATGGACAGGGGTCCGACAGAAAACAGCCTTATATGCCACACAATTCTGATTCATTTCCTGAACACTGTGCATCCTGTGCACTGGCATCTTCTAACTTTTGAGGGCTTGGTCTTTGCAACCTTAACTTCCTTTTAATGGATATTTAATGTAATTTCCTATTTTTTCAAAAAGGCAAACTGAAAAAAAAGAAAAAAGAAAGAAAAGAAAAGAAAATTCCATCATGTGGGACCATATTGCTGACCCCCCACATGGGTCATCATCAGGGTTCAGACCCTTAGATCCTCAACACAGAGTTCTTCCACTTGAGCTAACTAATTATCTAGTGGCAATAGTAGGCAGTTATCTTCTATGTCAGGGAGTTCTCAACCTTTTGCTTCCTGAAGCCCACCCACATGCTATAAAAACTCCATGGCCCACCTGTGCAACAACTGTTTTTCTTCATATAAAAGCCAGGGCCAGCATTAAGGGGTAGCAAGCAGAGCAGCAAGCAGGGGCACCACGCAACAGTGGGCACCGCAAAGCTGAGTTACTCAGGATGGGGGGATGAGAGAGACACTTTACCACGGGAATGCACAGCTATTTTCTAGAGATCACAGGGATGTTGAGACTCAGGAATCCTGGGATCAGTTTCAGGTTTGGGAGGGGAACGTGCTGTAGTGATTATAGACCCTTCTGCCCCTAAGCTTCTCAGCTCCAGTCCCTTTCTTTATTTTGGCTCCTGTTCCATCACCACCACCCTCTACACCACATCCCTTTGCATTTGAATAAGGCTGCTTCCTCTTTCTTGTTCATGTTTGTCAAGGTTCCTTCCCCACTCTGAACTCTAGGGTACAGATGTGGGGACCTGCATGAAAACCTCCTAAGCTTACTTTTACCAGTTTAGGTTAAAACTTCCCCAAGGTACAAACTATTTTACCCTTTGCCCTTGGACTTCCACTGCCACCACCAAACGTTTATCTGGGTTTATTGGGAAAACGTTGTTTGGAAACGTCTTTCCCCCCAAAATCCTCCCAACCCTTGCACCCCACTTCCTGGGGAAGGTTTGGTAAAAATCCTCACCAATTTGCATAGGTGACTACAGACCCAAACCCTTGGATCTTAGAACAATGAAAAAAGCATTCAGTTCTTGAAAAGAAACATTTTAATAGAAGAAACAGTAAAAAGAATCACCTCTGTAAAATCTGGATGGTAAATACCTTACAGGGTAATTAGATTCAAAATATAGAGAATCCCTCTAGGCAAAACTTTAAGTTACAAAAAGACATACAGACAGGAATATTCATTCTATTCAGCACAACTTAATTTCTCAGCCATTTAAAGAAATCATAATCAAACGCATATCTAGCTAGATTACTTACTAAGTTCTAAGACTCCATTCCTGTTCTGTCCCTGGCAAAAGCATCACACAGACAGACCCAGACCCTTTGTTTTTCTTCCTCCTCCCAGCTTTTGAAAGTATCTTGTCTTCTCATTGGTCATTTTGGTCAGGTGCCAGTGAGGTTATCCTAGCTTCTTAACCCTTTACAGGTGAAAGGGTTTTTCCTCTGGCCAGGAGGGATTTTAAAGGTGTTTACCCTTCCCTTTATATTTATGACAATGTTCTAGTTGGGAGAGGGGAGGTCACTGAAAGCACGAGAGATAGTCTCCCTACCTCTCACTTCTGGTGCACAGCGCCACAGCATGTTTTAGCAGCTGCGAGGAGCAACTAAGGGGAAAATGCTGTTCAGCTTTTACAGCCCAGGGATGGAGCATGCTCAGTTGCTGTGTGGGTGGTGCATGTGTAATCCAGTCAGCATGCAGGAACTGTGTGTGAAAGGAGCATGCCGATGGAATCTTTGGAGAATAACATTTACAGCCTCCAACAAACCTCTGCTGAGCAGATGCAAGGTGTGATTTTTTTCATAGGCTTATAACTTGGTCATATTTGAGCAGACTTTCATTGAGACAGCACTAGGCACACCCCCAGACACCAGGGCATCCCTCCTGCCAAGTTTCAAGGTCCTACTCTAAAGTATGGAGGCATGACTAAAACATCTCTATGAAACAGTGGTATGTATGTATAAATAAATAAAATAATTAACAGGGTCAAAATAACACAGTTTTCCCTAATTTCAGTCTCAGAAATGGCTTGACCATTTTGATTAAAGTTTTCCAAAAAATTCAGCCTGAGGCAGACATGTGGCCTGTATCAACCCAAACAGTTAAAGTTTGGCAATAATAAAAGCAAATGAAAACAGGGCCTTATAATGGAAAGGGTTGTGCAACCTTAACTATAAGGGCTTGTCTACATGGCCAGATACTGCCCAAGAAGCAGTAACACAGTAACATCCCATGTGGACACTGCTATAGCAAAGCACAAGTCCCAGAGTACGGCTTCATGTGTTACTGCTCGAAAGTGTAGTATGCCAGGTCATACTACAGGGCTTCAAGTATACTGTAGCAGTGTCCACGTGGGTCATTGCTGCGTGGCAAGCTGGTGTACTATAGATTCACACCCTGGCTTTCTGCACAGTAACTTGCCATGTAAACACCTATAATATTAAATCATTTTACTGAATTTTAAGGCTAGCATATAGTATACCTTAAAAGGTTCTTGGAAAGTATTCTTGTTTGATAGAAGAAGTTAAGACCCAGGAGGACTTCTATGGTAACGATAGCCACCGGACTCGAATACTGATCCCCTGCCATGTGACACAGGTATAACTTTTTGTAACTCTGACCATATCACATACTGAGGAAAGGAAGTAGGCCCCAATTCAGGGAAGTATATGAGCACATACTTAACTTCAAGCATGAGACTCAAACCATTGAAGTCTATTAGACTGCTTTTGAGTCAAGGAGATGCATAAATGCTTTTTTGAATTGGGGCCATAAAGAGAAACCTCTTACCAGCATTTCTGTGTCACACCTTTATTGCATGTTGGAACTAAACTAAATCTTTGGTAAAAATGGAGCAAGCAAAATTTCATGTATCCTTCAGTCCTGCAGGGACCCAGGCAGAAAATTGAAAGAGGGGATTGCAATATTCCAGTGTGCTTGGAAGCAAGTGATATTTCAGCAAAACTAAATAGAGTGAAATCCTCCACAGCGCTACATGTAGCAGACCCAGAGACATTTTGGTAGGAGTCCTTAGAGGATTGCAAAAAATTTCAAAAATACTTTGATCCGTGCACAAATATTACTCAGGAAAGATGCATTGTATTACAAGAAACCAACTGCCAGGTGAGATGACATACCCCAATATCAATAAATCAAGGTTTTGTCAGACCAAAGAAGGGAGGAAGTTCCATAGATGAAGGCTTTCCTTTGGGAATGCCTTATCTTTAGCCCTAAAATGTTCAGACTGAGGACTGTTAGCAGCTTTAGTAACTGATGTTAACTGAGAGGGTGCGTAGGGAGAGAGGCAGTCTTAGGTAGCCAGGACCAAAAAACATATTTAGTAAGATTTTATAGCTCAATTCCAACACCTTCAATTGCACACAGAAATCAATAGGAAATCAGTGGTAAGTGGAGTGCGTCAGAAATTTTCCAATGGAGCATTCTTCCATTGGAAAATGCTGATTCATCAACATTGAAATGTTGTGTGAGTGTGTGACTATTTCACCAGGTTCGTTTGCAATGGAACTGCTTGCCAGGCCGGTTTCTGCTGGAAACCAGCCTAAACCTGCCAGCTTTCTTGCTGGGCTTTGAAACTCCTTCCCCCTCAGCAGCCCAGAGTATGTCTACACAGCTCGTAGAAGAAAGTTCCCAGACTGAGTTGAGAGACTCAGGTTAGCAGGGCTCATGCCAGCACTATAAAAATAGCAGTGTAGACAGCACCTTGAAGTTGCAGCTTAGGCTTCTCCTTAGGCTTCAGCGCCCGAGTCCTAGCCTGAGCTGCAATTTTAGTAAAGCTTTTGATACTGTCTCACATGACCGTCTCATAAACAAACTAGGGAAATGCAACCTGGATGGAGCTATTATAAGGTGGGTGCAAAACTGGTTGGAAAACCATTCCCAAAGAGTAGTTATCAGTGGTTCCCAGTCATGCTGGAAGGGCATAACGAGTGGGGTCCCGCTGGAATCAGTTCTGGGTCTGGTTCTGTTCAATATCTTCATCGATGATTTAGATAATGGCATAGAGAGTACACTTATAAAGTTTGCGGATGATACCAACCTGGGAGGGGTTGCAAGTGCTTTGAAGGACAGGATTAAAATTCAAAATGATCCAGACAAACTGGAGAAATGGTCTGAAGTAAACAGGATAAAATTCAATAAGGACAAATGCAAAGTACTCCACTTAGGAAGGAACAATCAGTTGCACACATACAAAATGGGAAATGACTGCCTTAGGAAGGAGTACTGCGGAAAGGGATCTGGGGGTCATAGTAGACCTTAAGCTAAATATGAGTCAAGAGTTGATACTGTTGCAAAAAAAACAAACATCATTTTGGGATGTATTAGCAGGAGTGTTGTAAGTGAAACACGAGAAGTAATTCTTCTGCTCTACTCCATGCTGATTAGCCTCATCTGGAGTATTGTGTCCAGTTCTGGGCACCACATTTCAGGAAAGATGTAGACAAATTGGAGAAAGTCCAGAGAAGGGCGATAAAAATGATTAAAGGTCTAGAAAACATGACCTATGAGGGAAGACTGAAAAAATTGGGTTTGTTTAGTCTGGAAAAGAGAAGACTGAGAGGGGACATAACAGTTTTCAAGTACATAAAAGGTTTTTACAAGGAGGAGGGAGAAAAATTATTGTTCTTAACCTCTAAGGTTAGGACAAGAAGCAACGGGCTTAAATTGCAGCAAGGGAGGTTTAGGTTGAACATTAGGAAAAACTTCCTAACTGTCAGGGTGGTTAAGTACTGGAATAAATTGTCTAGGGAGGTTGTGGAATCTCCATCATTGGAGACTTTTAAGAGCAGGTTAGACAATGTCAGGGATGGTCTAGATCAGTGCTATTCAAAGTGGTCCATGGACTGGTGCCGGTCCGCGAGCCATCAGCTGCCGGTCTGTGCGCACATTGGGGAAAAAAATTGCCAGTCCCCCACATCAGATAGCTTGAGAAGCACTGGTTTAGATAATATAGTCCTGCCTTAAGTGCAGGGGACTGGGCTAGATGACCTTTCGAGGTCCCTTCCAGTTCTATGATTCAAGGCACTGTCCACACAGCTATTTTTAAAGCACTAGCATGAGCTTCACTAAACCAAATCTGTCAGCTTTGGCTGGAAGGCTTGCTGCTGTAGACATGCTCCCAGGGCTTCAGGTGGTCTGCCCCTGAATTGGTGCTTACAGGATCCCTGAGTTGCCTGACTCCTTGCCTGGCAGGGAAGCATTGGAAATGTTTTGAAAAGGTCAAAATGAAATGTCATGTTGACTTTTTGTAAATAACATTTTGGAATTCCTGTAGGGTAGGAGATTTTGACATTTCATTTTTCGTTCTGTTTAGAAACTTTTTTTTTTTAATTTTGGAATTTCCTGTGGAACAGGAATTCTAGTTTCTGGCCAGCTCTAATGCTAACTAATCAAGCACCCTTATAATGCATTAACTGTACTATAACTTTCAAGTGTGTTTTCAAATGAAAAATTACTGTAATCCAGTCTGGAGGTCAAAGGAATGCATAACTGTGGGCAGTGAAGGCAGTGAAAAATAGTCACAGATGACTATTTGGTGCACTGTGCAGTCTTAAGTGCACAAATTGGAAGCCTTTTGAAAGTGTGGGCCACAGTGTACATGGGTTAACAAACAAGAGGCTCACTAAATAGCTACTTGTTTTAAATAATAGTAATTGAGGCTGGATTTCCAAAATCTATTAAAGTTGTATTATGTTCCTGATGTTAAGCAAATAGCATACAGGTTTGGCAAGCCTCATATTAAGGTGTGAAGTACTGATAACTGGAAAACTGGGCCATGCTAGTTATATTTTGGCAATATTTTAATGAAATCGTCCATGAGAGATTGGATCTTCCAATGAAGTTCACATTGGTCACATGGGAGCTATGACAAACATGGTCAGTAGTTCACAGCTCTCTACTGTATGTGTGTGTGTCATAATTAATTGGCAATATTAGTCTAACATGGTTTATTTTATTGGTCTTGAAGATCAATAATTTATAACAACCTGAGATTTGTGCCCCCTATTGCGTGCTCAGATAGGGGATTAGAGAACACCTGCTATATGAGATCTGTTATATTGTTAGAGATAATATTTATTTATATATATGTTATAGAGTCTTGAAGTTGTTATATATTCTGGTCAATATAGCATAGTGTTATACTGCATTTGATCTCATTATTGAAGGTTGCTATTCATGAGCTACACTGACGTGTTAGGGTAATTTTTGCCTTCATTACAGTAGGCGGTAAATACTTTTACACAGCCAAGTAGAGTTTAGATCAATCCCTAAGCAGTTTCATCTTGTCTTTCAGACTGGGGAGTTTGGCCAAAGATCATTGTTTCTTTGTTCCTTTTTTTCCTTCCAAAAGTGACAGAAAACAGAAACAACAACTGCTGCTGCAATATTTCCTTTCCACATTCTGCAGATCTTCTCCTTTCTTTACACCTAAGTGCTTATGACAGACTTTTATTTTATGTTTTTATATTAGAGTGATTTATGATTAAATGTTAATGAAATAGAATTTTCACTGTGCTTTCATTATATTCTACTAGTTTGAACATTTTTCAAAACAGCACACCAAAACCCACTGTTTTCTATGAATAAATAATAAAAAGTATGTCTGTACATTATCATTCATGCATTCTCCAGTTGCCCCATTGGTGATTTGTCTGCCGGCATAAAATGGGCACTTCATATTAAACAGATCTTAACTAAAGCTAAAATTCATGTTATGATTCCAGCAGTTCTTTTCCCCAAATCTATCGAATGAGGTTAGTTGTGTAAGTGCTGTAATATTTCATGGAATCTAGTCAACCGAAAAGATCTGTGATATTCTACAAGTGGAGGATTTTGGATCTGTCTTCTGCATCCTTGTTCAGACTATTCAACAGGAGCTTTGCCAACATTTAGAACTTGTATTTATAAACAAAATTTTAAAAGGATGCTGTATTGATACATGAGCTGCCAAAGGAACCAGAAAATAGAAATCTTAGCAGTAAAATTTTTCCTATGAATACTTTTAAAGAACAATCTATAATGTTAAGGAAGTGGTATACTGGAATTAGTGAAGAGAGGTTCAAAACATATGGGTTGAAAAACATAAATTAAATTAAATGTAATCTAATTTAAATGTGGTTTAAAATTAAAAATAAACCAAAGGTTAGAGAAACTTTCATCTAAAGGAACACTTTATCAAATAGATTATATTTGTAATTAAATCCACATGGAAGTGGCCTTACTTTTTATAATCAAACTTCAGGTGAGTTGCAGGAATAAGGAGTGATGTTCTGGGAAATCAACACTACTGAAAAGCAGTTGCAGAAAATTAAGATGACAGATTAACAGGATTCCAACCATGATTCACTTTCTTATGACACTTACCTTTAATAAGTAACAGAACAAATTCGCCACAGAAATGCAAACAAAGTAACAACAAATATACACTTAACCATAAAGTGTCATAGGAGTATTTGTATATATTGTTGTTGAATGTGTTGTTTTCTAATTTTATGAAAATAGCAGTTTTAAATTACTCAATGTTAGTAGGTAATTTTTAAAGTGTGTTCCATAGGGCCCATCTAGATGGAAAATAGAATCTTGGTTTACTTTGAGAGAGTTTCTGAGTGAGAGCTAATGCATGAAAGTAAATTGATTCACACACTTTAAATCACTTTTATATTATCCAGAAAGATGAAGATAAAAAAAGAAAAAAGCCAGAGCCTGGTAAACATTTTCTCCTCAAATTAAAAGAAGGAAGCAGTTAGTATTTCTCTTCATCCATTTTTAGGACAGGACATTCAATCAGAATTTGAGCTCTCTAATAAAGGACAAGTGACTCAACTGACATTTTTTAAAATTTCACAGGCTGCAAGAATATGAGTGAATTGGTATACAGTCCTGAGGGTGGGCAAGGCTGTGACCCTCATTGTAATATACAGGAATTAACACAAAAACCTGCTATAAAGACAAAGATTCTGACCCTATAAAGAGACCTGCTCCGGGTCCCATTGAAATGAATGGAACTCTGCACTGAAGTAAGGGCCCATCTATGTGGATTCAAGTTGCAAACAAAAATACTAAAATAATGGGGAAAGGCTCTAGTCCCCATTTTGTGTGTGCTGTGCTGCATATATACTCTCATTTCCATCTGCTCCCCTTTTTGGTCCCTACACTCCTTACAAATCCAGTTTATTATCTTCTCCCTCTCTGAACTTGGTTCCTTCATTCATGTAATCCCCAGTATTTGTTTCTCTTCCCGGCCTTGTTGCCCTCACCTTGTAAGGGAAGGTGTGGTGAGATTATTGGACTGTTATGCAGTATTTTCTTTTAATGCTTCACTTTGAAGAGAGAGCTTTTGAAGGCAAAGAACACACAAAGTGTAATATAAAGTTATGGTGCTGTTTGTTTATTATGTTTATTAAATAATGGCTCTACTAAGACAAAACGGAGAATTAGGAATCCTAAATTTAAAAGAGAGAGAAAGTGAGTGAGAGGAAAAATCAGTTACTGGATTTGGGGCTAACAATGATCCAATATTGTTTGGTAAGGCACAAGGGAATAAAGACTCATACTCTCAGCTGAGGGGTTAAAGTCGAGGCATTTTAGAAGGTTTAAAGGAGGATATAAGGTTAAAACTATCTTCTTTAAAAGATTAAATCAATCCCAGAACAGTGGGTATAAATAGAAGGCACATTCTGCTTTGTGTGATGATGTAACTTCCAAAACATTTGTTATATGACTATACAGCCGTTTTCGCAGTTTTTCAGTTTATTAGGGTTTAAACATCTTAAAGTTATAGATATATGTACTTTTTAATGACACCTATTGTACAAATTTTTCCTATTATATTACAAATGTCAAGGAAGGCTCCATTTCTATATAGTGTGAAAAAATACTAGATATAATTAACTTCAATTAATAACAAACAGTAATGGGCCACATAAATCATTCCTGAATAAGACAGTTATTCATGTATTAACTTATATGTCCTCCATGTGGGGGGGGAGGGGACAGGGGGAGGGAGTCTAGCTGCATTTCACTAACAGATCTCACTAAATACATGGTATAACTATAAGTAAGTGCTAATCAGAATAAAAAAATGTAAACTCCACGTATGTGATGGATTTGTTCTGCCATTTCAAAGTATTAATTTGTAATAGGCATGCAGTGTTTACATGGGGCATTGCACTGAGTGCTGTTCCTGCTGGCCAATATTAAGGAGCAGCACCTGAACATATGTCCTGACTCATAGAAGTAGGTTACCTCTTAACCCATTAGGATATAAGGGATGAGGGGTAACTGTCTAAATAGAGGATCTGGGGTGTGGGCTGAACAGTCTAGAAGGAGAAATCCTAGGAGTTGTCAAGCCTGAGGAAAGATTTCTATTGAAATGTGTTATTGTTAATTTCTGTGTTGTTAAAACTGAACCCTAGAAAGTTCTCGTGTGTGGAGCTGTGTTTTAGAGTAAATTGGGAAAGACACCAGCTCACAGAACTTTTAGTGGCTTTAAGTCACTAACAAGAGGTAGTATGAGGGCTAAAGCCATACAGCTTGTTTTGTTATCTTCTGATTTTTCAGTAGATTCTTCATCAACATTCACATTGTGCTTTTTAATCTTTTTAACTGGGAAGTTTGCATATTTAATATCCCCAAAGCCACTAGGGGTAGGGGCGTGTGTGTCCTGCTCTTTGGGTTTGGAGTTAAATCTTCACAGCCCCTCACATCTAATATGGTTACTGGCATGTGATCCAATCCTATTTGCATAAGTGGTTCCACAGTTTTACTGGCAGGAGTAAGGGTTGCAGGATCAAGACCAGCATCTCCTCACTGCCATCTCTTGTAGGGATCCTATGATACTTGGCAGTGTGGAGTGTGTTTTCTTTAAGGTTTGGGAAGTTACTTGGCCAATCATTTTCTTGTGAAAAGGAAGGGATGTGAGAACTCTCTGCCTGCAAGAAAACTGAGTGATTTTATGTTCCACAATGGGACTTGGTTTTCAAACATCCCTGCCCTTTTTTCCTTTAGCAAGATGCTGCCTTTAAGATTTTCAGTTGTGAGGAATTTTCCTTTAATATGGAGAAGTGGGATTTACCTCTACAAAGCTCTGTCCTTTCAACTTCTTTCCATCAATATGCTTGTCTAGGTCACTTATTTTTGGATGTCATTGTTTCACATCTCCATTCCAGGCTGTAAGTTCTGTCTGCTCAGACACTTTGTTGACTTCATTGTCCTGCCTCTGAAACCATCAGTGAGGTGCGGGTGGCCGATGATGTTGGTGTCTGAATCTGCTGATCTTAGTGTAGGCCAAGGCTTGAAGAAATCTCTGTGTTGTCTTTGTTATTAGACATTTTCTTTCTCAGGTATTTTAACCTAGGTTCCAGCTTACTTTCAGAATTTTTTATTTGGCAGCTAGCTTGTGTAAAGGACCTGTGCTGCTGCATTGATTTTGATCTTGAATACCTCTAAAATGTTCTGTATTATTAAGTCAATAATGGTGATGTTTATTAATGGTATTGCAATAGGGAAGTAACATAATACTTTTAGCACCTTATCATTGCAAAGCTCCATGATCTTGCATCATTATTTCTAAAAGAATGTGGTGTAACAGACTGTAGGGAGATCTCATGAGAAATCAGGTAATACAGTATGATTGCTGAAAAATTAACACAAGTCATGGCCGTATGATTCTTTAAAGTTTTTCAAGCCATATAAAATAAAGCAAAAAAATAAAAGCAGTTCACCAGGAAGTGCTCAGATAGATATGTTGTCTCTAATGACTCTCAGTCCAATTTGACAAAATTTTAAAGTTTAAGTTACTTTCACTTTTAAAATTGTCTCTAAAACAAAATCTTGCAAAACAATTTCAGATTCAATTTCCTGAAAGTGGAAAAGTTACACTAAGCACTGTAGGTTTGTTCATTTTCATGTGTTAATTCTGGTATTCTAAAAGCATGCAAATTGCATTTGTCTTTAGATTTATAAAAACTAGATATTCAGAGTTTGAATTATTTAAACTCCCACAACACATGCACTTTTGCTTTTCAAGCATGAGTTATAATTTAATTAAAAACTTCTGGTGCATCGCTAGCTATTTAAATATTAAAATGTTCCATGGATCACTTTCGATTATCTACCGTCATGAAATTCCTGAAGATGTCAGATTTTTAAGATTCCCAAAGTTGCACTTGGAATTGTCTGTTGATGCAAAGGGGACTGTGATAATTACATCCATCCATTAGTATCAGCAGAGGAGATAAACTTTAGGGAGGCTTAATGGGCATGTCTCAGTGACAGCTAGCAAAGAACATTTGGCATGATTAAGGATGGATTTGAATGTACTTGAAAATATACTCTCATTATGGATGCCCAGTGGAAGTTGCACTACAAATGTTAAATTCCCCAGAAGAAGAGTTGTGTGGCAGAGAAGCTTTGAAATCCACTGTGGCCGTCATCCGAATTATTCTTTTCTCTTTATGTCTTTCCGCTGTCAGATTCATTTTGTGATGCCCAACTTGCTCCTTGCATCTTTGAAAAGAGGCAACCTGTTGATTTCTGTGTTACAGATTGTCCGAAGACACATCAAGGATTGGCTTGAGAGGAAGAAACCTCCATTTGGTGCTATCAGCAGCTGTGTGCTCCTGATGATCATCTATACAACGTTCTGTGACACTTTCTCTAATCCAAATATTGACCTTGATAAATTTAGCTTGATTATAATAGTGTTCATAAGTAAGTTCGGTCTTAAACTATCCCTTTTATCACTTATTTGTCTCCCGTGTGCAATGAACAGTGTATACTGGAAAGAAAAAAGAAGGAAATACATTTAACTGCCATGAGGCTAGATTTTGTATTTTTAATACATTTTGCAAGCAAGATAGATTAGAAAAATTCCTAGAGGCTGCATATTTTTAGGATGTTAAGGAAGCAACAGCAGTAATAAAAGTATGAACCCTGCTATTATCTACACTTGGGATTGCTCAAAGTAGCATTTCCTTTCTAAAGTAATAAGTTTTCAAATATCAGTGTCCATCCTGTTGAAGTTGTAGCTATTAAAGGGAAGTTCATGTTTTGATTTGGCACTCCTCACTGAAAGTGTAGATTCCAGTTGGAGCTATTATTGACAGAAAATTATGTTAATAGCTTATAAAAAGCTGGTTTTTACTTTCCTTACTATATTATAAATCTTGAAAATATTGGGATTTTTTACATGATAATTTTTTTGTGGTTGAAGTAGTTTGTTAGAAAGTACTTTTTTGGTGCTCTTTATTTTATTCATCAGATTTAAGTAATATATTTGAGAACAGTGTCCTGGTATCCATCAGTTAAAAATACATTACACAATCATTAAGAACCAAAACAGCAGGATCCCTATCACCTCCCCACATATTATTTAATTATTAATTTTAAATAGTTCATGCAGACTAAGGTCTGTACTGTCTTTCTTTAGCAGAGGCTCCCTGGGAGTAGAAATTTGCCCTGAGAGCACGAAGTACTCACTGTCCCACTCCACCAGGGGAGCTGTAGGCAGCTAGTGTAACCCTAAAAGTGGGCAGCACTGCTTGGGAAAGGCATGTGGCCCAGACTCCAAAGGGGTTCACTGACTCAAGATTCCTATGTGACAGGGCTCCTCTGGAGCCTGAATGCATCTTAAAAGCTGCTCTCCCCTGTCAGAACTCCCAGTATCACCTGCCTTTCCAATAGCCATAATCTGCTCCCCCCTCCCCCACAGATACAGCAGCCCATATTAGTGTAGGGGGATGTAACTTGGATCTCCCAATACCAGCACTGTAGATCAAATCCTGTTTAGTCTAAAACCATTGAATTTCAGGAAAGACTTGAGTCGCCTTTTAGTATATAGGTGTCATAGAATATCAGGGTTGGAAGGGACCTCAGGAGGTCATCTAGTCCAACCCCCTGCTCAAAGCAGGACCAATCCCCAATTTTTGCCCCAGATCCCTAAATGGCCCCCTCAAGGATTGAGCTCACAACCCTGGGTTTAGCAGGCCAATGCTCAAACCACTAAGCTATCCCTCCTCCCTTGGTACAGTGTCCTTGATACAGTGAGTGAAATCCTGGCCCCATTGAAGTCAATAGAAGTTTTGCCATTTACTACATTTCATCTTGCATCCTTGGTTGCAAAAGTGTATATGCTCTTCAGATAGTCTGTCGCCTTACATACAAAAAGGAAATAATATTTTTCACTTGTTCCAAGTAAATAGAAAAAAATCACACCTATAAGAGAATAAACAATTACATATCTTGTCTTTGTGTTTTAAAACACTCAATTCATAAAAAGCCCATCACTTAATTGAATAATGTTTGAATTTAGTAAAAACAGCTGAGTTTGCTGTGGGATTTTTAGATAAATTCTTGTCTAATTTGTGTAGATTTTATAGTTCTCATAGCACTACTTTTGTAAGGCTGGGTTTTGCACCCCCTGTCCCACAGTGTTCACCCAGCTGTGGCTGTTTTCCAGTGGTGGATAATCTGTGGAGCACTTTCAGATGAAAAACACTATATACATGTAAAATATTACTTGCAATATTCGTTGCCAATTCAACATGATAAAATGCTTGTGTAATTGATAGTAAACTGCAGAACTGACATTGTAAAATGAGAATAAATAAAAAGAGTGTACTTCTAGTGAGCTTTTTCAAAATTGCTAAGAAGGAAATATAAAACCAAAAAGAATTCAGATGAAGGGTATGCATGCTAAGAGGAATATTCTCCCCTGATGATGTGCGTGTAACTTCCATGCACAAATCTGTGCAAATAGAGGGGAAAAAACGTAAATTCTCTGTTAAAATGTAAAGAAAGTAAAAGAGAAACTTTGATTAAAAGACACTCCTGTTACTCAGACAGCATAACAACTGGTGTGAAAAACAGGCAAAGCTGCTTTGCAAACTATGCTTTTTGGGACTGTTCATGCAGTCCAGTTGCTTCCATTGCTTTTCTTGTCATTTACAGTAGTGTTTTGAAAGATTAGTCTGTTTGCCACATTCAGGATAAAAAACTTCCGGTACAACATTGTGGTTCTTGTAATTGTGAAAATCATCCAACTTCATTTATTTTTTTGCCTATTCTATATTTAGTCAGTTCCAATGTGCATAACTAAAATTCCTTAGCAAAAACATTAATGTACACCTTGATACTTCTAGTTCTATAATTTGCTACAGATAAAGCATGTCTTTATTTCTAAAATATTTAGAAAGTTGAAAAATGAGGAAAGTCTGTACTACTTCATTGGAGTCATTGGCTATGTGCCGTGTTATTTCAGTGGCAAATTTGGTCTGAGATTTTTAAGAGGAAAGTATATTTATCATTCTCCAGATTATTGTTTAAAGGTAACTTGTATGTTAATATTCTAGCCTCAGTGAAGTATATATAACATAGCATTGATAGCAACATTGGTGTTTATTTGTATGTAGCTATTACAGAAAGGATGCATTTTCTGTGCATGGTAAATTAATGCATTTATGCCAAAGAAAAATGATTTACAATTCCGTAACAATTGGTTGATTCCTGTGAAGTAAAATACCAAATGAAATGTGAGGCAAAAATTTTAGTGTGCCCATCTCAGGAAATTCTCATAATAAATGGAAAATTTCATTGATAGTTAAGAGATTCTTTCAGTCTTGGTTTAATGTGTCAGTATTGCCCAGTACCAACAGTATTGCCCAGTTATAAATTGGGGCCAAACTGTTGCCTTATCTTACCTTGTACTATGGGACACATTAGCTTCATGGTCATCACATACCCAGGCTTTGCAAGAGAGGGGGTTCTGCACCAGATTTCTAGCAAATGTAAAAGTGCGCCCTCCTCCTTCTAAAAGATCTCTGGAAATCCTAGTCTTATGCCACACTTGCCCTATTCTCCCCACAGGGGGTTGCTGCGGTCCCACATTGAGGTGGATCCACTCAATCAGCCTGTGTGACCACACACATCATTCAGTTTCTTCAAACGTCACACAGCCAGCCTGATTCCCACACGTGCTGAGAGGTCTGGGAAGGCCGCTTGTCAGTTGCCTTTCCATAATTGCCCCATTTCTTATATGGCATTTGGGTGGGATGTGGTCTCAGATTCCATGCTTGGGGACTGGGCT
Source organism: Caretta caretta (assembly GCF_965140235.1). NCBI lineage: Eukaryota > Metazoa > Chordata > Testudines > Cheloniidae > Caretta > Caretta caretta. The sequence goes on along the minus strand of NC_134209.1, from coordinate 65,662,204 downwards.
GCCATGTAGACATTAAGTAAGGTAGCTGAGAGGATGGTCCCCCTCAGGACTGTCAAATATGTCCACACCTGTAAAGTTCTGTTATGCTCAACAACTGCTGAGGGCTTCAGGCTGTGTGCACTGCTTGGTTCAGGAATTGGCTTTTTTCCAGTAGGAATGCAAACATATATATAGGTGTCTCCTAACCCCTGTTAACAATTATGGAAAGTACAAGCATTTCATCAAGAGGGCAATATACACCAGAGTGTGGGCATGTTTGTGTCTGCAGTATTCACACTTACATGTGATTTTGCAATTTGTTAAGCAGAGATATATCTGGCACCTAAAGTATGTCAGAATGTTGCACTATGTCATCACTCCTGTGAAGCAGTACTCTGGAAATGGATGCATGGCATTCACCAGTCAGCTTCTCTGTCAATGAGACATCATGTCAGGAACTACCTTATTCAGAGGCAGTGCTTCTGCAAGTGCTGCCATAACCATAGTAATCGCATTTGCTACAGAAATGCTTCCTCAGACATGGTGATGTCCACTGCTCCTTCAGAAATAATTGTCCTTTCCACAAGTCTTTATATGCCCACGCACTTGGCTGGATCAAATTTCTTTGAGTATTTTGGTCCATCCTTAAGCATCAGATGTGTATCTTTTCATACTTTATGCAGGTGTAAAAGGTATGTACACAGCATACAGTACAGTGGTTTAGGTGAAATTTATTTTTACCATGTAAACTTAAATTTAACTTGTTTCTCTTTCAGTATTTTTTGTTCAGCTGAGCTTCATGCTTTTAACTTTCCTCTTTTCTACAAGGTAAGTGGATTAGAATGTTTTGAACAAATGTACAATATAAAGTGTGTATATTTATTTATGCATACATTTAGGGGCATGTTCCCAAAACAGGGGTGACTTCATTCTAGTGATGCTTTTGCTGCATCTCCCCCATTAGCATTGCAGAGGCAACACAGCTAAGAGAGCAGGAGCTGGATTCTATTCCTTCTTGTGCATTTTCTACTGAATTGTTAATCAAGTTCCAATTAATTACTCCAGTGGTTCTCAAACTATTGTACTGGTGACCCCTTTCATATAGCAAGCCTCTGAATGTGACCCCCCTCCCCTTATAAATTAAAAACACTTGTTTATATATTTAACACCATTATAAATGCTGGAAGCAAAGAGGGGTTTGGGATGGAGACTGACAGCTTGTGACCCCCCCCCCCATGTAATAACCTCACGACCTCCTGATGAGTCCTGACCCCCCAGTTGGAGAACCCCTGAATTACTTCTGTTGAAGGCAATGGATTTGCCCAGGTGTCACAGATGCGAGTTAGAGCAGACACAGTCCTGCTCTAAGGCACCATTCTGCTGATTGGGGATTGCTAGAGTGCAGCATACTCTGGCTATGCCCCCTGCCTAAAACATTCCCTATCTAGGGGGGATGGTGCACGTGGCATAGAGCCAGCTCTGCTAGTTTTATGCCACCAGAGTATTACCCTGTGAGAGGAAAATCCTAAATGATCCTTTAGGACATCTTTAAGTGCCTTTTGTAATGTTGGCCCTTTCCTGGACCAAGGATCTGACCCAGTTGTAGAACCCCACAATGCCATTTTTACAGGACCTTGAGTAGGATGCTACTTAAACTGTATAATAAATACATATCTGGAGTTTCAGGAAAAGCTATTTCCCATTTGGATTGAACATATGACCTCTACTGGGCAATCGTATGCCTCTGTTGGTCACTTTTCTGACCTTCCTGCCTTAATTTTATCCTATAAACCTCAAGCCCAGCTTCTCTCTCAATAGATAGAATGTATCCTATATCTCTTTACTGTCTGTTGGTCAGTTTTTACAAAGGGGAGTTGGCTGCTAATGTGATACAGAATGTATGTAGAAGTAACCTTGGGTGGATTTAGGTTGTGGGAATTTATCCATTAGAGAGTTTGCCACAACTGAGAGAAAAAAATATTTTTAAATAAATAAAACAAAAACCCACCACACACACATTGCTGTGCATCTGTGGGTAGAATTATTTCTGTCTAGCTGATCAAAGTGTTATGAACGTGTGTGGATACTTAAAGTTGTACATTTGATCAATGATGTTTTAAGCAGATTTTTGCTAAAAGAGATTATTAAAATGTTTTTTTTTCTAGGAATAACTCTGGTTTCACACCAGCAGACACCGTGGCTATCATTTTTTGTTCCACACACAAATCCCTCACCCTGGGTAAGTCATTATGAGAGGTCAAGTTTAGCTTTTCAGTGCAATCACAGTAATTCACTTTGTTGGAAAAAGTTGTTTTTTGTTAAATCAAAGTAGTAGTTGTTTCAGTGTGACAAGCATGCAAACATTGGTATATTAAGGATATTGGTATATTAATGATAACATTTTTGCACGGGGTAAATAAATGTTTATTAAAAAGGAGACAGCACGGTTTTCTCAACTGGGAGTTCAGTAGTTGTACTGCAGTGCCATTAATCTGCTCTTATTTTAGAGGGAGCTACTTCATTTTCTACTTGTGATGTTCCAATACCCTAATCCAATATTGATAAAGTTTGAGGTTCATTACTCATAATGTTCTGAGTTATTCCTACACTGTCACCCCAGAAAGATGATATTGCTCAAAACTGCTTAGCATTTGCCGTGCTTAGCATATTCCAAAATAGATCACTAAGGACAGTTCTGTTTTCTGTGTAGTTTAGCAGCTTAATTGTATTTATCTGAAGTCTGCAACATCTTCGGACTGTGTGTATAATTTATTACAATTCATTAGTCAAAAACATTATTGAAGTATTTGTCATTTAAAATTACTTAGTGATAACAAGCATGGTCTGATCGAAACATACAAAATATAATTAAAATAGTTATGTTTCGAGTGTCATGAAAGTGCTCCATTCCTATTCCTGTTCTCTTCTGCCGATCAGTCAGTGGCACTATTGGTGGCTGTATGTTTTCTTATTTCTTTCCAAAACTGGAAAATATTTGTTTGATAAAGTACAGCATATATAATTGAGTTTTAACCTTTTCAAGCCTGTAACTATCAAAGATAAAACTTTAGTTATTAAATGGAGTTGGATATATTAGAAGGAATGGTAATGACGATCTTTACCATTGAGTAGCATTTCTACAGTTACATTTTAATATACAGAAAGTATTTATTTTGATTTCTTTTAAACTGCCTGGATACTTTGAATTCATTTTTAATAAAATCAGTTTGCATTGCTTTGAGTACAATTTCAGACAATCTGTAGTACATATGACTTCTCTTTCATATAAGTATAGCACAGTACAACATGTGTGATTAGACCAAGTTACCTGCAGACCTAGGGTACAAGTGTGACCTGACAGAACAAAGGGCATTGATTTCAACTAGCTAAGAATGTGCAATTATTTTATCATTTTTTTCTTGAGACTGTGATTTTGTGTGTAGACTGCACACACTTATATAATTGCTGTGCAAATAAAATCACTACAGTGGGTGCTTAAACATGAGAAGCCTCCAGGGGATTGCTTTCACCCAGAAAAAATCACGGATCTGTGTTCTCATGCTATAAACCCTCCAATATAGCCCTGCCTGAATCACACATGGCATACACTGAAGTCAGTGCTCCTTCTCTCCAGCCTTTTCCCCACTAGCTTGTGACTCAATCCCCGTTCATTATATTTTTATTTTCTCCCTGAAGCTACCTGGTTCCTAGCTCCTAGCAGCTGCTGAATAAAAAGTAACTGCTCTCCCTGAGACATCTAAATTAGTCAGGTTTTGCTTGCACTTTGTAGTGCTCTGTGTACGTGCAACAGATGTGGGAAAACAGCAGCCAGCTAAAAGTTCAGGACTCTTTGGAACCTGTTTTCTCCAGGACTCATAATTCCTCTCTACTAATATATGTAGCTAGTATAGGCAAAGAGGTGTGCAAGTGGATAGGTGGTGGGGGTGGTTAGCCAGAATATTGCAGCCCCTCCTCTTGGGTGTAAACTTTGCCACAGTTATGTTAGCCTTTGTCAGCTTTGGGGTAGATTGCTTCACTGGGGTTACCCTTGAAGAACACTCAGAAGTTCCAGCTGGTATTTCTTGCTGCAGTTTACCTCCCCAGTGGGCAGATAACTAGGAGCACACTCGTTACTGTTTAAAGCTCTGAATAGTCTAGCACTCAGCTGTCTGAGAGATTGCATCTGACTCTGTTACATCTCTGCTGTTAAGATCAGTTGCATTGCTCTTGTTGATGGTTCCTGGAGTTTTGTTGTAAGAGACCACAACCAAGGCATTCTGAATGGAGCGCTCCCATTTGTGGAAAGTGGTTCTTTTGGCAGTTCACCAGAGCCCACAGTTAGCAAGTCTGAGGGCAGTGTATGTAAGCATGCCTGTTGTCCGTCAGTTGCCAATTACTGTTTATCCATTGCCTCTGACAGAGTATGCATTTTTGTTTCTGTTAATTATTGCTCTGGTTTCTAGATCCCACAGCAAAGGGAACGTCAAAAAAAAAAAAAGGCATAGCTATGTAAATAATTAAATGAATGGAGCTTATCAGAAAGATCTGGATTAACAAAGCTTTAGTATTATGAAAATTGCCCCCAAAGCTAGTGGCATAAATAAGAATCTTTAACCTATGCAATTAACATTTATTGTAAAGTTATCCCAAGTTCCTCTCCTGGTCTATGGCTGCGTTACAGGGGTAGTGTGTGTGTGTATAACAATAAACTGTTCCTGAATGACCGTTCAGTGTACTAGATCCTTGTTTGTTTATATCAGAAACCCAAGCTGGCTCCCAATGAAATCAATGAGAGTTTTGCTTTTGACTTTAGTGGGAGCATAACAGGCAGAAGATGCCCATGCTATGTTGTTGTTCCATCACATTTTACAGGGAATATTTACTGTAAAGCATGCAAAAAAACTGCACTAATGTTAGTACTTCTGTCTCCAACATCATAGTATCTGAGAGAACCACTGCAGTTCAGGGTCTTGTTTTAAGCCCATTTTGGGCAGTTGTTTTCATTTACCTTCAGGACATGGCCATTAAGCAACTGGTAACATATAAATGATCTCCTACGACAGTAGCTTTATTTTGGGGCTTGAAATTCGTTTTTCTCATCTTGACATGTGAAACTCCAATAGGTGTTTCTTGTCCATTCCCTGGGGATTTTAGAATGGAACCAACAGAAGAGGAGGAAGAGAGGACAGCTTTAAAGCTTTAGAAGTGGTAATAGGAGAAGCACCAGAAGACTTTTGTAAGATATTTCTCCCGCACCATGTTAAGAAATCGACTAATTCTCATGCAATGCATGCTCAGCTGCCATTTCCACTGCTGAATTCATGAAAAATTGCTCGCTCTACACTGAGACAAGTGCTGTCCCCATAAGTCGGGGTTTATTTTATATACTGAACAGCTGACGCACCTATTTTTCCTCAAAGATCAGGTGCAGGCATAAGGATGAATTACACTGACTAGGTTCCTTATATTTTTCATTCGGTATCATAAACTGATTAATATTTCTTAATATAAATGGTCCTTTCAATGATTTCTAAAGAGTATACATCATGTTGGCACGCAAAACCATATTTATTTCTATTTCATTTAACTAGTGAATTAGGGATATAAACTTACAAATAGTGAAGATAAATGTGGTATCCTCACATATTCCCCCACACTTTGTTCTTTCTCTCCTTCTCCCCATATATACACAGTACATGTGAGTACGCACACATGCAGACATTTGATTCATGGCTTTTATTAGTGCATTTGCCAATGATTGATTAGTACTTAGTATTAGTACTTCTTCTATTGATTGATTGCAGATGAAGTGACTATTTGACCTTTAATTATGAGTCTTGCTATTGAAAATGACATTGAGCTATGGCTTCACATAATCCATCTGGAAAGCCTGACATGATGCCATTCCCTGGAGTTCGTTCAGCAAGAAAGAGGAGGCCTGAAGGAAGTGCAGAGCGATCAGTATGGTTCATCTAAAACAATACTGCAGGCTTGGTTGCCTGAACTTGTATATAGTCTCTGGCTAGCGTAGGAGATTACTGTATCTTTTATACTAGCTACAGGTCACCACTTAAAAAATAAAAATGCAGACTCACCAGTAATTCAGTTTTTAATTTAAACCTTCATAATAGTTCAATAACTACAACCTATACATATTTTATCCAGCAGAAAATAAATAGCTGCTACCTACTCTGTAACATCAGCATACCAGATATGATTGACAAAGGATTGTTAAAAAGCCCCTTATGGAATTAGGATTTTGTTTTCAATGCAGCGTACATTTTCTCATTTAGATGGCAATAAGGCAATGGCTTTTTAGAGTCTTAAATAAACCCAATTAAATTTTTCAGTTTATATAAATACTCTGAGGAAGAAGCTGTAAATTTATTTATTTTGGTCAATTTTACTTGAAAATGTTTGTGGTTTAAATTCATTTGAAGGATTTTTCTGTTTTGGTTTTCTTTTTTAATAAAAATAGATTGTCCACTCTGCACTGAAGCAATAAAACAATGTATCCATGTTCAGACAATTTAAAAACAAGGTAGCATGCTTCTGCATTTGCCTGTTTTATGACGATGAGAATCTAGCTGCTTTAAATATAAAAAGGCCAAAAGATTGGATTCAGATTACAGACTGCGATAAAATAAGGCTTCTTTTAATTACTGCATAAAAGAAACACAGTGAAACCAGAAATATTGCCAAGTTTCAGCCCAGAGTTAATTTGTATAGTCAACCATTGCAGACTCAGTAAATATGGAGCTGAACCTGCAGGAATAATGAGCACTTCTTGCCTGGTGCTGAATGCTTTCTGTTCCCAATGACTTCAAGTTTGTGCTCTGTAGCCCTGATTCAGCAAGTAATAAGGCATGTGCCTAATTTTAAGCATGTGAGTGATTCCACTGACTTGTCGTATAGAGTTCCCAAAGGGTAATGCTGTGCAATTACTGATGTTCTCCAAAGGCCTTCATTTGTGAGGTTATGGAGGATCCATCTTGTAACCTCTTTTGTTCGATATTTATATGAAGACTAAGAGGCAACATTTTAGGCTGCATAATTATCCACTTGCTGCTGATATTTAGTTTTATATGGCCTTTTCATCTAACTTGATTGAGAAAGGGATCTAGGTGAAAGTGACCTGCCTGCATAAGAGAGAGATGATTCTTGTTGGTAGGGGATGGCATTTGAAAGAACAGATGGCTGGAGGCTGTATCTGGACCAAGGTGTACTCCCAACTTCTACCAAAATTGTTAAAATCATAGGGGTCCTGTTGAATCCATTTTTGCTTTTGAATTCCTAGAAAGATACAAAGTCTCACAAGGGTTATTACTGTAGCCCACTCATTCCCAGCTCTAGCCTCCTTACTGTGCCTGCATAAGAAATCTCCTGGCCTTCTAATGGGTATGTTAAGAGCAAACTACTATGAAGAGCTGGGACCAAGGATAAAGTACCTACTGTTAGTGTGGGTTCTTCAAGTTCAAATCTATGTTCCTGAGGTCAGTTTTAAAGTTTGTTTTTTGAAGTTCTTTTGTGTCTTCCCCCCTTGCCACCAGCAGGGCGGTTGGGAGGACTTTCTCCCTTCCCAGTAAGTGGCACTTATTTCAGAAGATTAGGCCTGGAGGGGCTAATGGTTCATGAGTTAGAAAGGAGAGCCTGGCACAAGAGGACAGTTCTAGGACCCCAGTTCACATACAGAAGTTCCCAGTACCTGTAAACAGTTCTGTTATTGTCATTTAAAGTCATTGAAATTACTCCCAAGCTACATTGCTGTAGCTGAAAGCAGAACCAAGAAGCCAAAGAAAGTTACTCCCTTTTTGGTGCTCCTTTCATAGACTGTCCTCCCTTTCCATGGCTGGCTGACCAACCAGCCCTTTTGTCTTCTCCTAAAAACTTTAAACTATTTCCGAGGAAGGAAAGACCTATCTAGTCTAATGAGAAGCCGTGTAGGCCTCCGTGCATGGCTGGTCAGTTCTGTAGGACTGGCTACGTACTTGCTTCGCTCTCCCACCCTTGCTCATTTGGGTCCCTACCAAACATGTTCTTGAGGTACAATATTATTTATCAAGTCATCGTTATGACCTAACAAGTCGCCACCTTCCTTTCTCGCTAGACTCCGAGGAGAGGCAGAACTTGATGGTCGGGACTTGCCAATGTTTTAAAGACATCACTCCACTGGGGGGACAGACAAAAACCAAATCCATTTTCAAGGCTTCTGGAATGGAGATAGTTTAAATGTTTTCCTTCTACATAAGCCTCTGCACCCTCCCTCCCCCACTCCCCAAACAGAGCTGGCAGTTTGCAGGCATGTACAGCGTTCCTACTCACCCAGAAGGAGTAATCCCCAAGGGATTTTTTTTTTAAAAACAGGAAAAAGGTTTTATTCAGCATGGTAACAAACACAGTTGTGTAACTGAGCTGAGATACATGCTTCCAAATCCCAAACGACGGATGGCCAGAGTCCAGTGACATGGCAGGCAGTTTTAGCCACAACACCGTACATGAGGCTTTTTGCTGGCATGTGGTGAATCCGCACATCCATCATCACACCCATCAGCTGTGCCTATTTATTTAGCTGTTCAAACCCCCCTATACACTCACCCCCCAGTCCAGCTGAAGTCGTGGACTTAGCAACTTTTTCCTTTAGCCAAATGCCCATCACCAGGGCTTTGCGGCAGGCACTTTGCCATCGTATGCTGACCTAGACCTGCCAGTGACTCTGGCCCCATGTTCATGTATAGTTGTATATTTTAAAGTATTATTATTGGGATGAAGTGAAGCACCGTCTAGCTTGCCAGGTTAGTGTCTGGGAGTTTCAGATTGACCCACAACGTGAACATTTACCATATATTTCAGTGTGATCATTAGAATCAATAGGCAAGTAAACGTATGGGGGGTCCAGGCACAAATCAGAGCAGACTCAGCCCTGCTCTCATGTGCCAGCTAGTGACAGCCTCTGGGAGTAGCAATGCTCTGCCAACACCTAGTCTCCCATCATGTCCACATGCTGGCTAGCTAAGTCAGCTTTATGACCTCTTTGCACCACCAGAGAAGCACAAAGGGGTTACAGTGAGGGCATATATTCAGGAAGATAATCTGCTAGTAGATCTACCTCAAAGAAAGAAATGTCAGAGTTTAAATGAGTCTTAGTGGCACTTGGACAGAGCACATGTTTTTCTATTGTTGTGTTTGGCATGAGATTCATGATATCCTATGCCTCCTCTGTTTCTGTTTACTGAATTTTCATCTCTCTTATGATTCTAAAAGGGTAACCTTATAGGAAATTAGGGGATCTCCCTTCTTATGTGCCCTGAAACACATGCTTTTTGATTAGCCTTTGAATGTGGGCAAGAAATCCAGCACTGGGGCTTGTTTCCTAGTGCTTCCTATTCATCTGTACACTCTGCCAATAGTAGTTTTTTTTATTAATATTTAGAAAGTTTGCCTCCAGCAGTACTAAAATGTGCATCAGAGAACAACAGTTGTTTACTGTGTTTGAACTGAAGAATCTCACCCAGGAGATCTCATTCACTTGAAGTTTACATCTCTCAATCTCTACTTGCAAAAAGAGATCGATGAATAACAATTGTCATTTCAGAGGTGCACCTCTCCAATTATTTATTTGGTTGTGTGTCTTGCCAGATGAACTCTTAATTAGATCAGACACTAAAAACCAGATTGCAGGTTTTTAATGACAGCAAGCTCATAACGCTTTATAATAATAAAAAAAAGATGCTACAAACACCCAGCTGTAAAATGATAATGACCCAAGAGCCCTCCCATCCCTCTCTCTCCTCCAAAACAGTTACAGTTAATGTATCTACTTTAAGGAACTACGTTATACTCAGCAGATAGCTGGCAGGTTACCCTTGGGGAGATCCGAATTTGGACATGACTCAAGATCACTTTATCCCAAGCTGGCAGAGGCTACAAATGTCACCTATGGTAAAGAGTATTGAAGATGTTGTTGAGTCTCCGTGGGAGTATAACATCTACATGTGCTGCTCTCAATGCACCGTCTGGCAGCCAGTCTCAGCTGCTGGCTTCAGACACTCCTGAAACTATGGGTGCAAGGATTTAAAAAAAAAAAAACACTTGGAAAAAGTAGTGGCCCTGTTAGAAGGGGAGTTGCTGGGAGGTTGGAAGTTGCACAACTCCCAGCACCATCCTAATTGTCAGTGGTTTAGTGTGGAAAATAGACATAGGACAGTATTTCTCTCTCCTGTGGATAGAGGACTGTTGGCTCCAAAGTCCCTGCCCAAGTGATGGGGAAAGTAAATCTTATTATCCTTTGTTCTACAAAAAAAAAAAAAAAGCTGAAAAGTTGTGGCCAGTGTTTTCAGATTCTGATATTTGGCATTTCCATGGCCTAAAAACATTGTAAAAGGAGGGAGGGAGAGGAGATGTTTAGTTTATGCATCCGTGTTTTTGCTTGCCTTGATGCATAAGGAGGGAATCACTGTGGGTTTCATTTCTTGCACGCACTCAAATACAATAGGAATAATGTATATAAGTATTTCCATAATGTCTATTTTAATACATTAAATGAAATTCACTTCGCCAAAACTTTGATGCCTCCACAGGCATCTGCTGTGCTGGAGAGAATAATTGTGTTCAAGGGAACAGCAAATTAATAAAACTTTCAATCTGTAGGATATTGTCTGTCTCTCTGTGCATCCTTCCATTTCTCACCATAATATCTGAGGCACTGACATGGCTCTGTTACATAAAAGTATACTAGAAATATAGAGAAAAAAGGGTGTTTCTGCAATCACTGAGTACACATATCTCAATGGCTTTCATGTTAGTAATGAAGTACAAGACGAACCTCTGAGTGCACTGAATGTATTGTCTGTGTGAACTATGACTTGATATACAGGCAGTAAAAAGTCTCTGAAGTAGACCAAGATCAGCTACACCATAGCCATGCATGTGCCTAGGTCTCATTGTAGAGGTAAGCTAGTGTTTAAAATAAGATTTATGGTGGTTTGATTCATTTTTGAATGACCTGTTAATTAATTACTACTACAATATTGTCAGATGGGTTAAGGTGTTCCTGAGTCTAAGGCAGTCTTCAGTTGTCGGTGTTTAATGTTTCATTGTTAGCATTTGGTGAGATTGCTCAGGTCATTCATTAAACATCACTTTCAATCTGAAAACACCCGTTGAAAAACCATAAATAGATCAAACAGCACATTCTCTTTCCCCCTTTTACATTTTTATTTACTTAAATCTTTGATATTTGAAGATATACTGTTTCTTGGTAGCTACATTTTACATTGCAGAATCTAATTTCTGTGGTAATATGAACAAGGTGAACCAGTGACCTGAACAACTAAAAACTAAAATTAGTAAAAGCATGCCTGGGGCACTAGCTTTTCTCCATCTTTTCCTTTAGTGTTAGTGACAAAAGAAATATCTGTCTCATTCTTCATTAATCTTCCTCCTCTTCCTTCGCCTTTATATGTATCACAGACCCATTGAATCTCTTGCAGCCAGTATGAATCTCACATAGACAGGACTGAATTTCAAAAAGTGATTCTCCTGCATCCCCCAGGTAATTTTGGGGCCAATGTAATATGTTAACAGGTACTCAGTGATTCATCTGTATCCCAGTAGTGCTGTGCTCCCAAAGGAAGTAACAGGCACCCAGTCTCATGCTAGCCGTGTGAGCGCTATTTTGAATGCTCTAGTGTCATTGGCCTAGATTCACAAAGGTTCTTAGGCACCAAAGCAAAGGTTCTTAGTTTTAGGCTCCATTGCTATTCACAAAACTGCTGCTGAATCCTGTGGGTGCCTAAACACACTCAGCACCTAAGTTTTTGCAGTAAAAAGTTCTCTCTGCTCCTGTGTTTCTGCCTCTGGACATGTGTACGACTGCCTCAACTCTGGGCACGTATCTCCCTCCTAAATCCCAGAGCAATTCACAAACCGAGGAGGACAACGATTCACCTGCATAACTCATGTGGGGCCTGATCTGGCTCTGTGCATGCCTACCAGGCCAGGCCCCTCAAGCAGATTCACACAAGACAGCAAGGGTGATGGGAGAGAGAGGACTTCACTCACAACTTTTAGCCCAGTGGTTAGGGTACTCCCCTGGGATGTGGAAGACCTCCAGTTCAAATTCCCCCTCCAACTGATTAGGAGAAGGGATTTCAACAGGAAAGCCACCTACTAGGTTGGCTTTTGTGAATCTCTCCCCATTTAGGCACTAACTCAGGCTTCGTGAGTCAGTGTGGTGTTCCTGTGATTTTCCAGGCACACAAAATGTAGGTGCCGCAACGCTCAGTGTCATGACTCCTGAGTATCTTTGTGAATCTAGGCCATTGTCCTTTCTTCAATGCACAGCATGAAAGTAAAGTGTTCTGTTCATTTGGATAAATGCAGGCCAGCCAAAACTTCCAGCTGAAGGACTGTCTCCCATTTGGGACTCTCTCGGACTAGGGACCGAATGGCTAGGCAGCAGTTCTGCGGAAAAGGACCTAGGGGTGACAGTGGACGAGAAGCTGGATATGAGCCAGCAGTGTGCCCTTGTTGCCAAGAAGGCCAATGGCATTTTGGGATATATAAGTAGGGGCATAGCGAGCAGATCGAGGGACGTGATCGTCCCCCTCTATTCGACATTGGTGAGGCCTCATCTGGAGTACTGTGTCCAGTTTTGGGCCCCACACTACAAGAAGGATGTGGATAAATTGGAGAAGTCCAGCGAAGGGCAACAAAAATGATTAGGGGTCTGGAACACATGACTTATGAGGAGAGGCTGAGGGAACTGGGATTGTTTAGTCTGCAGAAGAGAAGAATGAGGGGGGATTTGATAGCTGCTTTCAACTACCTGAGAGGTAGTTCCAGAGAGGATGGTTCTAGATTATTCTCAGTGGTGGAAGAGGACAGGACAAGGAGTAATGGTCTCAAGTTGCAGTGGGGGAGGTTTAGGTTGGATATTAGGAAAAACTTTTTCACTAGGAGGGTGGTGAAACACTGGAATGCATTGCCTAGGGAGGTGGTGGAATCTCCTTCCTTAGAAGTTTTTAAGGTCAGGCTTGACAAAGCCCTGGCTGGGATGATTTAATTGGGTATGGGTCCTGCTTTTGAGCAGGGGGTTGGACTAGATGACCTCCTGAGGTCCCTTCCAACCCTGATATTCTATGATTCTATGTTGCCCCACCAAGCTCCTTGTAATCTCTCACCATTTCGTTGTGCAACTTCCTCTTTCGACATTTTTTTCTTCTGCTGCTGCCTCAGTTTGTCCCTCTTCCTCCCCACGTTGAAACTGAATTGAGATCTGAATTGAGTTCCTCACCTCTTAAAATACTTTAAGCGAGGGTTTCTTTCAGCATAATTTAGATGCTATCAAGAAGGCAGTGGCAAAATAACGTCGGCTGCTCCTGAACTCTTCCCAGTCAGACTTGAGACTTAGATATGGCACCAAAAAAGTGCTAATTGCACAGATGAAGGATCTTCTTATGCCCTTAGGCAGAGGAAAAATATCCACCATAATACTTTTAGGATGGTCGGCCACCTTTGATACATTCAAAGTATCAAAGTGCTGTTCGCAAAGTGCTGTTCGCAAGGCTACAAAGGCTATAAAGTGCTGTTCGCAAGGCTACAAATGTGGACGTTGTTGATGGAACATAAGAACGACCATACTGGATCAGACCAAAAGGCCACCTAGCCCAGTATCCTGTCTTCCAACACTGGCCAATGCCAGGTGCCCCAGAGGGAATGAACAGAACAGGTAATCATCAAGTGATCCATCCCCTGCCACCCATTTCCAGCTTCTAGCAAGCAGAGGCTAGGGACACCATCCCTGCCCATCCTGGCTAATAGCCATTGATGGACCTATCCTCCATGAATGTATCTAGTTCTTTTTTGAACCCTGTTATAGTCTTAGCCTTCACAACATCCTCTGGCAAAGAGTTCCACGGGTTGACTGTGTGTTTTGTGAAGAAGTACTTCCTTTTGTTTGTTTTAAACCTGCTGCCTATTAATTTCATTTGGTGACCCCTAGTTCTTGTGTTATGAGGAGTAAATAACACTTCCTTATTTACTTTCTTTCACACCTGTCATGATTTTATAGACCTCTAGCATATCCCCCCCACCAGTGATCTCTTTTCCAAGACGAAAAATCCCAATTTTATTAATCTCTCTTCATATGGCAGACGCTCCATACCCCTAATCATTTTTGTTGCCATCTTCTGAATCTTTTCCAATTCCAGTATATCTTTTTTGAGATTGGGCGACCATATCTGCACACAGTATTCAAGATGTGGGCATATCATGGATTTATATAGAGACAATATGATATTTTCTGTCTTATTATTAAGGCTACATTTTAGTCATGGGTATTTTTAGTACAAGTTATGGACAGGTCACAGGCAGTGAACAAAAATTCAGGGCCCGTGACCTGGCCTTGACTTTTACTATATACCCCTAATTAAAACTTGGGCAGCAGGCCGTGGGTGCTCTGTCGGAGGTGGTCAGGTGTGCCATGGGTGCTAGGGGAGGTGGCCTGGTACCCTGCTGGTGCTGGCAGGGGAGGGTTGGTGGGGCTGGCAGGGGCTCCCTACCCAGATCCGCATGTCCCTGCAGCTCCTAGGCACCAGAGGGGCCGGGGGCTCCGCGCACAGCTCCCATTGGCCGGGAACCACAGCCAATGGGATTTGCGGGGGCGGGGCCTTCTGTAGCTCTTTGCAGTTCTTACATCATGCACAAGTGGGCAGAGAGTTGAATATAGTTTTCAATGGTCAGCAAATAAAGCATGATTCACGTCCGGTCTAGGCATTATGTTGGATAGGACTCTCACATATCACGATCATCTTACAAAGACAATGAGTAAGGTCAAAACACACAACAGCCTACTCGGAAAACTGGCCAGAATGACATGGGCACCAACACCCAAACGTTATGCACTTCAGCTTTGGCACTCTGTTACTCAGTAGCAGAGTACTGCACTCCAGTATGGGCTGGCTCATCTCACACAAGGATAATCAATGTACAACTTATAACCATCATGTGTATTATTTCAGGCACACTTAAATCTACTCCTCTACCATGGTTACCAGTTCTCTGCAATATTGCTCCACCCAGTGTTCGCAGAGATGAAAGAGTAGCAAAGCTTGTGACAAAATTGCATGATATACCACATCTACCATTAATTAAAGACTTTGTTAATCCACCACAGGGTCATCTGCCCTCACAGCACCCGTTGTGGATAAGTTTAAGTGTGAGAGATTTATGGTAGAGGATGCGTGGCGAGCTTCATGGTCTGCAGAGAAAGTGACAAATAATTATCTTGTCTCTGACTCAATGTCAACCCGTGTTTGATTTACCACAAAGGCAATGGAGCCTTCTCAACTGATTTCATACCAGATGTGGAATTTGTGCTGCAGCAGTATTTCAGTGACATTTCAGAGATAGTCCACTATGTCAGTGCGGGCAGCCACAAACCATGACACACATTCTTGAGGAATGCAAAATGACTCAACTTCCTGGAGGTCTTCATGCCCTGAACATTGCTGATAAGAACAGTGTGGCTTGGCTTGAACGCATTGCATATGCCAAATAATAAATAAATCAAAGTGGTGTGCAGTTTCAGGATTTTAAAAAACCGTGGCCAAAAATACCTTCTTCCATCTACAGCTAACCAGAAGTTTGTGATCCTTCCTCTAGGACACAGACCTAGCCATAGTAATATATCCTGTGTCACCTCAAAGCTAAACTATTGCAGTGTGTTCTGTCTAGGATAACCATGAAAGCTCCATCTGGTACAGCATGCAACATCTCCCCTGAACGAGACAGACTGATCACAGTACATCACCAGTACTCTGTGCTCAACAACAGCTCCCCATCCAAGTTCTTGTCTGCTTTAACAGCTTTGTTCTCAACTTCTAAATCCTAAATAGGTTAGAACCTACTCATAACCATGACTACCTTTCTGCACCCCTCTGAGAATGCTGCCATAGCAGGGAAGATGTGGCTGGCAAAACCACTAGGAGAATTCTCAGAGGCTGCTTGGCAGTGTGTTCTTAGTGGTAGGGTCTTATGAAACTCCCTGCTACTGGCAATCAAACTGAGCTAGTGTCTTGCCTGTCTTGGACAGATCCCAATGCAAGACTCACCTCTCTGAACAGGTATTTCCTCAATCAAGAAGGCTGCTAAATGTCCTGGCATCCCTCCTTTTGTAATCAACTTCCAAAGTGATCCTGCAGAAAGACAATATAACTTAGAAAAGCTACTATTATTCATAACTCATGTGACAAAGCTCCAAGCCTGTACTGGTGGGTCTCACACTTCCAGGCAGATTCAGTGGCCTCAGAAGGTCACTAAGGCCCTCAATATGACCTCCCTTTCTCAGTATAGTGGCAAAGGTTACAGCTTATTGAGCTACTTTCATCACAGGCCAGTATGGGAGGTGGGAAGGTGGAATACCAGTAGTTCTGTTGCTCCTTAGAGCTCAGTAGGTGCAGTTTGGCCTCCTGCCTGGACCAAAGTCTGCTTCCCCTCTCAAGAGGATCTCTGTAAAGCATGGGGGGAAAGGGGGAACCCAGACGCACCCTCTACTTCGGGTTCCAGCCCAGGGATCCTAATGGTAGCAGCTGTTAGCGGTTTTCCCTTCACCATTGACGCTGCTTTGATTCCCTGGGCCACTTCCCCGTGGTCCCCTTTTCCTAGCTTCACCCTTACCTCAGGATTCAGTGATGCTTCCTCTCCTCCAGCTCCTTTCACCTGGGCTTCCCCTGAGGGAACTGGGAAGGAGAGCTTTTAAGCAGTATGAATGAGACCTTGATTTGTTCCAGCTGTGTCCGTTAGCCTAACAGCCTTAATTGGTTAATTGACGTCAGGTGTCTTGATTAGCCTGGAGTAGCCTTTGTTTGGCTATCCAGGGAACAGGGACCTGCTCATTCTGAAGCTTCTACTTCTCTCTTATATCCTTCTGGTCTGATTATTTCTTGTATATGACTCTTAGATACCGTGGTAATTGATTCACTAGAAATGTATAGACAAATAGAATAGAATATTACAAATCTATAGACCAAGGACAGTATTTTAATTCTTGTAATTGCTTTTGTGATGTTTGCTTTTTCCTCTGATCTTCTGAATGGCTTGTGTGTCCCTACTTTCAGTGGTATTCTCTTTCTGTGGTTCCAACTATATTTCTCCAAGTAAAAATACTGCAGTTTCTCATATGTGCAATGCACAAGTGGTTTGGAATGTGATTCAGTAATATAAGTGATAAAGTTTTAGGATAAATGGTTTAGTATATGGACATTTAAGGGGAAAACACCGAACAATAAAGAAAAGTATATCAGCTAGCAATAATTCGGGTTTGGGAGTGAAGGATAATAGCCTGTATTTTGGTAGCAATAAAGTGTTATATTAAGTTCTCTCAAATCACAGCAGTACTATAGAAAACAGCAAGTGATGAAACGCTGCTATGAGGAAACTTCCAAATTCAGGGAGCATAAAATAAACATATTAAAATAGAAAAACTGAGCTACAGTACTTATTGTTTTATCCTTTCCATCATGGGTATAGGATAAAAGAAAACTCTTACTTGCTTGTTAGAAGAAGAAAGCTCTTACTTGAAGTTTCTTACTTGGCAGATGTCAGTTGAAAGCTCTGCTATGGAATATGCTGCAATGTCAAACTCTGTTGGGTAATTTTAGACAAATGTGTCATGTGTGACATGGAAATATGGCATGCTGTACATTAGTGATTTCCCAAGTGTTTGGATCAGGTAGTAATGTGCTGAGAAAGTGCTCTTTATCTATCCACCCTGTGTACTTGTATAGCAGTGGGGAAATGCTTTTGGTAGAAATTACTTTAGTCAGAAAAAGAATCCATTTACAATATGTGCCTTCTAACATCTTTCAGACAATGCATTGTATTAAAGAGGCACTTTTTGATTAATGTTTTATAAACATTTTTCAGCATGACAGCTTAAAGTCCCTGTAAAATTGTAAATGCGTGCACAGTGCTCACTTCCATAAAGTCAAATGCCATCTCATAAAGTCTGGTTGGATCCTGTCAACCATGGTGACACAGAATCAGTACCTTGGAGCATTAAAATTAATTTGCTTCATTTATATGACTGCAATGATAGCTAGATGAAAAGAGCCCTAAATTTAAATTTGCTTTAAAAATACCTTCAAATCTTGTAGGACTTTTTTATTATTTTACAGTTAACTAAATGTAATGAAGTGCCACACGATATTTTCATAGGGCCTTGTATAAAGGAGACTAGAACATGTGAAAGTAACAACGGGGTTGTGGGGAGAGAGAGAGGAAGTGAAAGATGTGCACTGGGTGCAAGGATGGGGGAGGGGAAAACGGATTTCAGTTGAGTTAGTTACTTGGGAACCGGTAGCCTTAGATCAGGGATGTCCAAAGTACAATGTTGGGGCCAAATCAGCATAGGTGAGGGGAGAAAAAAGAGCTTTTCTGGCACACACACTCAGTACCCTTGTGTTGTAGATACCCCACCGTTATTGTTGGCCATTTTGATAGCCATGGAGGTTGGACAAGCAGATTTTCTCCTACTTGCATATCTGCTCCACATACATAACAGGCTACCTTCTCCACCCTTTGAATCACCACCAACCAGGGTGGACACAAGCCCCACCATATTATTTATTAGGTCCCTTCCACCAATTCACCAGTACAGCCTTGTGTAGCCACACACAACTGAAAGTAAACTTCCCCCTTAACACACACTCTGGAGAGTGAGAAGGGAAGATCACCCCATCCTGAGATCCCGTATCCCCTGGTCTCTGCCTGCCACTTTCTTGTGCTTCCTTCTTGTCCTTTTAATTGTTCCCAGCTGATTGGTTGATTGCTTTCATTAGCTGGTCAGCTTCCTGTCTAATTGAGCCCCCATCCGTCCTATTAATTCCATTCCAGGAGGGAAATAGCTAGTACCTTTAGCGACCAGAGCACTGGGTCAGCTCTAGGCCCCTAACACTGTATCACAAAATGCTTTAATGTTAGTAGTAAAAGAGTGGTGAAAGACATGGGAAAAGAGCAGAAACATCAGGAATAAATGGAAATCCAGCCTGGCCCTCCTCTCATAACATCTGTTTACACTGGTGTAACTCCATTGCCTTCAATGGAATTACACCTGATTCTCACTGCTGTAAATGAGAGGAGAATTGGGACCCTCGTGCAGCAGAAGAACATGGGTTAAAAGGGCAAGAACTGAGAAAAAGAAGAAAAGAGAATATGCAGGAACAGAAAGGTTAGGTGAGGGAGAACATAAAGGACCAGAAGAGGAAGAAAAAAGAGCCCATCGGAGTACAGGAACCGAAGACTGAGAGGGAACACAGGAACAATGAGAGCAGACAGGAGAAGGAGAAGAAAGGAACAAGCCCGAGGGAGCAAGAAACAGGGAAAATCCAGCTGGAAAGATGCTTATTTTTTCCCCAGAAGTGAGGACATTTTTTGGACGGTCCTTGGTTGGTGTTCCTCCATTCTGCTTTTCATCTCCTGATCCTGTGAGGTGCTGTGTTCTCATCTAACTAGGCCCCATGGCTCCTTCTTTTCTTGGAGGTGAATGTGTGTGTACCTGACCACGTGTCTGTCAGAATATTTGACCACCTCTGCTTTACATCGTGGAGATCATACAGTGAAGCCATAGCAGAGTCGAAAATCCCAGCAAAAAATCCCCTCCCTCTGATTGCAGTGTAAATCAGGACTAACGCCAGTGAAGTCAATCAGATTACACTAGTGTGAGGAAAAATCTGGCCCAATGACTCTTAAGAAAAAACAAAACAACAAAACCCACCACCCAAGCATACAGCAATATATGTCAGGGTACATATAACCACTTTTAAACCATCAGGTAGAACTGCACATATGCTAACAAAAATCCAAGAAAAATGAGTTCAGAAACGCTTAAAGTATTTTGAGAAAACCTGTGAGGTGTCTAACTGACCTTATTTTATTTTAATGTATGTGCTCTGATGCTGTGCAAACTTATACTGAATTAGTTTAATCTTGCTGTAGCTATCTTACTACATTAGAGTCAGTAGTAGTATGCTATAAGTGATGAGCAAAACAGGAGCGGACAGACCAAAATAAAGATAACCAGATCCTTTTTGCTTAGCACCTTCATTCCTTGCTATCCATCTGAAAGTTTTAAATTTATCCCCTTCACTTTACTATTTTTGTTATGGCAGCACCTGCTCATGTCACTACTGTTTCAGTCAGTATTTCTGTTATAGCTTCAGTTAACAGCAGTTCACAACCTCACCATTAAAATACATTGCAGGCTGAAACTTCGCATACATCCTCAGCCCAGGAATCAAGATGGGGGCTCTCTTTGTTTGCTTGTTTATTTTAAAAAGTTTTGCTCTTTGTTATAGGAGAGCAAAACAAAATAATGTAACAGGTTTCCAATTTGAGTCTTTCTTCTTTTTTACCTTAAAAATTATGTATTTTTTTCCTAATTAAGGGTTTGCAAGATTTTCTTACGTGGTATACAATAACATCTCTGGATACTTTTATTTTATAAATGGCTACGTTTTACATAGAACTACAGCTACAGTCCTATAGACTCTTAGTGAGATAGAAGGCATTTTAAGTATTGTTTGGCACATTACACACAAACATTTCTATTTATCTTTTTTTTTTTTTTTAATTTAGGGAGTAATTTTTAGCCAATGAAAAGCCAAACTTCCAACACTTTGTTTTCACCATTACTAACATGAGTTTCTGAGCATCCAGTCTGTGTTACTCCCCAATTCCATATTTAGTACAAACACATAAAAGATGGCAAAGGCTGGGTTTGCAGTAAGTGGGAGCTGCATAAAAAATGAACAGGATTTTTTCTTAATTAATGCATACCTGAAAATTTACTCCATCCCCAGTCAGCTTTTCCTGTTAAATTATGAAACTTTACTCTAATTGCACATTAATGGCTCACAAAGAGCTACTGTTTTGACATGTATCTAAACAATCCATGAATTAAGGATCACTTAGTACCCAACAATCTAATTATATTGTCACACTAGTTACAATACTTCGTAGTTATGGATGACAGTCTTCATTTTACTTCCCAGTTTTTACTGACTCATAGCTTTTCCCCCAAAAAATCAACTTTTAGGCTAACATTTCTCATGTTTATTCTCAACCCAGGACTTTGAAGAACATGTCCGTCACTTTGCATCTGGGACAGAATTGGGAGTCAGGGTTCTAGTTCTGCTTCTGCCGTTAGTTTCCTGTGTGACCTTAGGCTAGCCATTAAAGCTCTCTGTCTTAATTTCTCCATATGTAAATATGGAGAATGGGGCTTATTCACCTTTGTAAAGTGCATTCAGATCTCTGGATGAAACTGTGCTACCTAAATGCTAAGTACAGTATTATTATAATCATCATCATCAAGTTGAATGTAGTGCGTTCAGCAAGTAAGTCATTTTTCAGATTGCTTTCTTGTATTTAGAGGACCATACCTTTTTTTTTATGCTTCAAGTTCTGAAGTTTGGGATGGCAAATTGTTATGCAATAAAACTGTTTCCAGTGTGCAAAAACAGCATGGTGGGCATGTGTAGCAAAGTATACTCCTTTGCAATGCAAGTATCCATCATATGACTCTATCCAAATATAGTGTATTCACTAGCCTCAGAAAGTCCTTGAAAGATCTTTCATCCCTGCACTGTGTGGCGAGCTCCCTTTCCACTGCAGATTACCATGAATCCTCCAGGCCTTTCAGAAGTCCAGCAGGACTCGCATCCTTTTAATTGAGATATGGCACAACAAAACCAACTTTAAATGTCTCCCCCTTTTAGGTTGATGACAGACCCATAATGTTGTTTGAAGGTGTTTGTTTAATAATATTGGACCCAGTCCTGCAGACCCTTATTATGTTAGTGGTTTTTCACTGGGTATACTCACATGAGTAAAGACTGCTAGTTATGAGTATGGTCTTGAAGGACTGGAACCAGTATTAGTGATTTTGTGTAAAGAAACTGACAATCTGGATTAAAAGGAGCTCCTGAGGCGTGCTGTGGAGGCACCATGAATAAGGATGAGTTCGGGCAGCATCTTTGGATAGAGCATCATGCATGGATCAGGATTAGCTGGAGCTGTGAATGTGGGGCAAGTAGGTTTTATGCTGCCTAACTAGGGAGGGAGACAGTACTTGGTCCGGGAGGCCAGTAAGAGGAAGAGTTCGCGAATGAAGGGGGATGTTAGTGTTTTTTAGAAGCAGTAATTTTGGTGGATCCAAGCCATCAGCTGGTGGGAGTGAAGAAGTGTCTCACCAGCTCAGTAGTGTTGCTCTGGCCAATTAAGAAGCCACATAGATGGACTCAGAAAGAAGAGTCCAGCCCACCTTGTCTGGAAGGATGAAGGCCAAAGTGTGAGTCCCCTGGAGTGACATTTAAATCAGGAATAAAATAGGATGAATTCTCAAGGCTCCCCTAGGGAATAGCTGGTACTTTCATGTGTAATCCTCTCTATGGTCCAAACAAGGCACTGATCTGTTACATGTTCTGTCTGCACCCTTGTTTGGTGGAGCATAGTAATAATTTTCTGTGTCTTAAAAGAAACATTTTGAACAATGATGTGTTTGAAGAAAACACCTGGATAACTTCATTCTATATCATCTTTACACAAAATAACGTATTCTTTTAAATGGTAAGTAACCATGAAGTGCTTCTGAAAGGTGATAGGCTGAGGTCTTAAAGATATCCTGTATCTTTCTGTATTGGCATGGGAGAGCACAGACAGCATCAGTCCAAGTTTCCCCACACTGCCCTGTCAATGAACCGCAACCATGGCCAGACCCACTAACGGGGGAGCATGTGGTTGACCTTCTAGTGACATATTCATGCCTTCATTTCTCTTTTTAGGCTACCATTAGTAGTGTTAATTCTGCAGATGATTTGTGTGATGTGGCCACTTGTCCACTGGGGACGGAATTCACATCAGCAGCTCATTACACATAAGTCATTGAATAGCCATCAGATGGTGTGATCTCTTACATTCTCTGCTAGACCTCTGTGGAGCTTTGCAGGTTTGGCTCATGGCAGTTTGTCCAAACTTCTTGATTTTGGTTCATTTAGACTCCCACCATCCAGATGAGAGTGAAGAGAAGAGGTGTTTAAGAAACCAGCTCCTAAGCGACCAGAGGAGCTAGCAGACAGGGGACTTTTGCGAGGGAGTGTAAGGTGTGCATGTGTGAGAGGCACCTAACAAACATTTTTTAAACTTAGACCGATAACACTACCCACCCCAATGAAGAATAAAAACAAAAAAATCCTGCAAGAGTAAGAGTAAAAGAACGCCGGCAGAAGTTCAGCAGCAGAGTGGGGGCGGGGGAGGATATCCAGTTTATTGCACTGAATGCTGCATGCACGATTGTGGCATACATGTGCATTCAGTGCAGGTAGCTCCTGGCCTTCAGAGACCAACTATGGGCTCTGGAGACTAGAGTGGCTGAACTGGAGGAGCAAAGGGAGACAGAGGGGTTCACAGAGGTGACTTTCAGGGACATGGCAGAGCAGTCCCATCCCCACTCTGACAACCGCTGGGCTGTTGAGAAGGTTGAACGTCTCAGAAGGAGAACATCAAGCTGGGATGGAGGAAAACAATCTCATAGTTGGGACCCTCCTTCCAGATGGTGTCACGGTGTCCTCGCATTGAGGAGATCCCTCCAGAGGAGGGGACCCCAGTTATTGGGAAGAGACAGGTAATAGTCATGGAGGCTTTGGTTATTAGGAACGTAGATAGATGGGTTTGTGATGGCCAGGAGAACAATGTGGTGAATTGCCTGCCGGGTGTGATGGTTGCAGACCTCTTAAGACATCTAAACATACTTGTGTGCAGTGCTGGGGAGGAGCCGCTTGTCATGGCCAAGACCATAACAGGGTTCAAAAAAGAACTAGGTACATTCATGGAGGATAGGTCCATCAATGGCTATTAGCCAGGATGGGCAGGGATGGTGTCCCTAGCCTCTGGTTGCCAGAAGCTGGGAATGAGTGAGGGGATGGATCACTTTATGATTACCTGTTCTGTTCATTTCCTCTGGGGCATCAGGCACTGGCTACTCTCAGAAGACATGGACCTTTAGTCTGACTCAGTAGGGCTATTCTTATGTTCAGATGGTTCATGTTTCCTCCAAACTCACCTGAGATTTGCCAGCCTCTACAAACCCAAGCTTGGGTTTATGATAAAAATTTCACCTATGCGGGTTTTGTAATGAAAGTTTCGCAGATCTCATCCCTGCCATCCTTTCCCTAGAGTTGAATCAGTGACCTAAAGGTGAAGAGTTTTGTGTTTTATTTCCAGCCCTATATGGAAAAACATTCCATAAAAAGAGATCCTCTCAGATTATATAAACTTATTTTACAGAACAAGTATTTAAAAAGATACCTTGTTTTAGTATATAATGGCTGAGTCAGACAGAGACATACAAATTCATTATCTATCAAGATTCTCCTTGGGAAACTGTAATAGAAATAGCACTGCTGAGCTCAAACTAAGTCTCCTAGGAAAGATGTCCTACATTTGGGACTTTACTTCCACTCCTCCCAACCGCCAGCCTCCTCTGTACTCTAACCATTTCCTAGTTCTCCACTAACTACTTCAGCTGATTTGTTCTGCCCCTTTAATTCATTAGGACTTTTGTCTTCCTCCCTTTCTTCAGAAACTCATTGCTAGAGTGGGAAGTGATACTATCTCGCTAACAAATGAATATTCCCTTTGACAGGCACTTGGCTCCATCTGAGCCATAAGCATCAGTCAGAGCAGGGAAGGCTGATGATTGAACACTTCTCTATGAAAAGGGAGTGGATCAGGAGTTTGTAGGTGCACAGTGCTCCCACACAGCTGGTAGGACTTGAGGAAGATTATGAATGGGAGCAAATGGGCAGGTTCATAGGGAACAAGTGAGAAAAATGAGGATAGAGCAAAGGAGAGAAAAAAAAATAAAAAAAATCCAAGACTCCCTCCTGCACCTGTACAATCACTCTCCATCAAGGCAAATCTGCATCAAGCCTCTGGCTGGAGCTTGGCATCACTCCACTTAATTAGGGAACTTCTGTTTCAAGCCTTTCTGGTATTCTAAAGCTTTGCCAGAGGAGGAAAGGGTCCTCTGCAGTGGAGTTGTTGTGTAATAACCTTTTTTTTTTGCCTTTCACAAGATTCTTCTGTGTCTTCATTCTTGCAGAAATGTTCTTTTTCTCTAGTTGAAATCTTAGTAAAATGTAAAAGGTTTTGCTGTGATCCTTGAAATGAAAAGCAAAGTTGGAGTCTTAAGTCTGCTGTCTTTGTGTCCACAGGGATTCCAATGCTGAAGATAGTATTTTCCGGCTATGAGCACCTGTCGTTAATTTCCGTCCCCTTACTTATCTATCACCCAGCTCAGATTCTTCTTGGCAGTGTGTTGGTACCAACA
This sequence comes from Caretta caretta, assembly GCF_965140235.1. Lineage (NCBI taxonomy): Eukaryota > Metazoa > Chordata > Testudines > Cheloniidae > Caretta > Caretta caretta. The sequence continues at coordinate 65,636,838 of NC_134209.1, read as the reverse complement.
ATAAAATCTTGGATGGTTTCTAGACAGAAGGTAAGAAATTGCACCCACAGACATATTTATAATGCAGAGTACTTCTTTTTAAATGTAAGAAAAATAACTGTAAGTAAATGTAACTCTGAAACCCTTCATTGTTCTTGTAGATCCTGGGCTAGGGGTTTCCTTTGTTCCTTTCTTGTTTTATGGTGTTGATATTCAAAATAAGACTGAATGAAAACCCAGGATTCAAACATCCCAGATTTTTGAGAAGTTCAGATCCAGATCAGACCTCTGCAGCTGGCTCCTTGCTCCTTAGCAAGCCAGGCACCTGACTCAGAAAACCCCCAATAAGAAGGCCCTTCATAGATCTGAATTTAACAGCATGAGCCAATCTCTATCAAATAAAGCTAGCTTTGGAATTTCTCTTCTGGTGAGATTTCATATATCTATCATTTTGAGATCTTGTGTATATGCCGGGTTTTGTTGTTGTTTTTAAACAAGAGCCCTGTATGCAATGAATTAAAATCATTCAAGACTAAAGCTTTCATTGTTTTCTAACATTATGTTGTCCTTTATACTTTATGAAAAATATACAGATTACTAGGTGGATGACTGGTATTTCATGTCAAGTTTCAAAAACAAAAATATAGCATTGGCTGGTTCATAGGGCTGCAACATGATACAGAGAGGTTTTTCATCTCCAAGTCACTGGGTCAAATTCAGTTTATTATAGCAGTGATTGGTGCTATTACCATTTGACAGCTGTTCAGTGGTCCATGTGAAATAGGTTTAGTGGTGTCTGTCCAGTTCTTAAGATAGAAATAACAACACCAGAGAAACAAATCCTTGTGATGGACACTAATTGGCACCTCTGGTTAGCAGAGATGACAAGGATTGAATGGATATGGAGACTGGGAAACTCTCACCCATACAGGGAGTCCTTGTAGGTGAAAGTTGAGGTACATTACAGCACAGTGTGGGAAAGCTTACACTGCCACTGCCTAAGCCTCCTCAGTAGGCAGAGAAGAAAGCTGACTGAAATTTTCAGAATTTCAAATTTTCAACAAAAATGTTGGGGTTGTTGAGTCAGCAGCCAAAGAGGCCATCAGCCTCCACTGCTGTCAGTCCAACGCCCGTGTCAAACTCTGAGGCTAGGATTTTCAAACTAGTGATTTGGGGTGCCTCGGTTTTTGGTTTCCTAACTTGAGACACCTCAAACGGTGCCAATTTCCAGAGAGTGGATCCTCAGCACTGTCTAAAAGTCAGGCCACTTTAAGGCATCTCAGGTTGGGAACCCAAAATCACTAGTCACTTTTGAAAATCATGGCCTAAAACTCAGATTGAAAATTTCATCCCCTAAAAAAGCCCTTTCAGGCAGACTTTATCAATAAAAGTACAGTAGTCTTGATCTTCAGCTGTGCTTGGGTCTAACTTTGTGCTAGTCCTGAAAAAAGCCCAGTTAAACTGGCATCTCTGGCCAGAGTATGATCACCCACACTGCTAGGGCATTACAGCTTTAGTATCACCTCTCTCTTCCCTGTGGCCAGGATAGGGAGTATGGCTGGAGCTAATCTGCACATCTGTGATCTCCACTTGTAGTAAAGGCCTCTTGAGGCTGTTGTCAGTTGCAAGTTACAGTAGCCTTCAGGCAGGGTACAAGACTGGGGGAGAGCAAAAGTGATATGGAACCACCATTGCACCTCCTTTGGAGGTGCACCAAGCACTAGTTTCTTATTCATTAAGTACCAGACAAGTCATCTACTCAGACTATAATGCTGCAATAAAGATATTTTGAGAAACTGTCATTCTGCTGCACCAATATATTTCACTTGGTCTCCTGGGTTATTCACATGAATATTATTTTAATTACTCTATTTTTTTAAAATCAATGAAGTTTTTGGTACAGATGCAATAATTACAATAGAACTGAATGTTGTGACTGGATAATGGTCTCCCGCTTTGAAAATAAACATGTCATCATCACCTTGATGTTTATTTTCTATAAACACCTTGGCTTCACTTTGGCATTTCTCTTGCAGTGGGAGACGGTTATCCAGTCACAGTTCTCAGTTCCACTGACATTCTTGCTTAATTATGATAGTACATGTGATCTGCTTGTATGAAATTGAATTTAAATATTTAGAGGTTCATCTGCAGTAGGATATTTCTAGCTTGTAAATATGGCAGCAAAATCTGCCAAACTACAAAGTAAAAGAAATTGTTACCCAAACAAAATGTGAAATTGTCTCTCTCTCCTGAACCCCTTGGTATATAATATCCAAGAGTACAGTTTCTAATGGCTAAATTTTGGCAGTTGTTAAATGCTGATAGTTGTTGGGAGACATGGCATTACCTATGCCCAATTTATTTTTAAGGAATTTTTTTATGTTGGTTTTAAATAACATTTGCCAAGGAGCTTTTACAGGCTTGAAAAATGTATAAAACTAAAGGACAGATATTTGCAAAGACCCACCAAATTACATCTCTCAAAATATAATTCTCTTATTTAATCAACCCACCGCAAAATAATAGTCTCCATCCTCATACCAACTTACATCTGTTAAAGTACCCCTTCAGGATAAGCCCAGGAAAAAGCATGACTGTTCTCTGATAAGGGTCAGCAAATCCCATCTCTCTAGGACCTATAGGAGTTGTGAGTTAACTTCCAGAGTTCAGAACTTCTCTTAGAAAATGTCCTCCCTCCCTCCCCCTTTATAAAACAATGGGCTATTAGGACTAGCACCATCCCGGATAGAAATTTCAGACTTATACCACAGGAAAGAGCTTGCCTCTCAAGTAATCAGGTCATGTAAAGCTTTTTTTCAACACTTTATATTTCATCTAGAAGCTGATTGGAAGCTTGTATAGATCACAGAGCACTGGTGTAATGTGCCAGAGGACACACTACTTAATAAATAGACAACCACATTAAGTGGCATGTAGGGTGCATTGCAGCAATTTTATCTCCCCAGGACAGAGGCATGGCTAAATAAATAGGGTCTACACTCAAGAGAAGAAGCCATGCTTCTCCGACAAATGCAGCTGAAAGAAAGCGTTCTTCACAGCTACTATGTGAGCATCCAGGAGCAGTTACAGTCTAATCCAGCACCAACACTGCAAGTTGGAGGACAAACCGCTACGTGTACTCCCTAAAACAAGAGGTCTTCTCCCCACCAACCTACAAGCACTATCTCCGCTTTGTATGAGTTGAGCCTCAGCTAGACAAGGACTAATTTGCTCGACTTCACTCGTTGGGTCATGCACCAAGATAATGTAGAGCTGGGTGTTGTCAGCATATTGGCGGCATCTAGTCTTGTATAAGTATTTAATGGGGTGGTTGACAAGCTGTAGAAACTGATACAGACATTAAATATATTTAAAACTACTGTGTGAGAGGCCTCAGGACTGGTAACTTATTTGCTTATTGTTACCATCTGGGACTTCTCGGAAAGGAAACAGTGATATTTGATCACCAGTCAATGCAACTGGTACAATTTCTGTACTATATTCAGTCCTGAAACCTAATGATCAGAAGTCAAGGGAATGTGAGGACTCCAGATATTATCTGAATAGCCTCTCCTTAACCTTCTCAACAATCTGTCCCCAAAAAGGGAATTTAAAACAGGTCAATAATTGGATTATCTGCCTCACAAGATAATTTCTTGAGCAGAGCCTACCAGTTGCTCTCTTATGGATAGCTGAATCTCAGCCCACCAGCAGAGATGCTTTGACAGTCTCCTCCAACAGTTCCAGTGCTCTCCTGCTGGGCTTTGCCACTCAGGAAGGACACAGGTACTAGTCAAAAGTTGTAACACTAAACTCCCCAGCACCTCAGTGAGTGACAGTGACTGAAATGCAAGTAGAGAGGAGTTTGCATTTGCCCCCTCCAGCTGCTACTCCGCCTCCACAGAGGCGCACAGCTCAGTTTAGAGTCAAGTGATTTTATTTTCCAGGTAAGATGAAAATCCTTCACAGCACAAAAAACTTGACTCTGTAACTGAGTGGAAACGACTTAGAACCTTTCAGTTATAAACTGTAATAAAGCTGGATAATATGGCTTCTCAGAGCCACCTGGATATATACTGAACCCTTTGCACCCACTAAAATAAAAGCTTGCCTTGTATTTGGTTATAGTCTTTAGCAACGCAATAAATGACTGCTTTGTTTCATGTTTGCAGGCACTGAAATTAACAAGACAGCCCAAAGCACCTGTGAAGGTATAACAATGGAAGCAGTCCGTGTCACAGTGAATGTATATATGTACTATACTGTACACACAGAGACAATTGAGAAGACTGGTATTTGTGAATGTTGCTTTAGCGCATATTTTATTTTTCTATATATAATAAATAAGAGATACCTGTTTAAGTGCCTTAAAAATGCATTTTTGGCAAAAGCATTGATTCCAGAAGCCACTTTGTTAGTTACTGCAAGAGGTTGTACAGTATTTTGTAGTCATTTAGTTTTTATTTTTCTAACAGAACAAATTATCATAATAATTAAAAGCTGTGTTCCCTTCATCACCTCTCATTTGAAGCTAGGATGCACCACCTGTAAGTTAGTGTTTTAAACTAGCTAAAATGACCAGGGGCTATGCTGGCTAACTTTAGAGAAGTGCTTTCTGAAGTTCTGTTCAAGATTAACTTGAATTTCTATGCGATTCTCTTCTCCTCCCTAGTCATATGGCTGTGACATGCCTTTTTCTTCTGAGTTTGTGTACACTCAGCATGGGGCCATCCATTGGTTAGGAGCTGAGAAGCATAAATTATTTGCATTTCTTGACACAGTTGTCTAGACATTCCTTCAAAGTTAATGGTTTCTCAAGAAATTTCTTTCAGTTCTGTATTATGATATTGTGGCATTGTATGTCTTAAGTGCATCATAAGCTTCTTCAAAGAAATGGTCTGGTGCTTGGGTTATGAGTGAAATATTTGTGTTTTGCAACTAAGAGGGTTTTTTTTTATTATTTATCCAAGGTGAACACTTTTTTTTTTCTTTTTTTCTGTTCTTTCTCCCAAATGCAACACAGAGATTTGCAGTGATAGGATTTAGTTGCTATTTTTAAAATAGAATCTTTACCATAGTGAAAGCAAAACTAAGTTATATATTGCCATGTTAATAAACCTCATGAGGACAAGAAAGTTGACAGTTTTTTTCTCTAATTGAGAAGGTTGTAAGACAAATTAAGAAGGATGCTTCTAATAATAAAAACATTATCATGGTTAATTTTACAATCAATTGCAAATATTTTCTTTAAAAATATAGAATTTTTTTTTAATAAACAGAGAAAAGGGACCAAGGATACATGGAGAACAGGTATATAGTTGAACACACAACAAGCACCTTATTCAAAATGTCAGGCAATTAGAATGGGTGCATTAACATGAATTTTAAGATGTACCTCTCTGCTGGAATTGTGGTGGTGACTGTCCATTAAAAAATAAAAGAGAAAAAAAGAAAACTTCAAACAATAAGATAGATAAAAGTACAGAGTTCAGAGGTATCCTGTATGTCGCTATTCCCCTTGCATTCAATTGCATTGCAAGCAGTAACTGCAAACACAAAGGGGAAGATCCTCAGTTTCTCTGCCATAGCTCCATTGAGCTATGAAGATTTTATACCAGCTGTCGATCTGTCTTAAGATGCTTGGGATGCATGTCCCCATGTGTTTGTCAAATTATTTTTCGCTGTATCTCTCCTGTTGTTCCTGTTATTTTTCGCTCTATCTCTCCTGTTGGTTTAACATAAGAGGATTCCATTTGGTGCCAAGCAGAGATGCCTTGTGTTAGCAGAGGTCTGTAGTAGGCTGCTCCATTGCCACTGAGATTAAAATATCAGACATTATTACTGGCTGTCAGTGATGTGTTTTGAAATCATCAATCCCTGATCATAAAACATGCAAGCAACAAAGATTCTGCAAGGTGCTGACGCCCTCAGTTTCCATTAACTAGAGTTGAACCAATGAAACTAAACACGAATGAGAGTTGAGGGTGCTCAGCGCCTTCCAAGATTGGGCCTGTATTATCTAAGCTTCTTTTCAGCTGCAAATAATGCACAGAGCAGTGGCCAGTGAGCTCAAAGATGTTTTTGATAAGTGTGCCTTTAGAGGTGTGCTCAAACCCAGTTATGAAAGTAGATCAAACATAAGTTTTTAGTTCCAAATCATAAGCTTCACTTTATCAAATGTTTAACATAAAGTGGCTCCATATGCATCAAAATTCCTTTACCTAATGCTTAAGAACACTGAGAGCAGCCAAGGGTTAGCTAAAGGGCACAGTTCCATTATAGCTTTTTTGTTTTGTTTCCATGAATCTGTCTCTGAACCCTCAAAGTATAAAAAGGCCTGATCCAGCTCCAGTTGAGATCAGTGAATTTTTCTGTTGGCTTTAATAGGCATTGAATCAAGCCCAAAGACAGCATGAGTTTGTGGTTGACTGTTATAAATTATTAAAAGAATTCTAGCACACACAATTGCTTTTCCCCCCTTTATTGATTGTGTCCTCTCTAAACAGTCAATACACTGCTAATATTCCAACTGATCTACCTCTATGTACTGAATCTAACGCCTTCAATAAATGCAACAACTAGTTTAGATTCCGTTGAAAATGTCTCTTTGTTATAATTTTATTGTGTTAAAAATATTCTTAAGACTATTTTCCAGAGAATTTTGTTAGATCCTTTAGTGTAATTAGTGATGGTTTAGAGCAGCGTAAATGGTATATGTTAATTCCTGTTTTTACATAAATTAATGTTGGATGTATTATTCTGAACGAGAGATAAAGCAAATCTGAAATAAGTTTTTAAATCCATACTTAGTGGAACTTAATTATTCATATCCAAAATATTCTGTTATGTTTAAAGATGGTTTAGCTGTTCATTTTATGCCTTCAATTATGCTTACATGCCTTTATAAAAGGAACACATGGGACTTAGTTTTGTTAATGTGAAATTAGGGGAAAGACAAACTTCCTTATCATCTGGATCTGTGTTTTGGGTGGGGGGGAGGGGTTGTAAGTTGAGGTTTCATTCTTTTGTCAGTGAAGTTGTAGAATTTTCTGCATGTTCCTTTTTATAAAAAAAAAAAGTGTGAACAATTTTTAAAATATTTCACTAATTAAATTGAAAAAAAGTTCTTTGTCTAGAGACAGTCCTTTTCTTGTGGCTATAAATAACTTCAAGACCTGTTTTTATGTAGCAGGAAAGGTGAGAATCAAGCAGAAGATATGGCAAGTTGTAATCAGATTTAAATAAATTAATTGAATATAGTGCTGTTTTATAAGTAGAGGATTAGAAAACATTCTGAATGTTTTTGGCCTTGGCTTCACATTTATTGGGAAAAATCCAGCAGTCTATATTCAGAATAAAACTCCTTTTAATATGAATGAGATTTTTGGACTATGTTTAGGACTTCAAGGATTCTGCTCACTCATTAATGCCTTACATTCTGTATATCTGAGGCTCCATATATTACTGTCAATGCAAAAAAAAAAAAAATCACATGTCGTATTGTCAACTCTGGCTATCAAGAGTTAACAGAACAGCTAATCATCTCTTATGTGTTGGAATAAACAAAGCTCCAAAGCTAAAAGGGTATAATGACCTAAGTAATATGTTTAAGTCAAATAATTTTCTAATTCTTTTGAAATCGTTATCCACTACTTTTTTGGGTTTTGTACTTTTTGTGTCAGTTGCTTAGTTTGTGCAGCACACAGGCTAAAAGAGCAACAGTCATAGGAGAGACTGATGACTTGTATCCATCCACAGAGGAGAAACAGAAGAATTCAGCAGTTTGGTTTCACAAAAATACATATAAAATTTGTATAAATTATTCTGGTGAACAGGGAAAGAGGAAACCTTTGTAGTATGCTCCCTAATCACAATTTTCACCTTCAGTTGTACATGTGCATGACTTTCTGCAGGAATATCTTGATGCAGGAGTGAGATAGAAACCAGGATGAAAAATTGTGTGTAGTAAGCACACAAAAATTGTGTGTATATATACATACATACCTCTGTGTGTGTATGTATGCATACATCTCTAGAGAGAAACAAGTCCAAAATATATAATTGTTTGCAAGTTCACATGTGGGAGAGTTGTTTCTTTTTTTGATGTTATTCTGGCATTAAAAAATGAAATACAGAAAACACTGAATTGCATTTCGTATTGAATCATAATCTTCTACAGAATTCTGCATATCAGACTATCACAGTATCATACTTTTTAAAACTTGTGTCATGCAAACTATTTTGCAATTAAATAGATGTTGCAGCACTGGAGTGATGTATTTGGGGAATTACTACCTGATAAGAGGCTAAATCATAAATTCTCCATTTTGTTATCATTCAAATTCAATTATATTACCATTATTATAAAGTGCCACATGTAGCCATGGCCTCTTGCAAACACATTAAATAGACAAGATATTAAACTCTGCCCTTCAGTTACATTTATGCATCTCCAATGAGCTGTCTGTCAAACTATGAAGTAATCTTGCAAGGAAAGCTACTTGAGAAGCACTTCTATTGTTCTAAAACTGCTCTGTATTATGTAGCATGCTAAGAGAGTAGATGAAGAGTAGTTTTATTTTAAGTGTGATGGTTTGTCCTCTCCAACCCATAACAAACCTGATCTCCACTGGCCCAGATTACAAGAGTTCTGAAGTCAATCCAGCCTCCGAGATTGTACAGATTGTACCTTCTTAGGAGACCATACTTAGGTGTCTCTTTACTTTCTCATCTTTGAACCGCATACCAAGAATAGTTGTCAAATATAAATTCTTTTGGATCCTTTAGATCAAAATCTTTTTGGTTATATGTAGGCTTTGAAGGATTAGATGATTATGGGTAAATGTTGGTACATGTCAATTCCACTGTACACACACAAACCGACAAAAAAATATTTCCATTGATGATGATCAAAATATACAGATAGGAAAAGTAAGAAAAAATGCTGCTTGAGAATTTTATTAGTCTGATTTAAGGATATTTACTTTGTCTATTTTGACATGTGATGTTGACAATTTGTGTTTTAGCTGTTATAAAACTTTAACTTTTGGAGTCTGTGCCTACTGTCATTAAATAGTTGTCTGACCCTCCCTTAATTTTGCACAAGTGTGAAGACTTAAATTGATTTTTTTAAATGCTTAAAACCCGTAATTTTGTTCAACTGTGGAAATGTAAATGGATAAAAAAATGCTATTACATAAACATTAATATTAGACACCGAAACTATTAGAAAACAATTTCTACCAAGCTCTACATGTACAACCCCTTGAAGCTACCACTTAACACAGAACAAACTACAGAACAATACAGTTTGCTTCTCAAATAATTATAAATATGTGCTAAAACATTTTTAGCCTTGATTTTAAATATTGAAAATTACTCAGTGGTGCCATGATTTACCACAAAAAGTAGTGATCTGCAAAACTGATGTGCATTGCATCTTCTAACTCACTCTGTCCAGAGCTCGTGGTAGGAGGCATCACTACGTACAGGCCTGCTTCATGCTAGAAACTGGAGAACAAGCAGAGGTAAAAAAACAAGCTTGTTAAATGTTTTCTTTGCTTTAGTGGTTGAGAGTGAGCTCTTCAGTAGGAAGTGGGATTTAATTTGTGGCCAATGCAATGATCAAAGAAATGGGGGAAATGTGTTGCAAACACGTCATGTTGATGTGATCTCTTGGCAGCGAACATGCCTAAATTGCAGTCTCTGTGGAATATCCGTTTCAGAATCCATTAAATTGCAATATTCGAGTCTGGAAGTGACCAGGGCATGAGTCACCATTTAGTTTTCTCAGCAGTGGAGGCAAAGTTTTCAAAATATTTTGAGTTGGATTTTTATAACAATCTCTGTCAGCCATCCGACCTACAGAGTGACAATGAAATGAGCAACAGAGCCACTAGATGAAACCCCTCATCTAAAACCTGTTTTTTCTATTACAGATTTGGGCAGAAATTAACCTTGTTGTTTCAGATTTCCATTTTACTGACTGGTTACTGATTTTGACACCCACCCTGCTAAAATCTAGGAACTGTATTTCACTTATCGCTCTTATTTAATATGCTGAAACGAGGGACCCAGCTCACTTAAGGAAGTAAATGCACATGAGCGGTTAACAGCTGTGCGTGAAGCATAATCTAATTACACTGGAGCTATATGGCTACTAAAATAACCACAGACTAAACTCTTTTAGCTCTTAATGCATGGGATAAGCATGCCTTGCCAGATTTCACTGCCTGGTTTCTGCTGGCCAACCCAGGTGGTGGGCCACCTGGAGCAGTGCCCGGTACCAGAAACTGCTGCAATTGCTGCTCAAAGGGTCATGAGTTGGCTGCTGCAGTGCACAAAATGAGTTGGCTTGCCTGAGGAGGACTGGGGCCAATGCACCTGGAGAATGGCTTAATTCAGAACATTTCCAGAAGAGCCACTGCCAGTGGGGTTTCTCTGGAGCCTCCCCAGAGTTTAAAGCTGTCCTCCTCTAGAGGATGGTTGTTACTGCCACCTGCCAGATCCAGCTCTTGTTCACCCAGTAAATAAAAAGAAAAATGCCTCTTTGCTTGATGGGCTGTCCAGGCACCTCCACCAGTGGATGGCACCTTTAGAGAGGGATAAAATAATTGTGACAAAAGCCAAAGCTACTCAACATTCAAATGTTTGCCCATTATGAATGTGCCACTTGGAGCATTTGCAGGGAAAAAAAATAATTCATGGAAAAAAAAGTGTTTATACCAATGCTTTGGTGTTCAATAGGCCCTTGTGCCAAGAAATGGGCCTGTTTTTAAGCAAAAAATTGGATCGTCCATAAAGAAAGATATTTCATTGATAAAATGCAAAAATATGGGGAGATTATGTGAAAATTAGCATTTTGCAGGAAAAAACTATAGAAAGTACTAACTGAGAGATTCAAAATCACATGAAAAAAACAAAAATCTGAGAGTGAAATTCCATTCATTGAAAATTTTATATTTTGTCGATTTCTAGTCAGCCTCACTCTATAATTCCTCCTGAGCGGTCTGTTCCTATCTACTTTCTCTGTTGCATCCTAGCAGTTGTAGATGAGACAGACTTGTTCAGTTACCCAGTTAGAGCAAGATTGTTTGCAGTGCACTAATGCTTTGGCCAGCTTTGGTTTTGATTGTTCCAAATGATGGGCCTTTCCACCACTTCCCTGGAGATTATTCCACGGATATTATTGTCAGGGAGCTTTTTTTCCCTGATGTGTTGCCTAATTTTTTTCTTCATATCCAATTTACTCCAAGTTAAACTACCTTGTGTCCTCATAACTAAAATCTCTGTCATTTTAGGGCTAGATTGTGACATTTGGCCATAACCCAGAGTAGGAGATACCCCAAGAGGAGTTTGGGGAAGGAGGTTGTGCCTCAGGGAGGAACTCAAGGAACTGACCCATTTCAACTCCCCTTTTCCCAGAAGTAACCCAGGATACTTCCGTGAGTCTGGAGCCATCTGTCACACTTCTGGGATTCCATTGCATCAACCTGCATGAGAAGTCACTAGGGAAGTGCCCTATAGGAACCAAAGTAGTAATACCTGGATTCCAAGCTCATCTCAGTGCTGGGGGTTGCTGGACGGGAAACCAAAAGTCAAGTGGTTATGTTGAAATTGGGAATTTAAAAAAAAAAAAAAAGTCTACCTCCAACTCTCATCTTGCCAGTAGCTAGACAAGTAGTTAGTAGTAGTTAGTGTATTGTGTCTGCTGGTTATTACATTAGTCAATTATTTTGTGCTCTCCCTATTTGTTTGTTATCTCCACCTGTGTTCTTTCATCATTTACTTACACTGTGAGCTCTTCTGGAGGCAAAAGCTATCTTTTCATTGATTGCATTGGACGCTGTACATACAAACAGCGGGGCCTTGATTCCTGATTGGGGCTTGTAGACACTACTGCAATACAAACAATGCATAATTACATCCACCAAAATGCCCCTGTTTAACCTGGGTATTCCTGGAAAATCAGGACCCTGGCCACCTCAGTATACAATCCAAACATTCTCTAGAGAAGAATTCCAATTGTCGGTACACTATGAATTGAAGGCCAGATTCTGCCACTCTTCCAGTTGTTTAGCAGTCATGTATGCTGCAAGGAATCCTATTGACTTCTTACTCAACACAAGTAAGGGGGACAGCATCTGGCCCAGAATAAGCCGGGGCCAGATCCCCTTTGATATCTCCTGCATCAAAGCCTTCATTTGATGTTTCTGAGGCTGACATAGGGTCATGTAAAGAGCTTGATGAGTCACTAGACAGTGTCTGTTCACCAAGGTTTTCAGCGAACTGCATCTTGTTCTATTTCATGATATTGCATCGTTAGAGAAATTCCAAAGGGGCTTTAATTTTTTTAATAATTAAGAAAACTCTTTTTCAGTGAAATCTTTTAGAACACTATTTATCTGAAATATTTAACATAACTACTGAACGGTGCTTTGTGGTGGAGAGAGAGACATAATACATGACATGTACAGTATGTGGCTCCTCAGCCCCACTTCCCTCCCCTTCAAAACACACACACGCTATGTCCTTCAAGTACCTGGTTGAGAGTTGCCTGAGCCTCCTGTAGAGAATTGGTTATATCATCTCTGTTTAGAGCTATTGCCTCAATAAATAAAATATCTCCCAGAAGCACAATACTGTACTAAAATGTAAGTATGACACATTTTCAAGCAGATATGATAACTGTGCTGGATGCTGTTCATGGAGTGTTTAATGTGGGAAGGCGGTTTCTGTTCAGCTCAGCTGTAACTGCCTATGAATGTTAAACACTGCGATCTTTCCAAGTGGAAATCAGATCCCTCGTACATTCACATTAACACCCCTGCTGGCAACATGGGGATCAGTACTTCTATTGTGTGCTTGTATTTTTGCCACCGTACTCTAGCAAACTCCCCTCTTCTTGGCCCCTCGGAGTGCAAGAGCATAGCTGAGTTGTGATGCATGAGATTTTGTGAAGCAGTAGAAAACAGAATAAAAATACTGTAGCCTGTGGGAGCCCTGTGTGTGTGTGGTGTTATAATATCATATGTTGGCCCTTCAGTCTGGAAAGGCACAGGTAGATATATACAGTAATATTACCACATATGATGTTCCGCAAATCACCTCATTTAACAGATCTTATCAGGTCATTTTTTAAAAACAATTTCAAGTGTGGTGTTTACTCTGACAGATCCTAAGGTAGGAATTAAACAAAGGAAAATACCTGGAACTGAGTACTACATGTGAAAAACAGTTTTCCACATAAAAGGTGTAGTAAATCATTAACCTTTGTGTACTGTAATTTGATTTTTAAATAATATTTAAGAATTGTTAGTCCACCCTTTTGTTGTAAGAACAAACCCTGCTAATTTATCCAATCCCAACTGGTTACTTAGCTCTGGTTTATACATAAAATGATGTTCCAATGTAATGTATGTGGAAGATTGCAGAAACAAAGCTTTATACTTTTAAAAATTAAGTGCCATTTTAACATAGGAAATTTCTGGCTATATTTGTTAATATTAACCAAATATTTGAGAAACAAAACTTGAAATATTAAGAAATTGTCTTTAGATCATTCAGGTTGTTGCGATTCAGAATCCAATGGCATTTCTTAACTCCTGGCTTCAGGGGTTTGCTAGCTACCAACTGTGTGGAATGGGTGAAATTGGGGAAGAACCATCTTACACCAAGATGGAAAAATGTTTAATGGGTAGTAAAAGATTTTAAACATTATGAGCGTAAGTAAAGAAAAATGTTTGTTTGTTTTTTTTAAAAAACTGAAGAGCCAAATTCTGACTTCAGTGGCACTGCTTGAGTAAAGTAATCCTCGTTATAAAAACAGAATCTGGCCCTTAGTTATAAAGGTGCTTTATTTCCATTTAAAAAAAAAAATCCAAAGACTTTCCTGATAATCACTTTGTTTAGTGCACTTGTTCTCAAATGAATTAGACATTTTTTTCACATAAATATGCTCTCCATGAGTGAAAGTCTTTTTTTTTTCCCAGAGAAAATTTCCTAAGGCTTTTTTGTGTAAGTAGAACTCATGCTGATCCAATGGACATAATTGCTATGGTCTATTGGCTCAATGATCCACACACTAAAAAGCCCTAAAAGGCTTTGTCAAGATAAGCAGAGCTGTTGCAGGTTATCAACTATACCTAATGTCTGTTTTTTAAAAGTCTGTATTTATTAGTTCACGTGATAGCTATTTCATACAAATCGCCCAAAGGAAAATATAACCTCAGACAGCTACTTTTTTACTTTGAAGTGATGTCAAGAGTCAAATCTAGGCTGATGCTTCTTGTACCTTTTATGTGAATTAAGATTCATCTGTCAGGCTGGATTTTTAGCAGTAACTCCTTGATTTGTTTCTTTAACTTCTTTTGTTTTCTGTTTTGCTTTGGTTTATTAAGGATTCTGGAGCCCTTGACCACACATGATGTCCATAAGGGCTAGTAAATTGTGTTTGAGGATATTAATAAACAGTTTTGTAATTATATTTCTGGCAAGCCCTGACCGTGGACCTGATTATTATCAAACTGGGTCCTCTGAAAGCTTGCCTAGAAGATTGAAATTCAGCCTTGTTCAGCCAGCCAGCATGAGATCTATGCACCACCTCTTCCCTCCAAAGAGAGCTCAGATGGGAGTCAAATGGTCCATAGACCTTGGGTGAAATCCACACTTTGACAAACTCAATGGAACATATTTCTGACTTTGGTGCGGCCAGGATTTCACCCCTGGCACTGACCATCTGCACAGGGTTGAATTTCACCCTCTGATGACCACAATGGGCCTGACTGAGAGCCTATCAAAGTCAATGGAACCCTTTCCATTACTTTTAATTGGCTTTGGATCAAGCCCTATATGTATTTAAAATAAATGTATGCCCTTAATCCATTGTTAATTGAAGAAGTTCTTCTATCACTTTCCACTGTTTTTTTTAATTTATATCTTATTGTCTCTTAGGATGATTTCTCTTCAGAGAGAAAATAACGATAATTCCAGATGACTTTTTGCACTTTGTATACCAAGGACTTCTATGTATTCATACATACTTTGTTTTTCAGTATATCAAATGTATTGCAAGATTCAGTAATTTAAACTGAAAATCAAAGAAATATATTGCAAATCGAGTGTATTTAAAATCACCAGGGTAGTTGATTTAAATTCTCAGTGCTTTCCTCTTCCCCTATTAATACCATATTGAGATAAATACACTGGTTCCGGTCCTGAAATCATGTTTTTTTAATTGCACAGCCCTTGGGCTACAGCTTTGAGCTGCTTTGGCACTTTTCAAAGGAGTGAATCGATACCAGCCCATTATGTAAGTGCGTACAATCCTTAACAAAGAAGAAGAATAGCTAGAAGTGAGAATGTGCTAATAGTGGCTTTCACAGTTTTATCAAATGGTATCTTTCTTCTTCCCCTGTCCCTCTGCTCCAGAATTATAATGGCATATAATTTACAGAAAGACATGAAAATAACTCTGGGCTGAAGTTTGGATTTTACATAGCAGCTCTCATACTGGTATGTTGATATTGCCATAAAAAAGCTGACAGAAGGTAAGGAGAATGCTTTGCTCCTATATGTCCTTACACTGTAGCATTCTTTAACAATAATAAAACGTTTAAAATAGAAATTTTGTGCTGAAACTAAAGTGGTTTGGAAAAAAACCCAGAAAGATGCCACAGTTACGATAAATTTACCAATGCTACCCTCTAGTGGAAAACCAAAGCTTATGTTTTGGGGAGCTAGAAGCTGTAAGTCGGACAAACTAAGCTACAAGTTATATCTTATATAAACAAACTTAAGATATGTGGTCAAAGTAATTTCATGTTAATAATTGATATACCTGTAAGAGCTCCTACTAAATCCTGTTTTGTATCCTATTATTTTGAGAGTTCAGGTACAAAATAGTATAATATAGTATATAACATATAACAGTAATACGATTTTCACTGGTGTAAATGAAATGAAAATCTAGAATAACTCCATTTAAATCAGTGGAGTTTACTCAGGTTTGATACTGCTTTAACTAAGGGTATGTCTACACTATGAAATTAGGTCGAATTTATAGAAGTCGGTTTTGTAGAAAGCGTTTTTATACAGTCGATTGTGTGTGTCCCCACACAAATGCTCTAAGTGCATGTAGTCGGCAGAGTGTGTCCACAGTACCGAGGCAGCCATCGACTTCCGGAGCGTTGCACTGTGGGTAGCTATCCCACAGTTCCCGCAGTCTCCACCGCCCATTTGAATTCTGGGTAGACATTCCAGTGCCTGATAAGGCTAAAACATTGTCGCGGGTGGTTCTGGGTACGTATCATCAGGCCCCCCTTCCCTCCCTCCTTCCGTGAAAGCAAGGGCAGACAATCGTTTTGCGCCTTTTTTGTTGAGTTACCTGTGCAGATGCCATACCACGGCAAGCATGGAGCCCGCTCAGCTAACCGTCACCGTATGTCTCCTGGGTGCTGGCAGACGCGGTACTGCATTGCTACACAACAGCAGTTTATTGCCGTTTGGCAGCAGACAGTGCAGTATGACTGGTGGCTGTCGTCGACGTAGTCCTGGGTGCTCTTTTAAACAACCTCGATGAGGTCAGGGGTGCCTGGGCAAACATGGGAGTGACTCAGCCAGGTTATTTCCCTTTTAAGTTTCGTCTCATGGTGATTGAGTCCTACCAGCAGTGCACTGTCTTTTAATCAGCAGCCAGCAGAAAATGATGGCCAGCAGTCACACTGCACCGTCTTCTGCCGAGCACCCAGGAGATGACGATGGCTAGCGGTCGTACTGCACAGTCTGCTGCCAGCAAGATGTATAAACAAGAAATAGACCAGATTTGTTTTGTATTCATTTTCTCCTCCCTCCTTCCGTGAAATCAACAGCCTGCTAAACCCAGTTTTGAGTTCTATCCTTGAGGTTTTGAGTTCTGTCCTTGAGGGGGCCATTCAATTTCTCGCAAAGCCACCCCCTTTGTTGATCTTAATTCCCTGTAAGCCAACCCTGTAAGCCATGTCGTCAGTCGCTCCTCCCTCCATCAGGGCAATGGCAGACAATCGTTCTGCGCCTTTTTCCTGTGCAGACGCCATATCACGGCAAGCATGGACCCCGCTCAGATCACTTTGGCAATTAGGAGCACATTAAACACCACACGCATTATCCAGCAGTATATGCAGCACCAGAACCTGGCAAAGCGAAACCGGGCGAGTAGGCGACGTCAACGCGGTGACGAGAGTGATGAGGACATGGACACAGACTACTCTCAAGGCACGGGCCCTGGCAATGTGGGCATCATGGTGCTAATGGGGCAGTGGAATGCGGTGGAATGCCGATTCTGGGCTCGGGAAACAAGCACAGACTGGTGGGACCACATAGTATTGCAGGTCTGGGACGATTCCTAGTGGCTGCGAAACTTTTGCATGCGTAAGGGCACTTTCATGGAACTTTGTGACTTGCTTTCCCCTGCCCTGAGGCACAAGAATACCAAGATGAGAGCAGCCCTCACAGTTGAGAAGCGAGTGGCAATAGCCCAGTGGAAGCTTGCAATGCCAAACAGCTACCGGTCAGTCGGGAATCAATTTGGAGTGGGCAAATCTACTGTGGGGGCTGTTGTGATACAAGTAGCCAATGCAATCAAAGATCTGCTGATATCAAGGGTAGTGACCCTGGGAAATGTGCAGGTCATAGTGGATGGCTTTGCTGCAATGGGATTCCCTAACTGTGGTGGGGCCATAGATGGAACCCATATCCCTATCTTAGCACTGGAGCACCAAGCCGGCGAGTACATAAACCGCAAGGGGTACTTTTCAATAGTGCTGCAAGCACTGGTGGATCAAAAGGGACGTTTCACCAACATCAATGTGGGATGGCCGGGAAAGGTACATGACGCTCACATCTTCAGGAACTCTGGTCTGTTTCAAAAGCTGCAGGAAGGGACTTTATTCCCAGACCAGAAAATAACCATTGGGGATGTTGAAATGCCTATAGTTATCCTTCGGGACCCAGCTTACCCCTTAATGCCATGGCTCACAAAGCCATACACAGGCAGCCTGGACAGTAGTCAGGAGCTGTTCAACTATAGGCTGAGCAAGTGCAGAATGGTGGTAGAATGTGCATTTGGACATTTAAAAGCGCGCTGGCGCAGTTTACTAACTCAGACCTCAGTGAAACCAATATTCCCACTGTTATTACTGCTTGCTGTGCGCTCCACAATATTTGTGAGAGTAAAGGGGAGATGTTTATGGCGGGGTGGGAAGTTGAGGCAAATTGCCTGGCTGCTGGTTTCGCACAGCCAGACACCAGGGCGGTTAGAAGAGCACAGGAGGGTGCGGTGTGCATCAGAGAAGCTTTGAAAACAAGTTTCATGACTGGCCAGGCTACGGTGTGAAAGTTCTGCTTGTTTCTCTTTGATGAAACCCGCCACCCCTTGGTTCACTCTACTTCCCTGTAAGCTAACTACCCTCCCCTCCTCCCTTTGATCACCGCTTGCAGAGGCAATAAAGTCATTGTTGCTTCACATTCATGCATTCTTTATTCATTCATCACACAAATAGGGGGATAACTACCAAGTAGCCCAGGAGAGGTGGTGGAGGAGGGAAGGACAAGGCCACACAGCACTTTAAAAGTTTAAAACTTTAAAACTTATTGAATGCCAGCCTTCTGTTGCTTGGGCAATCCTCTGGGGTGGAGTGGCTGGGTGGCCGGAGGCTCCCCCACTGCGTTCTTGGGCGTCTGGGTGAGGAGGCTATGGAACTTGGGGAGGAGGGCGGTTGGTTACACAGGGGCTGTAGCGGCGGTCTGTGCTCCTGCTGCCTTTCCTGCAGCTCAACCATATGCTGGAGCATATTAGTTTGATCCTCCAGCAGCCTCAGCATTGAATCCTGCCTCCTCTCATCATGCTGCCACCACCGTTCAGCTTCAGCCCTCTCTTCAGACTTACTCTCTTCAGCCCGCCACCTCTCTTCCCGGTCATTTTGTGCTTTCCTGCACTTTGACATTGTCTGCCTCCACGCATGCGTCTGTGCTCTGTCAGTGTGGGAGGACAGCATGGGCTCAGAGAACATTTCATCGCGAGTGCATTTTTTTTGCCTTCTAATCTTCGCTAGCCTCTGGTAAGGAGAAGATCCTGTGATCCTTGAAACACATGCAGCTGGTGGAGAGAAAAAAAGGGACAGTGGTATTTAAAAAGACACATTTTCTAGAACAATGGCTACACTCTTTCACGGTAAACCTTGCTGTTAACATTACATACATAGCACATGTGCTTTCGTTCCAAGGTCGCATTTTGCTCCCCCCCCAGCATGTGGCTAGCCCTTCCACCCTTCCCCCTCCCCATGGCTAACAGCGGGGAACATTTCTGTTCAGCCACAGGCAAACAGCCCAGCAGGAACGGGCACCTCTGAATGTCCCCTTAAGAAAAGCACCCTATTTCAACCAGGTGACCATGAATGATATCACTCTCCTGAGGATAACACAGAAAGATAAAGAACGGATGTTGTTTGAATGCCAGCAAACATACACTGCAGTGCTTTGTTTTACAATGATTCTCGAGTACATGCTATAGCCTGGAGTGGTAAAGTGTCCTACCATGAAGGACGCAATAAGGCTGCCCTCCCCAGAAACCTTTTTCAAAGGCTTTGGGAGTACATCCAGGAGAGCCGCGAATGCCAGGGCAAATTAATCATTAAACATGCTTGCTTTTAAATCATGTATAGTATTTTAAAAGGTACACTCACCAGAGGTCCCTTCTCTGCCTGGCAGGTCCAGGAGGCAGCCTTGGGTGGATTCAGGGGGTACTGGCTCCAGGTCCAGGGTAAGAAACAGTTCCTGGCTGTTGGGAAAACCGGTTTCTTCGCTTGCTTGCTGTGAGCTATCTACAACCTCAACATCATCATCTTTCTCATCCCCAAAACCTGCTTCCGTGTTGCCTCCATCTCCATTGAAGAAGTCAAACAACACGGCTGGGATAGTGGTGGCCGAACCCCCTAAAATGGCATGCAGCTCATCAAAAAAGCAGCATGTTTTGGGCTCTGACCCGGAGCAGCCGTTTGCCTCTCTGGTTTTCTGGTAGGCTTGCCTCAGCTCCTTAAGTTTCACAGGGCACTGCTTCGGGTCCCTGTTATGGCCTCTGTCCTTCATGCCCTGGGAGATTTTGACAAAGGTTTTGGCATTTCAAAAACTGGAACGTAGTTCTGATAGTACGGATTTCTCTCCCCATACAGCGATCAGATCCTGTACCTCCCATTCGGTCCATGCTGGAGCTCTTTTGCGATTCTGGAACTCCATCATGGTCACCTCTGCTGATGAGCTCTGCATGGTCACCTCAAGCTTGCCACGCTGGCCAAACAGGAAATTGAAATTCAAAAGTTCGCGGGCCTTTTCCTGTCTACCTGGCCAGTGCATCTGAGATGAGAGTGCTGTCCAGAGCAGTTACAATGGAGCACTCTGGGATAGCTCCCGGAGGCCAATACCATCTAATTGTGTCCACAGTACCCCAAATTCGACCCAGCAAGGTCAATTTCAGCTCTAATCCCCTTGTCGGGGGTGGAGTAAGGAAATAGATTTTAAGAGCCCTTTAAGTTGAAAAAAAGGGCTTCGTCATGTGGACGGGTGCAGGGTTAAATCGATTTAACACTGCTAAATTCGACCTCAACTCCTAGTGTAGACCAGGGCTGAGAGCAGATTCTGACCCAGTGACTTTCATCTCTGGGGACCTGGGTACAAAGACTGGCTGAGGTCCTGCCAAGGAATGAATGGTCTTGGCAGGTGCTAACTGCCTTCAACTCCCACTCCTTTCAACTGGAGATGCTCAGTGCCTTGAAAAGATGTGTCCTTGTGTGGCAAGTGAGAATTAGTTTGAGACTCTCAAATCATACTCCATAATGGACACTTGGACAGTATTATAAAATCACAGCATAATTTTATGCTTGACAGACACTCCCAGGACTGAAATAGCCAAGTGGTTACAGGCTAGCATTGAGATGCAGAAGCCACTCAAAGCAATCTGTCGCCCTAGGCAACACTTTAGTGTGCTGCTCCCCCCCCCCCCCACCACCACCACCACCACTTAAATTTGGCCCATGACAGAGGAGCAGCTGCCTAGCTTGCCTACAGCTAGAACAGCCCCTGCTGAGGTTTACCGCGTGGCACAGCCTTGTGAGCAAACTTACATGTCTTTCTCAGTGCCATTAGTCTCTCACCTCCAGGTTGGGCATTACATTCACACCCAGATTAAATACATACAATGGGATTCTGTCAGAAGCTCGTTAGTTTGTCTTTGGTTTTAAGGATACTGTATGTGTATTGTAAATACAACACAGCATATTTTGGCACTTCGCACATCGTCAGATCTGTCTCAGAGCACTTTCCGCCACAGGATAGTCTGCCTCAGTTTCCCTGTTTGTCAAGTGGGGATTTAATTCTTATTTACTTTGGTAAAGCACTTTGAGAGGTAGTGGTGAAAAATGCCATCCAAGCTCTAAGTATTATTTATTAGGACAACTTTATTAAAGCCTCATATCTTTGCTAAGATTACCACGGAGTATTTCTGATAAACTACTCAAATGAGGCCAAATTGTTACAGTAGCTAACAAACTAGCACTTCAACTCTGAAGACAAGAGTTCAAATGTTGCCTGGTTAACATGACTTTAGTCGTGTAAATTATGTGTATCCTCCACATCACAAACCAGCTGCACAAGTGACAGTCTCAGTTCAGGAAAGGCAGAAGACTGGACCAGCCCAGCATGTTGCAGGTAAGAACTGAAGTGCAGTATGGTGTCAAGAATCTTTCAGAACGCTATCTGTACTATTCCTGGTGTCAGCCCCTCACTTTCAGCTGTATTAAATTTTATCCCACACCTACCACAGGGCATCTGATTACTCTCCCTTCACTAGTGAGGGGATATTTCACAAAACGTTTGTGCTCTACTTGATCTCATAGATACAGGACACCCCCAAACCAAATAATCTGTGTATCTTTTTCTTTCTTTGTAATATACTTTTTAAAATGTAATTGATATATGTAGAGCTAGAACCTGTGTATCATCAACCGTTCTTTAAGGGAAATGTTATCCACATTTGCAGTTCAATGAGGTTCATCTAGAATTCCAACATACGTAACCTGTGGCAGGCTTGTTTTAAATGACAGAAGGGCTAAGAAACCACCTTTTGGCCTGTATAGCAGATGTCCTAGGGAGATGACTGTCAAGCAGGCATTTATTATTATTTATTATGTGTATTATGGTAGTGCCTGGAAGCTCCAACTGAGAGCAGGGCCCCGCTGTGCTAGGGCTGTAGCTGGAGATAGGCGAATGTACATTATCATCAATGCTTTCAGTTTGTCACAGCAGATTGCACTAATATGTGTATGAAAATCTATCTAGGTTATTTCTACCTCTTCCTTCGGATTAAATAACAGATAATTATATAGCATTGCAACTCCATATTTGTATATTTCAACTTGGAAAGAGATACACAAAAAATGTTGTTTGTTAAATCTTCGTAAAGATTTAGGAGCTGATTCTTAGGTCTTTAGGTCTCTTTACACCACTCTGGACAGGTAAAGTGAGTGTAAATTACATTTACATCCACGTTTAGGCTGGTAAGCTTGGAGGAGGATGCTCACTCCAGATGGAACAAAACCTTCAGATCTCATCCAGAGTTTCTTTGGGATCTCTGGCCTACACGCCTTTGACCATATCTTATCTACAATTCATAGCTGCACTGATCATAAGAGATGAATATGCTGCACTTTTCCCACAGGAGAGCTTCTCATATTTTTGTTGTTGTACATTTATCCCTTCCACACATATTTCTACAGAAAGGGTTGGGCTGTGGCTAAAGGAGAAGATCACAGATAATGGAGTGCAAATGATACTTGTCAGACAAGTTAAGTGTTGGGAACTACTGGTGACATTTCACTTGACTGGGTTAATTATTTTTCCACTTTAGGCTATGTGTTTGCATAATAAAGATCAGCAAGTCACATTTTTTACATATCCCTTTACATCAACAGCTTACCGTCCTTGGTACCTGGATGCCACTTCCTAACGTACATCAGTGTACATTGATATTCGGTGATTCTGATCTTTGACTTGCCTTTGAAATAGAAACACATTTCAGAACAACAAATTATGCTTTGACATTAGAAGATGCAATCTGTAATGGATATTACAAGCTGAAGATTAAGAGAGGCCATCTGTGATATTTGACCTTAGCTTGATAAACTGGAGTCTCTCCTTCCTCCTACACATTATTTGATTGTAGAACATAACCTTGGAACATACTAATAATAATTACTCAGAGCTGATATATCCTTTATGTACCCACTCTGGTAAGAAAGGGAGATGTTCACTAGAGCAACTGTAAATCAGCAAAGCATACACAGAAATATACAATAGAGTGTACTTTGAGATAGAGTCCTTCATACACTATCTAGCAGCATGCTTTGCAGAGAGAGTCAAACATAAGGAATGAGAAAAGAGCATTCTGGAAATGAGATCTGAAGAGGGGAAGTGATTCAGTGACTGAAAGGGAGGTGGGGGGAAAGTCCAGATAGGCAGGGAGTATTGTGAAACCCCAACTGAACAGAGCAGAGGTGAGCAAACTATGGCCCCCGGGACCATCCTGCCCAGCCCCTGAGCTCCCGGCAGGGGAGGCTAGCTCCCAGTCACACCCCTGCTGTCCCCCCTCCCCTGCAGCCTCACCTCGCCACGCCGCCAGCGCTCTGGCCCACTGCTCCTGTCGGGCAGCGCGGCGGCATGGCTGGCTCTGGGATGGTAAGGGGGCAGGGAGCAGGGGGGGTTGGATGAGGGGCAGCCAGGGGACAGGGAGCAGGGGATGGTTGGATGGGGCGGAGGTTCGGGGGGGAAGTCAGGGGAAGTTGGATGGGAGCAGTTAAGGGCGGGGATATGGATAGGGGTCGTGGCAGTCAGGGGTTAGGAAGCGAGGGGAGTTGGATGGGTCGGGGATTCTGAGGGGGGCAGTCAGTGGAAGGGGGTGGATAGGGGGCAGGGGGCAGGCTGTTTGCAGAGGCACAGCCTTCCCTACCTGGCCCTCCATACAGTTGCGCAACCCCGATGTGGCCCTCAAGCCAAAAAGTTTGCCCCGCCCTGGAATAGAGGGAACTAGCAAGATTAAAAGGTGCTTCTCTGCTGCTGTGTGACAAGACAAGACTTCACAGCATGGCACATCAGAGAGGGGGTTAAGGAATTGAAATGGGGCTGCACATAGGTCTTTACTCATTAACAGCCCAAATTCAATAACCACCTGAACATGCTGCAAAAGCCATTTATCTGATAGGGCTCTGGGGGAAGGTTGAGGGTCTGGGGTTTTTTTTTGGGGGGGGGGAGCTAAAGGGGCTGTTTTTGCTGCTTCAATTTATTGGCTGGTTGGGTTGCTTTAGTTGTATACAATTCGGTTTTGCTGTTGGGTAGTTAGTTGTGATTGTAGATCTAAAGAATTGTTAGGGCACCTGGAGCTCTTTGCATGGGCATTTTTAAATGTCTGTGTGTAAATAAAGGCAACTCCTCAGCACAACATCCAGACCAAGTAGCTGGATTGGGCACTAGGCAGATTGGCAGAGGAATAGGAGGAGAGGAAATCTCACCCCCAGGTTACTCAGCCCATATTTTCTTCTGGACTTGCATGGCATGAACACATTGAATGCTTTCGTCTTCAGTATGTGTCCTCTTTTGCATCCGAGGTCCCATAAGAATAACATGGCTGCTTCACCTCAGCTGGCCTGTGTTGTAATGAGTAGCCTGGAGAACTGAGTCAATCCCGGGCTGGCAGAGTCTTCCAGCCAGATCTCAGTGGATATTTCTACACAGAAAAAAAAACAACAACAACACAGCAGCGAGTCTGAGATCCTGGGCTCAGGCTCATGGGGTTCATGCTGCAGTGCTAAAAATAGCAATGTCAGCATTTGGCTTGGGCTGGAGCCCAGGCTCAGAGACCCTCTTCCCTCCTGGGGTTTCAGAGCCCAGGCTCCAGCCCAAGCCTACACTGCTAGTTTGAACAGTGCAATACGAGCCCCATGAGGCTTTGTCAGTTGATCCGGACTCTGAGACTCTCTGCTGCAAGACTGGTTTTTTTTTGCCATGTAGACATACCCAATGACAGAGGCAAAATCTGGGGGGGGGGGGCTCATTCAAAATCAGTTTGTGAATAACCCTGCTTTTGTTGATGACTGCATTCATCAGCATGAACTTGTGAAGCCTTGTTGTACCAGCCACCAGAATTATGGTTGTAGCTGAGGTCAAGGGGACTGGCAGTACATTTTGACCATTGGGGGTGAAATCCTGGCTCCACTGAAGTCAATGGCAAAAATCCCATTGATGTCAGTGGGTCCAGGATTTCACCCTGGATTCTTTCCTGTAGGGTTGGTCTCCCAGATAGTCTTCCCAGGCGTGTTTTCACTGGAAATGGTGAGGCTAGGATGCACTTGGGTCCTTGACCTCAGATGTTTTCTCCAATTCAACAACTTCCCAAAAAACAACATGACTGCACTATGTTCTTGGAGCCGGAGTCTTTACCCTGCACTACATTAGTAAAGCTGAGCCAACAGGGTAGCCAAGAGTTCTGTGGATGCTGGAGAGCCCCCCGGTGGAGCAGAGGTAGCATAGCATGAAGATCCAATGTCAAACAGTCAGGGGCAGAATTATCCAAAGTCTTGAAGGTGAGCTGCAGTTGAGGTTAGACCGTGACACTGGAAAAGAGTGAGCCAATGAAGGGATTCAAAAATAGTCAGATCACCATGCCAGGAAGGTGATCTGAGCAGCAGTGGTTTGTATGGGCAGGAGAAGGATGGCACGGGAGGTGTCAGGGAAGAGACATTTACAGTAAGCAGGTGAGGAGAAGAATGGGTGTATTTGTTCAGAGGTGAGCTTGAAAGAATTTTTTATTGCTAAAGCTTTGATTTTTTTTAAATGTAGACCAGATAAGGTCAGAGGATTGTTGCAAAAGCTTTGGACAACCAATACAGGTGGCACCGGAATCGTGTTTGTTGTCCTCTAGTTGTGTAGCCCAGCACTGCAACTTGGAATGGATACTTATTAGAACTGAACTTCTGCTTTTTGTTGCTCTTCCACCAATGATACTCATGCAAACACCATCACTTTGCTGCATGATGCCAGCATAAAACAACATACAGACCACCTTCTGCCAACTTGTGGTTTAAGCATTGGGATCCTGTAGTAAAAATAAAGTCAAAGGCATACATTCAAGTTTTTTGCCACCCCCCATGTTAATATCAGCAGTTTGTTGAGAGAGGGGAAAATAAATTTTCACTTATTAAAATTCAAATCACATTTTGATTAAGAAGTTAATGGACTGATACTTGTAGATGACAGAAGAAAAGCACTGTATGTAGGTATTAAATATTAGAGATTCAATTATTAATAATCATACTAACACCCTTTTTCACAGAAATTATATTAAAAGAAACATTCAGAAGCACAAAAACAATGGGCTCCTCAGGGGCCTAGCAAAATGCGCATATTCACATTAGTCATTCCCAGTATCCGTTTAGATGAACTCTTGGTGTGCAAATCTCACCACCAACCATTGCAGTGGACAACCAGTGGGGAGGGTGACAGTTGCTTCGTTTGCAAGCTCTGTGGGACAGGGACCATCTTTTTGGTCTGTGTTTGTAAAGTGCCTAACGCAGTGGGATTGTGGTCCATAACTAGGATTCCTAGGCACTACCAAAATGCAAGTATTACTACAATACTAATAAAAAATGGATTTGCGTGACTGTAACAAAGTAAGGTTTGGCCCAGGTCTCCACCAAATCTTTCCCAACTCTGGTGTCCTTCGCCTTCACCAATTAACCTGCTAAAAGGTGGGGGTGGGAAGGTTAAGCTTCCTAAGCTATAACTATCTGCTAATGTAAAACATAGACAGGCAGAGAAATGGTGAGAGAGGACATAAGCATTTGTAATTTATTCATAAACTGCTAAGCCGTCATAGGAAACTTTTTAAATAAAATGTGATAGTTGTTTAAATATTTACTAGCTTGTTGACCTATTTTCTCAGTTAATTAGGACTTTTTTGGATGCATTAACAATGATTTGAATACAGTCAGCTTTAGAAACTACAGTTCACCTATATTGGGTTATATAAAGTTGTAGGGTTTTTTTAAAGGGTGACATAGGACAGAACCTCCATTGGATATACCAGAAAAAGTGTTCTGCATGTGGGACAAATGAACTTTTCCCCCTAATAGATAATGTATAATCATCCTGCTCATCTAACACAATGAAGGTAAGAACATTCACTTCACAATGAGTGCTGTTTAATAACAGCTTTTACTGAGTTTTGCAACAAAAGTATTTCACAATAAGTGTTTTACACCCAAGATTTGCTTATTCTGCAGCGAAAGGATGCAGGCATTGTCATTAGAATAATTTCCTTGTAATAATAAAGAACGATTCAGCCTATCAAGAACAGGAGTACTTGTGGCACCTTAGAGACTAACAAATTTATTTGAGCATAAGCTTTCGTGAGCTACAGCTCACTTCATCGGATGCATCTTCTCTTTTTGCGAATACAGACTAACACTGCTGCTACTCTGAAATCAGCCTATCAAGTTTACCTTTATAAGTTTTTGTGTATTTGGATAGTTCCACAGAGCTAGACCTTTCTCCACCCACTGTGTCTCTAGTTCACTGTGCGTGTGAAGTTGGTTTCAGAAGAATTTGGCCACATATGGACTGCAACATTTAACACCACTGATCATAGTATTGCAAAAATCAAACTCCTTCTGCATAGAGAAGCAGGATACGAATGTATAGGCAAACAAACTAAATCCATTATGCTCATCACATTTCAAGAATAGGGATAGTTGGGAAACCACATGCTGGACCAATTTCTGGGCTGACTTACCCCCCCAGGCATCAATGTTGAAGACAGTGTGCAAAGCAAAATGAAACTGTACAAAGTGTAAGTCAGAGTATAATCAGTCTCATGGTCACTATCAAAGATAAGATGGTACAGTTAGTCTTGGGCTGATCCATTGAGTTCTAGGTGACACCCTGCCTGCGTCCTCATCTTTCAATAAAGAGGTGTGGCCCATACAGGTCCTGGCAGAGTCTGCTTAGGTTAAGATGGAGCATTGCATGCTGTGCCATGGCCTCTTCACGGGCTGTTCCTTCATGTAAATGGGCTTCATTTAATGCAAATTAAACATGTCTCTGATAAGCTCCCAACATGGCCCTAAGTAAGGGAACGGTTGGGCACCTCTACATTAGAAGCATAGGCAGGAGGGGACTCTTATTGGCAAAATTACGTAAGCATGCTCTAAAATTTGCATTCTTCCAGGGTATTGTTACTGCTTGCTTATTCAAAGCTTCATTATACAAATAATTTGCTGTTGCTCGTGTAGCTGTTCTACCTACATCTTATTCTGAAAATGTTAAGAGCATAATGCTGTCCAAGTGCCCATTCTGTTAGCTGCCTGCACCTAAATCTGAATCAGAGAAAAGTTTTGCTAAAGTTCAGAGTACAAAGATGGGGTTCCCTGGAAAGACCTGAGGAGGATACTCAATAGCAGCACTGAACTGAATTGAGGGCGGGGGGGGGGGGGGGAAAGGGAAATGCTGGCTGTTAGCCTTAAACATGTCTCCTCATCAGGTGTAAATGGACAAGAAAGGTTTTCTTTCCATTTACACCTGCAAGGAGACATGTTTCTCCCCAAAAGCTAGTGTTTACTTCTGTGTGTTTCATTCCTTTAAATCTCTTCAATAATGCCAGCCAGCTGCTGCCTTCTTCAGATCAATTTTCTCAACTGACATGTCATCTCTTTGTATTTTTGAATAGGAACTTGAATTCAAGTGTCAAATATTTTACTGATTTGAGAAGTCTCTCTCACACAGTCAAAATATATGAAGTTTTAAGTGAGAACTGAGGTTAAGATCACCTTTGTCTGTTTTCTAGAAGAAGAAAATAAGACACCAGAAACTTTTGCCGAGAATAAATAAGAGACGACACCAAAGTGCAGTGGAATAATTTCTATTTTTGATTATACCTTAAGGCAACAAAGGAAATGTAATGGCTACAATAGCACAGTTAATGAGTAGCTATACAATATTTATTGTGTTAAGTGTAACACTTTAAACAATACGTCTACTTATATTTTCATAGCATCTGTAATTTAGAACATCTGATTTTCATAACATCTGTAACTGAGTTGCATGCATTTGTACTGTGATCACAACATGCATCTACTTCCATCATTTTTCAGTTCGAGTATATTTACTGAGATGGTTTTATATATAGGAGCTACACTACAACAGCTTCCTGTATTCACATTAGACATTCTGATTAATTTTTACCATTTGCCCTACATATGACGCTACCTAATCTATAAAGCACTATGTGGGATTTTCAGGTATTTTTAGATGACTGTCTTTTTTCCACTGCCTGATGGGCTGATCCAGTTGTACTCGGCCTGCACCAGGACAAAACTGTTTTCCCGTATCTTCCTGAATTGCATCATCTCCCCACCTTCTCTCATTGTGATGACATCATTGTCTGGTTCACTAAAGGACACTTCTGTTCGCTTGTGACAATACTGGGCATGGATGCAGCGCAGCCCAGCAGCCAGGGCCATGCCGAGGGCAGCCGTACAGCCAAGGAGAATGCCAAGTTGGGCTGCTATGAATTGTGTCCCTCTTCTGGGGTGTTCTGCTCCTTTCCCAGGAACAGCAGCATCAGGTATGGGTCTGGTCACCCATGGAAGTGTACTCCCAGCAACCTCCTCTTGGTTCTCCTCCTCCCCTCCGGAAACTGCTAGTTCTGACTGCAGCAAGAAGTTTGCTGAAGCCTTCTCTGTCACTGACCGCCTCTCTGTCATCTGCCTCGAAGCTGATGATAAACTGCTGGAGACATCCAAGTCAGCCTCCCTGTCTCTATGCTGTGACACTGTCCCTGGAACTGCAAACAGGTAAGTGTACCAAAGCTGGGTGGAAAGTGAAGCTGTAGCATGCAACACAGGTTTTGTCATCTCCTGGTTGGAATTCACAGCAATCTCCTTAAAAGCAAAAATGTGACAAAACATCTGATGAGAGTCTAAATAGCTTGTGGGATTTAATTGGCTCTTTCAGCTCCTTGCCACTGATTCAAGGACAAGGACTCCTTGCCGCCTAGTTTGGGAATAACCAAGGACAATAGCCAATGGTTGTTTATTGGTCTTTGTGAAACGAGTTGGTGCATTCAGCAGAGTTCCTAATGGACACAACTGACACCCTTGCTTGATATCTCATCAGAGAATGCCATAGATGGAATAAGAAAAGGAGTACTTGTGGCACCTTAGAGACTAACCAATTTATTTGAGCATGAGCTTTCGTGAGCTACAGCTCACTTCATCAGATGTATACCGTGGAAACTGCAGCAGACTTTATATACACACAGAGAATATGAAACAATACCTCCTCCCACCCCACTGTCCTGCTGGTAATAGCTTATCTAAAGTGATCAACAGGTGGGCCATTTCCAGCACAAATCCAGGTTTTCTCACCCTCCACCCCCCCACACAAATTCACTCTCCTGCTGGTGATAGCCCATCCAAAGTGACAACTCTTTACATAATCAAGTCTGGCTATTTCCTGCATAGATCCAGGTTTTCTCACATCCCCCCCACCCCCATACACACACAAACTCACTCTCCTGCTGGTAATAGCTCATCTAAACTGACCACTCTCCAGGTTTAAATCCAAGTTAAACCAGAACATCTGGGGGGGGGGGGGGGGGGGTAGGAAAAAACAAGAGGAAACAGGCTACCTTGCATAATGACTTAGCCACTCCCAGTCTCTATTTAAGCCTAAATTAATAGTATCCAATTTGCAAATGAATTCCAATTCAGCAGTTTCTCGCTGGAGTCTGGAATTGAAGTTTTTTAAGATTAAGAATGAGCTCTCAAAAATGGATACTCTCATAAAGAACCAACCTTCCACACAAACTTCCTCGTGGCTGGATTTTACTAAAACTAGACAAGCCATTTACAACGCACACTTTGCTTCTCTACAAAAGAAAAAGGACACTAAACTTTCTAAACTACTACATGCTACAAGGGGCCACAGCAATGGTTCCCTCACCCCACCTAGCAATATTGTTAACCTATCCAACTATACTCTCAGCCCAGCAGAAGCAGCTGTTCTATCTCGGGGCCTCTCCTTCTGCCCCTCCACCCCCACGAACATGATACAGTTCTGTGGTGACCTAGAATCCTATTTTCGACGTCTCCGTCTCAAGGAATATTTCCAAAATACCTCTGAACAACATACTAATCCACAGAGGTCTCCCTGCCAACACTACAGAAAGAGGGATTCTAGATGGACTCCTCCTGAAGGTCGAAAC
This sequence comes from Caretta caretta, assembly GCF_965140235.1. Classification (NCBI taxonomy): domain Eukaryota; kingdom Metazoa; phylum Chordata; order Testudines; family Cheloniidae; genus Caretta; species Caretta caretta. The sequence goes on along the minus strand of NC_134209.1, from coordinate 65,605,517 downwards.
AGCAGACTGGACTTCTACATAGAGTGCTTCCGCCGATGTGCACGGGCTGAAATTGTGGAAAAGCAGCATCACTTGCCCCATAACCTCAGCCATGCGGAACGCAATGCCATCCACAGCCTCAGAAACAACTCTGACATCATAATCAAAAAGGCTGACAAAGGAGGTGCTGTTGTCATCATGAATAGGTCGGAATATGAACAAGAGGCTGCTCGGCAGCTCTCCAACACGAGTTTCTACAAGCCATTACCCTATGATCCCACTGAGAGTTACCAAAAGCAACTACAGCATTTGCTCAAGAAACTCCCTGAAAAAGCACAAGATCAAATCCGCACAGACACACCCCTGGAACCCCGACCTGGGATATTCTATCTACTACCCAAGATCCATAAACCTGGAAATCCTGGGCGCCCCATCATCTCAGGCATTGGCACCCTGACAGCAGGATTGTCTGGCTATGTAGACTCCCTCCTCAGGCCCTACGCTACCAGCACTCCCAGCTACCTTCGAGACACCACTGACTTCCTGAGGAAACTTCAATCCATCGGTGATCTTCCTGATAACACCATCCTGGCTACTATGGATGTAGAAGCCCTCTACACCAACATTCCACGCAAAGATGGATTACAAGCCGTCAAGAACACTATCCCCGATAATGTCACGGCTAACCTGGTGGCTGAACTTTGTGACTTTGTCCTTACCCATAACTATTTCACATTTGGGGACAATGTATACCTTCAGATCAGCGGCACTGCTATGGGTACCCGCATGGCCCCACAGTATGCCAACATTTTTATGGCTGATTTAGAACAACGCTTCCTCAGCTCTCGTCCCCTAAAGCCCCTACTCTACTTGCGCTATATTGATGACATCTTCATCATCTGGACCCATGGAAAAGAAGCCCTTGAGGAATTCCACCATGATTTCAACAATTTCCATCCCACCACCAACCTCAGCCTGGTCCAGTCCACACAAGAGATCCACTTCCTGGACACTACAGTGCTAATAAACAATGGCCACATAAACACCACCCTATACCGGAAACCTACTGACCGCTATTCCTACCTGCATGCCTCCAGCTTTCACCCTGACCACACCACACGATCCATCGTCTACAGCCAAGCTCTGCGATACAACCGCACTTGCTCCAACCCCTCAGAGAGAGACAAACACCTACAAGATCTCTGTCAAGCTTTCTTACAACTACAATACCCACCTGCAGAAGTAAAGAAACAGATTGATAGAGCCAGAAGAGTTCCCAGAAGTTACCTACTACAGGACAGGCCTAACAAAGAAAATAACAGAACGCCACTAGCGGTCACCTTCAGCCCCCAACTAAAACCCCTCCAACGCATTATTAAGGATCTACAACCTATCCTAAAGGATGACCCAACACTCTCACAACTCTTGGGAGACAGGCCAGTCCTTGCCTACAGACAGCCCCGCAACCTGAAGCAAATACTCACCAACAACCACATACCACACAACAGAACCACTAACCCAGGGACTTATCCTTGCAACAAAGCCCGTTGCCAATTGTGCCCACATATCTATTCAGGGGACACCATCACAGGGCCTAATAACATCAGCCACACTATCAGAGGCTCGTTCACCTGCACATCCACCAATGTGATATATGCCATCATGTGCCAGCAATGCCCCTCTGCCATGTACATTGGTCAAACTGGACAGTCTCTACGTAAAAGAATAAATGGACACAAATCAGATGTCAAGAATTATAACATTCATAAACCAGTCGGAGAACACTTCAATCTCTCTGGTCACGCAATCACAGACATGAAGGTCGCTATCTTAAAACAAAAAAACTTCAATTCCAGACTCCAGCGAGAAACTGCTGAATTGGAATTCATTTGCAAATTGGATACTATTAATTTAGGCTTAAATAGAGACTGGGAGTGGCTAAGTCATTATGCAAGGTAGCCTGTTTCCTCTTGTTTTTTCCTACCCCCCCCCCCCCCCGATGTTCTGGTTTAACTTGGATTTAAACTTGGAGAGTGGTCAGTTTAGATGAGCTATTACCAGCAGGAGAGTGAGTTTGTGTGTGTATGGGGGTGGGGGGGATGTGAGAAAACCTGGATCTATGCAGGAAATAGCCAGACTTGATTATGTAAAGAGTTGTCACTTTGGATGGGCTATCACCAGCAGGAGAGTGAATTTGTGTGGGGGGGTGGAGGGTGAGAAAACCTGGATTTGTGCTGGAAATGGCCCACCTGTTGATCACTTTAGATAAGCTATTACCAGCAGAACAGTGGGGTGGGAGGAGGTATTGTTTCATATTCTCTGTGTGTATATAAAGTCTGCTGCAGTTTCCACGGTATACATCTGATGAAGTGAGCTGTAGCTCACGAAAGCTCATGCTCAAATAAATTGGTTAGTCTCTAAGGTGCCACAAGTACTCCTTTTCTTTTTGCGAGTACAGACTAACACGGCTGTTCCTCTGAAACCTGTCATAGATGGAATAGACACTCTCAGCTGGTCCCATTGCTCAGAGAGGAAGCAAGTTGGTAGGGCAGAGTAGGAAACTTACCCCATCAAGGTGCCAGTCTCTGTATAAAGGACTCCAATTTCTGGGGCTGGTACCTGGCACCTTTCACCAGGCCTACAGTCACTTAACTTATCTTGCTCAAAAATGTAAAATAGGCACCTGAGCACACCGAATGATTACACTTCACTAATGCCAGGATCATGCTGCCACATCAACAAAAAGATGCCCATTAACTTTCCTGGGCTTTGGATCAGGCCTTTGGGGCAGGGGAGTCACAGAAGAATTTAGTTTACCTCCCCCTTTGCTACTGTTTAAATAAAAGGAAAAGGCCCCATAGGATTTTAAAGTTCAATAACCCAGCCCTGGCCTAAAATTGCCTGCTTTCCCATGCTGCACTGTCAGTTGGAAAACTACCACCTGTAAATAATGCTGAACCATCCCAAACAATGTGAATTAGTATTTTGTTAACACTCTTGTTTCTCAGTTTCTTCTTGTTTCAAAGCACCTTGTTTTAGCAGTCACAAAATGAGACCCCAGGCTAGACTTTAGCCTAGACTTCACTATAGATCTTAATCAAGACTGACTGCAGAGGCAATCTGAGGATTTTGGAGATGCCCCTGAAAGAAATGAATCTGAGACCTACACTGAACTCTTACCTTCACATTGCACAGTTGCTGCCTGATCCCGAACCAGTGGTGTCTATGGGTGACCAGTTTGAGTTTGGATCAGGCCCTTAGTAGCTGGTTTCTATGGAACTTGAGCAGTCCAGCAGGCTCTTTAGCACATCCATCAATTACACCAGAAAAGCTCTTGGCCTCTGATGTCATTAGTGGGTGTTTAAAAAGCTTGCTGGGTAGCCAGTCTGGCAGGAGTCCTGGTGAGCTGTGAGGCAAAGTAGGGGATAGACAGCAATAGCTCAGTTTGTGGGAGAGGTTACCACTGAAGAAGGTAAATATGACAGTAAAATGTAGACAGCAAATAAGAATTTCAGTGATTAAACTGCAGAATCGAGAGTCGCTAACTAGCAGTTTCAATACAGCGCAGATACTTGGAACAGCCAGCCCAGTCCTTTCCCCCAAATGGAAAAAGGGCTATCTACCTGGAAAATACTATGGGATGCAGAGACTTCTTTACTACAGAGGAGTAGCCGTGTTAGCCTGGATCTGTAAAAGCAGCAAAGAGTCCTGTGGCACCTTATAGACTAACAGACGTATTGGAGCATAAGCTTTCGTGGGTGAATACCCACATCCGACGAAGTGGGTATTCACCCATGAAAGTTTATGCTCCAATACGTCTGTTAGTCCATAAGGTGCCACAGGACTCTTTGCCGCTTCTTCACTACAATTAACTAACCTGAAAACATGTCTTTTCCTGCAGATTCCTACCTCAATTTTTTCACCCTTTGTTTCTCTCCTTCCATTTTGGATTCATTCTGTCCTTTCTTTCCTGATTTGTAAAATTCTCTTCTCCTTTGTTCTCGGTGTGTCTTTTCTTTCTTTCTCTCTCCTTTCCCTTCTTTCATTTTTTCTTGCCCATCCCCTTTGCCCAAATGATCCACATTATCTCACCTTTGACTCCACTGCACCTGTTCTCTTGTCCAATTTCTCACTGCTCTCTCCTCTATTTCCCTCTCTTCTCCTTTTTCTCTTCTGGATTCTCCTAAATACTTCTCATTTGTTCTCTCCCTTGATTCTCTGGCTTCCCATGTTTCTCTCTCCTTATGGCATCCTCTTACCTCCCAGACCCGGGATTTTATTGTCCCTTGTTGCTCCCCTTCTCTGTATTCTGCGTAGTGTTCTCCCTCTTACCACATAACCTCTCTATTCCCTTTATCCCCCACTCGAATCCATTCTCCCTCTCCATCTCCTGCCCTAGTTCCCATCCAGGTCCCCAGTTCATCTATCCTCCTCAACCTCAGGCTCCACCTGTTTATCTCCCGACAGTTCTTCTTTCCCCAGCATCTCCCAACAGCCTCTTTCCTTCCTAGTTAATCTCCAGTTTGTCCCCTTCCAAGTCATTGCTCCAGCCACCCAGCCCCAGTTGATCTCTCCAGGCCTTCCTTTTCCCAGTTCATACCTCTCCAAGTCTGTCAGTTCATCCCTTCAGCCCTCACTGCCACCACCTCAGTTCAGGCCCTGCCCTCACCTCACCCCCCATTCATGCAGGACCCCTCAGTTCATCCACCACCCATAACTTTCCTAGTTTATCCAAACCCCCAATTCAGACGCTGTCTCCAATTACACACACACACACACACACTTGTTCTCAGTGTATCGTCCCTAAATCCTACCATCTCTGAAACACGGGAGAGGAGGAAACATGCTGCTACTTGTATGGGATGGGACAAGCGCTGTACCTAGAATCAGCTCTTCTCCCTGCTGCTTGCTTTCTGCCTCCCCTAAAGCACAGAGACACCAGGGAGACAGCAGGAAGCAGCAGGCACAAAACAAAGCAAAAGCTGCGTCCGACGGCACCACTGCAAACCCTGGCTGCCGAAGGAGGATGCTGCACCTGAAGTAACAAGCTGCAGTTGGAGGCCTCCTGCAGCAGTGCATTTCACAAATTGGCTAGGGTGACCCCAGCTGTCTGGTCAAAGCAGGAACAGGCCAGATACCCATAAACACAATGGGTTTGAATCCAGTCTCGCCCACAATGCTTTTACATTAGTGTAAATGCTTTGACTTCAATGGAGTTGATCCTGTTTTACATCAAAGTAAGCGATAACAGAATCAGCCCCACTGCCTGGGTCTGTACACCTCATTCAGGCTAAAGAGGATTTCAGGATGTTGACTGCCTGCTAAGAGGTACAGCTCAGAATAACAGCTCATACAATCTCATCACTATGTCTGAACATACACTGAAACGAGAGAGCGGAAATGACCTGAAATGTTTCTAGCTGGTGTACTTTGCTTTAAAACAAGATGTAGGGCATTTAGCTGCCTAAACAAAGCCAAGTTGTCCTTGCACATTCAGAAGCGCTGCATTCCCATGCCAGAGTGCCTGTTTAAGCTTACTGTACTTCCTGATAAATTTATGTGAGCACTTCATATGTTATGTCGTTTCAGAGTTCAAAGGACTAGTAAATTGCTGTACACGGGCTACACGTTATGTGGGTCAATGAGCCCCAGACCATGGGGTATGTTCTGAAATCAGTATTTACAGTGGGGTGAACGAGAACTCTTTTAAAGGGTTTTAGGTTTTGCAAATTGTTTAAAGCTAAGCAGGAAAACAAAGCAGTAAACTCATCCATTTCTGCAAGAAAAGATCTCTGAGAGGAGTGGTGTGCAATGAAAACACAGGTAGTGCTCAGCGGTAATACAGATTAACATAGCTCCATCTCTGGGCCACGCTTGGATATGGGGCTTTGGGTCAGGCTTGTTTCATTCGTTCATTCATATAGAGAGAGAGAGAGAGAGAGAGATAGTGTGATACAGGAGGGCCAGGGAGCAGTGGGAGAGGAGAAATATATAAGCCCTAGGCTAATTAAGGCGTGGTTCCCTGTAGACTAGGAAGGGTTGTTGCAGGTTAATCGGAGCACCTGTAGTCAATTAAGGCCCTGTCAGGAACCTAATAAAACCCCCTGCTTCAGGCAGTCAGGTTGTGTGAGGAAGGAGAGAGGACTGGAGCTTGGAGGTGTGTTGCTGAGACCTGAAAGACCAGAGAACTGAAGTAAGGGAGACTCCCTCCCCCAGCATCTAAGGACCGAGGGTAACCCTACCCAAGGGGGAAGAGGGTAAGAAACCCGCAGGGGTTGAGAGGGGCTGGGGCTCAGGCTCAGAATGTAGAGTAAACCCAGACCCCTCCCCCGCTTCCCTCCTTTACTACTTTCCCAGGCCACTAGCGGGGTCCTCACCACCCCAAGAGCTGCGGCAAGGGGTGATGTCTTAGCCCCCTGCCAAGAAAAGCACGGGGCCCACCATACCAACATCAGCCGTTTTGTCACAATAGATATAGAGAGATAGTGGCATCTCCCCCAAAAGAATACAACTGCCTGATTTCAGAGTAGCAGCTGTGTTAGTCTGTATCCGCAAAAAGAAAAGGAGTACTTGTGGCACCTTAGAGACTAACCAATTTATTTGAGCATAAGCTTTTGTGAGATACATTAATGTATCCGATGAAGTGAGCTGTAGCTCACAAAAGCTTATGCTCAAATAAATTGATTAGTCTCTAAGGTGCCACAACTGCCTAAGACTCAGAACAGACCATATTAAGTCTTAGACACTGACAGCTTTAATATGTCAGCCTTTCAGGGCTAGAAACAGGATCACTGGAAAAAGGAGCTTTCCAGCTTCCCCATGGCAACCAATGCAGGGTTCTAAACCAAAAACATCTCAAATTGTTGCACTTTCAAATCATGTCATTGCTATGCAGTGAAAAGGTTTTTTAGATCATTTTACAGTTGAACTCCTAGTAATCAAGGCACATGGCTCTACTGGTAGTGAAAACATTCAAAACTCTAACAGTGTTAAAATAGCTTTAGTAACATGTGGCATATTCAGAACACATGCTGCTGTTAAGATGCAAAAGGTTTTATTGTCATCTGCTGCTAAAACTTCCACCTGCTTCCAATAATTTTCCATTTCAGCAGATGCAGGCCTGGTTTGATGTGAGTAATTGGACATGGGTGAGGCCTCGTTTCTTGGGAGATGGGATTAGGGAGGTAAATGGATCAGCAGGCTGGAAACAGAACGTCTGTACTAAGCTAAAATAAGGGGAAACATCCAGGGAATCACTTAAATGGCCAAGATAAAAATGGATCAGATAAGCCTAGAATGTAAAATGAGGTTAAGAGTAAGTTGTCCATGGACAGCGTGTAGGTAGAGCATGCTGTACAGGGATTGGTTCCTACAAAAAGACAACGCCAATCCCAAATCATGTGATGCACTGTAAGTGTATATAAAGGAATAGGGTTGGATGTGTGGCATACCCTGTACCCAACCCCTACGCTTAAGCCCGGTCAACTCAAATGTAATTTGATTCTATGCTGATAAAGGAAGCTGAGTGATGAGACTAGAGCCAAACTTAGTTTTTAGGGAACTGAAGAGGTCTTAGGGGAACCCGAACAATAGAAAACACCCCACTCAGTTCTTACCTGTATATCTTCCTTACATGTCAAACACAACTGTGATGTGGAAGCACCTGAGATGCTTGGTGGTCTAAAATATTGGAAAAGGAAGGATAAGTTTAATATATTTGGTCTAGCTGTACAAATTGCAATGAAAAAACAGAGTCTGTACTTTATTAAAAATGTTGCCCGCTAGAATAGCCTCATGAGATACACATTTATTGTGATGAGAGGGGCCCATAGAGACAGCAGTCATGCAATCCGACGCAAGTACTGTACAGATAAGATAATGCAGAATGTTCAGTACCAAATTTATCTTCCTCCCCACCCCAATTATATAGACGCCTATTGGACCCAATCCTGCCCAAGTCCCATTGAATCCAAACTTTTGCAATCCACTAGTTCAGTTCTCCTTTTCCTTCTCCACAGTGATGGAAGGATAGCCCTGCTAGATTTGTAATTTCTTTGATTATTTTTAGAAAAATCTAAATATAAGTTGATTTTTTATTACATCTTGAGCCTTGTAAGTCTAAACACTCTTCAGTCTAGTCTGTCCATCTAGGCATTTGTACTGTGCTTATCACTGTGGTGTCTGAATAACTTCTCCACAGTTCTATTTAAAGAGAGTCCGAGTGTTGTATTAGCTTCAGTTTACATCACACCCAGCCCCAAAAGGGGCTGAGTAATTTTCAAAATCTCAATATGCAAATACCTAATAGGAATGCACAGCTTGCCACATGGGCACCACTTGCCCCATGGAGAAACAGGTGCTAATTTACTCCTTCCATAACTTTTGGAGAAGTAGTTGTATTCAGATTCAGTACATTACCCATCAGGTGTGCTGGGGCTGGAGGTATAATCTTGTAAAATGAAACTTCGCAAGATGTTCGCCATGTCCAGCCCTTGAAATTCAAGTGATGGCTCCAGGCTTTGATCACTGTAGATGCTGCTTCTGTTGGCTTGCCCTCCTCCATGTCTGCTGCTGACCCTCAAGGCTACTGAATCCACAGAGGTCTCAGAGTGTTGCTTTCCCTTATCAAGTTGCTCTGTGTCTTGTCCGCTTCCAAAAGCAGGCTCCAGTACTTTTGTCACTGCAATTTTAGTCAGTCTGGCAGGCATAAATTTTGCAGACTGAGTAAAGACAGTAATACTGTTGGGTGTAGTAGAACCTTAAGAAACACAGAAAAGTGAACAAGTATATTTTCGTTGTATTGTTTGTTTCAAACTTTGATTTGTAATGACATTGATTAATATATTATCTGCATTCATATACTAAAAAATAATAACTTTGATTTCTACAGCACAAAGCTAAAATAGAAATCTAGGCATCTCATGGAAACTGGAGAGTCAATCAATAAAGCCCTCCCCAAATTAAGTTCAGATAAAATAATTAAAGTCAAGGTGCCATGCTGAATACTTTCAGAAACAAGGCTCATTTTTTAAGTCTAGATCCATGGTTTACTCCATCTTGGAAGGAAGGTATTTTCACTCACCTGAGATGGCTGAAGCAATGATAAAATTGTTATCTGCTCTTCCTAGACGTTCATTCACTTTGAAAAAGCCCTGCTCAGTCCAAACTGAGAGAAATGACATCTGACCTGCCTTTTGTCCAATACACATAGTTGAGGTTATGCAAACAGTCACACTGACGATAAATATAGAACTTTCTCTTATTTAGACAATAACACCACACCCAAGCATCCAAAAACCATGAGTCAGGCCTCCAAAATCATGAGACTGGCTTGAAGTTTTGAGATTTAAAAAAAAAGTACATTTTGGGTTCTTTTTCTTTTCATTTGAATCTACAGAGTGCACTCAGGTCATGTTTTCATGCTGTTCTTTGCAACTGTGAAGGCTAGAAACTCTTTTGTTTTAAATGAAAGCTGAAATTCTCATGAACTCATGTCTCCAGGAGCTGGGGCTTTAAGTAAAACATCAACTGTAGCAAGACTCAAGATAAAATCATGGAAGTTGGCAACACGCTTTGCATCCGATGAAGTGAGCCGTAGCTCACGGAAGCTTATGCTCAAATAAATTTTAGTCTCTAAGGTGCCACAAGTCCTCCTTTTCTTTTTGCAGATACGGACTAACACAGCTGCTACTCTGAAACCACTCTTTAAACTGTATATCGCCACCATCATTCAGACGAAAGCCCGGACCCTGAATGGTGATGAGTGCTGTCACTTCAATCAGCCCCCAGTAACTATGTAAGTGAACCCCTGAGGTTAATTTATGTCACTTGTGTTAGGTGGATGAAGGAATATACCATAAAAATATTCTACTGGAACTAAGTTGTCAGTAAAATAACACATACCTTTGCTTGCTGTAACAGTTACTTTTAGATCAGTAGGTTTTTGCAGTGGTGTTGGCATTATAATGCTGGATTTCTTGCTACTATCAGCAGGTGTTCTGTTCTGTATTTGGTGGGATACAATAGCAGACTCAATCCTTACCCAGTAAACAAAATATGACTGGACTACCGATAAACTGTCAAAAATAACATATGTTAGTCAAGAATTTAGTCACCCTGTACCATTAATAGAATATCATAATATTCTGCTAATCAGAAGGCCTTTTAAAAAAAACCCTAAAAACAAACAATGCAAAAAATATTAATAGATTAGCCCATCACACTTTTTATATTAAAAACAAAACACACTAAAAACCATAGGGAAAATGTAGTGTAATTATAATTAGGGCTGGTGAAAAACTGAAAGAGAACTTTTACTAGCTCTGCTTCCATGGGCAAGGAGGCAAGTGGGAGTTACTGATTAAAAAGTCTCATTAGTTAAATTGGATATGATGGGGATCAATAGGAAAATTAAAAGGTGGATAAGGAATTGGTTAAAGGGGAGACTACAATGGGTCCTACTGAAAGGTGAACTGTCAGGCTGGAGGGAGGTTACCAGTGGAGTTCCTCAAGGATCGGTTTTGGGACCAATCTTATTTAATCTTTTTATTACTGACCTCAGCACAAAAAGTGGGAGTGTGCTAATAAAGTTTGCGGATGATACAAAGCTGGGAGGTATTGCCAATTTAGAGAAGGACAGAGATATCCTACAGGAGGATCTGGATGACCTTGTAAACTGGACTAATAGTAATAGGATGAAATTTAATAGTGAGAAGTGTAAGGTCATGCATTTAGGGATTAATAACAAGAATTTTAGTTATAAACTAGGGATGCATCAATTAGAAGTAACGGAGGAGGAAAAGGACCTTGGAGTATTGGTTGATCACAGGATGACTATGAGCCGCCAATGTGATATGGCCGTGAAAAAAGCTAATGCAGTCTTGGGATGCCTCAGGAGAGGTATTTCCAGTAGGGATAAGGAGGTTTTAGTACCGTTATACAAGGCACTGGTGAGACCGCACCTGGAATACTGTGTGCAGTTCTGGTCTCCCATGTTTAAGAAGGATGAATTCAAACTGGAACAGGTACAGAGAAGGGCTACTAGGATGATCCGAGGAATCGAAAATTTGTCTTATGAAAGGAGACTCAAGGAGCTTGGCTTGTTTAGTCTAACCAAAAGAAGGTTGAGGGGAGATATGATTGCTCTCTATAAATATATCAGAGGGATAAGTACCGGAGAGGGAGAGGAATTATTTAAGCTCAGTACCAATGTGGACACAAGAACAAATGGATATAAACTGGCCACCAGGAAATTTAGACTAGAAATTAGACAAAGGTTTCTAACCATCAGAGGAGTGAAGTTCTGGAATAGCCTTCCAAGAGAAGCAGTGGGGGCAAAAGATCTATCTGGCTTTAAGATTAAACTCGATAAGTTTATGGAGGAGATGGTATGATGAAATAACATGGTTTTGGTAATTAAATATTCATGGTAAATAGGCCCAATGGCCTGTGATGGGATATTAGATGGGGTGGGATCTGAGTTACCCAGGAAAGAATTTTCTGTAGTATCTGGCTGATGAATCTTGCCCATATGCTCAGGGTTTAGCTGATCGCCATATTTGGGGTCGGGAAGGAATTTTCCTCCAGGGCAGATTGGAAGAGGCTGTGGAGGTTTTTCGCCTTCCTCTGTAGCATGGGGCACGGGTCACTTGCTGGAGGATTCTCTGCTCCTTGAAGTCTTTAGACTACGATTTGAGGACTCCAATAGCACAGATATAGGTGTGAGGTTTTTTGCAGGAGTGGTGGGTGAAATTCTGTGGCCTGCGTTGTGCAGGAGGTCAGACTAGATGATCATAATAGTCCCTTCTGACTTAAATATCTATGAATCAGTTTTACTTTTATAATAGTATTCTAGCAGGGCTGGCAGCACCACCTACAACTGAGACTGTTAGACATTTTCTATTGTAAGTCCCTCTATTCAGTTGTTTATAACTTTGCCATGCTTTAATCATTCAAGCTCATATTTTCCATGCTGCTTTTCTGCCAGAGGAGGACAGACAAGCTTGGGGATGGACAAGAAAGGTCTAAAACTACTAAAAACGCTCTCCTACAGACCCTGAAATTGAACCTAGGAGTCCTCAGTCTCTTGGGGTGTGGCTACACAGCAATTAAACACCTGTGGCAGCAACAGATCAGCTGCCATTTCCTAATTCTGGAGTATTTCACTTTGCAACTTTAGCGTTCTTTTAATGACTGTATTTTTGGATGCAATATGTATTAGTGTAACTCATAACTTATACTGCCTAAACTGAGCTATATTATCTTATCTTGGCTATCTGGTGTCCTCTCTGTTACTATCTGATGCAAGACAATAACTTGTTCTGTGAACAATTCTATCTATATTTAACTTTTTAAAGGAGGTAAATAAAAATCAGTGAAATCATATACAACGCTACTGATTTCCAAAGTATTTAGGCTGTCATTTTTTATCTGCAGAATTGTTTAACAGTAGGAGAAAGCTATGTAAATACAAAGGAGCAGTAAATTGCCACTGAAGACAATAAATCTATGACAATTTACAGCAGCTGAGAAATTACTCCAATATTTGGTGAATTTCAAGCAATATCTAACACCTGTTCCCTGCCCCTCCCCGACTGAACATGGCAAACAAACTGTAAGGGCATTGGGACTCCTTTCCATAGATATGAACTAAGGTTAGGAACCATATATTCTTACAAGAACTTGATGTCTCCAATGGGCTGGGCAGGTGCCTTCCACACAAATGACAGGTTTCTTTTCAGTGATTTGTCGGAATGGGTTACAGAATCACCATCTTCAAAACAAGTCAGCAGTTTGGAACCCGGAGGAATGAAAACAAAAGTGCCAGCAACTTGATCATTAGATACCCTGCGAGCTTGAAGTAAAAAGCCCATGAAATCACGAGTGCTCCTCACTGTCACTGCAAAACAAACCATGGTACAGAAAGAAATTTGTCCACGGCATCCACTTGCATTTCTGACATGAATCATTTTCAATGGAATTTTCATTGGAATTGATTAATTTAGGAGGAATCCGTATGGAACCAAGCTTGCCATTTTGCCTCTACATTTCTCTCTTAAGAACATAAGAACGGCCCTACTGGGTCAGACCAAAGGTCCATCCAGCTCAGTATCCTGTCTGCCGACAGTGGCCAATGCCAGGTGCCCCAGAGGGAGTGAACCTAACAGGTAATGATCAAGTGATCTCTCTCCTGCCATCCATCTCCACCCTCTGACAAACAGAGCTAAGGACACCATTCCTTACCCATCCTGGCTAAAAGCATTCTGAAAATATCAGAACATTCTTTAATGTTGACTTTTTTTTTCCCATGAAAGTTACATGGAAATTTTGGCTGAGTCATTTTTTTAATTATGAACTAATCATCAGTTGATACTTGGAAAAATACAGCTATCTATACACTAGTAATATATACATCATATTGATTGATTTTGAAAAGAACTCTTGTATAAGAACTAAACTGTCCTGTTGAACAAAAGAGTGCATGCTCCATTTCTGTTTAAGACCTAGTCTTTTGAATAGGAATGAGTAGGTAGGATGGATGATATGTTTACAGGCCAGGTTCCTCTTCATTGCCATTTAAAATACGTAGGGCCCGGTCCTACAAAGTTCTCTGTGTGAGAATTTCCCATTATATCTATGGGTCTGATTGACTTTAGTGGGGATTATCTCAGGCCCAGCATCTGTAATATGGGGACAATCTGAAGAAGACCCCATTGAAATGTACAATTTCATTCTCTGAATTTACCGAAGTGTAACTGATTGCAGAATATAATCCTTTCAGTCTTGATGAACAATGAGGAAAAAAGAATGCATATTTTACATAGCAACCTCCATTTATGGTATGTATCTGTAATTACATTTATTCCTTGTGAGGAGAGCTGCTATAACTCATTCATGGCATTTCCATGTGTAGATTATCCCTCTTCTCCTTAACTCACAGATGAATGTCTTAACTGAGATTAGCTATCATGTATTTTTTATAGATATGAAAGTTTCCTCTTAAAAAATTACTCCTTATGAGTCAAAAGTGCAGTCTAGAAAACTTCCCTGCTAGGTACACAGTAATCACAATCCGTGCTGCTGTGCTTTGTATTTTTCTGCTTGACCCACAACAGGAGAGAACGACTAGCAGCACTGTGACTTTTTCATGAATGTTCTATGTCAGGTGTGGGCCAACTTTTTTGCCTGAGGGGCACATAGAGGTTTCGAAACTGTATGGAGGGCCGGGTAGGGAAGGCTGTGCCTCCCCAGACAACCTAGCCCCCGCCCCCCATCCGCCCCTTCCCACTTCCCGCCCCCGACTGCCCCCCTCAGAACCTCCAGCCATCCAACCCCCCCGCTCCTTCTCACTTCCCCTGAGTGCCCCCTCCTAGGACCCCCTGCACATATCCAACCCTCCCCCCGCCCCAGCTCCCTGTCCCCTGACTGCCCTCACCCCTATCCACACCTTTGCCCCCTGACAGGCCCCCCGGGACTCCCACGCCTATCCAACCACCCGTTCCTCGTCCCCTGACTGCCCCCAGGACCTCCTGCCCCTTACAACTCCCCACCCCCTTACCGTGCCACTCAGACCAGCAGGACTGGCAGCCACGCTCCCAGCAGGAGCTCACAGCCCCGCTGCCCAGGGCACTGGCAGCACAGCGAGCTGAGGCTGCAGGGGAGGGGGGACAGCATGGCAGGAGCTGGGAGAAGCCAGGAGCTCAAGGGCTGGGCAGGACAATCCCGTGGGCCGTAATTTGCCCACCTCTGTTCTATGTTGTAAAGTTAATGAATACTCCTTACCTGGTACCTTATCACCTGGAAAGTAGAAGGACATATTGGTGTGGATAGTGATATAGTTGTTCCGGGGGTTCTGAAGCTGAGCTCTTATATGTTTGGGTGTCATGTCACCACAGGCAGAAAGACTCGCACCATGGGAGAAGGCAGCAGTGTACGAAAGCGAGCACAAGATTGTGCATGCCCATCCAATGATAACTACTTGGACTTTCATTCCATCCTCCACCTTGTTATTCAAAATAACAGGCATTACACTCCAGGTTAAGTTCAAAGTAATAATCTCTAGGAAGATACAATCAGTAAGCACGGCACATGTGTCATCTTTGAATTCACTGAGACACGCAATAATACTTCCCTTTCAATTAATTAATTAATTCCCTTTCAATTAATTAAAAAAAAAAAGTTATCCATGACTCATGGAGCCCTTCCTAGTAACCCACAAAAAAGGAACATTTTAAGAAGTGGTTTGGGAGGTGGGGGATGATCCATAAGAGGATTCTTTTTCTTGTGAAGTTGTCCACAGAGCAAAAAAGCTGGAAAACCATCGCTGTACCGAGTCTTGTTACCATTAGTGTCAGCAGAAAGGATTCTGCAAGTTCTCATTCATCTACACAGAGTATAAAATCCTCAAGTAACAGTGCAGTACACAAGATGGAAACATCTATCTCGCAAGTCTGTAGAGTTGCTCCATGGAAACTACTTCAGGTCCATCCCAGTGAAAGATTCCATGTAGCAGCAGATCTTCTGTCCCTGCTCCACCTGCACTCTGATATCTGGAGCCCACACCAAGCTGGACTCTGAATCAGTGGCAGTGGGTGTGGGAAGAGCACATACATACCCTGACTCCACTGTGCACAACAGAACCACAACAATTTTGCTGAGAGCAAACCCTTCAAGGCACTGGAAGTATGGGTTGTATTGACCCCAGAATGTCTATGCTAACTATGTCCATCAACGTTTAATATTTAACTATTTTTCTAAATTTTCCTCTTCTGTTGACATTGTTTGGTGATAGTGAAACATACAAGATGCAAAATCTCAAATCAACATTTGAAGCCCAAGATAAATCCCTATTTATTTTTGGTTAAAGATCAAGATTTCATCTTTAAACCGTAATATAAATATGAGGAAGCACTATTCACAAAGTTAACGCCTGCTATCTATCCAGGAATGTATAGCTCTCTTTGCCCAGAGTCTACAGTAACGGGCATTAAATAAATGCCTAAGACAGACAGAATATACTTATTCCTGTTTCTTATCATCGGTGCTGTCTCCATGTAGTAGTGTGCAGGTTTGAAAAGTAATAACAGAGAATGTGTACACAAATATTTATCGCACATGTGAATGAATGTGTACATGAAAGCAGGCTAGCCCTATTTTAATGTATATCTTCAAATACCTCCTTTTCAACATGTAAATTATATTGGCTTCGCTTTCTTTGGCTCATGAATCAGTAAGTGGATGTATAAAAGACAGAGGGAGTCTGAGACTAAAGAAATCTCGGTTACATCACCTCGGAAGTTGCCACAGATTCTGAAAAATTGCCACTGAACGTGGAACAGTTTGTTCCCAGCCTCAAGCAGAAAGCAGCTCGGCAGTTTAGCCTTCTCTAGAGCTCCATCACTCCAATCACTTAAGTGCCAGAAGGAGCTTGTGGCAGCGAGTAGGAGCCCCTCTTAAAATTCCAACCCCCAAACTGAAGAGAAAGCTGGTGTGATACCCCTGGCTGGGATGCCATTCTCCCACTCCCTGAGTACGCTTCAATCAGCAGTTCTCAAACTGTGGGTCGGAACCTCAAAGTGGGTTGTGACCCCATTTTAATGGGGTCGCCAGGGCCAGCGTTAAATTTGCTGGGGCCCGGGCCTGAAGCTGAAGCCAAGGAGCTTCAGCCTGGGGTGGCAGGGCTCAGGCTCCACCCTTTTGCCTCCCGCCCAGGGTCCTGTAGTAATTTTTGTGGTCAGAAGGGAATCGCGGTGCAATGAAGTTTGAGAACCCCCTGGCTTAAATCATCTTTACAAGAGATGGTTTCTCCCTGGGCCTCAAAAAATACTGCTGAACTGCAACTTTTTGCCTTTGGAATTCACCAGATTCTACTCTCTGCTTTTTAACCCTGGGGTGTTTGTTCCCCATGTATCTCGCCCCTTTACAAGCGTCTGTCACTATCAGCCAGGGAGGCCTTAGTCCCCAGTACCATTTCAGCTCTGTTCCCTGCCATTGACATTCACTTACCTTGGGATACATTCCTTCAGGCTCACTGTAACTGTTCCCCCTCAGCCTGCCAGAGACGCATCCTTTAAGGCAAGTTCTTCACTTTCTCCTCTAATGGGAAGTGCACCAGCTGTTACTCTAATGCCGACAGGAGCTCTCTGCCAGTGCCCAAATCAGCTTTAATCGTATTAGTTTTCCTCCTCCTCTCCCACTCACTCATTTTATTTATTAATTCATTTTATCATCAAGTCTCTGGGATGAAAATAAAAACAAAGCAAGAGGGACAAAGTAGTATGTTCTGTACAGGATCACCCTAGAACTCCGTTACTGATGCTTAGCCGGATGGGGCCCTTGTTCTTTTTAATTAGCATGGTAAAGATTTGTAAAACAAAGACATCAGCTTCCTTTAGTCCTTAAGGCCCTGGGAGCTGGATTTTTTTTTCTCTCGCGCGTTTAAATGGAAGCAAAAGCAATACCTTGCTAGAAATAAGCAGAACAATTCTCATACATATTAGAGTAACCACAAGCAGCTCACTTAAATGTACCAGAGCCAAAACATTGAAAGTTAAGTCTCCCGCTCCATCTGTAAGTCTCACTTCATTGTCTTTAGTTCCTAGGTATTAGTAAATAACATAGGTGACACCCAATTCGCAGCATGAAAGCAAACTAAGTAGTATGTATGCTGCAGCTGGGTGCTGTGTAAAATTTGTTCCATAATCTTAGACACCCCTCCCCCCCACACACACCCCACAAACCCACCACCAAAACTAACTTCATTAGAGTTAATGGTGACGCTATATTGTCCTTTAAAACAACGTTAATAAAATATATTTTTAAGGCTAAGATTTCAGGAAATGGGTTTTTACCCCTTTCCTCTCAGTAAAATGGAGAGGTATTAGATTAGAGGTAGACAGCTGTACTATGAATTTTAGGTCTGGAGATCATCAAGACCTCCTTAAGATCATTAGATTTTCAATTCTTTGCTCAAGAAACACTCACTTGATTCTGAGAATATCACCCAGTCTAATCTCCCTCTTTTATGAAACATTATGCAGAAGGTGATGGCAATACCTGGAGTTCTCAGATTTCCTCGATTTGTCACTCCAGCTTTAAGCCTGTGTTTGGGATAGAGACTACACTGTTTTCATCAGTCGGTGACTTCTTCCTAGCAATAGATTAAGATTAGCAGGCAAATTCTCTACTTTGATACAGCACTTTTGTACCATTAGCTTACAGATATATGAAGAGACTTTGATACCATTTGTATGCTGCAGACCCTGGCAGGGTTAGCCAGAATCATAGAATCATAGAATATCAGGGTTGGAAGGGACCCCAGAAGGTCATCTAGTCCAACCCCCTGCTCGAAGCAGGACCAATTCCCAGTTAAATCATCCTAGCCAGGGCTTTGTCAAGCCTGACCTTAAAAACATCTAAGGAAGGAGATTCTACCACCTCCCTAGGTAACGCATTCCAGTGTTTCACCACCCTCATAGTGAAAAAGTTTTTCCTAATATCCAATCTAAACCTCCCCCACTGCAACTTGAGACCATTACTCCTCGTTCTGTCATCTGCTACCATTGAGAACAGTCTAGAGCCATCTGCTTTGGAACCCCCTTTCAGGTAGTTGAAAGCAGCTATCAAATCCCCCCTCATTCTTCTCTTCTGCAGGCTAAACAATCCCAGCTCCCTCAGCCTCTCCTCATAAGTCATGTGTTCTAGACCCCTAATCATTTTTGTTGCCCTTCGCTGGACTCTCTCCAATTTATCCACATCCTTCTTGTAGTGTGGGGCCCAAAACTGGACACAGTACTCCAGATGAGGCCTCACCAATGTCGAATAGAGGGGGACGATCACGTCCCTCGATCTGCTCGCTATGCCCCTACTTATACATCCCAAAATGCCTTTGGCCTTCTTGGCAACAAGGGCACACTGCTGACTCATATCCAGCTTCTCATCCACTGTCACCCCTAGGTCCTTTTCCGCAGAACTGCTGCCTAGCCATTCGGCCCCTAGTCTGTAGGACGGATTCTTCCGTCCTAAGTGCAGGACACTGCACTTATCCTTACTGAACCTCATCAGATTTCTTTTGGCCCAATCCTCCAATTTGTCTAGGTCCTTCTGTATCCTATCCCTCCCCTTCAGCGTATCTACCACTCCTCCCAGTTTAGTATCATCCTCAAATTTGCTGAGAGTGCAATCTACACCATCCTCCAGATCATTTATGAAGATATTGAACAAAACCGGCCCCAGGACTGACCCCTGGGGCACTCCACTTGACACCGGCTGCCAACTAGACATGGAGCCGTTGATCACTACCCGTTGAGCCCGACAATCTAGCCAGCTTTCTACCCACCTTATAGTGCATTCATCCAGCCCATACTTCCTTAACTTGCTGACAAGAATACTGTGGGAGACCGTGTCAAAAGCTTTGCTAAAGTCAAGAAACAATACATCCACTGCTTTCCCTTCATCCACAGAACCAGTAATCTCATCATAAAAGGTGATTAGATTAGTCAGGCATGACCTTCCCTTGGTGAATCCATGCTGGCTGTTCCTGATCACTTTCCTCTCATGCAAGTGCTTCAGGATTGATTCTTTGAGGACCTGCTCCATGATTTTTCCAGGGACTGAGGTGAGGCTGACTGGCCTGTAGTTCCCAGGATCCTCCTCCTTCCCTTTTTTAAAGATTGGCACTACATTAGCCTTTTTCCAGTCATCCGGGACTTCCCCCGTTCGCCACGAGTTTTCAAAGATAATGGCCAATGGCTCTGCAATCACAGCCGCCAATTCCTTCAGCACTCTCGGATGCAACTCGTCCGGCCCCATGGACTTGTGCACGTCCAGCTTTTCTAAATAGTCCCTAACCACCTCTATCTCCGCAGAGGGCTGGCCATCTCTTCCCCATTTTGTGATGCCCAGCGCAGCAGTCTGGGAGCTGACCTTGTTAGTGAAGACAGAGGCAAAAAAAGCATTGAGTACATTAGCTTTTTCCACATCCTCTGTCACTAGGTTGCCTCCCTCATTCAGTAAGGAGCCCACGCTTTCCTTGGCTTTCTTCTTGTTGCCAACATACCTGAAGAAACCCTTCTTGTTACTCTTGACATCTCTGGCTAGCTGCAGCTCCAGGTGTGATTTGGCCCTCCTGATATCATTCCTACATGCCCAAGCAATATTTTTATACTCTTCCCTGGTCATATGTCCAACCTTCCACTTCTTGTAAGCTTCTTTTTTGTGTTTAAGATCCGCTAGGATTTCACCATTAAGCCAAGCTGGTCGCCTGCCATATTTACTATTCTTTCGACTCATCGGGATGTTTTGTCCCTGTAACCTCAACAGGGATTCCTTGAAATACAGCCAGCTCTCCTGGACTTCTTTCCTCTTCATGTTAGTCCCCCAGGGGATCCTGGCCATCCGTTCCCTGAGGGAGTCGAAGTCTGCTTTCCTGAAGTCCAGGGTCCGTATCCTGCTGCTTACCTTTCTTCCCTGCGTCAGGATCCTGAACTCAACCAACTCATGGTCACTGCCTCCCAGATTCCCATCCACTTTTGCTTCCCCCACTAATTCTACCCGGTTTGTGAGCAGCAGGTCAAGAAAAGCGCCCCCCCTAGTTGGCTCCTCTAGCACTTGCGCCAGGAAATTGTCCCCTACGCTTTCCAAAAACTTCCTGGATTGTCTATGCACTGCTGTATTGCTCTCCCAGCAGATATCAGGAAAATTGAAGTCACCCATGAGAATCAGGGCATGCGATCTAGTAGCTTTCGTGAGCTGCCAGAAGAAAGCCTCATCTACCTCATCCCCCTGGTCCGGTGGTCTGTAGCAGACTCCCACCACTACATCACTCTTGTTGCACACACTTCTAAACTTAATCCAGAGACACTCAGGTTTTTCTACAGTTTCGTACCGGAGCTCTGAGCAGTCATACTGCTCCCTTACATACAGTGCTACTCCCCCACCTTTTCTGCCCTGCCTGTCCTTCCTGAACAGTTTATAACCATCCATGACAGTACTCCAGTCATGTGAGTTATCCCACCAAGTCTCTGTTATTCCAATCACGTCATAGTTCCTTGACATCACCAGGACCTCCAGTTCTCCCTGCTTGTTTCCAAGGCTTTGTGCATTCGTATATAAGCACTTGAGATAACCTGTTGATCGCCCCTCATTCCCAGTATGAGGCAGGAGCCCTCCCCTCACAGACATTCCTGCCTGTGCTTCCTCCCGGTATCCCGCTTTCCCACTTACCTCAGGGCTTTGGTCTCCTTCCCCCGGTGAACCTAGTTTAAAGCCCTCCTCACTAGGTTAGCCAGCCTGCTGGCAAAGATGCTCTTCCCTCTCTTCGTAAGATGGAGCCCGTCTCTGCCCAGCACTCCTCCTTCATGGAACACCATCCCATGGTCAAAGAATCCAAAGCCTTCTCTCCGACACCACCTGCGTAGCCATTCGTTGACTTCGACGGTCCCTACCCAGGCCTTTTCCTTCCACGGGAAGGATGGACGAGAACACCACTTGCGCCTCAAACTCCTTTATCCTTCTTCCCAGAGCCACGTAGTCCGCAGTGATCCGCTCAAGGTCATTCTTGGCAGTATCATTGGTGCCCACGTGGAGACGCAGGAAGCGATCTGAGGGCTTGATGAGTCTCGGCAGTCTCTCCGTCACATCGCGAATCCTAGCCCCTGGCAAGCAGCAGACTTCTCGGTTTTCCCGGTCAGGACTTGGCTGGTCCATTTTTGTCTGTTTGTGAGATTCCCAAAAGAATAGTTTTGGATGATTTCTCATTAGTGCCTACAGCTCTCTCATCACAGAGTTCTGTTCTGTCACATCTCTTTATTCAATGGGTATGGGAGGTCATTAAGCTACATAACGAGGCACTGTAGACTGAGTTGTCTTCTCGATGTGGATGACACTCAGTTGTACATCTCAGTTTCACGAGCCCCAGATAAGTACGTGTATTTGATTTTTCCCAGCGCTTAGAGGCTTGAATGAAAGCTAGTTAGCTGAGACTAAACATGCATTGAAAGGAGGTAATGCTGGTAGGCTGGGGGGACTAACCAGAGGAAATGAGCAAGGTCATATTGGCTCCCTCAGTTGAAGGAGTGTGTTAACCTATTGTTACTCAGGTTCATACATTGGGGGCATTATTGACTCCTGGGCTGATTCTGGATGTCCAGATAGCCCCAGTAGCCAAAAGTGCATTTTTCTATGGCTAGGAGATTGTGACCTTTTCTCTCACACATACATCTAGTCACTGTTATTCATGTCACTTCCAGCTTAGATTATTATAGTGGACTGTTTGAGGCTTAGCCTGAAAATCATTTGGAATTCTCAGCTGAGGCAGACTACAGAACCCCTCTTACTTAACAGTGGCACCCAGTGCTCAGAAGTCAGCACTGACTTCTAGTCTGTTCCCAGGTGTTGATTTTGACCAATAAAGCTCTAAAAGCTTTGAACACTGACTACCATAAAGAGCACCTGCTGCCCCACTTGAGGTCAGTAGATGTTGTAAGCTAAGAGAGGAGAGTCTTAGGAAAGGTTAGAGGAGGCAGCAGTAGCTTGTTCAGCTTCTGTTGTTCCAACCTGTAACTGCCTCTATTTTGTACACAAATGAATACATGTATCTAATGCTAGGATGTATTCATTTTAAATAAATCAGTTTGCAGATCGGAAAAAGTGCTATTTTCCCTGTGAACTTTCAGCCCGCTGGGCTCAGCGGAATAGCTACACACTAGTTCACCTCAGAAATGAGTGAACCAGTCCAAATAAATAAGAACCAATATGAACCTGAATTTAGTTTGAATCCTTCAAACTAAATTTTATTTGAGGTTTGAAATAATTTTGTTGCCATTCTAAAGTTAAATCCTCACTGGTATTTTAAACACGCTTGTTTTTAATTGTAATGCACTTTAAGATGAGCATAAAATTGTGTATAAATAATACTACATCACAAAAAAATCTGTTAGTAGGATAGAGCACAGATAAGTCACTGCCCAGAGGAAAAGCAGCAGCACTTGTTAACAGGTTTCTATTTTGCTTACTCCCATAATAAAATGTATAGGAGGTTTACATACCTGAATGCACTGAGACTTTCCATATTAATGATATACACATATATATTCCCACATAATATTCAGTGCTGGCTGGTGTATCTAATGTGCAGGGCCCCAGGTACTTCACAATTCTTGCCATAGAATTCTACTCCAGAATCTAAGCATTCATTGCAGTAAAAAAATTCCAGCCTCTGGGGTTGCAAAGAAAAAATCAAGTGCAAACTGATGCAGTCTGCAGAGAGGATGAAGCAGTAGCTCTTAGAAGCATGAATTCTCACTCCAGTCATCTCGATGGATTAACTCTGAAGCCTAATGCTAACACTTAAAATGTCAATATGTTTCAGAATTACAGAAATCTTCTACTAATGCATTTATCCCATACTCACAGCTGTTCCCAGCAAAATACTTATTTTTCATGAAATACAGGAACATGGGAATTACCATACTGGATCAGACCAGTGGTCAACTAGTCCAGTATCTGGCCTCTGATAATGGCCTATACCAGCTGCTTCAGAGAAGATTGCATTATGAAACTTCCTAACGGATATATATGGAAAAAGCCTGCCCACAGAGGAAATTTCTTCCTAACTCCCATCAGTTACTAGCAGACATGCCTTGAAGAATTACTGTTTATATCAATTCAAAAATTTTGTTTTAAATCCTTTCTAAAGTAACTACAGATGTTCTCATTGTCCATATGACCAAGCTTTCCTGAATCTTACCAATCTCTTGGCTTTAGTGATGTCACGGGCAATGAGTCCTGTAGGTTCATTGTACAATATTTCCTGTAATCAGTTTTAATTTTTTTACTTTTCTGTTTCACTGATTGCCCTTGTTCTTGTTACATGAGAGGATAAATCGGACAGCCCAATTTACCTTTTCTGTACCATTATTATTTTGTATATTCCTGTCATATCCCCTTTTGTCTCTAAACTAAACTGTCCCAGTCTTTTTACTCTTATCATGGAAGTAGATTCATGCCTTTGATTATCTTTATGGCTAACATTAGATCTTCTCTGGGTCAAAGTGACCAGAACTGCATACAATATTCCAGATGAGCACATGCCATTGATTCATATCATAGCAATTTATTTTCCATATTTTCTATCCCGTTCCTTCTGCACCCAAATATGTTTTGTTCTCTTTTTTCATTGTTCTTACACACATAAGAAACCAGTAGGAAGACCATGCAGAACACAAAGCAGTGGTGTCATATGCTACCAGCAAGACCAATTGTTTAAGAATCAGGCTGCAGCATTTTAAACTACCTTAGTTTCTGGACTGTTTTCAAGCATATTTCTCTGTAAAGTACATCACAGTACTCTGCTCTTTGTTGTCAAACGCCTGGTTTACAAGCTACAAGGTCTGCATCCAAATGAAAGATTCACAATCTAATCAAACAGAAATGGAGAAAAAAACCCATCATGATCAGTACTGCTATATGACCACTCAACAGCAACCTCCAAGTGTGAGCTTGAACAACAGAACAACAACTGGCAGGCATACATATTCAGTGAAAAGAAGATACAGTCCTCACCATATCTTCTGGTTGCAACTCCCAAGTGAGCAACATTGCCTTTTCTGGATTCACCTTCAGACTGCTAAACCTCATCAATGCCCCAGTCTCAACCAGACACTGGATAAGGCACTTGACAGCACTCGCTCTTATTACCCTGATAATGTGACACACAAAATACCACATTACATTTCTGTCAACAGGGAAATAATTTCCTTTTTGATTCTGCTGTGACTTGCTTTGCAGGGGCCAAGACAACCTGTGTCCCTATTTATTCTTTTTTTATCAGTAGTTTCTGTAAAGAAGCTATTCAGAAACCTCATTTCGGACATAAAAATATCAGCCATAATTCTATAGCAGCTTGATCTCTTATATAGAGAAACCACTAATTCACAACTTTAAATTTCAACAAATTTAGGGAGTCAGATTCAACATCAACCCAATAATACTCTTGTTCCAGGCTTTTACGCAGCACATTTCTTCTACTCGCAATCTACACTCAACATTTACTCTTTTAGCTTACACTAGAAATTCCATGTATGTTGCAGAGAGAGACCCCTACTTTCAGTTCAAGGAACTGAAAAGCGTTTTACCTGCCATGGTCAGAAATCAGGGGGCTGTGTTCCACCTTCAAAAGCTGATGTCAACACTACTGTCAGGGTTCCTTCCCCACTCTGAACTTTAGGGTACGGACGTGGGGACCCGCATGAAAGACCCCCTAAGCTTATTTTTACCAGCTTAGGTTAAAAACTTCCCCAAGGTACAAACTTTGCCTTGTTCTTGAACAGTATGCTGCCACCACCAAGCGTTTTAAACAAAGAACAGGGAAAGAGACCACTTGGAGATGTCTTCCCCCAAAATATCCCCCCAAGCCTACACACCCCCTTTCCTGTGGAGGCTTGAGAATAATATCCTAACCGATTGGTTACAAAATCATCAAAGACCCAAATCCCTGGATCTTGGAACAATGGAAAAATCAGTCAGGTTCTTAAAAGAAGGATTTTATTTAAAAAAAAAAAAAGAGAGGTAAAAATCAACTCTGTAAAATCAGGATGGAAAATACTTTACAGGGTATTCAGATTCAAAACACAGAGGATCCTCCTCTGGGCAAAACCTTAAAGTTACAGAAAACAGGAATAAACCTCCCTCTTAACACAGGGAAAATTCACATAAAACAAAGATAAACTAATCTGCCTTGCCTGGCTTACCTATACTGGTTGCAATATTGGAGACTTGGATTAGGATGGGTTGGAGAAGATGGATTTCTGTCTGGCCTCTCTCAGTCCTAAGAGAAAACCACGTAAACAAAGAGCACAACAAAAGTGTTCCCCCTCCCTCCCAAGATTTGAAAGTATCTTGTCCCCTTATTGGTCCTTTGGGTCAGGTGCCAGCCAGGTTAGCTGAACTTCTTAACCCTTTACAGGTAACAGGATGTTGCCTCTGGCCAGGAGGGATTTTATAGCACTGTATACAGAAAGGTGGTTACCCTTCCCTTTACATTTATGACAACTACCATCTAAAATGGTGCAGGGAGCAGCATTCGCTTTAGGTGTTAGCACTGTAGTAGGAGAAAAAACCCGAGGAGAAATGTTCAGATATTTTACTTTAAAATGCATTGGTAAATGTGTGCAAGTATATCTGGCCCAATTGGGGCCCTGCACTATGGGCACAATGTTAGCAATGGCAGTGCCACATGTCGAGTTACAGTAACGGGCCCTTAAATAATTGAGATCAAAGCAGAACTTTATTTTTTTTAAAAGCACTTTAATTCATCTTTAAAACAGACAGCAATGGCCTACATCTAAAGGAGGCTGGGGATGAAGAAGAGAACACTTAAAAAACCCTTTATTTGGTGAATAGCCACAGCCTGTAAAAACCATGGGAGAAGTTCTGCTCCCACTTAGGGCTATAAATTTCCATTGCCTTCAACAGGGTTGTACAGGTATCACGGAGTACAATTTGGCACTGAAATAACAAAATATCAAGCAATTTGCTGAGCAATTGCTTGCTTTCAAAAATGATAATAGGTCAAAGCTGGCAACAAGCAAAGGGATACAAATTAAAGATGTAAGCACTATTTCTTCCATTGTTCCAATGCTATTAGGCCCAAATCCTGCAGACACACGTTTAATTTTAATTAGGGCTGTTGAGCGATTAAAAATATTAATCATGATTAATCGAGCAATTAATCGCACTTTTACACAATAATAGAATACCATTTATTTAAATAGTTCTATATTTTCAAATATATTTTCAGTTACAACACAGAAGATAAAGAATACAATGCTCACTTTATATTTATTTTTAATATTTTCACTGTAAAAAACAAAAGAAATAGTATTTTTCAATTCACCTAATACAAATACTGTAGTACAATCTCTTTACCATGAAAGTTGAACTTACAAATATAGAATTATGTACAAAAATAACTGCATTCAAAAATAAAACAATGTAAAACTTTAGAGCCTACAAGTCCACTCAGTCCTATTTCTTGTTCAGCCAATTGCTCAGACAAACAAGTTTGTTTACATTTGCAGAAGATAATGCTGCCCACTTCTTGTTCACAATGTCACCTGAAAGTGAGAACAGGTGTTCGCATGGCACTGTTGCAGCCGGCGTTGTGAGATATTAACATGCGAGATGCGCTAAAGATTCATACGTCCCTTCATGCCTCATTCTTCCATTCCAGAGGACATGCTGATGACAGGTTCCGCTCGATAACAATCTAAAGCAGTGCAGACCAGTATATGTTCATTTTCCTCATCTGAGTCAGATGCTAACAGCAGAAGGTTGATTTTCTTTTTTGGTGGTTCGGGTTCTGTAGTTTCTGCATCAGAATATTGCTCTTTTAAGACTTTGGAAAGCATGCTCCATACCTCATCCCTCTCAGATTTTGGAAGGTATTTCAGATTCTTAAACCTTGGGTGGACTCCTGTAGCTATCTTCAGAAATCTCACATTGGTACCTTCTTTGCGTTTTGTCAAATCTGCCGCGAAAGTGTTCTTAAAATGAACAACACATGCTGGGTCATTGTCTGAGACTGAATGCTATAACATGAACTATATGGCAGAATGTGGGTATAAAAGAGCCAGAGACATACAACTCTCCCCCAAGGAGTTCAGTCACAAATTTAATTAATGCATTATTTTTTTTAATGAGGGTCATCAGCATGGAAACTTGTCCTCTGGAATGGTAGCTGAAGCATGAAGGGGCATATGAAGGTTTAGCATGTCTGGCACGTAAATACCTTGCAATGCTGGCTACCAAAGTCCCATGCGAACACCTGTTCTCATTTTCTGGTGACATTGTATGAGGAAAGGAGTACTTGTGGCACCTTAGAGACTAACCAATTTATTTGAGCATAAGCTTTTGTGAGCTACATTGGATGCATTGTAAGAGGGCAGCAGTATCTCCCGTAAATGTAAACAAACTTGTTTGTCTTAGTGATTGGCTGAACAAGAAGTAGAACTGAGGGGACTTGTAGGCTCTAAAGTTCTGCATTTTGTTTTGTTTTTGAGTGCAGTTATGTGACAAAAAAATCTATATTTTATAAGTTGCATTTTCACAATAAAGAGATTGCACTACAGTACTTGTATGAGGTGAACTGAAGACTATTCCTTTTATCATTTTTACAGTGCATATATGCGTAATAAAAAATAATATAAAGTGAGCAGTGTAGACTTTGTATTTTGTGTTGTAATTTAAAACAATACAGGGAGTCTTTACGTCAGATGCCACTTACCATGTTTTTCAATTGACTGCCCGTTTTGCCCCTACGATGCTTGTTTTGCCCGTACGATGCTTGATTTGCATAAAGTTGTTTGAAATCACTTTGTGGTTGCGTTATACTGGTATGGAGCTGGAAGGGGGCACTTCTGATTGGTTTTGAGCAGGGTCTGCTCTAGGCACCAGCCTAGCAAGCAGGTGCCTGGGGCGGCAAACGGGGAAAGGGCGGCACTGCAGCGGCTTTCAGCGGCACGCTGGGGGCAGCTCCTCCGCTTCCCTCTTCGGCGACACGCCTGCGGCAGCCCCTCCTCCTGTTTCCTGTTGGCAGCATTTCCCTTCGCCGCTTGGGGTGGCAAAAAAGGTAGAGCCGGCCCTGGTTTTGAGGCAGCAGGGTAGTTTATTGCTGGGTAGGGTTGCTGCTTGTTTTTGATTGGCTAAGCCCAGGGCCGGGAGCCAAACAGGAAGCTTGAACGGTGACTGTCCGAGACTCAGCATGTATACCATTCTCCCTGGCTTTCTGAGCCTGTGTTGCCAGTATTCTGAGCAGCATATATGAGTTTATATGTTTGTTTGAATGCTGTTTACAAAATATAGTGTACAGTAAATACATTGATGTTGCTACATTAGTCATCTATAATTCATTTTGTACAGAAATCTGGATTAGTGTGGTGAAATCAAGCCTTGGTTCAGGAATCAATCGCCCCTTCATACCATTGATTCCTATGGGAAAAGCGGTTTTGACTTACGACACAATTCTGAGGAACAAATTGTGTCGTAAGTCCAAGGACTCCCTGTATATTTGAAAATGGAGAGAAACATCCAAAAATATTTAATAGTTTTAATTGCACTGTTAAACAATAGAACACCAATTGAAATTTATGATTAATCGCAATTAATTTGAGTTAATTGCAGGAGTTAACTGTGATTGACACCCCTACTTTTAATCCCATTGAAGTCAATGAGTTATGGTAATAAAGTGGGTTTATTTGCAGGCTTGGGCAGTAGCATGATGACAAATCTCAAGTAAAGGCAGCAACTAAAAAGGGATCTAGACATTTATATGTCAATGTAATGTCATAGCACAGTAAAGATGGACAGAACTTTTAACCCAAATATAAAAAACAGTAGGCCTTCAAAATCCTATGCTAGTTTTCATGAGTCCCTCAGAAATAGGATGTCTGTTCTTTGCCCTTTCCCTAAGAACTGGCTGCATGGCCATTGATTTGGGTTTACATTTTTAAGGGGATTCTTTAAAGGGATCCCAGCACACTCTTGTAGTAATTAGCCCTTTATATCTGGGGGATACAGCCAGCTGGAGGCCCAGGAGGGTCATTTGCTTTTGACTGACTTCCATTTCTTCAACTATTTAGTTACCTTTAAGATTTTTTTCCCCCCTTTCTTTTCTCATTCTTGATGGTGCCGCGCATCTTCATGTGTATTCACCCTAACCAGGCTATTAGTTAAGATGCTATAGCTAACAATTTAAATGTAGCTAGCCCAAATTTCACATCCCCACCCATTAAATACAATGCTTCAATCAAGTGGCACCTTCTTGGGAGCTCTAGAACCAACAGCTCTTTACAGTGACACAGAACAGCCTCTTTAAAACAAGCCATGATTGATTAGTCAGCTGGAACAGTGTTTAGGAACATTAGATTAGAATGGTAAAGTAAAGCCTAGATGCACACAACCTCCCTGGGTTGACGCTCTGCACTGAGTCAGGAATCTTACTGCAGTCTGCTCAGACTTCCGTTCTTTGTCTCTAGTACCAATCATGCTGTTTTCACAAGTAGTGCCCCTTGGCCAGCAGTTGTTAAAAGTCAATGGTCCAATCATTAGTCTCCATTCACATACTGACAGTTCTTGATAGACTACGCATACTGACCCTGACATGCCTACTGACTCATGGCCAGTCACTTCCCTGATTATATACTGTGCCTGAGAAGAAATTAATCTCTTCACACCCAGTGGGTAGCAGTACAAAAGTGAATGGAGAAGCCAAGTCACATACATTGCATAAAAATAGGAACGTCCTACATTCTCCACAGTAACTATATTCAGTATCTTATGTCTGTACACTTGACTGGCATGCTATTTTGCTTTTACAGGCTGATGGATTTTACATGACAATCTTCTAAAACTTACAACATATGTTTGGATAACAGGGAACCATCCCTGCCTGATTCACCTGTAGTTGGTTTATTGTGGTACAAACAATGGCGACGCAACAGCCTTTCATTCATCTCTTGAACTAAATCCATGGTGGAAAGTAGCAGACACCCAAAGTGAGCTACATCTAAATGTGGGAATTCTTGGACAAAGACCAGAGTGATGTTCATTAATACCTTCTTAAGATATTTCCCAAAAGTGGCTAAAGGAGCTAAGCACCTAACTCCCTTTGAAAGTCACACATCCTTAGTCACTTTTGGAAGTCTCACCCCAAAAAAACACTTAATTAAAAAATAATAATCAAAATCACTGAATGAACATCACAACTGTACATCAGTAACATGGAAATGCTTATCTACGTCACAAGGGGCATAGGGGATTAACCAATATTTTTCCAGAACTCTGAAGATAATTTTAAGTATTTTATTCATTTTTATTCTTAAAGTAAATAAGAAAATCTTAGCACTTGGCAGAAAGTCTACAAGTTCTGGTTCTCAATGTTAAACAACTTGCATGATTACAAATCATGTGTTCTGGTGACATTCCAGAAGTAGCATCTTATATAGCTGTCATGATTACAAAGTTGTTCCATGGCTAAACCTATAGAAATAGAAAAATGGCACTTATGAAGTTGGAGATTCATAATTTTTGTAATAAAATACAAGCTTCACAAAATAATTTGTTCTAGATTTTGGAAAAACCAAATAAAATCAGTTACTTCTAAAACAATTTCAGTGAATGGAGAACACAGTAACCTTCCAACCACACACATACTACAAAACTAATGAGAAACTGCATGCTCCACTTAGAGGCACATCCATTTTCTTCTTAAAAGTCATTTATAGAAGAGTACATTGGTGATCTCTTCTTACATGCTGGATCCTTCTCAAGAAATTATAAGTTATTGAAGCATATTATAATGCGGTATCTCTGTATGTTCTGCAGAGTCCTTCACAATGTTTAATGTAGAAGGTTAACTATTAATTGCAAAATAATTGTTTGGAATTATTCCATCTTTTAAAAAAAAAAGCCACATGCCATGCATTTCCCTCCCCTGGATAATTGAAATGTTACCATTGCCTACTGACATTGAGAACCTGTTGGTATTTGGGGAGAATGGGCCACTGTAATATTCACACAATTGTTTGGTGCTCATTCATCCACAACTCAGAAGTATTTGTTGTTCCTGAAGACAGCATAAACTGCTCAGAGAATAAAGCAAGGTTTCAGAAAACTCATTAACAAATTGGTTAAACAACCTCAGCATGAGGTACATTACCCAAAGTTGTAACCTTGCACTGAGCAATAGGAAAGCATTAAGTACTGCGTATTAGTGCAATTTTCCATTCTGATTTTGCTTCATAGGTACCCTAAAGCTATTTATTGCAATCAAGCAGAAATTAAAGAGAAAGTATTTTATAAGCTAGTAAGTAGCCATCCAGAACCTAGCTGAGTTTACTCACTGAGCTTTGACTTAATCTCTTAAAGTTGCTGTGGGACACATGCACGGTTTTTTACTTCATTGCTTGTGCAGCAATTCCTCTCTCTCTTCCCCCCCCCCCATCCTGCTGACACACTCTATGCTGAGAGCTTGATATTTGTTCGTATTGCTGGCTAGCACGCAGCTGAAGGATGGAAGGGGCTGAGTGGTATAAGAAAGGGGTGGGAATAATGAAAAAACATGAACAGGACACACGATGTGTTTATGTACATACACAGCACTGAGACTAACAGCCTCACCCGATGAGCAATTTGAAAAAAGCTTTAGACGTATTTTAAAATAAAACCAATTTTAACTTTTTAAAAACTTAATTATTGTGTTGGTGGGGAGAAGAGAAAGAAGGAAAGAAAACAAAGTAACTGCAATCTGGAGGAAAGAAAGTTGCTAGGATTTGAAGTGACCTACTGGTTCTGTTGGCATACCAACGAAAGAGCTGTTCACTTGTGTGACTGACTTCTATAGCTGCCACAGTGTTAATCCCTTGGGCTTTTCTTCCATCTGATTCAATTCTTTCCCTGCCCCCATTGTTGAAGTATCGTTGTTACATCCCCTATTCAAATTGATAATTCAAGGGTTTGGGGCCAATTTTGCCAGTCAGCAGCTGAACTTTTTACCTTGTTGACTCTTAGTGTAATTCAGTATTTAAACTTGGCCCTATTTTTTTCTCATCTGGGCCACATTATTTTCAACAAAGCATTTATATAGCTGAGGGAGGGGAGTTACAATTATCACCTGGCCGCTATAAAGTTCCAATGTGGGATAATTCTCAAAACCCTCATTTTCCACTCTGCGGTACCAGAAGTAACCAAACACTGCTTCAAATTTATCTTGTAGCAATACATACATGACATACTTTTCCATTTTTTATTTAATTCTGCACAGTGTAACAAAGCACTTTTTCACAACCCAAGTGTTCAGGAAAGTTTACAATTGTATTTTGGTAGTTTGGAATTTAAAAAAACCCTTCTCTCCATAGACACTGCAGTAAATCCAGCTTTACAGCAAATAACAGAAATATTTAAACAGCTGTATTGTTCAACCAAGAATTACTAACTACAAATCAAACAGTTCTCATCATTTAGGAAAAAATGCAGCAGTACAAAACATCTCTCTTTAGGCATCTTCACATCCTCCTCTTCTGTGTGCTTATATACAGAACTGTGAAAAGGAAGAAGTGAAACGTTATAAAATTCCGTACATAAGGTGCCTTGTTTACCCTATCAATTAAATCAGGAAATGTAAAAGTTGAAGTTCCAACAGCAATATTACCTGAGTCAAACTACATATACATAGTTTCTATTTCAGTTTTCCTTGTTGAACACTTAGTTTAATATATTACTTTGTCAAATTGTGCCCCATAATAGATAGAGGATGTACAGATAGGTTCTATAATGTGACTGTTTCTAAAACCAATTTAATTGGAACTGCCTTCTGTGATGCCGAGGAGAGTCCTACCGGATTTTCAGGATGCGTAGATTAAGGGTGTTAGAAATCAGTCTTGATCTGACAACAAAAGGTTCAGGATCCTCACTCCTTTTCATTTAAAACTTTTGCAAAGGTCAGAGAAAACCTATGAAGTAGTCTGTACATTCCACTTACTGGGCCAGTACCAGGGTGTCTTGTGATAAAAGGTTTCCTGCAAGTTTTTAGGAAAGGGTCTCCTTCGGGGCATAGGGAAAGGAGGAGGAAGCCATGATACTTGCAGCTTGGGTGACCAGTGTGTGAAATATTTCAGAATTAACTATGCTCTCAAACTGAGGTCTCTCATTTCTCAGCTCAACCTGTTTTCTAGAGTCTATCACAGCCCACCCAATAATGAGACGTGGGGTAAGACTTCTCGCTACCTCACCATCATCAGATTCTTCCCTGAGCCTTTCAAACATGCTCTTATTTCCAAGTCTTTAAAAAAAAAAAAAAAAAAAAAGGCGGGGGGGGGGGAAGAGGTGAAATGGGGGCAAAAAACCCTTGACCATAGTTGCTTCAACCTCACCTATCCAAATTCTGTAAGAGATGCCTGGCCAACCCTCAAGGTGACTTCTCTATTCTCAGCCTCCTATTAAGACAAAGACTGTCTAATTTCTCTCTCTCATGGGCTCTGTGCTCTTCTTGTTTTTTTCTTTCTGTCCTCGCCTGTGGATGTCCACAGAGTTCAGTTCCTGGCCCTCTCCTTTTTTCCTCTTCACATTTTGCTCCTGGGTGACTTCATCCATTCCTGTGCCTTCACTTCCCTTCTCTACACTGATTCTTCTGCACATGTGATCTCTGCCCCTCTGTTCATTCTTGAACCTTTGCCCACAACCACCTCCCAACCTCTCTTCCTGGCATTTCTTGCTACCAGGGTGAAAGGTATGCCTATATTACAAATACCTTCATCTCAAGGGGTTGGGTTACACTACCATTATCCCTCAATACAGTTAAAGATGGGCCATTTTGTAGTGGGGATAGGACCATAACTGTCTTTGAACCACATTAAAATTTATCTATCTAGTTGCTTATACTCCACCTATTTCCATGGTAGCTGAGCCTTGGAAAGTCTCATTATAATGTGTCATGGGTCAGTGTTAACTATTGCAATCTTTTTGAATGAGAGTAAAGTCTTCACCTGTAAGCACAGTCTTAAATTATTAATAAGCTGCATCAGACAGTTAAGTTAGTCAACATTCAGTTTTGGACAATCAAACAGTGTATATGACAGTGCAATCAATATCCACAGAACCCTATAAATGTACACACTGCTTTACAGAACAAGACATGATAAGCTCTGTGAAACAAGGGACACCTAGATAGACAAGACAGGTCTGGTGAATGTTATTGATTGGCTGACTAAGAAAAGAAAGGGTCCTGTGATGGGTGGGTTAGAAGGAGGGATAGAAAAGAGAGGGTGCTTGGTAAAAGATAGGGAGAGGGAATCAAGAGTATTGCAGGGAGGGAGAGTTACCATTATTTCCTCGGATAAATGCATCCCCATATTTGTTCTTTAATTGACCATTTACATATTCTTCTGTCTGCTCCAGAGCTATGTTCATATACCCATCCAGGCAAGCCAGGACACCTGAAGACATTAACAAGTTTTAAAAAATTTAAAAAACAAAAAATTAGATTTAAAAAATCAGGGTAAACATAAATCTGACAGTTTTTTATTCTTCAAACACAACTCAAACCTCTCTTTCTAGATAAACTGCTCTGATTAACTGAAACATACAGTCTCCTCTAAGCCAATTAAAAAGCAGGTCAACAATGGTACAATGAAAAATTGTCACCATATCCTCATCATCCATCAGGTAGTGATTAAATCTTCATCAATCGCTCCGTAAATGAAAAATATTGCTTGTGATAAAACAGAACTCTGTCACAAGATCAATGGCTTCTGCTCTGAAAGTTGAAAATGGTGCAATTCATTTATGTATTAGCAAGAGATGAGTGGTCCTTAATATTCTACAGAAGAGCCCCATGTATTAGAAAGGAACTGGGCACACTGAATTTAGCTAGAAAAATGAATGGAAAGTCTATATTAAAGAGGTCGAGTTTTTTATCTAAATGACATGTCAGAGACATCATGGTGTTTAAGGCCAGAAGGGACAACCAGATCATCTAGTCTGACCTTCTGTATATCACAGACCACCAACATTCCCCATCACTGGCACTAAACTGAAATTAGATGAAAGTATTATAGACCACAGGAGATTAGACTATTATGTGCCACAGGCAGAGAACAGAAGGGACTGAGGTGCACCAGAGCCCAAGGTCCCACACAATGGCAGGGAAATGATTAAGTGAGATATATCCAGATAACTGTGGCAAATGATCCACACCCACATGCTGCAGAGAAAAGCAAAAAACCTCCAAAGTCACTGCCAATCTGACCTGGGGGAAAATTCCTTCATGACCCCTCAAACAAAGACCAGTTAAACCCTAAGCAGGTAAGCAAAAACCAGCCAGCCAAGGAGCAGAGAGTAAGCAAGCTCGGTGCCTCTCAGAGCCCTGGTCCCCCTTGTCCAATGTCCCATTTCCAGCCATGCCCATCCCACAAGCTTCAGAGAAAGGAGATTTAAAAACACCAACAACAAACAGAAGATATGAGGTTTGTGGGGGTATGAATCCCTTCCTAACTCCTGCAGGTGGCTGGCTGAAATCCTGAAGCATGAGCTTTTATGAACATAAAACAAGCTGGAAATAAGCCTCAGGACTCTTGGGTCCTACCCCCTACCATCACAAGCTACCCCGTCTTACAATCACACTCAAATTTGTCCATCTCTTTCTTAAAACTCATTAAGTCGTTTGGCCCCACAACTCCTATGGGAGGGTGATCCAGAACCTCACTCCTGTGATAGTTACAAGCCTTCT
The DNA here is from genome assembly GCF_965140235.1 of Caretta caretta. Lineage (NCBI taxonomy): Eukaryota > Metazoa > Chordata > Testudines > Cheloniidae > Caretta > Caretta caretta. The sequence continues at coordinate 65,569,258 of NC_134209.1, read as the reverse complement.
TCTAATTTCCAGCCTGTATTTGTTCACAGCCAGTTTATAGCCATTTGTTCTTGTGCCAACATTCACAGATTCTAAGGCCAGAAAGGACCATTTGTGACAATCTAGTCTGACCTCTGGTATAGCACAGGCCATAGAACTTTCCCAAAATAATTCCTTGAGCAGATCTTTTAGAACATCCAATCTTCATTTAAAAATAGTCAGTGATGGAGACTCCACCATGACCCTTAGTAAATTGTTCCAAAGGTTAATTGCTCTCCCCACTGAAAATTTACACCTTATTTAAAGTCAGGGATGGTGAGGTGTATGGGCCCATGGTGCCTGACCTCCAGGAATATTCAGGGCTGGGGGCCCTGCTCCACCAATGTTTGGAGCTGGGTCTCTCCCCCCCGGAGCAACCCCCCCACAAGCCCCGGGAGCGTCCCTGCCTGAATGAAAGCGGTGCGGCTCTCCCTTGCCTGCCTGCACTGGTGGCTGCTCCTGCTGCCTAAGGCTACAGCACAAGAGCAGAGCTGGCGGCAGGCTGAGGCAGCTGGCTGTTGCTGAATCTCAGGAGGGGAAGAGGGAGAAGGCATAAACATGCTTTGCAGCCCTCCCCCTGCACCCACCAGGAGGAGACACTGAGGGAGCTTCCTTCCGGCAGGAGATATCTGGAGTGGACCTCACTCACCTCAGCAGCCGCTGTGGCTTCAATGAGTGTTTGATCCTGTTATCAGCACCGCCCTGCCACCATTCCTGCCCAACGCTGGGCAAGGGGCAGCCCCATCTCCCACCCCCAGTGAGGCTATGGTGAGGGGCAGCAGGGGAGGAAGGAAGCCACATGTGATGGCAGTCCCCTCCCCTAAGTGCTGCACCCCACCACCCCCTCCCAGAGCCTGCACCCGCACCCCTTTCCCACACCCCCCCTCCAGCCCCCAAACTCCTTCCCAGAACCTGCACCCCCTTCCTAAGCACCCCTCCCACCCCCGAACTTCCTCCCAGAGCCTGCACCCCTCACCCCCTCTTGCATCCCCTGCCCTAGCCCAACTCCCTCCCAGAGCTTGAACCCCCATCCCCTTCCCACACACCTTCTCCTACCCCAAAACTCCCTCCAAGAGCCTTCACCCCATACCCACTCCTGCACCCCACCCTCTGCCCCAGGCCAGAGCCTGCACCCAGCATCCAAACTCCATCTGAGAGCCCGCACCCCAGACTCCATCCCAGAGCCCAACCTCTCAACTGTCCTATGCCCCAATCCCCTGCCCCAGCCAAGGGCCTGTACCTCAGACCTCCTCCCCCGACCCAAACTCTCTCGCAGAGCATTAGGCAGGTGGGGGGGGGGCGGAGTTAAGGGGGGAGCCCTCTGGGCCTTCTGGGCACCACCAAAATTTCTACAAACCTGACGCCCGTTTCCAGTCTGAATTTGTTCAATTTCAACTTCTAGCCATTGAATCATGTTATACCTTTCTCTGCTAGAGAGAAAAGCCCATTATTAAATATTTGCTCCCTAGGTAGATTCTTATAGACTGTAACCAAGTCATCCCTTAACCTTCTCTTTTCCATGATAAATAGATTGAGCTCTTTTAGTTTATCATTATAAGGCATGTTTTCTAATCCTTTAATCATTCTCCTGGCTCTTCTTCCCCTCCAATTTATCACCATCCTTCCTGAATTGTGGGCATCAGAACTATACACCAGTGCTAAATACAGATGTAAAATAATCTCTTTTATCTTACTCAAGATTCCCATGCTTATGTGTCCCAGGATCACATTAGCTCTTTTGTCCACAGTGGGAGTTCATGTTCAGCTGATTATCCACTAGAATCCCCAAATCTTTTTCAGAGTCAATGCTTCATATGATTGAGTTCTCCATCTGTAAGTATGGCCTACATTCTTTGTTACCAGATGTATACATTTATATTTATCTGTATTAAAACACACTGTCTGCTTGTGCATAGTTTACCAAGTAATCTAGATCGTTCTGACTCAGTGACCTGTCCTCGTCATGATTTACTGTTTCCCCAATTCTTGTCATCTGCAAACTTTATCAGTGATAATTTTATGTTTTTTTCCAAGTCACTGATCAAGATGTTAAATAGCGTAGGGCCAAGAACTGATCCCTGCACGATCCCATGGGAAAAACACCTACATGATGATGATATCCCATCTACAGTTACATTCTGAGACCTATCATTGAGCTAGTTTTTAATCCATTTAATGTGTGCCATGTTAATTTTATATCATTCTAATTTTTTTTAAAACAAAATGTCATGTGGTACCAAGTCTGATGCCTAACAGAAGTCTAAGTATATTATGTCAACACTATTACCTTTGTCAACCAAACTTGTAATCTGATCAAAAAAATATCAACTTAGTTTGACGGGATCAATTTTCCATAAACCCATGTTAATTTGCATTAATTACACTCTTTCTGTTAGGTTTTTTTAAATTAATCAAGCCCTGTATCAGCCTCTCCATTATCTTGGCTGAGACTGATGTCAGGCTGACAGGTCTATAATTACCCGGGTCATCCCAATCACCTTTTTAAAAACGGCATAACATTAGCTTTCTTCCAGCCTTCTGGAACTTCCCCAGTGATCCAAGTCTTATTGAAATGTAACATTAACGGTCCAGAGGTCACCTCAGACAGCTTAGTCCTTTAGTTTAAATAAATAACTTCAATATCCATGAAGTGATCACCTTAATATAGGATAGCATAATACCCCATAGTATGCCACATTTTATAACAATTTTGATCTACAATATCTTTAAAGAAAAAACTTTTTTGACTGGCAGCTGTTATCTTCATGCTATAAATTACACATTTCAATAAACTTCTCAACATTTTTCTTGAACACAACTCAGCTAAAATTGTAGTAACTGACCTATTTACTTTTAAAAATACTATACATTTTTATTTCAAGATAATTAAGTTTGCAATATTTTAAAATGCACACATTTTTAAACATGCCACAGGCATCGATTTTCCAAAATAGTTATACAGTTTAGTTACTGGATCACGAAGAAAAATTCCCTGCCCTTTAGTACTTTATTTTCTTGAATTTAAACAAATGAATACAAAACCAATGTTGCTTTTAAAAAAATAAATAACCTCTTTTACCACTTTTCTCTTAGTCCTCTTCTGCACTGCACTCTATATACAGAATGCACTTTCTGAGCTGGTCCACTAAGCCCCTTAAATCCCTCCTCAAGATCTGCTTCTTTTGTGACACCCATGAATCCCAGTTTCTTCAAAAGAGCTCCACCAGCATGGAACTCAAGGCAGGATTAGGATTTTAGCCATCTACTTATGTATTCTGTTTACTTAATAAACAAATTGTTCATTTATGTAGAGGGAAGGGGTTTAATGTTGGGAGGAACAGGTGCTAGGGACACTAGAACTGAAGCTTGAGGATAATTTGAAGAACTATTTAAAAAAAATTTTTTTTTGTTAAAACACACTAAATTTGCAACTAGTAAGATGTGTGCCTTGTCACACTGGCCTTTTTGTATGTTGTATCCCTTCCCCTACTACTCATCATTTTTGTTGTCTTAGACTGTATTCTTTAGGGTTGGGACTATGCTTTCCTCTGGGATCGGAAAGCATCTGGTACTTTTTGGGTTCTAAATAATTATTATAATTTAACTGTATAACTGTCTGGATTAAAGAACAGCAATGTGGAAAAACAGTCCAGTTTGATTCTCCTCTAGCACATATCCCCACATCTCAGCAGTGCTACTGTAAGATCTTCCATTAAATAACTGGGAATTTGAACTCTCCTGCCAACTTCTATGGTCTTAGGATCACATTTTCCTAAGTGTTTTTCTTTCTTCTCTTTCCACACAAATAGGAGAAATTGACTGACTACACACAAAGTGCTGTTAACTGCACAAAATAAACAAAATGAAAGGTTTTCCCCCCTCTGATCTCTGTTTTAGTAATCTCAGGAATTACTTTTAACAATAGCAGGTAAAAAATAATTTCACACAAGTGAGACTAAAGTTGACTACATACCCTTTAAAAATATCACTCAGTATGCCTTAAATGGCAGTGTTTTCACAGCCTTTTTTGTTACTAGTATGCGTTCAGGCTTATTTCATTCTCTCTTCTTCCCCCTTGTATTTTTCCACTCTACTAACAGGACTGGCATAAAATGTTATCATTACCCAACCTCCTATTTACATTTTAAATGTATATATACACACACAGAGGCAAGCAAGTCACACACTGTAATTTACCAAATATGGTTTGTGCTTTTTCATGGCCTCTTTCCTTAAATGTGGCATTCACTTGGCACAGAATTGAGACATTTTTTATGTACAGTCATATCTGCATTAGGTGATATTTGTCAAAAAAGTACAATTAGCAACATGGCCTAGAAACAGAAGTAGATAAATGTGTTGACAAATTTGTAACAAGAGTTTGGAATCCTTTTTGAACAAAAAGTTTTAAGGAATTTCACAAATCTAGCTTACATTATAGTTTCATGTACTATAATAAATCCCTAAGTAAATTTTCCTCACCACAACACATGCGCTATTCTCTCAAACAGTGTACAATGAAGTCAGCTGAGTTATACCTATGTAAAAACTGGTGTGATCAGTATCTGGCCCATAACATTTAAATATTTGAAGCACTCAGTAAAATAGTTTTGGGCCAGATACTGATCACACCAGTTTTTACATAGGTATAACTCAGCTGACTTCACTTTACAGCCAGTCCCCTCTTCCTCACTGAAAGCAAGCAGTGAGATATAAACCTCTGATGACACTGCTTTAAAAAAAAAAAAAATCAGGGAGCCAACAGACCTATTCTGGTTGAAGTCACGCTGGTACACTAGACCTGTAAGAGAAGATTCTCCTTGATAATCCTATGAGAGGATAAGTCCATGACTAACTTGGATTTTCAAAAGCATTTAAGGGATGTTAGAACAAGAATCCCACATAGAGCCATTAGAACTTTTGCTCCTACATTACTTAGGTTCTTTTAAAAAAAAAAATCCCACTCTGAGGCCTCAATCCAACATTTAAACATATGCATAACTCAAGGGGATTCGAAATTTCTATCCTGGGAGCCTACACTGCTTCTTTCAAGACCACTGACCTAGACAAATTGTTTTAATCAAAAAAACACGTTTTTTTTTCCCCATCAGCAATTTGTCCAGACTTATTTACTTAACATTATGCCACCCTTTCCCAAATCTAAAATTGGCTATTCTAACACTTCAGATCACTGCACTACTAACTGGGATCCCCAGTTCAAGATTCCCAACCAAAATTCTCTCTGGAGCTTACGTAAATCACTAAAATGAACATGTCACTCTGGGGCCACAGTATACAGGAATTGCACCAGTCACAACATGAACTTGAGAATCCAACTTAAGCTATTATTACTATAGAAATAATTCCTGATATATGCAAGCCACCATATGAACACAGCCTCAGAAAGCAAATACAGGTACCAAGAAATTAACATTCCTGCAAAGTTCTCTTGCTTTTATTAGTTATGGAACAGTCATTGTTTTAAAGTTAAGCATTGGGGGAGGAAGGGACAAATACAAACAGTGAGAATGTAGACATTCATTATGAGAGAGAGTGGGGAGAACTTACCTCGATAATCAACTCCAGAATTTAACTTTACAACAACAGGCCTTCCTATAATTTGTTTTAAGAAGTCACTAGGGGTTTGCTTCCGGAGACTCATTGTGATAGTCCTGGTGGGCTGGGAGGGAAAAAATATTTAGATAAATAACCCAAATACAGATCTTAAAACATATATTCAACTAAGACAGGCAGTCTTGTGGCTCTCAAAGTGTTCAGCAGGGAAAAAAATATCAAAATGGATAAACGTGAAATCTGCAGAAAAAGAGGACAGACTTAAAACTGCAGTTCCACAGCCACAGCATGAAACATTCCATTTAACTTTTTGCAGTTTCTGAAATTCTTAATAGGAATCCTCATATGTTTTTCTGTTAAACATCTGTTCACCATGCTGTGCCTCTTGCAAACTTCCAATGTAGCCAGCAAAGGCTTTTCTTTTCCATAACACCTTTCGTTACAGCAGCTTTACTTGAATTATGGAATCAAGAATAGTTAATGAGTGTTTCATATCTAAAAAAAAAAATACAGTTATATGCAGACTGCTATGTTAAAATGGAAAGAGCAAGGAGACTGTGTTAAAAGTAAAGTTCTGGCCACGATTCTGATCTTAGTTACACTAATGAAAGTCAAGAATAATTTGGCTGAAATCATTCTCTCAAACTTAATGAAGTTACACACTGGTGTGAGAGTTCAGAATAGAGCCACTGTATATCATGTACACAACATATAGAAATAATCTGTACATGAGTATGTATTGTGCATGCTTTAGATTCAGTTAAAAACATACTGAGAACTGATCTGTATTATCAACTCATCTACAAAGTTTCACTTTTAGAAACAAAGCTAACAGCAGCAAATAAAACTACTAAAACAAAACTCGAAACATATTTTAACAAAACTAAAAACAGAAGAAACATTTTAAAGACGTTTTTATACAAAAGACCAAAGTAGTATCTGAACATGACTATTCTCTTTACTGACTTTTACTTTAAAAATAAATAAATAAAAAGCAAAAGTAGTTTCTAAAACTAATGTCTAGCATCACACACAGCCTACATGAACCACCTAGCTCCCCCCACAAAGGCTCAGGTTTAGTATACTAGTTTTTCCAATATAAAGACTTCCACAGAATGGGGAGCAAGAAGGAAGAGAGAATGCAAAAGTTAGCATGTCAGAGTCCTGGATGTGCAGAAGCTTTTCTTAATGGATTTAATATTACTGCAATGGGCACAATGGTAAAATCAGTATGGTGTGTCTGCAAATGCATGTATATATCTTTTATTAGAGGAAAGGCCACAATTTTAGGTCTACCAGCATGTTATTTTACTTGCTGACATTAAGTTCACTGCTAATTTTCAGTATGATGTAAATTCAACAATCAAGTTTTAGAACTTATTAAAAATGTTACGTAAGTTTACACTGGAAAGTCTACTCAGGAACACTCCCACATTATTATTTGTAAAAAGAAAAGGAGTACTTGTGGCACCTTAGAGACTAACAAATTTATTTGAGCATAAGCTTTCGTGAGCTACAGCTCACTTCACTGGAGCTGTAGCTCACGAAAGCTTATGCTCAAATAAATGGGTTAGTCTAAGGTGCCACAAGTACTCCTTTTCTTTTTGCGAATACAGACTAACAAGGCTGCTACTCTGAAACCTATTATTATTTGTATTATACTAGCATCTAGAGATCCCAACTGAATTTGGAGCTCCATTATGCTATGCACGGTACAAACTATACTGCAAGGGAAAGTCCCCGAAAACTTACAATCTAAATATACAAGACAGCCAATTTGTATTAACACCATAAGCAATCTGATCATTTTTAGGGAAGTAATCAGAAAAGACAGCTGTTCATTCTGGTTCAGCATGATTTCTAAATGTAGATTACAGGTCCTTCTATCACAGTGTAACAGCATCTTGCCATACTATTTTCAATTACCCACATTAACCATTGGACAGCCATACTCAGAAAAACTTACCACTTTCACATGTTTTAAACGTAGTAGTCAATTAAAAGTATGAATTGTCCTGGGTCATTGTACTTCTTCAGTAGTCAGAATACATATTATCCAGTCTATTCTTATATCTGGGCTAGGTTTTTGTATGTGAATTCTAACATCCCTTTTCTACTTCTCAACTTCTAAATGAGTTAAGACATGACCAGCAACTCTGTAAAACTGTTTCTCAGCTTCCAGGGCAGAAGGATAGGACTAGTAAGCCATAGAACCTTGACTGAAGCCAATGGTGTAAAATGACTTTATTGATCAAAGATGAAGGCCGAACACCTTAATTTTAATTCCTAGGTCTTTAAGATAACACTTCTCTATTAGATGGGGGGGTGGAGGGGAGGTGTCAAACTTTTGTACCATGTGGACGGCATAGTGTTTCATGAACCACTTCCCTTTCTGTTGCGATTACACACCATCATCTGTGTGTCAACTATAGCAAAAGATAAAGAAAAAAATACTGAGTGTATTTAATGTATTTTAACAGTCTAAGGGCTGGTGTGCAATTGAAAGTAAGGTTGACTTAACTATGTTACTCAGTTCTGTGTGGCTCAGGGACACAGAATCTTTAAACGTGTAGATTTGTCAACATCAAGCAAACTCTGTGATATACAAATAAATACAAATAAGATAAAGATCCAACAAAACTTCCTTACTTTATATAAAAATGCATAACAGCATCACAAGGGAAGCAGTAGAGACCTCACTGATTAAAAGATTTTAAAAGTTCTTGAGAATATTGCCGAGGTAACAATTTTGCATTACATGAATAGGCACATGTATTGGCTTACTTTTTCATCTCTCATTTAGGATACTTCAGATCAGAAATGGTAATGCAGATTTTAATGGGACTTTACACATTGTCACTCATCTAGTAACAGTTACATTGAATTTAGGTGCACCACATAGAAAGCTCCCAGCAAATGGAACAAGCTATGAAAAATAAAGACTATATGTAAAAATACCAGCCAAAGGCTGACACTGCAACAGCTCAGAAATAGAGAAGAGAATCCCAAGCGAGAACAGCCGCCCCTGGTGGGCACGGGGTGGTGATGGACTTGGGCAGGCTCTACTACCCGCTATCCACCCTGCTTCGTGGGCTGCTCCACCCCACTTAGTTAGATCCTTTCTGGGCTTCACAATGGAGGGGAGCAAAAGGGCCTGTGCAAAGCCAAACGCTATGACGGGATGCAGCCACCGTCCAACCCTCCCTGTAAGTTACTGGGGCTCCCCTCGCTGTTAGTGCGCCCAGCCTGACCCTACACCCCTGGCTCGGGACACGCAGCTCCCTCCAACCCAACAGGGCTGCAAGCAGCGGTAGCAGGCCCGGGGCGTTGAATCCAGCTGTGGAACCGCTGCCCAATCAGCCCCGCGGCGCCCCCCCAAGCTGGGATTTTACTCCCAGCCCCAGCGGCTGCTCGGGCCGTCTTCGGGCAAGGGCCCGGCGCGGAGCCGCACGCGCCTTTCGCTGCAGCAAGATCCTCCCGCCCCCCGGACCGCGCGGGGCCCCGGCGCACGCAGGGAGCGAGGGGCAGAGGAGCCGCGCCCCGGCTGCGCGCGGCGGCCCTGACTACGTGGAGCCCGTGCGGACACAGCGGCCTGGCGCGCGGCGGCCACCCCCCCGCTGCCCCGAGCTCCGCGCACCCACCTCGCTCGCTCACCCGCGCCCTGCCCGCCGGCGGCCACTCAGTCGGCCAGTTCCAAGCGAAGCGAGGGACTGGCAGCGCTCGCAACCAATCAACGCCCCCTCCCAGACTTCCGGCTCCGCTACGGTTAGGTGGCTGAGCCAAAACACCCAACAAACTGAGCGCGCGTTTGGCGAGGGGCGGGGGAGCGTTTGGTCCTGGGGGTTGCTGGCCAGTGCTTGGGTTTGAAGGGTCCTCTGCCCTTCAGCCGCCGCTGCCAAGTCTCTGCGGCAGGTACCCGTCCCTCCAGCTCCCCACCTGCCCTGCTGCCACTGCCAGCCTGGGGCGAGCTCAGTACTGACCAGGGCCTAGCCAGAGACCAGACCAGGTCAGCTGTCTGTCCGATTTGCTCAAACTAGGTATGAGTCTTGTAAGAGTGCAGGTTTTAGAGGAACAGCTGTGTTAGACTGTGTTCGCAAAAAGAACAGGAGGACTTGTGGCACCTTGGAGACTAACCCATTTATTTGAGCAGAAGCTTTCGTGAGCTACAGCTCACTTCTGCTTCCAGTCTGGTGTCCCTAACCTCTGTTTGCCAAAAGCTGGGAATGGGTGACGGGGTGGATCCCTTAATGATTCCCTGTTCTGTTCCTTCCCACTGGAGCACCTGGCACTGGCCACTGTCAGCAGACAGGATACTGGGCTAGATGGACCCTTGGTCTGACCCAGTAGGGCCGTTCTTATGTTCTTATGACTCTATGAAATGCTTGTACGAGGGGGGCATGTGACTACCCCACGTGTCTTCTCTGGCCCCTTTCCCACTCCCCCTGTGTCTCCCACACCTGCACCAAGCCACACCCACCTTGCCCCCACTCTCCTCACAGCTCCTTCCCCTCTTACTTCTCCCATCGCCTCCCCGCTGTGGGCATGGCGTGGGCCAGAGCAGGTAACTGCGGCTGCAGGCGAGGAAGGGATGGGACTCGACTTCCCTGTGCTATCTCTGGCAGAGCTGCTGCCAGCCCCATCTCTGGTACCTGCTCTGGATACCTCCTAGTGGGGCTCAGCTAGGGTGACCAGGTGTCTGGTTTTCGACCTAGACAAAAAGGGACCCTAGTGGCTCCGGTCAGCACAGCCGACCGGGCCGTTAAAAGTCCGATCAGTGATGCTGCAGCGCTAAGGCAGGCTAGTCCCTACCTGTCCTGGGGCACTACACTGCACCCCAGAAGCGGCCAGCAGGTCTGACTCCTATTCGGGGGGACAACGGGGCTCCACATGACCCTGCCCCTAGCACTGGCTCCACACTCCCATTGGCCAGGAACCACAGCCAATGGGAGCTGCGGGGCGGTGCCTGTGGGCTAGAGCAGCGCGCAGAGCTGCCTGATGCGCCTCTGCCTAGGAGCCAGACCTGCTGGCCACTTCCAGGGTGCAGCGCAGAGTCAGGACAGGCAGGAAGCCTGCCTTACCGCCTCCCCTCCCGCCGCTGCCACTGCATCGCTGACTGGGAGCCGCCGGAGGTAAGCCTCCACCCAGCCGTGAGCCCAAATCCAGAGCCCTCTCCTGCACCCCAAACCCTTCATCCCTAGCCCTATCCCAGAGCCTGCACCTCCAGATGGAGCCCTCACACCCCCCACACCCAAACCCCCTGCCCAAGCCCAGAGCCCCCTCCCACACCCTTAACCCTTCTGCCCCACCCCCTGAGCCTGGAACCCCCTCCTGCACCCCAAACCCCTCATCCCGGCCCCACCCCAGAGCCTGCACCCCTTCCCGCACTCTAAACCCCTGCCCCAGCCCAGTGAAAGTGAGTGAGGGTGCAGGAGAGTGAGCCACCGAGGGAAGGGGAATGTAGTGAGTGGAGGGCAGGGCCTTGGGGAAGGGGGCATGGCCTCAGTGAAGGGGTGGGACTAGGGTGTTCGGTTTGTGTGATTAGAAAGTTGGCAACCCTAGGCTCAGAGGGAGCACAAGATGCCTTTTCCAGGCACATCTCCATCAGCGGCACTCAGCTCGACTCCTGCCCTGACAGAAATCTGGAAGGGGGCACATGAACCCATGTGTCCTCCCCTACGTGTCACCTCTGTCTCCTGCTACATGATGACAGGGCCAAAGGATCAGTCCATCCTAACACAGGAGGTCTGTGAGAGCTGATGGGTGTCATGTCATGCAGTTTGCTGGTGTTTCAGATATGTTTTGTTGCAATACTATTAATTTTAGAGCCATGTGAAAAGTTCTCCCTGGCCTTCACTTCTCTTTTCAGAGGATATCATTTAAAGGGTTAATGGTAGAAACTTTCAAATACACTCACTCCTTTGTCTTGTTTCTCCCACTAAGAAAGCTGTTAACTAGTCAAGTCTGAGGAGCTGGAATGTATGAAGAAGGGGTAGTGGCAAGTCGTGGTGTGAATGCCTTCCAGCCATGCTCTAACTTCTTGCACACACTCACTTATAGCTGATATTGAAAACTTTTCTAACATGTTCTATTTGCCCAACACATTTGACAGTGCTTAATATGAACTACACTAGTATATAAAAACTCCACTTGTGTTTATTTTCAGTATTTTGTAAGTGAATGTTATGCTTCGGAAAGATTTTTGATTGACAACAGTGGAAATTTAATTCTTCTATTCATAGAGCAGGTACAGCAGCATGCAAGCTTCCTCATACTGAGTCTCCACCTGTGCCACAGACTTGTTCTGGAGAGACCTAAATTTAATCTAGTTTAATCTCTATGACCATTCGGTTCTTGTCTTCTATGGTTTCTACTGTCATTAAAGCATAATTTAGCATAATTTGTGATAATGTTTTTGTTGATGTTTTTAAATAACTAGAGCTACCACTAGAAAATTTGGCTAGTGCTACAAAAGTCATTGGGGAAGGTCTTTTCAGCTGCCAGGGGGTGGGATGACTATCCCTGGATGGGGGAGGGAGGGATCTGCTGATTAGCATCTTCCCCTTGCAAGCCTTCTTCTAACATATAGAACTCCACACTTTCTCCCCAGTTAACCATAACTCCCTCCCTCCTACTACTTGGAAAGATGAAGTGAGGACACACCTGCCTCTGTACTGGATCTCTTGAAGCAGCTGCCTCGGAATTTTTCTATAATATGGTGGGCAATGGAATCTAGTATTTTCCAAATTAATCTGGGACAAAATTCATGTATGGAGTTCCACATTCCCTCTTGAGCTATATAGTATTTTGAAAATTGACCTTGAAGATCCTCCCAACCAGATACCCGAAGTCGTGAAATTATACAATAAACATGCTGGGAAATAACCTATAATAGTTCTCTCTTTTTGTCCTTTTAATATAATTGTCGTTTTTGCTTTTCCCATTAATAGAGAGAGAATTCTGCACAAATTTGAAGGGGTGGGGAGGAGAAAGAAGTTATCAAAATTCTAGTCGGTATATTTTCCTATTATATTGAAAGCTTCTCTGCCTCATAGCAAGAAACTTCTACTTCTTAAATCTGAGTATTTTTGTATTGAGTTAGTCCATTTCTGTTTTATATCATGTGAAACTTCATCTTGTTATAGACCATAAGTCATATCTATTTTAGAATTATGACAATGCAAAAGTATTACTGATTTCTCATAAAACCACTGAGAAATCTGCCTGAATGTTCCAAGGCTGATTCACCTTTGGAGTCTACTTTCAAATTTTTTGTGTGTCTTATTCACATTTGTAGAAGAAAATAACATGTAAATAGAGTTCTTATAGAGGGATAGCCGTTTGAGTCTGTATCCACAAAAACAACGAGGAGCTTATGCCCAAATAAATCTGTGAGTCTTTAAGGTGCCACCAGACTCCTCATTCTTACAGAAAAATGTTGATGCAGAATATAATTTTATTACAATATTATTCCATTAATGCCCAAATATTCTTGTCTCTATCTTAAGTACTCATAAGGACTCTATTACTGAAGTATTGTATACCTCACAAGTTTTAGTATATTTATCCTGACTATACCCCGTGAGGTAGGGAAATACTATTATCTTCATTTTACAGATGGAGAACTGAGACACAGAGGAATTATGGGTGGTATTTATAGGGAGGACTCCTGGGAGCAGGGAGACCCAAGTTCAGATCCCTTCTCCACATCAGGCAGAGGGGGTGAACTTGGGTGTTCTACATCCTGGCACCACCTCCTCATTCTCTGGCTCTTTTGTGTGGGTTTAGGTGTACTCTGAGCATGCCTACTGGATGAGGCCCAAAAGGCAAGTCTAGTCTGTGAATTGTGCTGTAATTGTGATGGGGCTTACTCATAAGTTAGGTGCCAAATTGCTAGTGTCAGAACTAAGGTGGTTGTGTGCATGACCAGATGCTGAAATGTAGGCACTTCGGGGACTTTCATGTGGAAATTTGGGTGCCTAGAGACTATAGGGTTTTGTGAATGTCAGTGATACCTAAATTCTTCTTATGAATCCCACACAAAGTGACTTGCCTAAGGTCACCCAGCAAGGCTGGGGCAGAGCAAGGAATTGAGTCTCCTGGTCTAACCCCTAACCACTGGACCATGCATCATTCTCTTTAGGGCGATAGTTCTAGGATAGGACTGCTTGTGTTCACTTAGAAATGTTTCTGGGATCTAGATTTTATATTCATCCTGTCTCTTCAGTCATTATTGTATTAATAACTTATTAAATGATATATGACAAATAATAAAAGGAGAGTGGAGCTTTAGAAAACAGGTTGATGAAGGTCTCCCTCTCCTCCCTCTGGAGTTATTTAACATATTTTTATTATGTTCTTGGTAACATTTTTCTCAAAGCCTAAAAAGTTTTATAAAGCAAGATCTGTGGATCTGATAAAGTTCATCTTACTGGCCCAGGAGTTCTGAAATGGGCATGGCCAAATAAATGGAGCCACATTGCAGTTGGGTTGCCAGTCAATTATTGTATTATCAAGAGCCTCCAACACTGCTTGATTATATCTAATACTTGAAGCAGGAAACGAACCTAAAATAGTTATTGCTAGGGACAGCCTTGCAAAATTTAACTTGGCCACTAGTCTTCAGTATGTAATATTTTTGATGGTAAAATAGTAGTTTTCCCATTATTATTAGTCAGTATAGTAAAGACTGAGCAAAGAGATTTTGTGGGTTGCTCAATTTTCATAACAATTTTTGCAAATCTGAACAGTGATATTTTGTCATTGTTGGGCTCTCCTTTTTTGTAATTTGTATTTATTTTTCTATGTTGTGTTTAAATAAATTGTTTGTTCATCACTCGTCTCCAGGATCCTAACTTGCAGAACCATTTAGCCTATAGGTTGCTCCCTATTCATGTTGGCTTTATATATATTTTTTCTTTTTATTTTATACTATTCAACAGATTAAATGCCTCTGTTTTTTGTCTTTGATGTCCTATCAAGCTCACAAACAAGATAACGTTCTACCACCTCCCTAACCTGCTCTGTTTCAGGCCTGGGAATTGAGTTTGTGAACTGCACACGCTGGTTGCCCCTCAGTTCAGAGTTAAAGATATTGAATCAGGAATCCAAACTGGTTCCCTTTCTTTAATGACTTGCAGTGTTTCCTTTAGGGCTTGAAGCTCTGTGATGAATTGACCTCAGTGCAATAAGAGGTATATTGTTGAATATTTTGGTATAGTGTGATTTGCATCTGGGATGAAAGACTGTTGAATTCCTAATATATTCAGAAAGATTATGTAAGCACATCTGTTAATGGGCAGCCTAAAGAATGCTACATTTTCAAAGTGACCTCAGAAAGGTGGTCTTCGAAGGAATTACAAAATCCATATTTAATGGAATTTTTAATGATTTCAAAGCTTCAAAAAATGAAAATAAAATTTAGACTTCATTAGCTAACAATTTTATCTGTTTGCGTCTCACTCGTCCAAATGAAAATGGATAGATCTAAAACTTTGTATGTTTCGATCACAATAGATTCTTTTAAATACCATATTGCTTTATCTTTTCATCATGACCTAGGATAAAGCCATTTCAGGTTTATAATTCAATGAAATCAGTGAGAAGCTGCCCTTGTGTTTTAATCAAGATGAACCTGAAAAGTGAACACTGTAAGTGGTAGAAATTATTTATAATTTGGTAATAAAAGTTTATGTCTAACACTCCAAATTTCATACAACTGCTATGTGCTGGCCTTGAGATATAAAACAATTGCAGTTGCCTTTACATTTAGCTGGAGATGTAAGGTCATAAATTACACTGATGGAGTCCATAGTCATTCCCAGCTCCCAAAATTTCCATATTAACATCTTCACCGCAAACATAAATGGTTACAAAATTTAAAAAAAGAGTTGTGTTGGCCTTTGTCAATTGAGCTTAATGATGGAAATCTGTGTAACATATACCTATTGCTAAGCCTTAAACATGAAGCATTTCAAAATCCTTGTGCAGAGGACCTAATTAAAACTTTAAAAATCTGATGGTCTCTCTCTTCTTTTAATGCGGTAAAAACTGCTTCAAAATTAAGGAGTCCCTCCACCACCCTCACCCCCTACTTAAAATGAAAGCCTTTCAAGAGTGAGAAAATGTTGTATAACAGAGTAAAATATGTGTTCACGGAGTGCCCAATTCCTCACCTATTTCTTGTGGGGAAAAACATTTATATAACTTAGACACAAAATCAACAATTTGGATGACAAGAGAAAGAACCCAGTTACTTACAGAGAGTCTGAGCAATTCCAGGCTACAATAACTGGAAGATAAAAGGAAGATACAGTAAACAGGAGGACAAAGGCAGCACCTGAAACTAGGGTCTTGGAGGATGAACTTATTCTGCCCCCCCAAAGAACAAAGAAAATTGGGCAGAAAATAACTCAAACCTCAGCGATTTTAAATACCAGTGAACTCAACTGGAAGAAAATGATGCACAGTGTATTTGTGCTAGTTCAGAGCATATGAGTATGCGGGGAGGGGAAGGGAAGCACACTCTTCTGGAACAGCAAGTGGAAGCATCTCACTGCAAAAGGGAGAAGCTTGAAAGTTCAAGGTCTCCATGGGAACATAAGAACTAGAGTTGTCTGAGGGAACAGGGGGAAACACTATTATATTTCTTGAAAATCAGAGATAAGGGGTGAAAACCTGGATCCACTGAAGTCAACAGAAGTTTTGCCAATGGAGCCAAATTTCACCCTGAAATTCTCCAAATGGATGTAAAAATGAAAAATTCAAAATGAAGCCAATCCATTGAACTGATGTCTCCCCCAACACCGTAGCCGCTAGTGTAAGGCCCCATAGGTCTATTCCCCAGGTCTGCAGAACAAGCATCTCCAGGTTGCCACCTGGCAGAAGTTGTAGCCTGCTTGCATTGCACTTCTCATGACCTGCTATGAACACAAAGCATAGAAAGTTCCATCTCAAGGATTTGACAGATAGCTTCATGGCTCCTGATTGACTCCCTGCCCTATATAAACCCAAGGGACAGTCCAGAAGTATCTAGGCAACAATGTGGATCTAGCTGCTATGACTGTTCCTGAATTCCTGGCTTTGACCTCCCCTTGATTTGGATTTTGCCTCCTGACTCTGATGCTGAAACCTGATTCTGACCGTTGGTATCAACCCTGGTCTGGAACCTGTGAACTATGAACTCTCCTCTGTGACTCCCAGCCTCAGGTTTGCTCCTGCTCTGACCCTTGGCCCTGATTGCCCTTGTTGGGATCCTCACAGGCTGAGAAATTTAAGTTTTTACAACTCTGAGCTGCAAAAGCAATGAAGAGCCTGAGGGTCTGATCCAAAACCCATTGAATTCAATTAAAGTCTTTCCAAGGGACTTTGGATCAGGCTCTAATCAAGGGAAATCGAGATGGGCCCAAGCAGAAAAGATTGATCCAAATTCCAACTCAAATTTTTCCAAAGTTTGGAGTTCCTTAGGTCCAGGTTTGCATGGCTCATTGTAAAGTAGGGTTATCTGCAAAAGTAAGATCCGAACTTTGATTTGATTTTTTCAAAGTTTAAGGGTGCTAGGAGCTAAAGTTTCGTTAGCATCTATCTTTCGAAAGATGCTACCAAGTGTATGTTTTAAAGACTGTTCCTCTGGAATCCAAAAGGATAACTGGATACACTAATATATGCCAAGAGCTCTGCTTTACCTGGCAATAGCAATACATTTTCAATCTGATAATACGTTTGTGCTGCTCTATCTCATCTACCAGACAAGCACTGCAGCTCCAGTTCAGAGAGAATAGGGATGTTGGATCAGATTCTGTTCTCATTTACACCACTGTAACTCCACTGATTTCCGTGAAGTTGCTTCTGGATCAGGCCCATCAAGTTCCCCTTGTAAGCCTAATTCTGTGTTCAGGTATTAAGCTGTACATTAGAGCAACTCTCTGCTGAAGTCAATTGAGTTACGATGGTATGAAACCACAGAGAGAGAGTGAGAGAGCTTATAGGTTTAGAATTCCAATATTTGGGTTTGTGACGATAGTGCCTAATTCAGAGGGATGTTGAGCGTCTGCAACTCCAATTGAAATCAGCACTTCTCATGATCATCCCCTCTCTAGGTACAAGGTGATCAGTGACCCTCATTCTTTTTATTAGCTTTTATAGCAGTTTGATCTAGGTACTAGCTGCCACCAGGGGTCCTGCTTATATGGACCACTGATAAACAGGTCAAAATCTCATTTTGAACAAGTAGATATTACTTGGGCAGACTGCTGGGAGAGTGCCTTGTGTGCAAAAATGCTTTTGAGAACCAAAGGTTTCCAGTTTTGCACTTAGTGTACCTCCTGAAGCTGGGCACTATTTGAGCCTAGAAATGTCCTGATCACAGGTAACCTTCACACCACCCCAAAAAATCTTAAATGTCTACACCCGCAGGAGAGAGTCCTTGCTAACATATCACATTTCTGTCTCTCCTCCCACCCCATGATTCTCATTAGGTTTGCCAGGGCCGTCCAATCCATCTGTAGGCCTTGTACTTCTGGGCTCTCGAGGAGATTGGGGCTATACAGGGATGAGCAAATTATTGGTGGAGGCATGGGGAATGCAAGGAGCAAAGAGAGGTAAGGAGCAGCTGGAGAATATAGGGGAAGCACTAGCACTCCTCTGGCTCCTCCAGCTCCTGCAGCTTTCTGTGGTTCACAGCATTAGGACTCCCTATGTGATTCTGAGTTCCTAGACCCCTCTACTCTTGAAGCATCTCATGTCTCCCAGAAAAAGACCCACTCCCTCAATGTCCTCATACCAGCTATAATCCCTGACCCATCCTCATGCCCCCAGTCAGCTATGCCCCAAGTCTAGATAATACTTGTCCTGCCATGAGTGCAGGGAATTGGACTAGATGACCTCTTGAGATCCCTTCCAGTCCTATGATTCTATGTTCCTTCTCAACTCATGCTCATCCTTACCCCTTTTAGAGACCCACTGGCTCCATGACCTCCCACCAGAGCATTTGGGGAGTGGGTCACTCAGGAGTTTCAAGGATGCAGGAAGAGAAGGCAGAGAGGACGTATTAGCACCTCCATTCCTTTTCTCCTTAACAGACCTCTAGTTACAGAAGAGCATAATATTCACTTGTAGAATCACAGATTTTTTTGGAACACAGCAAGTAACTCCAGCACCACAGGCAGGACTGAATTTCCTGCTAACCCCCCAGATCAAATATAACACAGGAGCTGTCCATTAATTATGTAACACTTTTTTAAAATGATTTTCAAGACCACCTACCTTTTGTAACACTGAAACAAACACACAGAATTAAGGACCCTCCCACACCCTAATGTGTTATGTAAGTTATGGGCAGCCCCATACAAGATGACAACACTAAGATAAAGATGCAGCACCATCTATTGGTGGAGGTACTATCTGCACTGAACTTTACAACTTCCCTCCCCTTTAGCTAAATAAGAACTGAAAATAGTAACTGGTTGGAATCCAAGTAGTCTGCTATCCATGCAGGTTTCCATGTTGATCTACCTGCTTTAGTCATACATTCATTCAGGGACACCTCTGAAATGTCTCTTGTGCATTCATGAATCTGAAAGGCATTCTGCAGAGTTGAAACAAAAGAGCCAATACCCCCCCTCGTAGTGGTTGTAGAAGTGTTTGCATAACTGTCTATAAGAACCACAATTTGCACAGGGGAGCTGTTGGTGAAAGGCTTTGGCATGACCATCCAAAGTCACTAGACACGGTGCTGCTTTCTCATCAGTCTACTCATTCACAGAGAGCAACAGCTCAAAGTCTAAGTATTCACAGATTCCAGTCTCATCTGTATGAACAGTAAATTTCTTCTTAGGCAAAAGGACTTTTGCCATCTAGAAGCCACTGCCATCAGTTGTAATACTCACAAATAGAATCACAGGGATTTACTGGAACACTGCAAGTATCAACTTCAGCACAGACTGTCAGGTCTATTCTTCCAGCTTGCCCCTAAATCAGATCAAGAGCATCATTAAATACATGACAACTTAACACAAAGATAAAGATACGGTACCATCAGTTGGTAGAGGTGCTGTCGACAATGACCATTGCAGGACCCCTCATGCTGTAAATCACAAAAGATCATAGGAGGATATTAGGAGGTCTTCAGGGAGGGAGAAAGGATTGTGTGAGAACTGGGCTTGGGGAAGGAGAGGAAGTCAGGGGTCATTTCTTTCCTTCTCATGTAGTTTCTCAGGTGTGCAAATAGGGAAAACTTCCAGAACACTTGAACCCCCCCACAAGCCTTATGAGGGTTCCCTTTGGTTCCCCCTAATATATACTTTCATGAGCCTTCAAAGGCGTGGCAGATGTCTTTTGATGGTAAAATTCAAGCATCCCTAGCAATTCGGTTATATTTTAAGAGCTCCGTTCAAGACTTACCTCTTTTGTTTCCTAAGTGAAAGTTTAGTTCTTCAGCATTTCTTTGCCGTGCTATACTAAGAACACTAGAACTGCTGATTCACAGTCATGTTCCCAATTAAATAGCTAATGCATTTTAAAATTAGAGCTTAACAATAAAATATTGGTTCTTGCACTAGATTTCAGCTAAAGGAACCTAGTAAAATTCTATTCTATGTAAGATCCTATACTATGCATTAACTAATGTTACTTACATGTGTCATGTTTGTCTCTCCTGTTTTCTGTTCAGTTAAAACATAGTTTAACAGATCATGTGAAAAAATTGTTTCTCGTGTACTAAATAAAGTATGGCAACTCCATTTAATTTCGCCTGTGACATTTATCATAACTAAATTCTGTCCACAACATTAACAAATTGGACTCATTGTTTTATGTTTAGACTTTTTGAAATATTTATGTTAAAGAAACACATGTCCTTGATTTTTCCAGTGTGGAATATCAAATCCATATGCCTTTTCAGTTCAAATATTTCCACAGCCAACTTGGTGGTGCAGATTCAGTACATCAGATTGAAAACTAGTTGGGTCAAGTTCAAGAACAGATCTAAGGGATGAAATCACTGTGGCTGCTTTGCTCTGTAAGCTAGTGCAAAGCAGCTGCAAAGCCAGTTTACCCAGCAACCTAAGGATTTTCCTGACATAGAGAACATGACCTGAGGAAATGAGGAGTGGCCATGTGATTGCTCTAATTTGCACTCAGGCTGAACCAATAACCAGCTAGCTCCAAGATTCAAGGGGAGAAGTAAATTTAAAAGTGTTCAGACACCTTTCCCCCCAAAGAACGTGTGCTTTGTGCTCAACGGACTTCAGTTGGATTTAAGGATCTAGTCCATTGTCTACAGTATCAAAGAAGGATCTACAGCGCAGTCAGCTGAATCATGCTACAAGGCAAATAAATCCCTGGCCTGCAGAATGAGTATGTCTCTTTACAGGGACTCAGAAGGAAATCCTCTATCACCTGATTTTTTTTTCTGGTACCCAGCCTACTTTTGCCACTGTTCTGTATTCTCACAGGTTCTTCATACATGGGAAATTATGTGTTTCCCTCTTCTTATCAGGAACTTCAGAGCCTCTCAGTTGATTTCAAAGTATTGGATCATGGATCAAGCCCCAGGTGGACAGTCCAAACTTTGACTATTTGACATCTGTACTCAGAGAATTATGCCTTAGTTATTCTGCACTTGGATTAGACCAGTCTTCATGATCCTCTCTGGAAATGCAACGTGTAGCCTCTTCTAGAAGAACATGTTAGAGCTTGTGATGTGTCATCTTTGGGTCTCTACTCCAAGGGAGGTGGACACCTGAGTGCTGGAGCAAGTCCCTTAAGCTGAGTCTTCCCAGAACTGATCTGCAGCCGGGTGTGGCCCTACCTGTGTGTGTGTTAGAGGAGGTTTTAAGAGCCTGGCTCAGTTAAAGGGGGCCCATGCTGGCAGAACAGGTAAATTTAGTGGTACCTCAGCACATCAGGAGACTTCCAAAGGGGTCCAACCCGTCACAGAGCTAAAGTAGCAATATCTGACTATCGGTGTGTCACCTGTTTTCCTTGTGACAAATTAAAAGAAATAGGAGTAAAAATAATTACCAATAAGTACAAAACTGAGCATAGGGAGAATTTGGGAAGACACATTTACTAAGAGCGTGATTATTTGTGTAAAATGGATTCCCAACCCAGTAGCTGAGGCAATTTGTGTATATGTTCACAAATGGGTTAGACAGATTTTAAATAATAAAAGATAACAGGGATAAAAGAAAGCCCGGTAGGCTGGAGTGGAGGGAAGAAGCCTAAAATAAGATAGGTTTCAGAGTAACAGCCGTGTTAGTCTGTATTCGCAAAAAGAAAAGGAGTACTTGTGGCACCTTAGAGACTAACCAATTTATTTGAGCATAAGCTTTTGTGAGCTACAGCTCACTTCATCGGATGCATACTGTGGAAAGTATAGAAGATCTTTTTTATACACACAAAGCATGAAAAAATGGGTGTTTACCACTACAAAAGGTTTTCTCTCCCCCCACCCCACTCTTCTGCTGGCAATAGCTTATCTAAAGTGATCACTCTCCTTACAATGTGTATGATAATCAAGTTGGGCCATTTCCAGCACAAAATCCAGGTTTTCTCCCCACCCCACCCCCCCACACACTAACCCACTCTCCTGTTGGTAATAGCTTATCTAAAGTGATCACTCTCCTTACAATGTGTATGATAATCAAGGTGGGCCATTTCCAGCACAAATCCAAGGTTTAACAAGAACGTCTGAGGAGGAGGGGGGGTAGGAAAAAACAAGAGGAAATAGGTTACCTTGCATAATGACTTAGCCACTCCCAGTCTCTATTCAAGCCTAAGTTAATTGTATCCAATTTGCACATGAATTCCAATTCAACAGTCTCTTGCTGGAGTCTGGTTTTGAAGTTTTTTTGTTGTAATATCGCAACTTTCATGTCTGTAATCGCGTGACCAGAGAGATGGAAGTGTTCTCTATGCATCCGATGAAGTGAGCTGTAGCTCACGAAAGCTTATGCTCAAATAAATTGGTTAGTCTCTAAGGTGCCACAAGTACTCCTTTTCTTTTTTCGAATACAGACTAACATGGATGTTACTTTGAAACCTGTCATTATTCAAGGCACTGCATTTAGTTGTATGGAGTGGAAATCTATCAACTGCATCAAAAAACTTGGACAGATACAGACACACATCATCTTCCTTTCCAAATGCAAACAGATGGACATCGTACCAAAAGGACTGAAGGTAAAAAATCCATTACAATCTACATACCACACAGACTATGCTGACAGCTTGCTCAACACGCTCTCAAAGAAACTGCGGAACCACCTGATCAACATCCTCTACAGCAAACAGGGAAAGATAAAGAATGAGCTCTCAAAAATGGATACTCTCATAAAAAAACAACCATCCACACAAACTTCCTCGTGGCTGGACTTTACTAAAACTAGACAAGCCATTTACAACACACATTTTGCTTCTCTACAAAAGAAAAGGGACACTAAACTTTCTAAACTACTACATGCCACAAGGGGCCACAGCAATGGTTCCCTCAACCCACCCAGCAATATTGTTAACCTATCCAACTATACTCTTAGCCCAGCAGAAGCAGCTGTCCTATCTCGGGGCCTCTCCTTCTGCCCCTCCACCCCCACGAACATGATACAGTTCTGTGGTGACCTAGAATCCTATTTTCAACGTCTCCGACTCAAGGAATATTTCCAACACACCTCTGAACAACATACTAATCCACAGAGACCTCCCTACCAACACTACAAAAAGAAGGATTCTAGATGGACTCCTCCTGAAGGTCGAGACAGCAGACTGGACTTCTACATAGAGTGCTTCCGCCGACGTGCACGGGCTGAAATTGTGGAAAAGCAGCATCACTTGCCCCACAACCTCAGCCGTGCAGAACACAATGCCATCCACAGCCTCAGAAACAACTCTGACATCATAATCAAAAAGGCTGACAAAGGAGGTGCTGTTGTCATCATGAATAGGTCAGAATATGAACAAGAGGCTGCTCGGCAGCTCTCCAACACCACTTTCTACAAGCCATTACCCTCTGATCTCACTGAGAGTTACCAAAAGAAACTACAGCATTTGCTCAAGAAACTCCCTGAAAAAGCACAAGATCAAATCCGCACAGACACACCCCTGGAACCCCGACCTGGGATATTCTATCTACTACCCAAGATCCATAAACCTGGAAATCCTGGGCGCCCCATCATCTCAGGCATTGGCACCCTGACAGCAGGATTGTCTGGCTATGTAGACTCCCTCCTCAGGCCCTACGCTACCAGCACTCCCAGCTACCTTCAAGACACCACTGACTTCCTGAGGAAACTACAATCCATCGGTGATCT
Organism: Caretta caretta; assembly: GCF_965140235.1. Lineage (NCBI taxonomy): Eukaryota > Metazoa > Chordata > Testudines > Cheloniidae > Caretta > Caretta caretta. The sequence goes on along the minus strand of NC_134209.1, from coordinate 65,545,364 downwards.
TCCTGATAACACCATCCTGGCCACTATGGATTTAGAAGCCCTCTACACCAACATTCCACACAAAGATGGACTACAAGCCGTCAAGAACACTATCCCCGATAATGTCACGGCTAACCTGGTGGCTGAACTTTGTGACTTTGTCCTTACCCATAACTATTTTACATTTGGGGACAATGTATACCTTCAAATCAGCGGCACTGCTATGGGTACCCGCATGGCCCCACAGTATGCCAACATTTTTATGGCTGACTTAGAACAACGCTTCCTCAGCTCTCGTCCCCTAACTCCCCTACTCTACTTGCGCTATATTGATGACATCTTCATCATCTGGACCCATGGAAAAGAAGCCCTTGAGGAATTCCACCATGATTTCAACAATTTCCATCCCACCATCAACCTCAGCCTGGTCCAGTCCACACAAGAGATCCACTTCCTGGACACTACAGTGCTAATAAACGATGGTCACATAAACACCACCCTGTACCGGAAACCTACTGACTGCTATTCCTACCTACATGCCTCCAGCTTTCACCCTGACCACACCACATGATCCATTGTCTACAGCCAAGCTCTGCGATACAACCGCATTTGCTCCAACCCCTCAGACAGAGACAAACACCTACAAGATCTCTATCAAGCATTCTTACAACTACAGTACCCACCTGCAGAAGTGAAGAAACAGATTGATAGAGCCAGAAGAGTTCCCAGAAGTCACCTACTACAGGACAGGCCTAACAAAGAAAATAACAGAACGCCACTAGCCGTCACCTTCAGCCCCCAACTAAAACCCCTCCAACACATTATTAAGGATCTACAACCTATCCTGAAGGACGACCCAACACTCTCACAACTCTTGGGAGACAGGCCAGTCCTTGCCTACAGACAGCCCCCCAACCTGAAGCAAATACTCACCAGCAACCACATACCACACAACAGAACCATTAACCCAGGAACCTATCCTTGCAACAAAGCCCGTTGCCAACTGTGCCCACATATCTATTCAGGGGATACCATCACAGGGCCTAATAACATCAGCCACATTATCAGAGGCTCATTCACCTGCACATCCACCAATGTGATATATGCCATCATGTGCCAGCAATGCCCCTCTGCCATGTACATTGGTCAGACTGGACAGTCTCTACGTAAAAGAATAAACACAAATCAGATGTCAAGAATTATCACATTCATAAACCAGTCGGAGAACACTTCAATCTCTCTGGTCACATGATTACAGACATGAAAGTTGCGATATTACAACAAAAAAACTTCAAATCCAGACTCCAGCGAGAGACTGTTGAATTGGAATTCATTCTTGACTTTAGCAAAGCTTTTGACACTGTCTCCCACAGTATTCTTGTCAGCAAGTTAAAGAAGTACAGGCTGGATGAATGCACTATAAGGTGGGTAGAAAGTTGGCTAGATTGTCGGGCTCAATGGGTAGTGATCAATGGCTCCATGTCTAGTTGGCAGCCGGTGTCAAGTGGAGTGCCCCAGGGGTCGGTCTGGGGCCGGTTTTGTTCAATATCTTCATAAATGATCTGGAGGATGGTGTGGATTGCACTCTCAGCAAATTTGCAGATGATACTAAACTGGGAGGAGTGGTAGATACGCTGGAGGGCAGGGATAGGATACAGAGGGACCTAGACAAATTGGAGGATTGGGCCAAAAGAAATCTCATGAGGTTCAACAAGGACAAGTGGAGAGTCCTGCACTTAGGACGGAAGAACCCAATGCACAGCTACAGACTAGGGACCGAATGGCTAGGCAGCAGTTCTGCGGAAAAGGACCTAGGGGTGACAGTGGACGAGAAGCTGGATATGAGTCAGCAGTGTGCCCTTGTTGCCAAGAAGGCCAATGGCATTTTGGGATGTATAAGTAGGGGCATAGCGAGCAGATCGAGGGACGTGATCGTTCCCCTCTATTCGACATTGGTGAGGCCTCATCTGGAGTACTGTGTCCAGTTTTGGGCCCCACACTACAAGAAGGATGTGGATAAATTGGAAAGAGTCCAGCGAAGGGCAACAAAAATGATTAGGGGTCTGGAACACATGACTTATGAGGAGAGGCTGAGGGAACTGGGATTGTTTAGTCTGCGGAAGAGAAGAATGAGGGGGGATTTGATAGCTGCTTTCAACTACCTGAGAGGTGGTTCCAGAGAGGATGGTTCTAGACTATTCTCAGTGGTAGAAGAGGACAGGACAAGGAGTAATGGTCTCAAGTTGCAGGGGGGGAGGTTTAGGTTGGATATTAGGAAAAACTTTTTCACTAGGAGGGTGGTGAAACACTGGAATGTGTTGCCTAGGGAGGTGGTGGAATCTCCTTCCTTAGAAGTTTTTAAGGTCAGGCTTGACAAAGCCCTGGCTGGGATGATTTAATTGGGGATTGGTCCTGCTTTTGAGCAGGGGGTTGGACTAGATGACCTCCTGAGGTCCCTTCCAACCCTGATATTCTATGATTTGCAAATTGGATACAATTAACTTAGGCTTGAATAGAGACTGGGAGTGGCTAAGTCATTATGCAAGGTAACCTATTTCCCCTTGTTTTTTCCTACCCTCCCCCCCAAGATGTTCTTGTTAAACCTTGGATTTGTGCTGGAAATGGCCCACCTTGATTATCATACACATTGTAAGGAGAGTGATCACTTTAGATAAGCTATTACCAACAGGAGAGTGGGTTTGTGTGGGGGGTGGGGTGGGGAGAAAACCTGGATTTTTGCTGGAAATGGCCCAACTTGATTATCATACACATTGTAAGGAGAGTGATCACTTTAGATAAGCTATTACCAGCAGGAGAGTGGGGAGGGGGGAGAGAAAACCTTTTGTAGTGGTAAACACCCATTTTTTTCATGCTTTGTGTGTATAAAAAGATCTTCTATACTTTCCACAGTATGCATCCGATGAAGTGAGCTGTAGCTCACAAAAGCTTATGCTCAAATAAATTGGTTAGTCTCTAAGGTGCCACAAGTACTCCTTTTCTTTTTGTAAAATAAGATAAGAATTGCTTCCTTCCATCCTCACAGTGTGTATTTTCCAGAGACCAGGAAATGTAAGTCAATCCCAATGGCAGTATTTCATTGGATAAAGTAGTTAACAAAATTTAGGTACATAATACATTGAAAAGTAGTGAACTGAAATTCACAGACACAGGCCAATATATCATATAGAAAAGGGCAGAGTAACTAAGTGAAATGTGAAAAGTCTGCACTGGAAAAGGTTAGAAAAATGATAGGAAGATGAAGGACTGAGACCATAGATTGTCAACTCTTTGGGGCAGGAACCGTCTCTGTGTTATATGTTTGTAAGGGCATAGCATCAGGGGACTGGAGCCTCTAGACACTACTGCAAAACAAATAATTAGTCATAATCATATTTTAGAGAAAAGAAAAAATAGGTACAGTATGTGAAAATGATTCAGTAGATTAGTGTGAGAAGAGTACTTTCTTGGATATCAGCCAGCTTGCCAGCCAGCCACAGGGGGTAGCTGCAAAGTAGCTGTTCAGCTACAATGATACAGTACTATCATGAGGAAAAAGAGAATGGCTGAGGGACTAAAAAGGAACTGAAATGAAGGATGGTGTTGGTTATACAGCACGGGGACCGGAACTCAAGGGATCTGGTTTGTCTCCTGGCTCTTCCATAGACTTTGTGAAACACTAAATGCTCAGTACCTCCATTCTCCCACTTGTAAAATGAATATAATATCTAACTGACAGAGGTTTGGTTAGATGGAAGATGTAATAAAAGGGCTAAACATTATTAGTATAAATTTTAAAAGCGACGGGGAAATATGGTGGAAATGTGGAAAATCTCAATTATTAACAGTTTCAGTATTTTTAAACATAAAGATTTCATCCACGGCTAAACTAGGAAACTGAAAGTTTAATCTGTTAAGTACTTAAAATATTAGCGATTGTGATGCAATCATCCTGTTCTTGCTATGCCATTATTAGCTGGCGCCCTGGAGAGTTCAGTTTCTTTAGGAAGGGGAAGTGATTTAGTGTCATTGTTAGGTCACTCTTAGAGCCGTCATGAGTAGAGATTTTCAGTGGACTCAACTCATGGTCATTGACCACAAAATCATTATGTCTGAGGTTAAGGCAGTGAAACTAAATATGAAAACAATTTTGCTATTTAATAACAAGAATAAATAAAATCAAAAGACATGACTAGAAATAAAGCTTTATATAAAGTTACAATTTCAAGTTTTTTATGAAAAAGATGACATTCTACATCCTAAGTCTTTCCTTTTAACTTTGTTTCTTTTTCAGTAGGTACAGTATTCCATTTATTTTTAATAATCTGTAAACATAGAATCAGCCAAAGATCATTTGTCTGTGAACCAGTCCTGATATCTGATGCTTCAGAGGTAGATGAAAAATAAACCATAATATACTTGATTGTGTAGGGTTTTCACATGAGGGGAAATATTCCTTCTACTTCATTTCTTGATCTCTTTTTAAAAAATAAAAGCCTAAACCATCAAAAATAAAACAAAGTAAAATCAGCCACTAAAGGTTATGTATTAATGTCTCTCTGCTTTATGGCCAGAGTTAGGAATGTAACATTCTAGGAAAGGGCAACAGCATAGGGCAAGTGGCTCACTACTCCATTGTCCACACTGAGCTTTTCATAAAATTACCCATCAGTGCAGCTCCTCTAGCACTAGGAACAGTGGGAGTACTATTGCAGACAAGGTGCCGGGGTTTTACCGTCATGTCATATAATGCTTTTCAGAAAGTCTCTAGGTGACACAATGGTAAAAATGCCTGTAACCACCAATGCCTTTCATTAGACATCATACTGTTGCTATCACTGGTGGAGCCATGCTGATGTTAGCAACAATGGGAAATTTTGAGAAGAAGCTCAATGTAGATAAGATCTATGACTGTGGAGTTGAAAATGTTTGATTTGTTCTTCTGGAAATAGGATAGATGCCACAAGGGCAGGATCTGTAGCTTCTCGGGGCTTGTCTGGCTGGGAAAGTATTAGATATATTCAGCTGAACTGGGCTATAAAGTCTTATGAATTGGACCATTAAAAAAAAAACCTACACTTCTCACTACTTGGTCTGCTTTATCAAAAATGAAACCTTCTATTTATTCACCTTCTACATAGAGGAAGAGAGTCACAGAGAGCAGGAGACAGCCTGAAGGTGAGAGGCACGTCATAGAGGAACAGTGAAAAGCTAGGGCAGAGGGGAGTAGTGGAACACCAAAGGGGAAGCTGGAAGGCTAAGGTGAAGTGATGCTGGAAGGTGGTGTAATGGTAGTGGGAGAGGTACAGCTGGAAGACAGGAGGAGGAGGAAAAGAATCCCTCCCTCCCTCCACAACTATGTGCCACGTACCCATTCCACTTTCTCTCCATTCCTGTGATCTATTCCTACCTCATTCCCCCTCTAACCCCAGCCTATTAACATGAGCTTCAGTCTCTTTCCTCTTTCCTTCCAACACGTATCTACCTCAAACCCTATTTCTACCCACTTCTAGTGACATGTCCCAACTTGACCCCCTCTTCAGCTGCCAAGACCTCTGTCACTGTGCCTCAGTGGATCACAGCTGAGGATACCAAATTCAGGACAAACTGATGAGAAATAGGGCAGACTCACCCCAAACTTAGGTTATTATATCATTAGCTTAACAAGAGAGTAACAAAGGTAAACTTCTGTCTCACTACACTGGTTAACAAGAAATCAAAAATGCAGTCTCCTTAGGCATTGCAGCCCTTGACTCACCACCCAGACACTGGACTCTATGATGAGTAATTACTGAAAACCAATTTCATCGAAAATAGGGTCCTTCTAATCCAGTGGTCCCCAAAGTTTTCCTCCCACACCCCCACTTACCAGTAATTGAATGTGTCCACACACACCCTGGGCAGGAGCACACTTGCAGTGGAGGGTAGAAGCTGACATCAGGGGGCGGGGGCTAGTGTCTGGAGGCTGGAGAGAAGGCTGGCAGCTGGGTGCAAGGCTGTGGCTGGGGGCTGGGGCTGTAGCTGGGAGCAGAGCTGGGGATGGAGGCAGGCAGCCGAGCTGCTGCCAGGAGCAAGGCTGCAGGCAGGGATGTGGGCTGAGCTGGAGCAGAGCTGGAGTTGTGGGGGCTGGGCGATGCCCCACAGTTTGCGGACCACTGTTCTAATCCCAAGGGATCAGCCACTTACCAGGTCAATATAAAACTCAGATGTTACCCAATAATCATGCTGATGCCAATCCTTTAGTAACTAAAACTAAAGGTTTAATAATAATAATAATAATAAAAGAGAGAGTTAAGAATAGTTAATAGATCATAGACATGCAAATAACTGCAAAGTCCTTATATCAGGTTTGTAGCAATGATGGGATAGGCTGCCAGCTTTTTAAGTCTCTCTGGTAACTTCCAAAAGATTGGAAGGTCCTCAGTCCATAGTTCAAAATGCTCCTTTTAGTTGTAAATCCACAGTCCAGAGAATCAGGGCAGGAAAGAGGCATAATGGAGATATCTCAGGGGTCTTCTATATCCTCTGCCATGTGCCTGGAAATGTACTGTCCCAAACAAAGCCCACAGACCCTCCTTATGGAAAGTTAGATATTAGATTCATAGATATATTAAGGTCAGAAGGGACCATTATGATCATCTAGTCTGACCTCCTGCACAATGCAGACCACAGAATCTCACCCACCCACTCATGCCCAGGATGAAGTCCAGCATATTCCATGTCCTTACATGGCTCGATGACTCACAGAGGGTGGCCATTGGTCCCTTGGAGTCTGAAGCATCCACAGGAAGAGCTATCTGGGTGGAAAGAGTTTCTTCTATGGCCTATTGTGGCCTTAATACATCAATACCTCAATATATAGCTGGCCATCAATACATGTCTGGCTTCAATGTAAATTTTATCTGGTGTGAGTTACCCGGGAATACAACACATGCATAAGATACAAGTCCATAGCCAAGATTCATCACTTCAGATACAAAGATGATACATGCATATGAACAGGATAATCAGACTTAGCAAATCATAACTTTTCCATTAATACCTTACATGACATACTTTGTACAAGATTTGTTGCAATTGTATAACAGTGCTAATATCAATGATATAAATGGTCATATTCAGTCATACATCATCACAACCTCCCTATCCCAATCATAAGAAAGTTGTCCCAAGTTTTGCCTTCAACAATGTAGTTGCCCTGGATACTCACCCACTTGGAACTGGACTGAGATCAATTAATTTCATGATATACACAATAGACAGTAAAACAACTATTTCTGTCCCAACTGACATGGGGCTCATATATGAACCAGTGGCTTGGAGATGAAAGGTTTCATAATCCAGTAATAACTCCTTGAGCCATTCATTCTCTACTCAATGAATAGAGCATGAACAATAGAATATTTTATGTGGATAATGACATTTGTCAGTGCTCTGTTCTGAAAGATTATCAGTTTGAGAATGATTCCATGTTCTTAAAGAAATTACCAATACAAGTCTCTCAAAATTTTATAGTGCAATCTCAAAAAAGTAGTATCCCATTTATGTGATGATTTTTAGATACAATTCAGGTATACTCCACTGCTTGAAACAAACTAAGCACTGAATAACAGATTTAAGCAGTGGCTATGTTACTGAACTGGGAGTCAAGAAACATGGATTCTATACCCAGTTTTGCCACTGACCTGCTCTATGACTTGGGGCAAGTCACTTCACCTCCCTGTACCTCAATTTCCCTTCTGTAAATTGGGGATAATGATAGATCCCATCCTACATAAAGGGCTTTCCGTTCAATGGATAGAAAACACTACATAGCAGCTAAGTATTATTAAAATGATGCCATGAGATGAAGATCAATAATTATTTAGGAGGTATTTTGCTACTAGACATTTTCTAAAATAGTGTATATAATAGCTGAATACTGTTATGCTGTTTCAAACAGACCACATAGGTCTTTTGATTTAAAGATGAAAAACAGGTTAAATTCTTGTATGGCGTTTCTCTCAAGGCTGGAGGGCTAACGTCAAAGGAAAAGATTAGTGATTTACTGCATGAGCAAGTGTAAAATGTATGCATTAATAAATTTTACAGCACTGTATATTCATGCTTTACTCATATGGTTTTAAGCCTGGATTTAAAAAAAAAAGGAAATAAAAGGATTTCTTTTGAAAATTGTCCCACTTTATATAGTTCACAGTTAAGAAAATGTAAATTTATTTTTTAAAGTAACCTCATTACTAGCAGGCTGCTATTTTTCTTTTGACAGTAAAACAGAGCGCTTATCTTCATATTTTCATAATGAAAGCTCCCCAAGCACAGGCTACTGTGGCAGATTTACAGCCTTTGAGCAGGAGAACTGACAGGCATTTTAATATGAAAGGAGATATGATGTCTTTAATGTACAGTGATGTCACGTCTAACAAGGTAGAAGCCGCTTTTTTCACTGCAATCACCATAAAAAGTGAAACCTGCCTGCTGCATGAGTGACCTTTTAACCCAGGGAAAGGTCACAAATAATAGAAAAAAGCAGGGACTCTTCTTACTCAGGTGGAAGGGTGCACTCCGAGGTTAGAGAAGCGAGTCTGTTGTAGATGTGCATTAGCTGCAGGAAGTAGAAGCCAGGAACAGTCTAGCCAGAGCTAACCTTGAGAACAGAAAAGGGAAGGGTAATGAAAATCCTCAAGGGAGTGTTAAAATAAAAGCTAGATTGCCTGTTGACCATCTTTTTTCCTTTTATGTCACATCGACTGGGCCTAATCATTTCAAAATGATGTTGACAGCAATATAGTCAGTCATTAGCTAGGTGCATGATTATTTCACCAAGAGAAAGGACAGCAAGCAAATATCAAAACCTGGGGTCTTTTATTTGTAAATTAGGCCTTCAGGGTTTAGTATGTTGCTTAGGAAATATTGCCATTGATTCTGAGATGGCTTGACATTCTTAAACTGATTTCAAATGTTCTTCTTTTAAACTTCTGCTTAAACCTGCTACCTGCTTCTGACTAAGCTGCATGGGTTTTTAGCATGTAATCCTGAAGCTGTAACTAACATAAGAGAAAAAAGAAAAGGAGTACTTGTGGCACCTTAGAGTCTAACCAATTTATTTGACCATAAGCTTTCGTGAGCTACAGCTCACTTGCATCCGATGAAGTGATCCGATCCTACTCCTGGTGATAAAACAGACATTGTTGTAGATCGTGTGGATGTGTCAGAGACTGAACCTGCTCATGCTGTAAATAATAGGAGAAAAGATCCTGGTATGTGGGTTGATTTAGGTACTGATGATGTAGCTTACTGGATAGATCGTGGACCAAATGACTGTCAACACCACACTGGGCCATTTGAGAAATCACGTCGGACTTTTACCAATGGCAAACAAACAAGATATTGTCCACAAAAAATATTTTTTGGCATGAAAGCGAATGGTGAGAAATACACTTGAGAATGGCTACTGTATTCACCATCAACAGGGTCTGTGTACTGTTTTGTTTGCAAACTTTTTGCTGCAGATGGATTTAGTGACTGGCGGAAAACTGTTTTACTTGAACAACATGAAAATAGCACTACTCACAGAGATTCAATGTTGACATTTAAATCGAAAACAGGGCTTTGGATTGACACAATAATTGGGAGAACAAATTAAAGGGGAGCGTGAATACTGGCAACATGTCTTTCAGCGTGTTATAGCTGTTATTCAAACATTAGCTGAACGTGGTCTGCCTTTCTGGGGAATAAATGACACATGTGGATCATTGCAGAATGGAAATTTCTTGGGATTGTTGGAGATCGTGGCTCAGTTTGACCGATTTTTAGCAGGCCATATCTCAAAATATGGGAATGCTGGCAAAGGTAACCCATCATACTTATCCAAGACAATATGTGATGAACTCATTGATCTAATGAGTAACAAAGTTCGTTCAGCTATTGTGGATGAAATAAGTACTGCTGGGTACTTCAGTTTATCTGTCGACTCTACACCTGATCATTCACATATTGATCAATTGAGTATTGTACTAAGCTATGTGTCTCCCACAGATGGAAAACCAGTTGAACGATTTATAACATTCCTCAATTTGAAAAGCCACACTGGTGAAGAAATGGCAAATCAAGTACTGCATTATCTGTGCCAAGTTTGCAAAATAGATTTCTCAAAGTGCAGAGGTCAATCTGATGACAATGATGTCAGGGCGTTATCAGGGAACGCAGAAGAAGCTTTTAGAACAAAACAAATATGCCATATTCGTACCATGTGCTGCACACTCTCTCAATCTTGTTGGCCGCCGTGCTGTTGATTGTTGTTCGGTGGCAGTACGTTTTTTCTCAACATCCAGCTACTTTATACATTTTTCTCTGCCTCAATGCACCGATGGGCAGTTCTTAAAACATATTTGGGCAATGATCGTGTGTTGAAATCTCTTTCTAATACTCGCTGGGAGGCACATGCAGTGGCAACAAGTGCAATTTTGGAGTCCTACTCAAAGATTGTGGATGCATTAGAAAGTACAGCCGAAGACCAATCACAAAAGGAGAAACTATACGAGAGGCAGAAAACATTGCAAACAAGATGCAAGAACTAGAGTTTGTATTCATGTTGACCATGTGGAATGAAATTTTACAACACTTTTACCACACAAGTCAAGCTCTCCAAGAAAACGAATTGGATTTGAAAACATGTGCAGACCTCTGTCAATCATTAGCAGACCACTTACACACCTTGAGGAATGATTTCGAAAGATTTGAAGAAATATCAAAAGCTATCTTGCCTGATACTAACTACAAAGAAGCCCAGTCCCACAAGCGAATCAGGAAAAAACAAGCAAATGATAGCAGCGCAACAGAAACAGCATTGAATCCTAGAGACAAATTTCACATATCTACTTACTACGCTATAATTGATACACTTGAAGCTCATATGAAGAGGAGAGGTGAAGTGTACAAAGAAGTATCAAGTAGATTTTCTTTTCTAAACGATACGGACTTATCTGATGAACAGTATTCACAAGGTTCCCAAAAGCTAGTTGACTCATACCCTGTTGACTTGAACATGAATCTCTGTGGAGAAGTACGGCAGTTCCACTGTTATATGCACGCAAAGTTTAATGAAACAAGAAAAATGAAATTCAGTCACATTGATCTTCATGACACAATATTGAAAGATGGAATACAATGTGTATTTCCAAATGCAGAGATCGCACTACGTATTTTTCTAACATTGATGATTACTAACTGCTCCGCTGAACGCTCTTTTTCTCAGCTGAAAAGAATAAAAAACCCTTAGAGAACAACAATGTGTCAGGACAGACTTGATTCACTTTCCCTATTGTGTATGGAAGCGGACATGCTTTGGCAAGTCAGCTTCGATGAACTTATCCAGAATTTTGCAACCAGAAAATCTAGAAAGAAGCTATTTTAATTTCAGCATACATCTAAGTTTTGTGTCATTTCAAAAAATAAAATTTTATTTTACAGTATAGTATTGTTTTTATTTTGAATTACATATGGGGGGGCACCATAATCTTTTCAGTGCTTAGGGCCTCTAAAGGTCTTAATCCGGACCTGAATAAACCCAAATTATAATAGGCAATATTAGAAATGCTGGTACTGGTAGTAATTTCTTCTCTCTGTTTTATGCCTTTTAATGTACTCTGACAGCGCTGAAACATTTCAAAGACCAGTCCTGTGAGTTGTTGGAGATATGACAGTTATATCTTGCAAAAAAATTGTGATTCCCCTGAAGATTCATATATATCTGCAAACTTTCAGATGCCAATAATGTAATTTAAGTTTTAAATGGTTCGGTAATGATTTGAAAAGTCATGGACTTGTTCAGGACCTGACACAATCAAGGCATGAACTGCTTTCCTTTTTCCTAGCATCATACTTCTGTCAAATGGGTTATGGAGCTCTGCAGAGGGCAGTCTTGAAAAATAGAGTTCTCACACTGTCTGGAGTGGCTCATGACTGTGAGTGCCTACCTCACGGCAGACTCTCATACACAGGGCAGATATCCCAAACTGGTGTTGTGTTCTATAATTAGATTTCACCAAGCCAGTAACAAATGTGAACTCCTGGATCACTGTACCAGTCTTACTATGAAGTCACAGACAGTCCCCTTAGACCCTCCAGCCTATCTTGCCACCCTGACAAACTGGACTTAGTGGTCACTTACAGCAAAAATCACACCATATTCTTCCAGTCCCAAGAGACCAGTCACTTACCCCATATCAATTGGTAGCCTAAATCTTACACCAAAGATAATGCCTGTAGCCAATCCTATAATAAACTATGTAAAAGTTTAACAGCTAGGAAAAAGAAATAAGTTATTTACAGGTTAAAGCAAGCGAACCTATACACACAAATGAGTTATCATCTAAAGCCTAAGAGTGACAGTGTTGTAGTGATCTGTCAATTCAAAGTGTCTTTCAGGGTGGTGCCAGGAGATAACCCCTGGGGATCTCTGGCTCTAGTTTGGTATCTCTAGCCCTGTCAGAGTTCAAACAGCGAAGAGATGGAAAATTTTCCGGTGACTTTGTTTCATTTCCTTCATTCAGCTTCCAAGTCCACAGGATGAGCTCCCTTCACCTTAGTAATACCATCTTCAGTCTCAGATGAATAGACCACCAATAGTGAAGCACTGGGGTCTCATGTAGCTTGTCTACCAGAAAGATCTTCTCGCACAAGACATGTCATTTGCTGCAGTCTCCCTTTGTCTAAACAAGGTTTCATAAATTCTTTCAAGGTATAGCTCACCTCTCTCAAGAAAAGCTGCCCTATAAATCACCTCCCCATATATTTACGTATAAGGATTAGTGGGACTAGAACCCACATCTGTAAAGCCTGGGACAACTGAGTTCCTATGTTGTCATTGGATGGACATGTAGGGCTCTATACAAACAGCACTGTAGAGATTAGGTGCTGCAGGAAGTACTGCCCCAAGGGTCCAGAGTGACAGCACCCTGCAGCCTTCTGATTGGCCATGCACACTATTTAAACCTGGAAAGTGGCCCAGGAAGTTGTCTGGGTAATCATACAGGCTTTTGGCTTGCAGTGATTCCAGGCTGTTTCTTGTTTTCTGTTCTCTAGTCTAACCTTGAGTCCAACCTGATAATTGCCTCTGGTCTCTGACCTGACCTCCTTTGATTTCAACCTGGTAACTACCTTAACCCAGCCCAGTCTCTTAACCCAGCCTAACTCTGATTTCCAGCCTCCAACTCTGACCCTGACTCTTTCTTGTTGATCCCAACTCTAGTGATTACTCTGATCCCTGCTCACTGCCTACTATCTCATGGCTGTCCTTGACTTGTGGATACCAGCCCAGCTGTAACTGCTAGGCAAGACTATGGACTGTGCCTAGTCCATTACATCATGACTGTGTGGACCAACTCCTTTCTCATTGGTGACACACAATTTCTGTGGCAAGTACAGCAATTGTTCACAGGGAAAAATATTAGGAAAGAACTTAATGCAACTTTAACTGTCTCTTAATGAAATTTGGCAGCTAGGACCATGAAGGAGGAGCCAGCACCATGTGATCAGTCAGGTCTTTGCAAACATTCAGCAAGTGTTCTGCAATCACTAGCAATCTATAGACCACTATTTTGGAATCTCTAGTCTAAGCCTATGTTTGATTTGAGTCTTGCTTTACTAAAATTAGCTTCTTGTCTTCCTGTCTTAAAGAACCCTGAAGGTAGTATTGAGGGAATTCTATCACCCTTCCTATTCAATGTGTATGTGAAACTATACAAGAAGATAGTGAGTAGTTTGACTTGTAGTGCCATTAGTATGTGGATAACACACAACTGTTTTGTCAAATCTAGATCATATAGTGTCTGGAAGCAGAGCACTTTCTATAGAGGGCTCTCTGCACTAGAATTTTATTCACCAGTTATTTTTGAGCCTTGGTTTGCATACTTTAAGCCATGATGCTAAACCCATCTGTATGCTCAGGGAAGCATTTAAGCAGTGCTTTTAAGCACAAGTAATCCCACTGATTACTAGTCAAGGAGCACACATTCCACTGAAAGTTGCAAATAGGCATATGCAGTGTTACTGTAGCTGTGTGAGTCCCAGGATATTAGAGAGACAAGGTGGGTGAGGTAATATCTTTTACTGGACCAACTTCTGTTGGTGAGAGAGATAAGCTTTCGGTTTCCCAGACCTGAAGAAGAGCTCTGTGTAAGCTTGAAAGCTTGTCTCTCTCACCAACAGAAATTGGTCCAATAAAAGATATTACCTCACCCACCTTGTCTCCAAAATAGGAATATGTAATATAAAGTTCTCGACTCAAAATTAGCTAACTTCAATGGGACCACTTGCATGCTTAAAGTTAGTTATGTGCATTTGAGTTGAGGCCTTATGCTTTTGCCATGTGAGAACTGTTAGAGGATATGCCGGCAGTTTACCTGGGGTTTGATTCTGGCATATGCAGTTTGATTAGCTAAATCTGTAGTGGTTTAGGACCTTGGTTTATATGTGCCCATTAAGAAGGCTGATAGATATTATTTGAAAGTGAAAAATAAACTACATCTGGTGTTTGCACAACTTTCAGTAGTGCTATGTACGGCTACATGCATACCCCTGTGTTGTTAAGGCAAGAATATATCATATCCTTAAACATTAATTTCCTCATTTAAACAAGTCTGGATTCAAACTGCATCAATTATTATTCCATCCAATCAAACTTCTTTTGGATTCCTTACACATATGTAGCATCATTCACATTCAGTTTAAATATCCAGGTTGGTAAGAATGATATTTGATGTTTTAAGCATCTTCTATTTATGACAAATTAAAGGTCATAGTTGGAAAACTGGTCACTTTAGCTCAGTCATTTCTATGTCATTTGTTAATTCTTCCTGGTTAATGGTCCTTTCAAATTCAGATTGCATGGTTACATCTGACTCTCATCAAATACTCCTCAGAAACAGCAACTTGTGGTGGGAAAAGAGACGCTATTTCCTTCAAGTATTCCAGTTTTATCTGTGAATTATTGGTATCACAAGAACATTGATTGGGGTTCTATAGGTACCCAAAATGCTAAAATACTTTGTTGTCATGGTCTGTTGCAAAAGATAGATGTCTCAATTCTAGTCAACTGTGTCTGAGGTCTGAAACCAGCTGAATCTGTCTATCAATTAGGGTGCCCATGTTTATAACAATATTCTGAGTATAATGGTAATGAGGGACCACAGTCATGGCTCTGGTAGAACATATTAATATTAACCTCAGTGCTAGGTCATGCACTGTCCTTTTTAATGAGTGATGTTAGGGCTTCTTAGTGCATTCCAAGCTGAAAAGTAACCTAACCTCTTCTAGTCTATTATTTCAGGTGGCATATTTAAACCATAGTAGGATAGATTAAGCCAATCTCTCACTACAGATAATTTAATTTCTAAATCATCTTTCTCCCTTATCCCCCACTGAGCTGCTTTTGGTGCAATAAAAACATATGAAAATAAACAAAAAAGATTGGGGGGATGACACACTGGTTCTTGTCCTCTTCCCCCCCCCCTTAGCAAATTGATTGATTGGAAGGCATTTCTCATGCATTAACTGTAGACAGGCAAGCCATTTATAAGGAAAATAATTGGTGAATTTAGATATCCTCTTTGTTGACTGCCCTGCTTTTGAGGTCATATGTCTGTGCTTTGTTGTGAAGTAACAGTGCCCTCAGAAGCCTGATGGGTACCTCAGGCAGCCATACCTTCCAACTGTACCTAATTTTCAAGTCCAGTGACTATTTTTCACAGGTGGTAAGGGTGGTAAATGAAACTGAATCCATTTGTTAGAGGCCCCTGTCAGGAGCCTTGCTCTCATTTTCTCATACTCACTCTCATGTGCATACACGGATTTTTTTTGTTATCTACATTTTAAAATATACATGCACAATTTAAGAAAATTGAGTAATTTTCGGTTTATAATTGAAAGTTTCCTAGGTGCACCTTCCCTCTTTATCTACTCTGAGACGTGCTCTCTCTCTCTCATAGCAAATTTGAAATGTACCTATTTCTCTCTCACTTGCTTTCTCAAATATTGAAGGATAAAAGCAACTAATTCCATTAGCCATCACTCAGAGGCAGTGCAGTTTGTACCTCTCGCTGTGCTGATTCATTGCACTGTAGTTTATAGTTGGGAGGCAGTATGATCCAGTGGAATATGTTGCCTACTGCCTGTAGTTACAGGACAATTTGGTTCTAGTCCCTGGGTCAACTTATAATGTACTTTGTGACCCCTGATGAGTTACCTAAATGCCTGGTGCCTCGGTTTCCTCATCTATAAAATGGTATAGTAATACTACCCAATTATATCCTCCTTTGTAAATTGCTTTAAATTATTTACAAGCATTATAAGTGCTATTTATTAGTAGTATTATCAGAGATAGATTACACTAAATAGGTGTGCTCAGTGTATCTTGGGAGTAGAATGAGACGGGTGTATGACTAAATTGCTCTATGCCCTCTGAAATCAACTCAATCCTTCCCTTATAGACAGTCTGAAATTAAAGCAGCAACACCACAAGTTTGTGACTGCCTAGAGCATGGTTCAATGCAGATTGATCAGTCAATGTCCTGTTGATCAAATTAGCAGAAGTAGGGTAACAATATGTCAGCACTAACAAGGAGTTCTGGTTTTTATATTGTCCATCTATTCCTATAGAATTGATCTAATTTCAGTGTAATTACATGTAACTTACTATTATGAATAGCAGTATATTTTAGTCATATTAAGTCATTCTCAGAGTTTCTTTGGTAGGTTCTAGAATTTCCTTTCTTTGAGAACTACAGTGACTCTACATATTGCTAGAAAGCCAGTTGTTTCCAGAACTTACGGGAAGTTTTGCTTAGTGGAGTGAGCACTAGCATCAACAGAAACATGTTGTTGCTGAAATGAGCATTCCTCTCTTAGCCCTCCCATTCACTGATGCCAGTTAGGGACAGCTCTACATCTGAGTTAAGATTCTGATACCAGCTGGATGAGCAATAGCTGGTCAGTCAAGATCTGTTTCTGGTGATTGATTTCAGATGTTGAAGTAAATTTAGTTATCTTTTTATGACGATAAAATTGTTTCTAGTGCATCAAAGTGTTGCATTACACCTCTGGAGCACAGCAGAGGGCATCTGAAATATGGCTTCTTAATCCATTCAGATCCAAGGAAAGAATATGCCTTTGAGTTGCCTGAGGGACAGTGTGATTGGCATCATGCACAGTATAAGCCTGTCTTCTGTTCAAGTTTTTCTCTTGTGTTCAGTTCTGATCAATGCCACCCAAACATATCCATCAATAATAAAAGAAATCCAGGACAGAAAAGGATTGTCTCATATTACAAAGTGCCTCTTGTTAACAGCAATGCTATGCTACTGGGTGCTGGGCTGATAGGCTGAGGAATAAAATGACATCCATTTTTATGCCTACATAATTGCTTGTTATGTTAAAACTTGTGTATTATATAGCGGGTTATTTTACAACATTGACTTATGTATTTTCTTTTTATGGTTGGTCATATTATGGTAGAAAACCATACAACTAAAGTGAAGTGTCAGTTTTTGCTTCAGATCTTGCAGTATGTCCTTTGCTGTATGTGAATTGAGAGGAACTGTATTTTGCGCCGTATCAATACCTGATTTGTTTATTCATTTTCATGTTCTCCATCTAGCTCCTCTTCTGTTACATAAAACAATGTCTGACTTCCCTCCCCCTTTTTTTCTTCCATTTAGTACTGCTTTAAGCAGCAGCATGATTGAGAACAGCTGGGATCCAGGAACACCTGAGTTGTAATCTTAGCTCTGCTCACAATCATTATAGGCCTGATCCAAGCCCATTGAAGTTAATGGAAAGACTCTCATTGACTTCAGTGTATTTTAGATCAGACATTATGTAGCATTTGCCAAGTTTCTTAGACCAAAACTTTCAACAGTTGGGTGTCAAACTTAGGGCCTAATTCTCAGAGTTGCGAAACACCCATAATTCTAACTGAAGTCAATGGAAATTGTGGAAGCTCAGAACCTCTGAATATTGAGCCATAGACATCTAAAGGTGGGAATCAAACATCTGATGCATTAAAAGTTATAGACCACCTGAAAATGTGAGCCTTAACTTTTGCGTTCTGTTTCTCCACCTGTAAAATGGGGTTATCAATGCATACATACACACTCAAGAGTATTTTGGAGGTTTTTGTCGATATCAGGCTTTGAAAATGTAAAGCACTATGTAAGTACAAAGTGATTTAACTTCTCTGATTCCTGTACAAACTATGTCCTGGGCAAATCATAGAATGTTTACTGAATTAGTCTGATACTAAATACAAAATAAAATCAATAACTCAGCAGAATAAATTAAGCTACCATGTAGATATTTTGCTTTCCCCCAAATTGAATGATTGAGCAGAGGATTATGAACAACAGCCAAAGCAGGATGTTCTGTAGCCTCACTTTTTAACTAATTAGAGCTGTGCAAAATGTTGGACTCAAGCCTTAAATGCAGTTGCAATCAGCCCTGGTTCAAGTTCTGCTTGTTCTGGTGAATCAGCAGTGGGTTTTGCTTTGATATTTTTATGTCCATGAACCTTTCATCAATTATGGATGTGAATTTTTTTTCCTCTGGATGTTTGTAAATATTTTGAAGCTGCTGTTCATGGATTCCCATCAAGTTTGAACCTTGTTCACTGAGAGTGAAAACATGGAGCAAGCTACATCAGGTTTCTCTCCTGTGTCCCTGAATGGCTGAGCCTCTCTCTTTTTGATACCTCCGTCATGTCTGCCTCCAGGCTTTTTTTTTATGCTGTCCCTATGCACACAGTGCCCTCCCTATCCGCTAATCCACTTCCTGCACCCCATCCAAATCCCTCCTCAGAATGTATTCCTGTCATATTGCCTGCATGTGTCTATATTACAATCACTAATCTGGTACCTGAGCACAGAAGCCATGGCAGTGCACTCTTCATTGTGGGCCAGCCCCCTGAGTAATCACCCAGGACTCCAGGCAGGCTTGTATGGCTCACACTGAAGCTTGCACTGCTACAGGTTCTCTGCTCTCATACCTGAGCTAGCTAGAGTAAAGCTAGCTCCAGTATGGCTGCATGAGTTGAAATCCCACCCTGTGATTGCAGAGCTAATTTGCTAACAAACAAAACCTACATAAATGACATATTCCACTGAATTATTAATTTGCGCAAACAACTTAAATTAATTAACTGCATGACCTATCTGATGTAGGGAGAGGTCTCCATAAGCACAATGGAGTTGTATACCTAATAACCTGTGTTTTTGTCTTTGAAAGTCTTCCTTGAACCGTCTTTTCTTTTCCCACCTTTTCTCTAATGTTTGCTACCTACATTTGTTGCCACATGTGTATCGATGATAAAGTCTCTTGGACAGGAATTATGTCTTTTTATTTAGTTTGTAAAATGCCTAACCCACTGCTCGGCATTGTAAAGATAAATAGCAATTAAAATCAATGTGATTAGTAAGGTCAGAGGAGGTATTGTCACTCTTTCTCTGAAAGAGAGGCTATGGTTTAGCTGTTCATTCTGATCCAGTTTAAAATAAGGGAAATGTTCTTACCTTTTTTAGATCACATACAAAATAATGAAAATAGAGGAAGGAAGCATAATTGGCAAAAAATCCATGACCATCTCATTCACAAGTGAAAAAGGTCTAATAAAATAACAAACTACAACACAGGAAGTCCCAACCAGCACAGAGAAAAATCCATCAGGTAATCTGTGTACTTGGTAGTGACCAAACACTGGTCTAATACAAAAAGAAAAGGAGTACTTGTGGCACCTTAGAGACTAACCAATTTATTTGAGCATGAGCTTTCGTGAGCTACAGCTCACTTCATCAGATGTGAGCTACAGCTCGTTGCATCTGATGAAGTGAGCTGTAGCTCACGAAAGCTCATGCTCAAATAAATTGGTTAGTCTCTAAGGTGCCACAAGTACTCCTTTTCTGTTAGCTTGAAGATAAGCTTCAGACATCCTTATTGGAATATTTTTACGTGAACAGAACTAGACAATATTCACACTTCACCTGCTTTTATGAAGTATGCACTAAAAGAAGAACAGAGCCCCCATCAAGAAATCACTGAGACTTTGCAGATTTGTCATATTGCCTCACGTTGTGGTGTCCCTCTCTATTGGTTGGAACAGATCTAATTCTCTTCATGAAGCATCACATTATCTTGAGCTGTTGTGAAGTAATGTAAGATTGTGATACCTCTGGTTATTCAAATTCTCCCTCTGATGGGGAAAAAACAGCTAGTAGTTTGTAGCCATCAGATCCAATAAAGTAGATGTCACATCACTGAGATACATATCACTTCACCACTGGCTTGGGGAATGGCAGGCATATGGAGAAATGGAATTCAACACAGTGGACAATAGCTGGGGGAATGACATTTTTGGCCAGTGGCACTAGAGCAAATTCTTACTTTCAAGAAAAGTTCCATGGGGTCTTTAATATTCATCAGACTATAAGAATCTAGGTTTATAAGGACTTGCCTGAAAGACCAAAGCCAGTCAAATGCTGATGTTGTCTCACATTAAATGTCACGGCAGTTGGTTTATCTACTTCAGTAAAGTAAAAGGCTCAAATGACCCTGTTGGGATTTGAGCCTGTGGCATAAGATGGGTAGGTATTTTTCAAATTGAATACATTATGCTCTTCTCTCAGATTCAACCTTACATCAGGAGGTATTATCCTCATACAGCTGAACCAATGTGCAATTTTTTTGTAGATTTACCAAGATTCCGTTAATTTACAAGGATGCACTTGGGGCCTGTTCCTGCAAAGTGCTGAGCTTCTTGTGAGGTGCTTTCATTTTCCATTAGCTTCAGAGGGACTTCAAGATGCTTGTCATCTCATAGCAGGTGCCCATCATTCTGGCCGGGCTGAGATCTGATCAAATGCAGAGACAGCTTACAGGATGCTCAGATTTAAACACAAAAATCTCGCTGGGTTTGGTGTTGCCAATTCTCATAACTGTTATCAGTAGTCTTATGATATTTACTATTTTTCTTCAAGCCTCATCTCCAGGAGTCCTGGGATTATACAAGACTATTCACTTTCACTGGACAGGAGAAAAGTTGGAAATCATGAACCCTAAAGGCTCAAAAGCCAGGAACAAAAAAGAAGACTAACATTTTATTATGCTTTAAAGTGATTTGGGGAAAGCCTGATTCATGATTTTTGAATATTTGGGGTTGGCATTACTTGGGCTTGTGGGTTTATTTCAGCAATTCTAATTTAACTAAAATAAGATAAACTTGGCAGAAGTCTCTGGCTATGTTCCTGCCATGGAGCTTTGTAGTCAGTTCGCTTTCCAACACAAAATAAATGTATAAACCAACAAACATGGAAGTTTTTCTGCTATCCCAGAGTTCCCTTCCTATCTTCTGGACAGCAAAATCCTCTCTCCCTACACAACATGAGTAACCTAGCACCTCTTCAAATTACTGAGACTGACTAGCTAAATCTATATATTTTCTCCCATCTTGGAATACTTCCTTGGGCCTACTATGGACACCAACAGTGAAAGTGTGTGAGGGCTATGCGGACACAGAAATGGGATGCTGGAGAGGCAGAGAGAGGAGTGCTGTGGACACTGTGTCAGATACCTTAGAGATGTAGTCCCTCAGATAATAGCACTCATTAATTTCTAAAATACCATTTTTTTACACTGAACACACAAATCCTTCTCATGGGCAGCTATAATTCCACTAGAGAAAAATTAATGAAGATTGTAATGTTCTTACATAACACCAAGTACTGTCTGCCATGAATTGGTCATCTTTCCTTGATATGTCAAGATTTTGCTATCTTCTATAGCTCCCTAATTTTTTAATGATTTCATGTATTTTTATTATATTAATTGTAAGTTTTATATAGTGACCGTTGTAAAAGCAGGACTGGGTTGGGATGTGAGCCAGCACCTTTCATATGAGCCCCCTGCTACTACATCGCTAGACTTTTAGTATACATAAATAATTCGCATTATTCTTTTTTCGAAGTAGTTGGCTATCCTATTAGAAAACCACTCTAATTTCGTAAAACTTTCTTCTCTGTAATGTTTTAGTATTAACATATAAAAGATGCTTTTCTGCTTGCCTGCCTGGATTATGAATCTTACATCTGAAAGATGCAATTTATTATCAATACATGAAGTGGATTGCTGTGCTTCTGCACTTTATTAATAGCTGTATCCATTATTTTCTTTTAAAAAAAAAAAAAAAAGCTTCTACGCCCTTCCTGTGATATAAGCAATACTGTTAACGGAAGAGTTGGCTGGAAAGTATGATAGTGTACCCTGCTATTATAAATCTAGTGAGCTCACCTTTAAATGTCTGTCTTGCTAGCCTTATTCTCCCCTTTGGGCATTGTTCCAGTTACTTTTTGGCCTTTTTTATTTTAAAGAAAAATCCTATCCATATGGCCAAATGACAGAAGTATACTTGCCCTCAGATTCAATTAATGTGTGCTTTTTCTATATATTATACAAGACTGCCATTGTGCGAGGGGGTAAAGGTTGTAAAGGTTTCAACTGGAAATAATAAATTCCTAAGCTAGCTGCATCAAACAATAAAAGACCATGTTGGAAAATACAATTCATCTAAATATGCATGCCGTATTTCATATGGGTGGTAAAACTCTTTGAGACATAGGCATTATTTGACCTATATAATAATTCAAGTCACGTAACGAAGTTTACAAACGCCACACTGGAGAGCAAGGGGTTAAGGAGCAGTTCTGGACCCAACTGGCCTCGCCCAGCCACACCTATAAATCCTGCACAAGCTGGCAGTGGGACTTAAAAGGGGAAGTAGAGGAGCTCAGAAGGTGGTAGGGAGTGGAAGGAAGCAGACTGCTGTTCTGAGGTAAGTTCTGCCTAGTAGCTGACTGTCTGAGACCTGAGCAAGCCTAGCAAGAAGATGCATGTGGGAGACTTTACCTGAGATCCTTTGATTTTACTCTGTGGGGAAAAGGAAACTTTGCTAGGAAGTGATCAAGGGGGGTGGTTGCTTATCACCCCAAGATCTAGAGGGTAACTTCCCACTGGTGGGCACCAGAGACTGGTAGACCTGGACTCCCCTAAGAAGACAGAACAACAACAGGAGTCTTCACACCACAGAAGAAACTAGCTGAGAAAGACCCTGACCATTCAGGGGCCCAGACCCACAAAGTCCCTGTGCTAAAGGGGAGGACTGGAAACCTTAGGGACAGTATTTGCCACAGGGAAATGACCTGCCACATGCCTGCCTCAACACTAGATAGCACTGTTTGTTGGTTCACCTTCTACAAGTCATTATTATGAAGAGGCTGTAGCCTATAGTAAGGATGTCACTAGCTCCATTATTAGGAAGCACTAATTTTGCTTACCTATATCTCTGCCTTAAACTAATTTGGCTGTAAAATGGCTAGTTTTGCTCTAACAATGAAGAAAATAGGTCCAAATTTTTTGAGTTACAGATCATTATTTTATTTTAAATGTTGACATTTTGAGTTACAGATCATTTAAAACACCATTATTTTAATGTCGACATTTCCCCTGTAACTCAAAATTATCTTACTACTCCTTCCATCTTTCCATATAGGGGTTTTTAAGAAGATACAACTATATTTGAAAAAAAAAAAGGGCTGTAATTAAGCAAAATTTATTAAGTTTTTGTGATGGATGGTTTGGGGTCCGATCTTCCTTTCATTTATGTCAATAGGCTTTTTTTGCCACTCTTTTCACTGGGAATAGGATCCGGAACTGTATGCATAAAATGTTTGGCTCAGATCTATAAAGGGACTTATGGATTGTGAATATTGCAACACCAACCTTTTAGGCACCTTGAAAATCACTGAATCTACAAAGCCTGAATTAGACCTCTAGGCTCCCTATCCACAAAAGCCAGCACTAGGTGGAGAGCTGCCTAAACTAGCCAGGGATGAGTGTTGTGTCCTAAGACCCACCCCTTCTATGAAATTAGGTGCTCTCTTTGCTTGTGATCCACAGCTGGGAACCTTTCTCCTGGAGTTAGGTAGCGTAGGGCCCCTAAGCTGTTTCTTGGAAGACTGGCTTAGTTGCCTGCCTAACTGCATAGGGCGTAGAGAGGCAGCAGCCTGTGGAAGATTCCAGTTCAAATCCATTCTCTGCCTGATGAAGAGAAGAGATTTGAATAGGAATTTCTCACCTCTCAAGTGAGTGCTCTAGCCACTGGCCTATTCTGCTGTAGGGCTGCGTCTCTCTTGTTGAAGCTGTTGTTCCACTTTGTATCAAATATTAATTGGGCCAGGGAGTGCATGAGTGGCACTATAGCCTAGGGGTTAGGGCACTCACCAGGAATGTGGGAAACCCCTGTTTAAATAACTTCTCATCAGGCAGCAGGAAGGGGGGCAATTTAACTGGAGTTTTCCACATTCCAGGTGAGTGCCCTAACCAGTGGGCAAAAGATTACAACAGAAGCCTGCCACTTTGGGTGAAATTAAACATACTCAGCATATACCTACCAGAGTGGGCCCTGCAGGCAAGATAATCATCGCTCTACCTATCTTCACCTGGTTTAAGGACCACGCTGGGGCTTAGGTGGAAGAGAGGCATCTGGGCGCCTGCCTGAGGCAGCAGTATGGATGCCCAGAGGCAGAAAGGTGATATGGGAACTCTTACAGCACAAATTTAGGTGCCACATGAGTTTAGGTATCTACAGAGTTAGGTGGCAGCTGAACTAGGGTATTGTGGATCACAGTGGTGCCTTAGGTGTCTAAATCCCTTTGAATCTGGGTTTTTCTTTCTGTTGCACTTTATAAAATAACATAATGTTTTTTCTATAGGGAGTAGCTCATGGGAACTTTCCTGTAGCTCAAGGGGAAGATACACATGTTTTGGAACTGTACTGCGCCCAGTCCTATTCAGTATATTCATAAATGATCTGGGGAAAGGGTAAACAGTGAGGTGGCAAAATTTGCAAATGATACAAAATTGTTCAAGATATTTAAGTCCCAGGCAGACTGTGAAGAGCTGCAAAAGGATCTCTCAAAACTGGGTGACTGGGCAACAAAATGGCAGATGTTGTTGATAAATGCAAAGTAATGTACATTGGAAAACATAACCCCAACTATACATACAAAAGGATGGTGTCTAAATTGGTTGTTACTACTCTACAAAGATTTTGGAGTCATTGTGGATAGTTCTCTGAAAACATCCACTCAATGTGCAGCTGCAGTCAAAAAAG
This sequence comes from Caretta caretta, assembly GCF_965140235.1. Taxonomy (NCBI): domain Eukaryota; kingdom Metazoa; phylum Chordata; order Testudines; family Cheloniidae; genus Caretta; species Caretta caretta. Next base: position 65,520,178 of record NC_134209.1, on the reverse strand, counting down.
CAAACAGTGTTGGGAGTCATTAAGAAAGGGATAGATAATAAGACAGAAAATATCATACTGCCTCTATATAAATCCATGGCATGCCCACACCTTGAATACTGCATGTAGATGTGGTTGCCTCATCTCAAAAAAGATATATTGGAACTGGAAAAGGTTCAGAAAAGGGCAACAAAAATTATTAGGTGTATGGAACGGCTGCCATATGAGGAGAGATTAATAAGACGGACTTTTCAGCTTGGAAAAGAGACGACTAAGAGGTATATGATAGAGGTCAAAAAACATGACTGGTGTGGAGAAAGTAAATACGGAAGTGTTATTTACTCCTTCTCATAACACAAGAACTAGGGGTCACCAAATCAAATTAATAGGCAGCAGGTTTAAAATGCAAAAAAGGACTTCAGATATTAGGACTTCAGATATTTAAAAAAAAAAAAGAGAGCAGTGTCTCAGATCTTTGTGTTCCTCCATCTGCCTAATGAAATCACACTACCATCACATTTGAAATATTGGCAGATTCTGACCCTGGCTCACAAGACAGGTTTTAAGGGCCAGGGAGCAAACTGCTTAGAAAATTGTATCTATCGGTTCAAAATTACCACAACTTCTTGTCATTAAAAGCCAACAAAGAAAAAAAATGTGATAGAGAATACTTTTGTTCAAAAATGGTTTTGAAAATACTTTTCAAAACTGAAAGCGAACTCCAAGAGCTGGTCAAATGACTGCTCTTTTGCATTCCCCTTCAATGTGTCCCCTTTACCTTTGGTAAAGATATGTAGGTCCTGAATTCTAGGCCTACTTCGTACAGTGAAAAGCCTCACTAAACCTCTGCCCTTCAAAACCCTTACTTAGTATCTGTTCATACCATTTACAAAAGACATGTAGGAATGAAATTAGGAGGGCCAAATCGCACCTGGAGCTGCAGCTAGCCAGAGATGTCAAGAGTAACAAGAAGGGTTTCTTCAGGTATGTTGGCAACAAGAAGAAAGCCAAGGAAAGTGTGGGCCCCTTACTGAATGAGGGAGGCAACCTAGTGACAGAGGATGTGGAAAAAGCTAATGTACTCAATGCTTTTTTTGCCTCTGTCTTCAGTAACAAGGTCAGCTCCCAGACTGTTGCGCTGGGCATCACAACATGGGGAATAGATGGCCAGCCCTCTGTGGAGAAAGAGGTGGTTAGGGACTATTTAGAAAAGCTGGACGTGCACAAGTCCATGGGGCCGGACGAGTTGAATCCGAGAGTGCTAAAGGAACTGGCGGCTGTGATTGCAGAGCCATTGGCCATTATATTTGAAAACTCATGGCGAACGGGGGAAGTCCCGGATGACTGGAAAAAGGATAATGTAGTGCCAATCTTTAAAAAAGGGAAGAAGGAGGATCCTGGGAACTACAGGCCAGTCAGCCTCACTTCAGTCCCTGGAAAAATCATGGAGCAGGTCCTCAAAGAATCAATCCTGAAGCACTTACATGAGAGGAAAGTGATCAGGAACAGTCAGCATGGATTCACCAAGGGAAGGTCATGCCTGACTAATCTAATCGCCTTCTATGATGAAATTACTGGTTCTGTGGATGAAGGGAAAGCAGTGGATGTATTGTACTTGACTTTAGCAAAGCTTTTGACATGGTCTCCCACAGTATTCTTGTCAGCAAGTTAAAGAAGTATGGGCTGGATGAATGGACTATAAGGTGGGTAGAAAGTAGGCTAGATTGTCGGGCTCAACGGGTAGTGATCAACGGCTCCATGTCTAGTTGGCAGCCGGTGTCAAGTGGAGTGCCCCAGGGGTCGGTCCTGGGGCCGGTTTTGTTCAATAACTTCATTAATGATCTGGAGGATGGTGTGGATTGCACTCTCAGCAAATTTGTGGATGATACTAAACTAGGAGGAGTGGTAGATACCCTGGAGGGCAGGGATAGGATACAGAGGGACCTAGACAAATTGGAGGATTGGGCCAAAAGAAATCTCATGAGGTTCAATAAGGATAAGTGCAGGGTCCTGCACTTAGGACGGAAGAACCCAATGCACAGCTACAGGCTAGGGACCGAATGGCTAGGCAGCAGTTCTGCGGAAAAGGACCTAGGGGTGACAGTGGACGAGAAGCTGGATATGAGTCAGCAGTGTGCCCTTGTTGCCAAGAAGGCCAATGGCATTTTGGGATGTATAAGTAGGGGCATAGCGAGCAGATCGAGGGACGTGATCGTCCCCCTCTATTCGACATTGGTGAGGCCTCATCTGGAGTGCTGTGTCCAGTTTTGGGCCCCACACTACAAGAAGGATGTGGATAAATTGGAGAGAGTCCAGCGAAGGGCAACAAAAATGATTAGGGGTCTGGAACACATGACTTATGAGGAGAGGCTGAGGGAACTGGGATTGTTTAGTCTGCGGAAGAGAAGAATGAGGGGGGATTTGATAGCTGCTTTCAACTACCTGAGAGGTGGTTCCAGAGAGGATGGTTCTAGACTATTCTCAGTGGTGGTAGAGGACAGGACAAGGAGTAATGGTCTCAAGTTGCAGGGGGGGAGGTTTAGGTTGGATATTAGGAAAAACTTTTTCACTAGGAGGGTGGTGAAACACTGGAATGCGTTGCCTAGGGAGGTGGTGGAATCTCCTTCCTTAGAAGTTTTTAAGGTCAGGCTTGACAAAGCCCTGGCTGGGATGATTTAATTGGGGATGGGTCCTGCTTTTGAGCAGGGGGTTGGACTAGATGACCTCCTGAGGTCCCTTCCAACCCTGATATTCTATGATTCTATGACCACAATTGTTACCCCCATTTTCCAGTGAGGTGATGGAGAGTTTAAGCAACTTGCCAAAGGCCACAGAAGAGATCTGCTGCAGATGAACGAAAAGAAACCTAACCTCTGACGGAGTAGACTGACATTCTAGGTACTAGACTAGAGTAACTCTCTTACAAACTGCTTCTAATCTTGCTGCTTAAAAAAGCTGTAAAATCAGGCTAATAATTCTTACTCACTTTCATAAAGAGCTTTGAGACTTAAAAATGAAAAGTCATCTCAGCAAATGCTAAACATTATTTTTCAGCTGGGGTAATTAAAATACAGGGGATATTTTGAAAACATGTATGGGATTTAGGAGCACAATGAGTTTCAATGGGACTTCCCTTGTGCTCCTAAACTCCTTAGACACTTTTGAAAATCCTTCCTAGAGAAGTTGAGGCCCAGCTCCACAAAGTTATTTAGGTTCTATCTTCTAGGCCTCACTGATGTGGCTTTGAAAAACTGTATAGTTAATGGGAATTGAAAAGAAAAGTTGTGGCTTTAGTTCTGGAACTTCCAATTAACATGCTAGGAATTTTTTTAGTACTTTTTACCAAATTTGAAAGTGAAGGTATAATGAGCTACATATATGTAGTGAAAGCTGCATACTTAAACGTACATGGTGTTAAATCTGTATTAACATTGGCAGGGCTTCAAAGATTTGAATAATTGGATACCTGATAAGATCTCTTAAGGCATGCAGGAAATGGTACTCTGGTGTCTAGCCAAATAATTCCAGGTTATGGAATTTGTCTTTCCTTTCCCCTCTCTTCTCCTCCCCCTCTCCCCCGCATCTAAAATTCCATATAAAAATAATGTTGATAATATTAGCTGTTTAACCATGCATCATAAAAGTCAGGAAATGTGAAAGGTCAGATTACACATATATAGCCAATATGTTACATTATTTTATTACTTGATGATTTCTTACACAATGAAAGCATCCATTTTTTACAACTTCATATCAGGTACATTAATGACTGCCCCTCCCATGGTTAGTCAGCTAGAATGGAACCTAGGACCTTTTGCACCAAAAGCGAAAGCTTATACTACTTAAGCTAAAAGTTGTCTATAAATAGTTGGTAGAGTCTTTTGTCCTGTGTGAGCCAGCTACTATGTGATCACTGACATTGTGGCCTCGTTTTCAAAGAATCTGAGCACCTGCATGTCCCACTGACTTTGGTGAGGTGTAAGGGTGTTCAATCTTTCTGACAATCAGGCCATTAGTGTTACACACTTGCCTCTTTTAGTGGAAGCTTGTCCCAAACAGCAGTTCACGACCTCATAGGACCCCATTTTGTACTAGGGCCATCATGAATCTCTATCAGGGATAGGAACTTATGGACGTAAGCACCAGAGCACAAACACTTACCACCTGAGCATATGACTGCGCTCTTCTAGAGACCCCATCAGTGCAAAAAAAAAAAAGCCTCAGGGACAGAGGAGGGGACCATCAGCGAATAGCAAATGGGAGTTCAGCGAGTAACGTATGGGAGTATGCTGCACTGTGTCAAGGCATCTCCACATTGCCCCACTGCAGGTCAGTGTACAAAGGGTACTATCTGGCCTAGAGATGGAATAAAACCAGAATCCCAGATACAATCCCCTCCAGACTTTGGAGAAGTTCAGATCTGGATCCAAACTTTGCAGCTTGGTCCAATCTCTGCTTTGAGAAACCAGCCACCACTGATGAATTAACTCAGCCACAGGCAAAATAAATTAGTTTTCAATACAACAAACCACATCCTGCTATTTTTGGGTCCTGGCTTCTCCTTTTTCAAAAGATTTTAAGATCAACATAGTAACATTCTTATTCTAACAACTGTTTGACTCTGAAAAGAGAATGTTTTAATCCAGGGGTTTAGCGTGAGTTCCCCAGAATCTAACCACTGACTTGCAGAATGGCTCATCAATCTGTGCCTATAGTTGCTGTACATTTGAACTTTTGTATCCTTTCTCCATTATGTAATAGACTAGAGGTCACATGTGTTCCTCTGCTTTGAATAATACATGTCTATGAAACTTCAGTATTTCTGTTTTATAAATTTATTTCTTTCATTTTAATATTTTATCAATTTTGTCCTAAAAGGATGACCTTAACTGATTGCAGTTCATTTCATTTTTTTCTCTGCTTAAATATTTTAAAGGTTCCAAAGTACTAACATTACTCATACCATGTATAACAAATGTTCATCTTAAATTGAAGTTATTTAATTGTAATTAGCAGGCTTTTATTAAATAGGATTTTTACTTTTTCCAATTTTTTTCCCTTTTTGGTTTTTATCCTTTTGTTGTGTGCATAGCTGGTACATGAGCTATACAATATCACTACCAAACACCATAGATTCATAGATTATAAAGCCAGAAGAGATCATTGTGATTGTCTAGTTTGATCTCAAGTCTAGGCTATGGGACGTCCCTAAATTTAATTCCTCTTTGAACCAGAGCACCGGTGCCCTCAGTTGGTGGTAACAGCCTGCTTCTTCTGAGCTTCTGCCAAAAACTACAAAGACTACATGGTGGCGGGCAGGTAGCATGTTAGGTCATGCTAATACCTAGAGAAAATACTTACTTATAGTAGCAAATCCAGCACTAAGTATAGTAATCTGTTTTAGGCTACGTACAGCTATTGATGGTCTTTCTTATGAAAAAATTATGACCTGGTACTGCTTTGTGCTGTGGATTCTCTTGGATTTCACTAAGGTGGGAAAGGGCAATACTAGAATGGTAAACCTCCAGGAAACATGTATTTGCAGCAGGAAGTGATGGCAGTGAATGAGCTGCCGGCACCCTTAATTAATGGGGGCGCTGTGCTGCTGCACTTCTTGTCCTTTTAGATGAGACACAAAATCAGTGTCCAGCTTTGTCTTGACAATGTCTTTGGTAAAGATGCCATTGCATTCTGTGTAAGAATAGCAGCTCTAGCCGTTCCCAAATCTCATTCAGATAATTAAATCCTGGCTACATAAACTTCTCCTTCAGTTTCAATTGGATATGGTTTTGTCACATCCTGTCCTGAACTGCCAAGTGCTCTTTCATACCAAGGGTATTTTATTTCTGGGGTTGGTGACCCTGATAATCTGTAATGTGCTTTGGGATCCTTGATGAAAGTTAGTAAATACTGGTAAATGCAAGCTATTTTTAGTATTATTATTCTGCATATATGCTATGGTAAGACAAAACATATATATACACATCAAACATACAGTAACATTTTTATTAAAGATATAAATAAACAATGATTCATCACTTAGAGTGATTCTAGAAGAACTTTACATTTTGTTGCAAATAAGTTAAAAATCAATGCAAGCTGTTCTTTAACACTTTAAAAGGAAATAGAAAGTCATTACATAGAGGGGTTAATTTAGTTGGGTTTACATTTATTCTGGTAGTTACCTTTCCAATTTTCTTTATTCTGTTCTTTAGTTAACACTAAAATCTTCGGCAATCGCAAACCTATCAGCATCTTTTGTTCAAACTTAGGCTTGTGCCATGTTACAGCATGATAGGGGAAGCAAAAGTGGATGGAACCCTGGGAGGCAGTGATCGTGAGATGGTCAATTTCAGGATCCTGACACAGGGAAGAAAGGAGAGCAGCAGAATACAGACCCTGGACTTCAGAAAAGCAGACTTTGACAATCTCAGGGAACTGATGGGCAGGATCCCCTGGGAGAATAACATGAGGGGGAAAGGAGTCCAGGAGAGCTGGCTGTATTTTAAAGAATCCTTATTGAGGTTACAGGGACAAACCATCCCGATGTGTAGAAAGAATAGTAAATATGGCAGGCAACCGTTTGGCTTAACAGTGAAATCCTTGCTGATCTTAAACACCAAAAAGAAACCTACAAGAAGTGGAAGATTGGACAAATGACCAGGGAAGAGTATAAAAATATTGCTCGGGCATGCAGGAGTGAAATCAGGAAGGCAAATGACACCTGGAGTTGCAGCTAGCAAGAGATGTTAAGAGTAACAAGAAGGGTTTCTTCAGGTATGTTAGCAACAAGAAGAAAGTCAAGGAAAGTGTGGGCCCCTTACTGAATGAGGGAGGCAACCTAGTGACAGAGGATGTGGAAAAAGCTAATGTACTCTATGCTTTTTTGCCTCTGTCTTCACGAACAAGGTGAGCTCCCAGACTGCTGCACTGGGCAGCACAGCATGGGGAGGAGGTGACCAGCCCTCTGTGAAGAAAGAAGTGGTTTGGGACTATTTAGAAAAGCTGGACAAGCACAAGTCCATGGGGCTAGATGCGCTGCATCCCAGAGTGCTAAAGGAGTTGGCGGATGTGATTGCAGAGCCATTGGCCATTATCTTTGAAAACTCATGGCAATCGGGGGAGGTCCCGGATGACTGGAAAAAGACTAATGTAGTGCCCATCTTTAAAAAAGGGAAGAAGGAGGATCCTGGGAACTATAGGCCAGTCAGCCTCACCTCAGTCCCTGGAAAAATCATGGAGCAGGTCCTCAAGGAATCAATTCTGAAGCACTTAGAGGAGAGGAAAGAGATCAGGAACAGTCAGCATGGATTCACCAAGGGCAAGTCATGCCTGACTAATCTAATTGCCTTCTATGAGGAGATAACTGGCTCTGTGGATGAGGGGAAAGCAGTGGACGTGGTGTTCCTTGACTTTAGCAAAGCTTTTGACATGGTCTCCCACAGTATTCTTGCCAGCAAGTTAAAGAAGTATGGGCTGGATGAATGGACTATAAGGTGGACAGAAAGCTGGCTAGATTGTTGGGCTCAACGGGTAGTGATCAATGGCTCCATGTCTAGTTGGCAGCCGGTATCAAGTGAAGTGCCCCAAGGGTCGGTCCTCGGGCCGGTTTTGTTCAATATCTTCATTAATGATCTGGAGGATGATGTGGATTGCACCCTCAGCAAGTTTGCAGATGACACTAAACTGGGAGGAGAGGTAGATACGCTGGAGGGTAGGGATAGAATACAGAGGGCCCTAGACAAATTAGAGGATTGGGCCAAAAGAAATCTCATGAGGTTCAACAAGGACAAGTGCAGAGTCCTGCACTTAGGATGGAAGAATCTCATGCACCACTACAGACTAGGGACCGAATGGCTAGGCAGCAGTTCTGCAGAAAAGGACCTAGGGGTGACAGTGGACGAGACGCTGGATATGAGTCAACAGTGTGCCATTGTTGCCAAGAAGGCCAATGGCATTCTGGGATGTATAAGTAGGGCATTTCTAGCGGATCGAGGGACGGGATCGTTCCCCTCTATTCGACATTGGTGAGGCCTCATCTGGAGTGCTGTGTCCAGTTTTGGGCCCCACACTACAAGAAGGATGTGGATAAATTGGAAAATGTCCAGCAGAGGGCAACAAAAATGATTAGGGGACTGGAACACATGACTTATGAGGAGAGGCTGAGGGAACTGGGATTATTTAGTCTGCAGAAGAAAAGAATGAGAGGGGATTTGATAGCTGCTTTCAACAACCTGAAAGGGGGTTCCAAAGAGGATGGATCTAGACTGTTCTCAGTGGTAGCAGATGACAGAACGAGGAGTAATGGTCTCAAGTTGCAGTGGGGGAGGATTAGGTTGGATATTAGGAAAAACTTTTTCACTAGGAGGATGGTGAAACACTGGAATGGGTTACCTAGGGAGGTCGTGGAATCTCCTTCCTAAGAAGTTTTTAAGGTCAGGCTTGACCAAGCCCTGTCTGGGATTATTTAGTTCGGGATTGGTCCTGCTTTGAGCAGGGGGTTGGACTAGATGACCTCCTGAGGTCCCTTCCAACCCTGATATTCTATGATTCTGTGATCTTCAGGGGTCTAATTCTGGTATAATATCCCACACTAGAAATGCAAGTTAAATCCCTTTGTTTCCTCAGTCATTAACTGCCATGATGAGTGTGGAGTGAAAGAAATGAATATCTCTTTGGGTGGTACCACAACAGCTGAGATCATCTGAGGCACTCAAGTTATCATCTTCATAGTTTACAAACAGGGGTTAGAGGCTGATTATTTTCAGTGAGATTCTTAAATTGTGGGATTAACTTCCCTTTGTACAGGAATGAGGAATGGCAGAGCTGCTAGGAAGTATAGTGGGTGGCTGGATATAGAGTTTAGTTGACCATGGGATGAAGCTCTGGGAGGGTCTGGTTCCAGTGAACATTGGTGCAACTGTTTTCTCTGGTAGTTGTTTGTAAAGTAATTATATATTCAGCAAGAGCTTTGGCTGGCTGTGTGTAAATTATGATAAATGCTATGAATGTATTTTCAAAAAACACTTGAAACATACTGAAAATGGTTCCTCATCTCATAGAAATAATTGTCCAAGTTCCCGGTGCTATTTCAAATGGAATCAGCAAACTAAACAATGGTGCTTTTGTATCTACATTTGTATCTTATTTCAGATGATGTGGGTCAGGCTTTCTTCACCTAATAGGCAGTGTGCTCAACATAATCCTTCAGAAAGTTTATGCAAACACATCCCCCACCTCCCTAAATACAAAAGTAAAAGTACTGAAAATCCTACTTCAATACTTTATCTACAGTCTAAAATCTCCCTACACTGAAGTATCAGATTAGACAAGAATGTGAAAAAGTTTAGCAATGTTTCTGGGTTCTACTGGAGTTTCTCAGAATCTCTCAGTTGTGCACATGTTATCTGTATTAATGAAAAGCAAATATCAAGATCACAAGTGTTGCACCAGAAGTGTTGTATGATAATTTTAATGTAGTTGAAAATTCATTTCCAGCAGATGTTGGTTGTATAAATAAACAAGGTAGACAAAGAGGTGGGAGAAAGGGATAGAATCTACAAGCAAAAGATTCGGAACTGAGGCACAGTAATTTAGTAAAAATCATACCAAGAATGTTCAAAGAATATCCTATACATGGCTAATGGTCTAGATCTGACAGGCGCTGCTCATCAGTAGCTCAACAGTAGGCATAAGTACTCTGAAAACCATATGAAGCTGGCATTTTTCTAGAAGTAGAGTTGCCTGGGAATTATGTTACTCTAGGATATATTGGCTTAAGGGAAAAATGTACTGCTACCCTTTACCACAACATGGTAAAATTGCTCATGTATAATGGTATTTTCTAAGGGTACAGCTGCTCTTTTAACTTGCTAGATAAAGACCTGTGCTTGGGGAGCTTAAGGTTATGATTTCAAATCCCAGTCTCCAAGATTCATGGATACTGTTGGCTGAAAACAATGGCGTCTGTATGTGTACAGCCATGGATCATTACAGCACAAGTCAATTAGCCTTTTGTGATGCTCCATCACCCTGTGAAATAATTTTATGAATACTTAAGGGGATACTGCAAAAGGATGGCACTGAGAACCAACACTACAGAAAGGGTAAGTGTAGTGCAATAACCAGCTTTTCCACAAGCCCCCAAGTACCTCTGTGTTTACAGATACCTGAACTCTTCTAAGCCTGTCTGGTCTCTCCTGAAAAGTATAACAATTAACCTTTACTTATCACAAACCATGAAAAACAATTGAAGCTACTCCAAGGCTACATGTCTTTTTTGATCTGTCTGCTGATGCCTGCAATGATATGCATTATGTGCAAGTGAAGATGACTAGCACTGAGGTCCCTGATTAAAATGTGATTCTATCAGTCCTGATTTGTCTAAGCAGTGACACACAGGTTGTCATCTAAATTAACATATGACACATCACAACTATAATATTAGTATAAGATGTTGTCCATTAATTCCATAGTATCTCCCTTTTACTCATGATACGGTGTGAAATAGCAAAAGCTTGCCAGGAGAATAATTCATATCACCAGCATTTTGTAGATGGTTGTCCACTTTTTCCACCAAAATCTGTTTGTCCCAAAGTCTTAATTTAGCTTGGATTCACCTAAGAGTGTAAGGATCCAGAGGACTGGAACCTAGGTCTGTAGGTGACCAACATGTCCATGCCACAGCAGCTATGGCACACCTTTAATCCATGGCCTAGAAATGCTGGGGAACTAAGCACCACGAGAAGTGCTGCCATGGGGGTCCCGATTGGCTGCACTGCCTATGAATGCTGATTGGTCCAGGTGCACTATTTAAACATGAAGGGAGTTAGAGGAAGCTGTCTGTGCAACCTGACAGTATATGACCTGTTGGTACAACAGACCCTGCTCTTGTTCTCTGACTCTGATCCCTGGCTAGTCTCCTGATTCCTGACTCTGGCTCTGACCCTTGCCTTGACTCCTGCTCTGACCCCCTAAGCCAGACTCCTGGTCAGACTCCCCATATCCTGATGTCCTTTCAGTGAAATCAGTTGGTCGCTCAAGGTCTGTGACCTTTGCTTGCTCCTTTTGACTACAGAGTAGGGTGACCAGATGTCCTGATTTTATAGGGACAGTCCCGTTTTTTTGGGTCTTTCTCTGATATAGGCCCCTCTTACCCCCGCCCCCCCACCCACTGTTCCAATTTTTCACACTTGCTGTCTGGTCATGCTACTACAGAGCCAACAGAAACCTCTCTTGGTGAGCAGTAAATCTAATATAAGACATTCACTGCAATACTTAGTTCATATGATTGTGAGCCTAAAGAGAAAACGTAAGCCTTAATTTCCCATATCCGGGCTCTTGCTGGGTTTTGGTTTTTTGGTTTTTTTTAATGCCATAATCTTCACATTATTTTAATGTAGCTTTTTATGTATGAATTTCCTTCTCTTTTTTAAAAAAAAATCTATGGAAATCTTTGAGAGCTGAGAATTTCCTTGGAACAAAAAGTCAATAGAGACTAAATGAAGTAGATGTAGTATATAGTGACATTAAACATGGTTCCTCACGACATGCTTGTGGGAAACGTAATAAATATGGATTAGATGGAAATGTTATATCAGGGGGATGAATACACAGCTAGCTTTAAAAAAAAATCAAGGATTTAGGGCTAAATACTGTTTGGTTTAATAGTACCAGTAAAGTCAAATGCATAGTCCCATTGACCATAGTGCCAGGTGGGATTTCAGATCCAATACTTCAACAGCTTGGAGGATGTAATGGAAAGTACACTGACTGTGCAGAGGATCTGAAGCTGGGAGGATTGCAAATACCCTGTAGAACAGGAGTAAGATACAATACAATCATGATAAATTTCAGAAATGGGCAATATATATATATGTATCTTTAGCTGTTTACTAATACTAGCTTAGATTATTAAAACTGAAATGTCATACTTATTTTTACCATTTATGTTTTCTATTTACTTTCTGCATTCCACAGAGCTTGAATAATAAAACTAGATGAATTTACCAATAGTCCCTTTCACTTCTCATTCACTAGCACACTTTGACTTTGCTTGGATTGCAAATGTCTGCAGGGGAATACTGCATTATTTAAAATTAATGTAAAATTGGATTCAAAATTAACAAAGACATTTTACGTTAAATATGAGCAGCAAAGGAAAAGTGTGGTTTTGGACCACTTTTTGCTGCTTTATGATCCTCCAAGAAAGCCCCCCGGCCCCCACACTTGTTGTTTGCAAAACAAATTTAGGTCTTGTCTACTGTTTTTTTTGTGGAAGACTCTATGGATGACTGGAGATTTAGTAGATTTATGAAATCCTAGATACCAAAGAAGTGAAACAATCTAGAGCAAAGTAGTCTTTAGATAGGATTGGTAAGTCTTTGTTTTGTTAATTATTTAACTCAAACACCTTATGTACAATTGAAACCAAAACCTCTTTGGTAAACATTCAGTATTCTTATACCTTCAGTTAAAGACTAAGAAATCTCACAGTTCACTTTATTTTTTCTCCAGTTGAGACCTGCAGCAAAAACTGAGAAGACAGGACTTGCTATTCTTGACATCTAAGGTAAAAAGTGAGTGGGAGGGAGGGAAATGACGACAAAGCCACCTAAAAACCCAACAGTAACAACAAGTAATTCAGCCCTACTTTATATATCATTTAAAAGTCAAAGAGGCATTGGCCTAATTTTCCCCCATTTTGTAGTTGCCTTTTAATGTTAAAAACTAGACCAGGTTGTAATTTTTTGCTGAAAAAAACACAACCCCAACCCCAGCCTCCACCCCATTTTTCCACCAGCAGGAGAGTGAATTTGTGTGGGGGGGTGGAGGGTGAGAAAACCTGGATTTGTGCTGGAAATGGCCCACCTGTTGATCACTTTAGATAAGCTATTACCAGCAGGACAGTGGGGTGGGAGGAGGTATTGTTTCATATTCTCTGTGTGTATATAAAGTCTGCTGCAGTTTCCACGGTATGCATCTGATGAAGTGAGCTGTAGCTCACGAAAGCTCATGCTCAAATAAATTGGTTAGTCTCTAAGGTGCCACAAGTACTCCTTTTCTTAGAACAAAATGTGTGTGTTGGGGGGGGGGGGACATTTCTGGTCCATTTTTACTTAGTATGACAAAAGTACAAACACTAACACTTTTTTAAAAAACTTTTTTTTCACACTTTTCCAATGTGGGGGAAGTATATAAATGAGAGATTTATTTCCCTCACTGGTTTTTTTTACTTTTTTGACATTGGGAAAGCATGAAAAGTTTGTTTTTTATAACTTTTTTCAAAATAACTGTTAAAGAAAGTAACACTCAGATTTCACTCAGCTGAATAAAATCACAATAAATCGTATCTCATGGGTAGTGTAAAATTGTTCACTAGTTAATATGGTAACCCCTGTTAAATAGAGAAATCTATTACTATATATTTCTCTTAACAAAATCTCACTGTTGTAGTGATTATTTTGTCTCTTAACATTTACATGGCAAGGATCTGCAAACCTGCTAAAATGTCCGATAATGGTTATATATATAAACAGTATCACCCCTCAATTTTTACATTGAAATAAGAACAGCAGAAAAAAGAAAACATGGAGCAGGGAATATTTAAATAACTGGAAGAAAAGGGCAAAGTGAAAATGTTTGGTTTGAGGGGACTCCATAAGAAAATCAAAACAACACAAAACTAAAATTTTTCATTTGGTTTCAAACTTTGTCAAATCAAACTTTTTTGTAGAAAAACTTTGAATGAAAACATTTAATTCAAAGTCTCCCCTGCCCCAGGGAACCTCCCCCCCCCCCCTTTTTTTAAACCAACATTTTAGGCTTAGCTTAACCTGTACTTGACATTATCTGATTAACTATGAGTTGGAAATGAGACATTACCATTAAAAAGCCTAATGCTATATTGGTTGTATAATGTGAGTATTACGTAGTAAAACAGGCAAGGTAACTTAGATTCTATTTTCAATGCCATATTCTGTTGTCGGCCCTATATTTGAACATGACTTCAGTAAATTGGAGAGAATTGAGAAGATGGCAATAAATGCTAAAACGTTTGAAAAGTAAGACCAAAAAGAAGGGCTAAAGATGCCCTACATGGGACATCAGCAGTGTTGGACCCTTTAGATCCCTACTGCATGTACTGCTGCCATTTTGTTTAAGAGTAACTGATAACACTCGCTGGTTGTCATCCTCTGTGTAGACCAGTACCACAGGGAATGAGACATGTGGGTTTCACAGATATTTGCTGACAGCAGAAGAATGGCAAGATTCAGGAATTTGGGGTTCCATTCTTGGCTCTGAAAGAGAAGTGTTCTCTAGTGAGCACAGTCTCCATTCCCCCCAAGCTGGACCCATTTTGCATAGTCATCCTCAGCTGGTCCCTGTCCCAGTCCTGTCTCTTCCCCACCTGTTTTTGTCCCAATTCCATTTTCCTTCACTCTGTCTCCACTCCTCAGGCTTCTCATCCTAGTCCCAGCCTCCTTGCCCAACCATCCCTGTATTCTCCCTGCAGACGTTTGCTTCTCCTCCATTCACCCATTCCCAGTTCTCCCAGTCTACTCCTGTCCCTCCACCCTAGTCTCACTTTTGTCCCCCCTGCATTCTAATCAGATGGCTTCTTCTTTCATGCTGCATAGGTGTCAGTAGGCAGGGTCATTGGGAGCACAGGAGACACAAGCTCTCTGCTCTCAGTTCCAATGCCTGGCTCCACCCAGACTTGAGCATGCTCAGTCTGTCAATGGGGATGGTGCATATGCCATCTGGTCAACACTAGGAGCTAAGAGAGGCTGAATCAAGCTCACTGAGGACCGATTCTTTGGAGAATTTACCTGCTAAGTTCTAGAAAGTATCTATTGAACATGTGTGATTTGGAATTTTTCAAAAGCTTATAACTTGGCTAAATCTGGGCAGACTTTCACAGGAATGACAAAAGATACAATCTTAACATCAAAGCCACCCCTTTGCCAAACTTCAAATGCGCATTCCAAAAAGGGGGGAGGAGGTAATTTCAAAGAAAAGGTCTCAAATTTTTTTTTAATACAGTATGGATGAAACAATGTGTTTGTTTTTCCTTAGCTTTATTCTCAGAAATGGCTGAACTATTTTGGCTGAAAATCTCCAAAACACTCAACCTGAGGCAGATACCCACCATGGACAACTGGAGCCCAAATGATTGAAGTTTTGGCAAAGTTCTGGGAAGTTTTGGACAACCCTAATAGGCAGTTGTGACGTTCTATACCTCGGGGGAACACTGAGCACCCTCATGTTCATCCTTATAAAATGATTGTGTGGTATCCAAAGCAAAGTTTGTCATGTCGGGTGTCTTCAGAAGGCTCATGATGCACTGAGCATTGTTGTTATAGTAATGTTATAGGTTGTAATTTCATGTATATAGTTATGAGGCTGAAAATGTGTCGTCATGGCTTACAACAAGCCCAGATAACTCTCCAAGAGCAGAGGGGCAGTTCATACCTCATCAGGGCATGTGTGGGACAAATCCAGCCCAGCTAATACAGGAACAAAAGACACTGGACCAGGCAACAACAAAGGATCTGTTGGACTCTCGAATGAGTCATCCCCCTTCCTTGGTCAGTTTGGGACTGCAGTGAGGTAATGCTCACCTGACTCCGAAGAGGGTGGGGGGGCAAAGCCAAGAGGGAAGAAAGAACATGATAAAAAGGGGAGACATTTGCCATGCTCTTCCTCTCTTCAAACTACATCTACAGACACCACCACCATCAAGTGACTGAAGCGTTGATCAAAGGGGAAAGCCTGGATGAAGGGCAACCAGCCACTCTGTGGTGAGAAGCATCTAAGTTTGTAAGGGCATCGAAAGTGTTAAGATCCATTTAGAATGTGTTTTGCTTTTATTTCATTTGACCAAATCTGACTTGTTATGCTCTGACTTATAATCACTTAAAATCTGTCTTTGTAGTTGATAAATCTGTTTGTTTGTTCTACCTGAAGCAGTGCATTTAGTTTGAAGCATGTCAGACTCCTTTTGGGATAACAAGCCTGGTACACATCAATTTCCTTGTTAAACTGACAAACTCATATAAGCTTGCAGCATCCAGCGGGCATAACTGGACTTTGCAAGATGGAGGTTCCTAGGGTTGTGTCTAGGACTGGGGATATTGGCTAGTGTCATTCGGTTGCACAATCCAAGGAGAAGCTTACATACAAGAGGCTGTGCATGAACAGCCCAGGAGTGGGGGTTCTCACAGCAGAGTAGGGTACGGCTGGCTCCGAGAGTCAAGGATTGGAGTGACCTAGCAGATTACTGGTCCAGATAACACCAGGGTAACGTCACAGCACTACTACCAGCTCTGCATTTAGCATAATCTGTCATAATTCTTTTCCCTGAATTCATACAAAAATCTAAGGCAGGATTCATTCCTATTACAAGGAAACATTACAAAGTGAAATCTCAGTTCACAGCTAAGGAAAAACGGTAAGTTAGATATCAGGAATGGCTTCTTATAGAGAATAATCAATATGTGGAACCAAGCTGCTAAACAAAATAGTTAAGATGGATAAAATAACTTAAGGATATGGAAATTGTGCTATATCTAGATATTCTTGCTGAGAGGCAGAATAAATCTGCTTTGAGACAGCAGATTGATCAGATGACTTACTAATGATTGCAGCCATAATATTTCTATTATGGAAGATCTAGAGAAGTGAGCAATTCATGATTGACTTTTTGGCTTATGTCTTTATATTGATGCTTATCTATCATGAAAAATTAGGAGGTGTCTCTACATTAGAGGAGTATGGTATGTTACTTCAGGGTTGTCAAGGCACTGGGGTATCACATTTTCTGAACCACCTTCATAATTATATCAAAATTCTAGATTATGGACCTTCTGGGGGCAGGGACTGCCTCTGTATTTTTTTTTTCTACAGCATCTAGTAAAATGGGTTCTTCATTCTTGTTTGTGGTTCTTAGGCACTACTGTACTAGAAATAATAAATACCTCTGTCTTCCTTTCTCATTTACCAATCAAATATCACATTGTGAGCCAGATCATTACCTAATGTAAATCAACATAGCTCCTTTGACTTCAATAGAGGTATGACAATTTACAGCCTCTGAGAATCTGATCCTGTATTTCCATACAGGAATGAATTGGATTTATAAGAGCTATAGTTTTTGTAATCTAGCAGCTGCACATAAGTTGCGTGGGGTGGGGGAGAGACTTTGTTACAGAGCATCTGAGGAAGAAGAGAATTATATCACTGGCCTATGTAGATAAATAAGAAGGCATGCTACCAGTGAATTATTTTGCAAATGTACTGACATGTTTTCTCTGGTATGATTCCTACCCACTTCCCCTGATTGGAGGATATTTGTAAAAGATTGAACTTAATTATGAAAATACTAATATGTAGCTCCTTCAAATATTTTAAGACTTCTGAATCTATCACCACAAATTGATAGAGAGAACCTTTGTGCAACTTTATGGGCCTGATCCTCCATTGATCTATCCCTTCTGTAGTCATTTGCACCTGTGCAAAGCCTCTGTAAAATGCTATCATTCCAATCTGATAACATTTTTATACCTACTTTGTACACTTGGCAGTGACTACACAAGGCATAAACCAGTAGGAAATCAGGTCTAGTGTACCTGTTTTCTTGCATTATTCATGTGTTTGTGTATATACTGATATGGTTACTGTTTCAAGGCAAAAAAACCTTTGGAATCAGGGTTGTAAATATAAGTTATTTAAGGGTGGGGGGACCTCTCCTCTTCCTTCCTTCTGTACCTTTCCCTTACTTCCTCTGCTTCCTTTAGTTTTCTTTCTCTCCCTTCCTCTGTTGATCTTACCATTCTCTTCTTCTCTCCTCCCCACACCCATTGCTGCCCTTCTCCTGCTCCTTCACTTCCCAGTCACGCAGAAAAATTCCGAAAATGAAATCTTGCTTCCATGTAACAGAAAAAGCCCTTTTATTTAGGGCCAGTAATCATAATCAAGAGGACTAACTGAGGAGTAAAGTAAAGCTCAGTATGAGTATGGGGTAGAGATTTAAAATAATCTAGGTATGGCCCTTAGGAAGAATACAAGGAAAAATGAACTTGTTGCCTCAGTTTTCAAAAAGGATGACCATATAGATCATGGAGACAACGGCAGGATAACAAATGGGAATGGGTGTGTAGAAATAGAAATTACTACATCCAAGGTAGAAGCAAAACTTAGTGCACTAAAACTGTGGGGATTTGATAATCTCCATCCCGGAACACTGAAAGACCTGGCCTCTAGAATTGCATGTCCAACAGGAAGGATTTTTAATAAAAATATCAAATGGGGGTTGTGGTACCAGATGACAGGAGATCAGCAAATGTAGTACTACCTTTATATAAGGGGGTGGGGTGAAGTGATCTGGGCCACTACAGACATGTTAGTCAGACCCTAATAGTATGCAAGGCTTTAGAACAAATTTGGAAGGAAAAAATAAAGCCATGGAAGTAAACAGAAAATAGGATAAAAAGCAAACATTGTTTAAACACAAGTAAATCATGGCAGACTAACCTGATATTTTTTTATAAGATAACTGAATATTTAAGCAAGGTAAATGAAGTAGATCTAACCTGTCTGGATTTTAGTCAAGTATTTGGTATGGTATCACATGGGAAAACTTAGTTAAACTGGAGAAGGTGGGGATTAGTACAAGAATTGTAAGGTAGATAAGGAACTGGCTAAAGGAGAGTCAACAACAACAGGCTGTGCTGAATGGGCACCTATTGGGCTGGGGGAAAGTTACTAATGGAGTTTCTCGATGACTGGTCTTGGGACCGATCTTATTTAATATTTTAAATAATGACCTTGGCAAAAAAGTAGGCATGTACTAATGAAATTTGCTGATGGCACAAAGTTGGGAGGCAGTGTCAATACCGAGGAGGATTGCAATACTACATATGAGGAATTGGATAATCTTGAGGACTGGAGTAGTAGAAATGGGATGAAATTTAATAGTACAAAATGCAAAGTCATGCATTTAGGGACAAATAACAAGAATTTCTGCTACCATCCAGGGGCTCATCAGTTGGAAACAACAGAAGTTAAAGACCTGGGTGTATTAGTTGATCACAGGATGACTATGAATCACAAATGTAATGAAGCTATGAAATAGACAAGTAAGATCGTGGGATATATCAGGTGAGATGTTTCCAGTAGAAATAGGAAAGTATTAATGTCATTGTACAAAGCATTAACAAGTATGACCTCATCTGTGTGCAATTCTGGTCACCCATGTTCAAGAAAGATGCACTCAAACTGGAACAGGTGCAAAGACAGGCTGCTAGGATGATCAGGGCAATGGACAGCCTCTTTTCTGGGAGGAGACTATAAGAGCTTGAATTATTTAGCCTAGCAAAAAGAAGGACGAGAGGGGATAGGATTGCTCTCTATAAATATATCAGGTGGGTAAACTCCAGAAAGGAAGAAGAGCTGTTTAAGCTAAAGGACAATGTTGACCTAAGAACAAATGGGTAGAAACTGGCCATGAGTAAATTGAAGTTGGAGATTGGAAAAAGGGTTTCTAACCCTCAAAGGGGTGAGGTTCTGGAATAGCCTTCCAATAGGAGCTGTAGGGGCAAACAACATAACTAGTTTTAAGATGGAGCTTGATATATTTATGTTTTGGAAATACAATGGGGTTGCCTGCAATAGCAGGGGACTGGAAACAAGGACCCAGGAGGTGCCGTCCAATCTTATATTCCTATGATGTAACCTCATTTACAGGGAGAACTGGATGGCTGAAAATGCGTGAAACAAAAAGGAGGAACGTTTCACTTGTGCCCTCACCTCCAATTAATATGTACATTAGAATTTGTTTTAAATATAAAGTACAGACCCTGGGGAGGAGGCCATTAAGCTGCCTACCCAGAAGACAACTGAAAGTAAGTGGAGCAACCCAGGCCAATGTAGAATAAGAGGTTTCTGCAAATGACAGAGAAGAAACTGTTTGGCTTCCTCATCCGCTTTTAGGAACATGTGGTGTTTTACTTGACTCATCCCTAAAGAAAACTTTTGTATTCATGTGTGCACTCAAACATAATACATTGGCTATGAGAAGTCTCCAGTCACATAGATGTTTAGCAGCTACAGTTTTACATAATCTGGCCTTGTTCAACTCTGTGGGTGTGTGGCAGGTTTTTCTTTGAACCATAATCAGTTATTTTCCAGATTGTAAGATCCTCGAAGCCCAAATACAAATGGGAATGAAATTAATAGTGGTGCCATATCAGTATATCTAGTGCCAAATGGCTGGGTCAGGGAGCATTGTGATACATGCATACCTTTTGTCCTATTGAACTGAATCTGCTCCTGGACCTCCTTCTCTGGATGGTGCCATCTTATAAGAAATACATCATCATCATCAGAGTGCTTTGTTCCAGTAATGTATTACACTAATACATCTGTTGCTTTAATGATATATTAGTGTAATACATTATCAGAGTGAAGCATACCAGTGATATATTACTTAAAAGGTGATGCCATTCAGGAATGAAAGGATTCATGGGCATAGTCAATGTAATTAGAAGATAAAAGCCAGGATGCAGCACCATGGAAATGCTTTCTTGGAACCAGGGAGAAATACCAGCATTATGTTAGCCTCTTTTGGTGCCATAGCACCAGATTTGTAAAACTGTGGTTATTATATCTCATAACCCTTTTAAATATACTAAGAGCAACTACCATGAATCATTCTGAAGTATACAGTTACATTATTTTTGCTGTACAGTAGTACAGTACTTTATTTCATATGGTTCTAGGTAACTAACATTAACCTCCAGATATATGCCTATCTCACTACAATAATCTGGACTCGATTTTTTTTTTACTCATTATTTATTGTCTCTTCTCAAATATTTTCTGTTGCTTGACAATTGAACTTGAGCGTATCATTAACTGTAGGTCTCTTTAATCTTAACCTCCATTCTGCAGAAAAGGACCTGGGGATTACAGTGGACGAGAGGCTGCATATGAGTCAACAGTGTGCCCTTGTTGTCAAGAAGGCTAATAGCATATTGGGCTGCATTAGTAAGAGCATTGCCAGCAGATCGAGGGACGTTATTATTCGGCACTGGTGAGGCCACATCTGGAGTATTGCATCCAGTTTTGGGTCCCCCATTACAGAAAGGTTGTGCACAAATTGGAGAGAGTCCAGCAGAGGGCAAGGAAAATGATTAGGGGACTGGGGCACATGCTTTATGAGGAGAGGCTGAGGGAACTGGGGTTATTTAGTCTGCAGAAGAGAAGAGTGAGGGGGGATTTGATAGCAGCCATCAACAACCTGAAGGGGGTTCCAAAGAGGATGGAGCTAGGCTGTTCTCATGTTATCAGATGACAGAACAAGGAGCAGTGGTCTCAAGTTGCAGTGTGGGAGGTTTAGGTTGGATATTAGGAAAAACTAATTCACTAGAAGGATGGTGAAGCACTGGAATGGGTTACTTAGGGAAGTGCTGGAATCTCCATCCTTAAAGGTTTTTAAGGCCTGGCTTGACAAAGCCCTGGCTGGGATGATTTAGCTGGGGTTGGTCCTGCTTTGAGCAGGGGGTTGGACTAGATGACCTCCTGAGGTCTCTTCCAACCCTAATCTTCTATGATTCTATGATTTTCTCCACTATCACAAAGCTTTTTTGCATTTTTTAACCTCTGCAGGACAGTCAGCCTGGTTTACATTAATTAGCATAATCCACAAAACAAACATTTCTAAACAACTTCCCGACATCATAGCAAAAAAAAAAAGTCCTTGTTCTTTTCTGTTGTTTCTATTTCCCAAAAAGTATGGCTATTTAAGGAAGGTGAGAGAGACAATAAAAGCTCAGAATTCTAACCCTTCTCCTCCTCATCCCTAAAATGATTTTGATCCAGTCTAAGGAAACATGTTGATGTGGGGGAGGATCACAAGAGCCATATTTCCATCAAGCAGTAGTTTAACTAATGCATAAGCACCAATTCATATTTATTTTCTCTTTCTTCCAAATGCATTGACAAAACTGGAAGTGGGGACTTTGCATTAACCTCTACCTAGGTATTTCCCAGGAAATTCACTTAACATTTATTGTACCAGAAGTCCATTCTTGTCTAGCATATTTTCAGTATAGTCCTTTGAACTCCCAGGTCTCTCATCTATCACATCTGCCCCACAGAGAGGTTATACAATCCTGATCCACAACAAAACATAAACCATTCATTTAGTACAATGGACCCCAAAGATACTTGAGCTTAATTCAATAAGGTCTCCCAAGGATGTCACAGGACATTGCCATATCGGTCTCATTTTATGTTATCTTGAAAATTAGCGACTTTAAGGAATAGATTCTGCCCTCACTTCAGTCTTGATCCAAAAACCACTGAAGTCAATGATTCTGTGCATTCATTTCAATGAGCTTTGGATCAGGTCCCTGTACTAGCGCATGTCAAAAGAGCTCCATCAAAGTCAATAGAGATATCCTAGTGTGAAGCTGTCATGAGTGAGGGGAGAATTAGGCACTAAGGTCCAGATATACAAAGAGTGATTTAGCCTAGATTTAGGGGGAAGATTATAAGGGGGAAGTCCTCTTCACTTCCATACATTCAGTGTGGGGATAAGTGGCCTCTGAGCTTACTTATTGGATTGGGTCCTGCAGGCAATATAGGCTTTCCTTACCTTCCCCAATTTTAGGATTATACTGGGGTTTAGGCATAATTTAGGTATCCGACCATCCGCTTAAGGCTGCAGTATGCATGCTCAGAGGCAGAAACCTGCAGCACCTACATCCCTTTGTGGATCTGGGCCTAAGATTGAAATCCTGGGCCCCCTGAAGTCAACAGAAGTTTTGCAATTGGTTCCAATGGTGACAAGATTTTACTCTAATTGATAGAGGATGGTGTTTCTTTTTCTCGTCT
This sequence comes from Caretta caretta, assembly GCF_965140235.1. NCBI lineage: Eukaryota > Metazoa > Chordata > Testudines > Cheloniidae > Caretta > Caretta caretta. Next base: position 65,497,300 of record NC_134209.1, on the reverse strand, counting down.
TTTTTTTAAGGGGTAGGGGCATTTAGATGGGCTCAGCAAGATGGCAGATGTACAGCATTGTAGTAACCTTTGTGCAAAGTATGCTTTGTGTGCTATCATTTGAAAATTCATAATTTGCTGGTCAATATTGTCCTGATAAATTGTGTTGCAACATTGTACATAAAGTTATAAGATTCCATTCTATGGTGTTATTAACACGTTTCAAACCACAGCCCTGCCCAGATAGAAGTTGGCCAACATGTCTGTCTCAAACAAAAGAATGTGTGCCCTGCTTAATTTGCTATTAAGCAATAAACAGAGTGATCAAGCACAAAGGAAGTTCTAACAGGTGGGGAAACCAGCAGGAGATACTCTCCCCTGTAGACTTTTTGTCTCCTGAATCTCAGTTGGAAATGTTTGCTAAGAGGGGGACTGACACTATAAAAATGAGACAAACACCTCAAGGCACCCCTCCTCCTCTCTGACTCTCTGTCCATTGATTGACTGCACCATAAGGAACAAAGGAAGCAGTCATTCCACAAAAGAAGGTGTCCTGACTAAGAAGTTTGGCTAGTAAAAATGTTAAGAGCATGTGGTGAGAGAAACTATGTTTTGAATTTAACATAGATTGTTACATTATATCTTTATTTTTCTCATAACAATTTCTGACTTTTATGCCTTATTACTTGTTTTCACTTAAAATCTATCTCTTTGTAGTTAATTAGTTAATAAACTTTTTTTATTGTTTGATCTAAACCAACGTTTACACTGAACTGTACGGGATAGCAGGCTTTGTGCATATTATTTCTATTACTGAAATGACAGACTTAATATGAGCTTATATTGTCCTGGAGAGAACGGGGTAGTACACAGGGTTGCCAATATTGTACAGTATTTCAAAAATAAGGGACTGTTTTCTTAGCACCCCCAGCCCACTTCTCCTCCCGATGGTGGTATTAATTATTATTTATTAATTTATAGAATAATAAGCCATACTCACCTACATTTGGCATGGGATATTTCTTGCTGCTTTTTGCAGCATTCAGCAACTCCTGATCTTGATATACAGAGATGAAAAAATAAGGGACATCCCTTATAATAAGGGACTGTTGGCAACCCTATCAGTTCAAGACATACATTTCTGGGGGGAAATGTGGGACTGGGAGTGTGCTGGGATCACCCTGCTGTATAATTCAGGCAGGTAAAAGCCTGGGTGTGAGTGGCAGGCTTCAAGTACATACAGGCATAACTGGGAGTGACTTGCATGCCGGAAGCTGTTTGTGAGCAATCCAGCCTGGAAGCTACAGCAGCAAAGCATGCCCCAGGTTGGAGGGCAGGGGTGACACAGCTACTCACTTGTCTAGATTGTACCCCGGGTATATCAGAGGGGGTGTTTCTTTCTCTTTTTTTTTAAGGGGTAGGGTCATTCAGATGGGCTAGGCAAGATGGCAGATATACAGTAGCTGTGCTGTGGCTTATAGTATTGCCAAACCTCCCGGGTAGGGCTGGAGTCTCCTGGAATCGGCATTGATTTCCCGGTGACTATTGAAAGCAATCTTGGAGATTTTAATAGGCTATTTTAAGAAAATGACATTACCTCATGTTAGGGAAAAATAACCTCCCAGAATAGCTTCAGTTAGAGGTGGCAACCCTAGTGGCTCATAGACGTTGCCTTCTACTAGCACCAGTGGGTGCTCGATCCCACTCTGCCCCTGACCCCGCCCTGACTCCACCCCTGCCCTGCCCCCTCCTGTCCCCATTCCAACCCCTTCCCCAAAGTCCCCGCCCCAACTCCACCCCTCCCTGCCCCTATTCCAACTCCTTCCCCAAATCCCCGCCCTGGCCCCACCTCTTCCCCACCTCCTCCCCTGAGCCCGCCATGTTCCTGCTCCTCCCCTCTCCCTCCCGGAGCTTGCTACAGCTGTTTGGCGGTGGCAAGCGCTGAGAGGTAGGTGGAGAAGTGGGGATGCGGCGCGCTCAGAGGAGGTGAGGTGGGGTGGGGCGGGGAGCTTGGCTGCCGGTGGGTGCAGAGCACCCACTAATTTTTCCCCGTGGGTGCTCCAGCCCCGGAGCACCTACGGAGTCGGCACCTATGTAGTGGCTTAGCTTTTGTTTCATCACTTCCAGTTTGTTGTCTCTTACAGAAATAGGGTCTCTTCAGATTTCTAGGCCTGAAAAAGAATGGGCAGGGATCCCTTTTGGCACCTACATTTGGAGGAGTGTGGCTTACAAAATAGGATTTGGCCAAGGAGAGGCTGTGTGGAAAAATAACTCCACCAAATGAGTGGTGAGTTCTGATATTGCTTTCCTCCTCTAGACCTTCAGACACATCATGCTGACCTAGGTGCATTAAATAACTGCATAAAATATTTGTGTGCTCTGTCTCATCAGGTTTTTCTACTATGCTGGAAAGAATGATCTGCAGCAAAGGCTTTTTTAAGCCTGCTGGAACTGTGCGTAGCATTTCAGGCAGTGCCATCTCTAATTGCTGATGTGGTATCCGTCCCTGATCTGTTAACAAATAGTTCTCGGGTGATATTTGCAAAGTAGCTAGCCTCCACTTAAAGACTAGATGATCTCCAAAGGGCTATGATAGTCAGTAAAAGATTTACAAGACTGGAATAAGAATTCAGAGAATTGGTAGCTATATCTGGAATACTGAAAACAGTTTAGATTTGAGATTATGGCTTGTCAAAAAGTTATAGTCAAAACTGTTTGATGGAAAATTGGGGTTTTGACTAGCAAAAAATGTAGTTTGCTTTCTGCAGAAAATGTAGATTATTTTTTGTCAAAAAAACAAATGAACAGCCAAAAATGGAAAAGATTGGTTTTGGCCAAAACAAATTTGGAGCTGAAGCCCAGCCCATAGAGGAAAATGAGGGCATAAGGCACCCAAACAACAACTCCTAGAGGCACCATGGAGGTATTTCCAAATTGATATTTTCAGTTTTTGATTTATTTTTTCACCAGAAAGCTGAAATGGTCCATGGAGTGAGAGGGCATTCTGATCAGTTCTACTTAAAACTCTTCCCAGAGATTCTTAAAGACCTAAAAGTATATAAAGAACACATGAAGGAAATGGAGAAGAGGTTAATCATCCAAAATGTAAAGATTGTTCTGCTCAAAGAGAGGCTAACATGAGAAGAGCTAGAGATTGTTCATGCAAACTAAGAATTTGAAATCATCTAGCATTTGGGGACACATATCATGTGTCATTGCAGGATACCTCATTTGGACACACAGACCAATTTAGAAGAAGTGGAGGAAGAACAATTATTATTATTTTTTCTGCTTTCTGGATGCACAGTAATATCTTAGCAGCAGCAAGACCAGCTGCTGGCGTATGGCTAATGAGTCCCACATTTCCCTCTGCAGACTACACCACAGCATTGTTAAGGAAGTGTGTATGTGTATTTCCTTTCTATATGGATCGCCTAACACATTTGTGCATTGGTAACATTGTGCTGCTATGAAAAATTTTAATCAGTGTAAATTATGAGGAGAAGGTATGAACTTGCAGAAATCACTTTCCTTTTTCAGGGTTAAAAGCAGAAATTTGCACACAGTATATGTTCATTAAAAAGGTAATTAAAATATTAAAACTAAAACAAGTAATGACAGTTGTAAATTTTTTTCGGTCTTAAACTGAGTTAGCTGGCACCTTTAGTGTTTGTTTTTTATTATTATTGTCATCGTTGTTTTAGCATGAGTCCTTCGATTCAAAACCTAAAATGAATGCAGGTCTCCAGCTTTTTATTTTACCCCTTTCCTCGCTGCTGCCATTGAAAGGTTCATGTGTTTTAGCAACTGTTCCCTGTGGCTTGTTGGGACATAGCAGGTTTGGTTAGCAACACTTATAAAAACAAGTTGTGAGGAAGAGTCTTGGGGTGGGAATCATGAGCAGACCACCATGCAGCAGTTAAATAGTTACTAGTGTTGGCCTTTTATGCAATTATGACTGGCTTAAAAATTGGCTTAAAATGAATGGAGAAAATTTACACCTCTCTAAAAGCCTGAGTCTGATCTCACACAGGCTGGTGTAAAAGAGGAGCAACTTCACTGAAATCAGTAGAGTTACACAGGTATACATGTGGCCTAAGTGAAAGACGTATTAGGTCACTTATTGCATCAGTCCAGTTAAAGATTCAACATGACATCAAGTTGCTGGTGAAACTACTATTTTTAGTTTGGGGGGGTGGGGGGCATGGAGGGGGGAGTTAGTTGGAACCTTAAATTATGAAAAACCTATTAAAATATGTTAGGAGACCTTAAATCTGTGCACAGAACATACTGTACTATCCTACATCGTTTTCTCCAAAAACTAGCTGTTAAAGTAGCATGAATGGCAATGTTTTAATTAAGCAATAGGAAAAGGTTGGCTACTATACATAGTGGCAGCTTGGAGTGCACAATGAGGCCTGAGTCTCTAGCCTGGCAAGAAAATGACCAGGAAACTTAAATATTTTTTTTAATGGCATTGATGAATTCCTTTAAGTAATACTTTCCAATTAGTGCTAAAAGCTGACATACACTACTGTTTTAATGACACAATAGTTAAAGGCCTGTCTGAAATTCCAATCTAAACCTCTATTTTTAGCGATTCAGCATATGTAACTTTAAGTAACAGAAATAGTCATATAACAGACTGTTTCATACACTTCGAAGAGATTTTCTTTCTTCAGTTGTTTTTATATGGCAAGTCTCTTAAAAAAAAAAAAAAAAAAAGAGAGAGAGAGAAATCCAATAACAAAACCGTGTTAAAATGACCTTAAGAGTCTGAGTTAATTTAGGCTTTTTTTGCTTTTGTTTTTAAGAATGAAATGCACCCAATGTCCTTTATATCTCAGCATAATGGGACATACCCTTAACTACTTTCTTAAAATGCATCCTATTGTGCTTGCTAATTAGAGGATTTATTGCACATTTCACTTTGGCTTGGTGTGCCAAGTTCATTTTTTGGTTTAACTCCACTGTCTTCTGAACGTTTACCTCAGCGCTGGATTTGGCCCTCTGTGTTTAAATCAGACCCTTCACATTGCTTTAAAAGAGACGGTGTGGGTTTTTTAGGTGGAGTTACTCAGTTTATGTAATTACGTTCAGTTAATGGAAGTCATTCCAACCAATACCTTTGCTATATAAATATGACCATGCAGAAAAACTGTTTCAATCATCAGATCAAAGAAAATATAATTTCATTGTGTAATATTCTTTGTAATTAAGAATGCTTTTACTATAAATTTAGTGAGTGGGAGTTAACGTGTTTAATTTAATTCTTCCTTTGGTTATCCCCTACTGTATGCACAGTAGGCACAATATAGGAAAAAGTGTGAGCTGTCTAGCTTTGGCCACGGTGCCAAAATCTGACTGGGGAGCCGTACATTTTTCCACACTGCTCCCACAGTGCTAACACTCAGCAATTTGTCAACACTCCCTGGAATAAAACAAAGCAAGAAGGCACGCCCCTCTTTCACAGCCCATATATGGACTACAGGCTACTCTGAGACTGTTACACTGACTTAAAGGAGCATGCCCAGAGAGAACACTGACATGGACACATGGTGAAGACTGTCAGAGGAACACTGACAAAACCCCCGCAGCTGCCCTTTCTTAAAGGGAAACACATGTGTCTGGCTTATGCCTGCCAGCATTTTGCTAACAGACGTTTATGGGCTCTGGCTCCTGAGTGGAGCAAAGTTAAGGGAAACACACCTAGCAAGTAAGCTAGATATGCTTTTTTTTTTTTTCTTTTTTTTTAAGTTTCCCTTAAATGTACAAAACAAGGGGAAAGAATGGAGAAATGCCTCCAAGAACAAAAATCAGCATTTTAAAAGCTGTGGTTTTGCTATGGGCACAAAATCTCTTCCAACCTGGTGCCAATTATTCTAGAGCAAAATACACCTTTAAGAAAATATTTATTTTTAAATGGCTGTAATTTTTTTAGGCTAACAAATATCATTTACTATTCCTGTACTGTTGGATTTTATTCCTATGCTCATAAAGCCAGTTTACTTTCATCACAAATAAACAAGAAGTGGTCTAAAACCAATAATTCTGCTTTCATGATTTTTTATAGTTGTAAGTCTGATTCCTTTCTTGTGCAGCCTTCTCCTCTGGAAGCCTCTCCTTCACAAGACAAAGGAAAGAGTTTTGAGTTACTCCTTATTCAAGGGGTGAGGGAAGCCTCCATGAGAAATGAAAAAGCAGTAGTGCAAAGTAGGAGTCAGACCAGCATGGGAAGTGTTACTGGAAACACTGGCTTCTTACTTAGTGATTAGTGGTGAAGGGCAGCCTGAGTACTTTGAAAGAGCCAGATACAGGTTTGTAAATATTCATTAAGTCTGTGCTGAGGGAGGTTGTCAGAAGACAACCATCTACTCCAGGATTTTCCTGAGGAACAGGAGTTTGGAGCTAGGATGGCAGGTACCGAGTATCAGAGGGGTAGCTGTGTTAGTCTGTATACACAGAAACAACAGGGAGTCTGGTGGCACCTTAAAGACTAACAGATTTATTCCGGCATAAGCTTTTGTGGGTAAAAAACCCACTTCTTCAGATGCATAGAGTGACAGGTAATAAGTGAGGAAGGGGCAGGTGACAATTATTTTCAATAGTGAAAATAGACCAGCACTTCTAAATGGGATAGGATGGCTGATAAAGGAAAAGATATAAAGAATAAGGGCTAGATTCACATGGGAAACTTAGGTGCCTAACTGCCACTTTAAGCCCCTAAGTCCAACATTGAGGTCCCTGTGGCATTCAGAAAACTACCATTGAGCTGTGCCTAACCCTGCAGGTATCTAAAGTTTGTGTTTCCACTGAGAAAGTCCTCTAGGTGCCTAAATTTCTGCTGATGGGCATGTGCAAAACCACCTAATTCCTAATGCTAACAAGCAGCTCAGTACCTAACCACTGGTTGGCTTCACAAAGTAGGCATTCTCCCTCACAAAGTCCAACAGACCATTCAAGACCTACCCTCTGAAGGTCAGGCCCTATTCTCTGAAAAGACAGACAGGAGACTGCACAGTTTAAAAGACTTGAGGGCCACCTTCAAGTCCCTGGGCATACACACCCCCACTACACACCAGGCACTTCAGGCCGCAGCCTCCTCCACAGTTTTACCAGCAAAACCGACAGGATGGTTCCCAGAGGAGGAATAGGGGCAGCAGGAAGAGGCCGCACGCATCCTCAGGCCAGGTTCTGGCAAACCCAACCCACCTTCCGGCCCCTAACTGCCTTTTGAAGGTGCGGTTGAGGGTGGCGCACCAGAACAAGAACTGGATCTACCCCGTCTCACTTTTTCATCCCGACTGTCTCCTTTCTTCTGTGCATGGTCCCGTGTCACTCCGTCCAATTCTGTGCCATCCCATCCTTCCACCACCCTTCCCCATCCCTCTTCAGGGACCCCTCTCACAAGCAACTCCTTATGCAGGAGGTGCACTCACTCCTTTCGCTAGGGGCAGTAGAAAAGGTTCCTCAGGAGCAGAAGGGCAAGGGTTTCTATTCCCGGTATTTGCTAATACCGAAAGCCAAAGGTGGGCTCAGACCCATCTAGATCTGCAAGAACTCAACAAGTTTGAGAAGAAGCTCAAGTTCTGCATGGTCTCTTTGGTTTCCATTATCCCTTCATTGGATCCAGGAGACTGGTACGCTGCCCTTGACTTGAAGGACGCGTACTTTCACATAGCAATAACTGTCTCACAGAAAATACCTCAGGTTTGTGGTGAACAACACCCACTACCAGTTCAGTCCTCCCATTCAGCCTGTCAGCGGCACCTCAAGTGTTCACCAAGTGCATGGCGGTCATGGCTGCATTCCTGTGCAGGTGGCACGTACAGGTGTTCACGTACCTCGACGAATGGCTCATCAAGGGCCGCTCCAGGTCTCAAGTGGAGGCATAAGTCGACTTCATAAGAATGCTGTTCGACAAACTGGGCCTCCTTCTGAACAAGGGGAAATCAATGCTGTCCCCTGTTCAGTGGATGCAGTTTATAGGGGTAGTACTGGACTTGACACAAGCCAGGGCATACCTCCCGGAAGCAACATTTCGGTCCCTTGGCAACGTCATACGAGATCTCAGGAAGTTCCCCACCATCACAGCAAGGAATTGCCTGAAACTCCTGGGACACATGGCAGCTTGTGCCTGCATAGTACAGCATGCCAGACTCAGACTTTGATCTCTTCAGTCATGGCTAGAGTCAGTGTATCGGCCAGTCCGGGACAGCTGGGACAGGATCATAACCCTGCCTTGGCCGGTACTCAACTCCCTCCTGTGGTGGCTTGACCCACAGGTAGTATGTACAGGGGTCCCTTTCACCAGCCCCCAGTTGTATCTCTCGCTAGTGATGGATGTATCAGCCTTGGGCTGGGGAGTAGTACATTTGGGAGACTTCAGGACACAAGGCCTCTGATCTCAGGTGGAACTTTCTCTCCACATCAATGTCAGAGAGCGGAGAGCAATGCACCTTGCGTGGCAGACTTTCCGAGCCCACTTGACAGGGAGATGTGTATCAGTTATGACAGACAACACCATGGCAATGTTTTATATCAACAAACAGGTGGGTGCACATTCCTCTCCCCTGTGCCAGGAAGCCCTCATACTGTGGGACTTCTGTGTAGAGCATTTGATACACTTGCAAGCATCGTACCTCCCTGGAGTATAGAACAAGTTAGCAGATTATCTCAGCAGGTTGTTCCCCAGCCACAAGTGGTCCCTTTGCCCAGACGTTGCAAACTCAATCTTCCATCACTGCGATTTTCCTCAGATCTGTTCGCCACGCGACGCAACAGGAAGTGCCAGCAGATTTGCTCCTTCCTGAATCACAGCCCAGGCTCCATCGCAGATGCGTTCCTCCTCCCATGGGAGGAGGCTATCTCCTATACACGTGTCTGCCTATCCCTCTTGTTCACAAGATGCTCCTCAAGATACAGAGGGAACAAGCTTTGGTGATATTGATAGCCCCAGCCTGGCCTCACCAGCACTGGTACACATCACTCCTGGAAATGTCCGTGGAAGCTCCAGATACCTTGACGCTCTTCCCGGACATACTAACTTGGGATCACGGTCATCTCCAGCACCTGAACCTTGAGTTGCTGTACCTCATGGCATAAAAGCTCCATGGCTGAACCTGATGGAGCTCTCTTGCTTGGACCCGGTTAGACAAGTCCTCCTTGGCAGTAGAAAGCCCTCCACCAGGGCTACCTACCTTGCCAAGTGGAAGAGATTTTCAATCTGGTCAGCGTAGCATCATTAATCCCTGATGCTTGCCTCTACCAGACTGGACTACCTTCTCCATCTCAAGCAGCAGGGGCTGTCCATGTCGTCAATAAAGGTTCACTTGGCTGCCATCTCTGCCTTCCATCCAGGCGCAGAGGGCCGGTCAGTCTTCGCCAACCCTCTGGTCAGCTGTTTCCTCAAAGGTCTCAACAGGCTATACCCGCAAGTCAGACAGCCAGTCCCAGCTTGGGACCTCAACCTGGTCCTTTCCAGACTGACGGGGCCACCCTTCAAACTGCTGGTGAAGTGCTCCCTGCTTTACCTCTCGTACAAAGTGGCATTTCTGGTGGCTATAACCTCAGCCAGGAGGGTGTCTGAGCTCAAGGCCTAACATCAGAGCCCCCTTACACCATGTTCTACGAGGACAAGGTTCAGCTCAGGCCACATCCAGCTTTCCTCCCGACTCACATCAACCAGGACATCTTCCTCCCAGTGTTCTATCCTAAACCGCACTCAAGCAGTAGGGAGCAGAGGCTTCACTTGCTAGATGTCTGCAGAGCATTAGCCTTTTAAATCGAGAAAACAAGGCTGTTCTGAAAGTCCATCCAACTATTCATGGCTGTGGCAGACAGAATGAAGGGTCTTCCTGTCTCCTCTCAATGAATGTAATCATGGATCACGTCTTGCATCCAAGAGGGCTACACCCTGGCAGGGGTACTTGCCACACCAATCACTGTGCACTCCACCAGGGCACAGGCCTCTTCAACAGCTTTCCTGTCTCAGGTTCTTACCCAGGAAATATGCAGAGCAGCGACGTGGTCCTCCATACACACTTTCACCACACATTATGCAATTACCCAGCAGGCCAGAGAAGACGCGGCCTTTGGTAGAGCGGTACTCCAAACAGTGGACAACTCTGACCCCACCTCTGGAACTTAAGCTTGTGATTCACCTGATTGATTGATTGGAACTGACATGAACAAGCACTCAAAGAAGAAAAAACAATTACTTACCTTATCATAACTGTTGTTCTTCAAGATGTGTTGTTCTTATCCATTCCAATAGCCACCCTCCTTCCCCTCTGTCAGAGTACCCAGCAAGAAGGAATTGAGGGTTGGGTCGGCAGTGCCCTATATTGGGTGCCATGAAGGCACGACTCCAGGGGGCTCCCAGGCCGACCTGACAGATACTGCTAGGGGAAAAATCTTTTGGCTGTCATGCATGTGGCGCGCGCACACCTGATTGGAATGGACATGAAGAACACATCTCGAAGAGCAACAGTTAACGAGCAGGTGAGTAACCGTTTTATCCCTGCCCTGAAGGACTCATATTCTATTCCCTCAGTCTTCCTTCCAACACTTCTCCTGCACACCCTTTATCAACTGAACACTGAGTAGCTTGCTATATTTTTCCTTTTAAATATCAGAAAGAAACTCCCTCTGTTCCTGCTTTAAACCCAGGAATATTTTTCTTCCTTAATTCACCTTCAGCTTGGCACCCTTTACATCTCTCTCCTCCAGCTTTAATTTCCCTTGAAAATCTATCACTGACCTCATCTCCTTTGAACAAAAGCACCCCCAACACCATAAACATGCTGCTCCCCTGCCAAACTCACTTGATGCCACCTGGTCTGTGTACATGCTCTTAGGGGAAAATAAAAGAATGAGACAAAAGGGTTTGTCACACAATTGGCAGATGTGAGTTTTGCATTAGCCAGAGGGCCATCTGACTTAGTCTTAATGACCAGAAGACAGCAAGAAGGGAATACAAAATGTAAAAAATACAACAGCTTTATTTGTTTTCTCATTAGATGTAGTACAATCCAACAACACCCTCATAAATGAGTGTGTGTGTGTGTGTGTGTGTGTGTAAATAAGAGCTTTAACAACACAGTTCTGTCTTGCTCAACCCTACTGCCTCATTAGATGCTTACTCTCTTATTCTGCTGGTCTGGGACCCCCCCTTACCAATCAGTGACTTAAAATATATGACAGGTTTCAGAGGAACAGCCATGTTAGTCTGTATTCGTAAAAAGAAAAGGAGTACTTGTGGCACCTTAGAGACTAACCAATTTATTTGAGCATGAGCTTTCGTGAGCTACAGCTCACTATACGAGCTGTAGCTCACGAAAGCTCATGCTCAGATAAATTGGTTAGTCTCTAAGGTGCCACAAGTACTCCTTTTCTTTTTTAAAATATATGCTGGTAGCTCCTCCCCAATCTGGCCACAGGGTTGTGGAGTACTTTCTTTCCATCCTCTTTCAAACCATCCACTGATTTGACTGGTGCAAAATCCTCCCCAAATGTGTGAAAGGATGGGGACAGAAGCAATCCTGTCCTCAGAAACTCTTCCTGCTTCTGTATCCTCTAATTTCCTCTTCAGAGAAATATACTCTAAAGTTACAAAAATGAAGAGGAGTTTGTTGTTGCAGATGTAAAAAGGAACAAACCAGATGCATGCTTTACTGTTCTGGTAAATCACATTGCTTTCCATTACAGTCCTTCCCCCAAACTTCATGTGTACACTGCCTATTTAGAACAAGATTTTGTAGGGTAGTAGAGGGACAAAAAGCCACACTGCACAGTTCTCCTCCTTAACCTGCCCACATTGCGACTCCAGGTATGGGAGCAGAGGAAGCTGAATAGGGCCATATTCCTGTCTATAAGTGAGAATATATTACTCCTTGCTGAAAGCCACAATTATCTATGTTGAGCAGTACTTTAGGCCAGGAGTAATCCTACTGAAATCAATTGGAAGATGTCATATATGCAGCTTAAGGTACTACTGACTATAAGTAAGGGAATCAGAATCTGGCCTGAATAAATAAGAGAAAACAAATGAAGAAAAACAAGGAGAGCAAAAGACTGAATTGATGCATGTACTTACCAATTAATGTTTGTTTCCATGAAGAAAGAAGGATCCATTCGGTCATGGTGGGCAATATACTCCAGGCAGTTTAAAGCTGGATCCTTTTTGGTAAAAAAAAAAAAAAAAAAAAAAAGAGGATTGCAGAGATGAAGTGGAAATGTGGATCAATAAGAAAGAGAATTTAAATTCAGTTTGGGTGGTGATAGGCATATTTTCTACATGCTTAGATGGTAGTCAAGAATAGGAACCTTCAATTCTATGCTTGGCTCTGTCATGGAAATGCTTTGTGACCTTGGTAAGTCACTGCCTTTTTCTGTGCCTCAGTTTCCCCATATGTCAAATTGGGATAATGGTACTTATCCTTCTTTGTAAAGGACTTTGAGATCTATGGATCAGAAGAGGTAAGTATTCTTATTGAGAAGAAAAGGAAAAAGATCAAATCTTGAGTATGCAGTCTGTCAGGTATAAAATACCAGTACTGTACCTGCTCCCTTTTCAGTTTGTCTTCATTTGTCATGTTGCAGCTTCATTTAGACTGTAAATTCTTCAGAGAAGAATCATCTACCACACTGTGGGCACTGTTTAAATAATAATAATTACTACATTTGTTATCAAGAAGATCATAAACCAACAGGGATTTCTTGATAAATGTTCTGATGTTAAGAAAAGAAAGTTTGATGTTAAGAGTTAGGGGGAGATGGGCAATGAAATACCTTTGTTAGTAATAAATGCTGTGGAATATCTGTGTTTGTGTAAACTAATCCTAATCCCAAATACACCAATATTACATGTAGGAATGGAAGAAGCTAGTGATTTAGCATTATATGCTTCCTCTTCTCTGTTTTAAATACTGGTCTTCAGGTATCCCACATCTGACTGGGGACTCAGAATCTCTGGGATATGTCTTCGTTACTAAACCAATAAGTCTGCATGTACTGTTCAAACTGTTCACATACATAGTGCTCAAACTGTTTTTTAAAGAGAAAGTAGGGGGATTAGGTTATATCTAGGACTGGCTACTTTTTGAGAGATAGCAGTTCCTTGTTGGGTAGTGCTGTTTAGTGCAACCATTCAGGTAAAGGGGACAGCTTGTTGCGTTTGGCTCATCCTGCTACGTACCGCTGATATTTTCACTGCAATTTTGGCATAAGAGGTTTGCCATCACCATAGAAGCTCTTCAGTGGTTGGGATAGTGCTATGGGAAAAGTAAGAAGTTGCAGTAATAATTATTCTTATCTGCTACAGCTAATCAAACAGCAATCTGGATAGTTTGGGTAATGCCCCTTTAACAGGAAAAGGAGAGAAATGTTGGAGTCGGAAGTTTTCTGTAAGGTTCTATGGCAGTGTGAGTGACAGTTGAGAGCTGGAAGTTATAAATTATGAGATTTGAAAATAAAACAAAAAATCATTGTTTTGTTTTGCCTCTTTTAATTTTTTTTCATCTTTTAAAAGGAAGTCACTCACCCCCGGTTTTTGTGTGACCATTTTAAGGTCAAGATTCAAACTGAAATACATACAAAAATGCAGCTTCCCTGTTCTCTGATTGGAGGGCACTCCATTTACCTTCCCCTCTACCCTGAGGTGTGGGGACATAACATTCTATTCCCCTCTATCTACCTGCCTAGCTACACAAGATAGGAAGCTGCACCACTCATGCTCCCTTACACAGTCTCCTGCCCTCTCCCCCTGTCCATATTACCTTCCCTTCCCTCATGCCATATTCTCCAGCACTCCACTCAGTCGCCCGCCTGCTCAGTGCCCGCTGCAACTCTTCTCAAGCACTTCATATTTCTGCACCCCTTCAGTCTGCCTCTAGCTCCCCATATCACCCCTCTTCAGAGCTGCCAAGTATTGTGCTACTCCGTGCATGACATTTTATGCAAATTATTTAATTTTTATCTGTCTAATTTGCAAATTGCCAGAAACATCAAGTTTAAAAACACTAGGTGGGTTTAGTGGTGGTGAAAGGCATTGGCTAGAGGGTAAATGTCCACTGAGCAGTAGGAGCAGGTATGGGAAGGCAGAATCTTATTCCTTGCATTTCCCAAAGAGAGGGGACACTGATTCTATGATGCCTCACTCGTTGCCTCCCCTCTGCTGCTCCATGTGCTGGGGAAAGCAGAGAGCACCCAGAAGAGAGGACAAATGATACGTCTACACTGCAAAATTAAACAACTTACAGCAGTCTCAGGGCCCAGGGTTACAGACTCGGGCTTGCACTACAGCACCAAAAATAGCAATGCAGATGTTCCTGCTCCAGCTGGAGCTCAGGGTGTGAGACCCACCCCCTTCGCAGGGTTTCAGAGAAGTATAATAGGTAAATGTGGCGTGATTGTCCTTCTCAGAAGCCATGCTAGTTGTCTCATAATATATCATCTTCATCTATGTTTTTTATTTTATATTTTTCTTCTCTACTCTGCTTTCTTTGTGTCACTGGAGTGGTGTAAAGGGGATGGACACTGGCCTCATCTCCCAACAGGGGATAAGAGGTGGCAAAGTCATTTTCTACACCCTCCTTTCTCCTACGCTCTACACCCTGGTATAGGGCTGGTATCAGGGCAGAGAGGGTGTGTGAGCAGAGCAAAATCCCCAACTGGCAGACAGTCCCTTAGGGACCATTGCCACTTCTCAGGGGTTAGAGCAGTCTCCGGTAAGCTCTCCTGCCCCTCAGCATTGATACAAAATCAACCAGAGAAGCAAGAAGTAGTAATTGGCTGAGAATCCCATCCCACCCCTCCTATGCTGCACTGAACTGAGCTACGGCCAAGCAGAGAGTCTTGCCCTAAATGATCACAGTTTGGAAGTCAAATCAGTGGCCAACAAAATGTTAACTTAAAACAAAATGGCAAGAGTGAAAACTCTGGGCCTAATTCTGATCTAACTTACACCAGAGTAACACTGTTGTAGAGCCATTAACTTGAATGGAGATACTTCTAACGTACAAGATCAAAATCAGGCCCTGTGTTTGTCTATCTGTCCAGACTGGGGACTGCAGCAATCCAGAGTTAAGTATCTACATTAAAAATGTTGTCACTCACAAAATCCTTCCTTAGAACAACAAAAATATTTGAAATGCAATCCAAATCTCCTGGCTTGCCAAATTTGCAGGGGCATATACCCATGGAGATTTAAGATCAGCCACCGTGCATGGATCTTATTAATATTGATTTTTTAATAGAAATTGGGCTCTGTATCATCTGTTATATGCAGAGACTGTAGTATTCAAACAGCAGCAAAATGTAAATGCCACCATTATTGTAAAGAGTACATGCTAACATTTGCATAGCAGCTAACGGTATTTTGTGGCATTGTTACTACAAAACAATTCATGCTAGTTCATTTGCCAGGTTTTGTTAGAGACACTTGCAAAAACCAGTTGTGCTTTGGATGTTAGATATCAGCATGGCAGACTGTGCTTTTCCTTCTTTGTGGTTTTCAGCTCTAGATCTATGAGTGTGCAGAATATATTGAAATTTACAATAATTTTGATCTTTGAGCACTTCCAAGAGAGTTATTTCAATGTACTATCTGCTCACAAGCATGGTGCAGATGCTTAAGAGTGAGAGAAGTGGCATCAGTGCAGATCTCGGATTTCAGAGAAGAACTCTGTATTGGGTTGTTATAGTGAGCTCACAAACAGTGCGCTTTTTTGTTTTTCTTAAATAAATGTACTTAGAGATGTTAGGGTGGTGGTCTTTGGGGGAAGGCAGGGTGCGTTGTCTGTTTAAAAACTAAAGCAGGGGACTGAATGGGTTAGAACTGATGGGCTACACAGCTTTTCACCTTTGGGTGGTTCTTCATAATCTGTTCCTAGGCGATCATGATCAAAAATTGATGGGTGTTCATCGGCCTCTGCAAAACAAATTGGTAGCCTCGCCAGTTGTTGTTAACTTTTCCATTGTTCATTATTTAAAAAAAAAATTACACAATGCTATTCCTTTGCATAGGAAATCAATGGGACTTAGGCACCTAAATACCTTTGAGAATCTGGGCCTCACTGTTGAGTGTGGTGCCATTGACATCAGTAGTGGTAGAGAGAAGATGAGTTTGAGACCGCACTTGAGGGATGTGCCTTCTAGAGTGGGTGGGATAATTGATGTATGCTTGGTGGTAAATGCTACACTTGATAATAAGGTAAGGGGTATGAAGATTAGGCCTATAGGTAAGATTAGATTGTAATATCGTCTTCTTTGCCCCGCAAAATGACAATTTTAATAAAACAAAACTGGACACCATTTCAGGAGAGCCCAGGAAACCTGATTAGCGTTCATATTATACATGTACGCACACTCAGCTGGCCTGACAGAACAGTTTGGGGCAGATTAAAGGATCATACTTCTTGAAATTACTACTGGGGTGATCCACTTATTAGTAGTAGTATGGCTTAACAGGGGGCCCAAGATTTGCTTACACTGGCTTTGCTTTTCATAACCACTGAATTCCCCTTTTTGTTGTGTTTTGTTTAAATCAGGGCCCTGGGAAAAAATGGATTGTAAGGTAGAAAAATAAGAACATAAGAATGGTCATACTGGGTCAGACCAATGGTCCATCCAGCCCAGTATCTTGTCTTCCAACAGTGTCTGGTGCCAGATGTTTCAGGGAATGAACAAAACAGGGCAATTATCAAATGATCCATCCCCTGTCGTCCAGTTCCAGCTTCTAGCCGAAATGTTAGCCTACCATTCTTAGGTGTCTCATTAATAACTCTTTCAGGCACCCATCATACTGTTGGCACTATACAAATAATGTCATATTACACAAATATAGAGCCCAGGCAGTTAGAATGCTATGTCTGTGGATAGACTGAAGTGGATATTCAGTTGAAGGTTCCAAGGATGTAATATCAACAGAGTATTCCATTTACGCTGTTACATCATGTATGACTTTGAGGCAGACACCTACTATTCATGCCTCAGTTTCCTCATCTGTCAAATGCTTACTTTAGCCACAAGGATTTACTGAGGCTGTATTAATTTGTGTCTGTAACAAGGTTTGTGGTTTGGAAGATGATGTAGCCATGGAAAGTATTAACTGTAATTGATTATTAGTAGGGCCTGCAGATGGAATTCATTTTTTATATTATTTAGACAACAAAAAGACTTGTCATTGTTTTGTGTTCATATATCAAGTTCAAAGGATCCGAGA
Source organism: Caretta caretta (assembly GCF_965140235.1). Taxonomy (NCBI): domain Eukaryota; kingdom Metazoa; phylum Chordata; order Testudines; family Cheloniidae; genus Caretta; species Caretta caretta. The sequence goes on along the minus strand of NC_134209.1, from coordinate 65,480,097 downwards.
AATCTCAGAAATGTGGTCAGTTGAATTTTTTCAACATTTTAAAATATTTCAGCCATTACTATCATGATGGAAGTTGAATACAAAAATTGCATAATATTAGTCATATCATCTGCCCTAAGCCAATAAACAAACGTTAAGACTGTTGCTGCATCTCTGATTTTCATGTTTTGCCTAGAAAATACAGCATGCTATATTCTTCTAAGACCCATGCAATATTTATGTACAATACAATTAGGCAAGAAAGAACAAAAGCTAAGTTGTCCCTATATGGGTTATTCACACACACACAGGACTAGAAACCTACAAGTTTGGATTTATAGTTTCTGCCGGATAGTTTGTTCAAGATGTAGGATTTCTTCCTCCATGGAACAGAATTAGGATTTGGCCTCAAAAACCTTTGGATCACTGAAGATCTATACAGGCCCTCTGCTACTGTAGTGCTTGCCAATCCCCATGACCCTACAGCTCTTTCAAGGGATCCGTGTCCTTATAATGTCTCTGATTGCTGCAGCCCACCTAAACTCCCCTAAAGAGGGTTTCAAATGAGGGACAGGAAATTGGCATATTGTAAATTAATGCTGACACTGTCTGTGTTAATTTGTGCCAGAAATCCATGGGGGAGGGGTAGAGGTGATATTGCAGAAAGCAACAGTCCTCACACCCCATCCTCTCCTGAGCAGTGACAATATCCTAGAGCCAGCACTCCCTCCCTATGTGAATCCACTGCTCTCTGGTCTCCTTCATTGCAGGGAACATTTGGACAGAAGATCAGTCCTAGTCAGAAAGCCTGTGTAGTTCAGTGCAAAAAGAGCTGCATATGGGGTATATTTTAAAAACAGTACAAGGGCACCACTTCTATTAATTTTAACAAAAGGTATGTAACTAAAGTCCCACATATTTAGGCATTAATATTAAGGAAGGACTCACCTGCCAAGATGTGGATTATAACGAAGGGTATTTTATGACATCATTAGTACACATTACTAATTTTATACAATATGTTTAGGGAAACAGCACAGTCTGGAGAACTGAGTCCAGGACCTAAGAACTGAGGCACTCCTGCTCTGCCATTAACAGGATTTGGCCTTGGGCAAGTATTTTAACCTTTCTGTATCTTAATTTTTCCGGCTGTAAAATGGGTATAATGGTATTACTTAATTACCCCACAGGATTGTTATATTAAGTAATAAATGAGTGTACTGTGCTTCAAAGATGTAGTGTGCCTCACTATTGCTGTGTATCCATCTAACCGTATCTAATATGTGAGCATTTTGAAGTTAGCAGGATAAAATGTAATGTGATAAAATGATGAGTCAGATTGTCAAAAGCAAAAATCCAAAAAGGTATACATAGCAGAATAATGCATTTTTTTTTATTTTTACTACCTCTGACTCATGATTTATATTATGCATTCTACTAAGTTCAAAGTTTCCTTTCACAAAGAGAGAGCTATATGAAACAGCTGTGCTTCAAACCATTTTACTTCAATTGTAGTAGCAGGTTTTAGAGTTTAAATCATTAACAACCTCTTAGTGAACTTTTATCCAAATGACTGCAAGTCACAAAAAGAACACTTCTCTTTCACCAACTACCTTTTGTGCTTTAGTGAGACCTAGTCCCTTTTCTATTTTTTTCCTCCTCCTCATGTCTTTCTTTGAAGAAAGATGTGTGATTTGTGAAGTAATGAAAGTAGGTATCAGTTAATGAAAACTGCTATACTGGGTTCTTAATGCACATTGGAATTGCTTCAGGATAAAGCTTCATATACCTGCTTTACAGCAGGAAAAAAGTAAATTTCAGAAGTCAAGATTGCTGTGTGCACTGTCGGAGCATTATGTAGCAGTTAAACCATCCATTGGCGTGATCTAATCTTGATCCCCCCTCCCCTTTTTGTCAAGGAGTTGTGATTTGCATGCTGACTGCATTTTTTCATATTTTTAACTGCACTAGGGATTTTTAAAACCTGGTATTATATTATTGCATCAGTGCAGTTATTTATCCATCACGCTTTTTGTTTTTTCCCCATATAATAATTCATTTTTCAGAGGGGGGAGGGGAAAGAGGTTATCCACACCTTTCCCCAATTAATTTAAATTGAAATTAACTACACAAGCTGTTTCTTTTTCTCCAAACATCCCATAGAATTCTCTTTAAAAGCTGGTAATTTTCCCTCCCCCCCCCAAAAAAACCCCACTTTAATCAGATTTGTTTTAAAAAATAATCAGTTATTTTATTTGGTTTTATAGGAAACGTGACTGAATTGCAATGTGAACGGTCGACATCTAAACTGCCCCCCCTTCAGATCGAAGACAACTGGGCAAATAATTTAGGAATTGCATCCTCCCCTTGTGAACCCTTCCTAAACGGAGCGCTTGCAATTCGGTGTCTAAAGTACAGCCTGGGGGCACCTTCCTCTTTGCTCTGCCTCTGTGTGTCTGTCTCTCTTTCCAGCCTGTGTGTGAGCTGGGAGCTCGGCTGCCGCCGCCGCCGCCGCTGCCCTTTGATCCCTGCATTAGTGTTAGTTAGGGGCTTGGAGACACACAGGGAGCAGCCATAGACACCGCCGCACCAGCCCTCCTTATTGACACCGCACATAGCACACACTCACTCTCCCACAGATTAGATCCATTCCCATTGAAGAATATTGCGACCGGGGACAAGCCAGGTGCACGACCGGGGGAGGGGGAGCGGGGGGGACGAAAGAAAGAAAACGGGGAAGCAAAAGAAACCCCCCTTCTTGTTGGCTCCAGGAAAACCAGCTTCAATCCCATTCCCCAGCAGAAGAAGAAACCCCCCGCTGCCGGCCGCCCCCGGCCCCCGCTTTGTGCCTGCCTTTGCCCCCCTTTGGTTTTATTTGATCTCCCATTAAACCAAGGAGGAGAATGTGAAAAAAGGGGGAAAATGCCCAGGAGGAAGCAGGAGCAGCCCAAGCGCCTCTCTTCACGTAAGTGCCCCCTCTTTTGCCATTTTCTCCTTCCTTCTCTCCCTGTCTCCTTCCTCTCTGCAGCCGCCTCCGTTGTTTTGTGCATTAGTTTAGGGTTACAGAGGTGAAACTGACAAAGACACAGCCTGGGTTATTCCTCTTTTAGGTCTGAGCTAAGGCAGCCATGTTGGTGATGAACAGCCTTGTGCCCTTTTAATTTTTCCTCTCTCCCTCTCCTTTCCCCCCTTGCTTTGCAGCCTTCGCCCTCTCCCCCCCTTCCCTCCCCTCTCCTCTCCGCTGATTGTGCATTTGTGCGGGAGTGCGGGTTTCTCCCGGGGGCCGGCCGGGGGGCTCTTTTATTGGGGTGGGGAGGGGGGTGGCACTGGAGGGGAAGCGGCTGCTGGCGTCTTGTGCAGAATCAATCGAGAGGTCCGTCTCCGGCTAAAGGTTGCGGCTGGGCTTGTCGGCCCCGGAGCCGGGGAGGGCGAGGCGGGGAGCGGCCGAGGAGGGCACAAGGGGTGGGGGACCCACACACACGGAGCCGGGGCTGCCGCTGCGGGGGAGGCAGGGGGCAGATCGTGGCATGCGAGGTCCCTGCAGAGCAAGGGAGGCGGCGGCGGCGGCAGCAGCGGGAGGCAGCATAGGGGCTGCTCCTGGCCGCAATAAAATGAAGGGTCAGGCGAGCCAGGCTAGACTCAGGCTTCGCTACTGCTGCCCCAGCCTTGAGAAGCAGAGCTCGGGACTAAAGTGCATCGCAGCCCTCCTAGCCTGCAGGCTACGCATTGACACCGAGCTCACGCTCCCCCGGCTCCTTTTCTGCCCGTTCCCCCGGCTCCTTTTCTGCCCCCTCCCCCATTTTTTCCTCTTTGCAAAACAGTTAACTTTTCTTCCTCTCTCCTTCCATTAAGCGATCGGATGCTATCGAGCGAGGCAGAGGGGGAAAGAAAACCTATAAATATCGTGCCCCGGCGTGGCGTTAGGGTCGGTCTAAGGAGGGCGGGGGGTAGATTTAGGGGTCATTTTGCTGTCTCCAGCACATATGTTCAGTGCCTGTCTGCAGCCCCTCCTCGCTGTGCCCCAGGGTTCAGTGTCTGGTGAGAGCTGAACTGCTTATGTGTCAAAGCCATGGTCGGTCACCTGAAGTTCACCAGGGAGGGGGAGGGTTAAGGTTGTGGTATATGGTGTGCAGTGTTTTTTCCGCCGCAGACAGAGTGCGATCGATTACCTCTCTCCATATATTTTTAGCTATCGGGGAAGGGGTTTGAGGCACCGCTTCCCCTCCTAGCCCTTTACCACCTCCCGGACACTGTCAACCTGGCACATTAGCCAACGCAGAGGTGGGGGAAGAAATGGCACTTGCAGCTCCACAAATATTTCTCTCTCCCTTTCTTTCCGCTGGAGCCGACTCACAGGGCTTGGGGTTGTGTGTGTGTGTGTGTGTTTTTATTTGCCCCTGTACAGTCCTTTCACCGTCTGCCCGCTAGAGGATCTGAGTCTGAAACACACACACACACACAGAGAATTCCCCATATAGAAATCTATCTAGTTCAGGAAGCTTGCACAAGTGAGTTCATGAAAGTGCAGTGGTCTGTGTTTGCACCACTGCTGCTTTCCTCCAGTTCACTGATCTCTAATAAGGGAAAGGAGAGGAGGGGGGGCCTAATCTCTCCTTTGTATGTATGATTTGGGTGTTGGCATGAACATCAAACTTCCACAAAATAACAACTTTGAGAATAGTGGTTGAGAAAACAAGATTTTAATTTTAAACTTTTGTGTGTGGGGGGGAGGGGGGACGGATGGCTGGTGAGGGCAGAAAATTCTTCTGGATTGACAGAATTTGGAAATTGAGTTCTGTGTGTGCAGATAAGATAGCTTTGCAGGCAGCTGCAGACTGCCCTGCTGGTGACCTTGACCCTGACCTGGTGCGACTACCCTCTGTTTCTTTAGGGCTGAGATGAAATTCAGTCTCCATTTTAGTTCACTTGGGTTGTGCCTCTCATGTGCACAGACCGCTGCTAATTATGCTCAGTTTTATGTACTGGCTTTTCCTTACCCCTCAAGTTGCATGCTGTTACCCACTCACCCCCAGACTCCCTGCTCTAGTAAAGTAACATTTGCTGAACTGAGGAGCAGTTGCCTTTGTTGAAGTACTGTGCAAAGCTAGGTGTTTAAACTCAGGGCCTAATTTGCAGAGTTTTTACACTAATTTTTGAGCTAAGTAGTGGGTTTTTTTCCTGATGTGTGCTTATGCACTAAATTTTTCTAAACTAATGTCAGTTTTGCTTGGTGGGATTTATATTTTTATAGACAAATTGCACTGGGATTAAAAGATGTTCTTGGAAAATAATGTATTCGGTAATTCAGTAAGAATTGTTCAAATGCTGTTATGCATTCAAAGGGTCCTACAGAGTTAGAAAATGTCTTGGGAGTCCATTGCAATTAGTGTGCAAATGCTATAAATAGTGACTTTTGTGACATTTTAGTGTTAACGTGTACTAAATGTAAAATATATTTTGATTTTAAGGTTCAAATTGATTTTAGCAATATGTTTCCTAGATAAACAGTATTTATATATTTCATTCAAGAAGATCCCCAAATCTGAAACTGCAGTAGGAGAATGTTAAGGTTGCATAGTTAAGCACTAAAGTCTGGAAATGAAATAGTTAAGAATGTACTTGCAACCTTAACTCTTCCATCCATTATGCATTTACATAATGATAAAGTCTTTATTTACATAATAACTTGCTAATTCTTAAATGCAATATAATATGCATATGTTGTGTATCTAAGGTTGCTATGTACGACATATGGGCCAAACAGAGTGTATTAAAGTGAATTATATGGAAAATACACAGTAAAACATTGTTACACAGCATACTACAGGTTAACTATAACAGAGAATATAGTGAAAATTTGCTGACATACCTTGTATACTTAAAGGTGTAACTTTTCTCATATAAATAGTCCTGTTGACTTTAATAGGATTTCATATAGGACTAGTCTTGTCCATAAATTTAAGCACATATGTAAGTACTGTATTTTCAGGACCTACGCCCTAGTTATTTCTTAGTTAACAGTCTTATTCCTTGAATTGCATTTAAGGAAGTCTGTATTGTCCATCAAAAAGAAATGGCAGCAGAATAATACATGGTTACTGAATAATGCCACAATTCTGTACTTACAGAAACTGACGACAGTTGAAACCACTTACATGTGTAAAGTTACAAGTATTTGCAAGATTGGGGCCTCAATTATTAAAACACATGCCTCGGAGAGAAAGTGTATAAAAAGTTTATCAAAGTTATACTGGACCATTACAACAATTAAAATAGTGTAAATATAGGAGAATGAAAACAATTGCAAGATGGTAGCCGTATGTTTCTAAGGTTGGAGAATAAAAAGTATATTATGTTGTTTTGAGAAACAGTATTGCCTATTTTTGGTGGCTTTTTTTTTTATGAACAAGAAATTCCATAATTAAAGTTTTTAGCTAGACATGGCCAGAATGCCTACCCTTCCCCACCTTACAAAATACAGTGAATGCTTCTTTCCTACTTTTAAAGGTGCAAATTAATAAGGCTAAGGGGTTTAACAAATTGCTGTGGAGCCCGTGGCTCAGTCGCTACCCATCCTCACTAAATTTTTCACAGCCATGTGTAGCATAGTCTTTCTTAATTTACAAACCTAGTTATATTACCTTTATTAAAAACTTGCCATGCATGTGGAGAGTGTGGTTTTCAAATGCTCATAACTCACATAAATCAATCAGTTTCAACTGGAACACTCAAAGGCTGTCTCCTCAATGAGGGATATTTCCATAGCATAGCTACTTCAGTGCTTAGAGATAATTAAAAGAAAAAGTTGTAGGTGTGTGTATTAAAATGGAGAAAATATTTTCTTGTTTACTTCCTCCCCTCATTTTGAATTGTTTTTTCTTGGATTTTCCAACAAAAATTCACGTTCTGGCAGAAAGTGGAAACATGCCTTACTGGAAACATGGCAGTCTGAAAAGTGAAAGTTTCAGAAAGTAGTGAGGCTTGAAACAGGTGATTAGAATGTCAACTTTCAAGTCACCTTTACTATAGCAGTCACTATTGCTTTGACTTTAATTCAGTTTCAAGGGCTTACAGGAAGTGCAAAATGCAAACTAGTAGACTGATATTATATAAGTTCAAACTAAATTTGTAAGACTGATCTGGACAATGTCCTCCTAAATGTTAAATGGCTATTGTCTGAGGAATGTATTTAATCAAGTACAAACTTCAATATAACTCTTTGTTGAATTTATTTTGCTAATTAAGTAAATGTAATTGTGGCACTAAATTGGTACAAACAGCATAGTTGAATTTTTAGGAGGAGCCTCATAACTGTTCAGTCATCATGCCTAGGATACAGTCCTGAACATTCCCTTATACGAAGGATTCTCAGACTGGGGGTCCGGACCCCTCAGGGGGTTGCGAGGTGTCAGCCTCCAGCATTTATAATGGTGTTAAGTGTTTTTAATTTATAAGGGGCGTCGCGCTCAGAGGCTTGCTATGTGAAAGGGGTCACCAGTACAATAGTTTGAGAACCACTGCCTTATACTGTTCTGAAACTGAATTTCAACTGACTCATATTCTACACCTAATTTACCGCATGTTCCATTTAGCCTTTTGTTATCTCATTTTTTGTTGTAGTAATTTATTGACAAAGAGCGTAAAGAAAATGTTGCTAGATAAATTCAATATTATTTAAAGTTTCTTTCTTTTTTCTCTTTCTATTCTTTGTTTGTTTGGGGATTTGATAGTTTGAGACTACAGTAGGCATTATGGATGGGACTTTCAAAAGGCTCCCCATACGTCACAACAGTCTTTTGCCTTCGTGCAGGAATCTAGAGCTGCCAGTGAAAAGGACTTTTATCAGCAACAGGAGTCTCTCTCTTTTAATAGTATTTATTACCTTACTAGCAGACATCACATGTACATGGAGAAGCTTTTAACATAGTTTCTATTTATTATTTTTAACCTCTTGCCATGGCGGGGGTCATGGTATAGCTCATTGCTGACAAGAGAATACATGTAGGGAAAGGTTTCAGAGGAACAGCCGTGTTAGTCTGTATTCGCAAAAAGAAAAGGAGTACTTGTGGCACCTTAGAGACTAACCAATTTATTTGAGCATGAGCTTTCGTGAGCTACAGCTCACTTCATCAAGTGAGCTGTAGCTCACGAAAGCTCATGCTCAAATAAATTGGTTAGTCTCTAAGGTGCCACAAGTACTCCTTTTCTTCATGTAGGGAAAATTATTATTCTTAGTGAATTTGGGTTAATAATTTCATTGCTATCATCGTAGTTAACCTTGTGGTATTGTAGTGCATCTTTTACCTAAAGAGCAATGTGAGATGCATACAGTGTTGTCTGCATTGCTCCACCTAAAAAAAACATTGATCTTGTTTGGTCCCTCCCATTGTTTTCCTTGAGGAAGAAAGATCACATAAATAAAGTATGCCCAAATAAATTAGATACCTACTTCAAACCACAAAAAGAAAAAGAATCAACCTCTTATGATTGTATTTTTAAAAATAATTTCTCAGCATTACACTGGGACACTTGTCAAAAGTCAGACAATGGTAGTACGTGTCTTAGTGTTGTGCGATAGTACAAAACATTAATAAATCATGTTGCCAGAGCATAAATTAGACTGCCCAAGAGCCAGCTTTGGAGCTCACTGAGCCATGTACAATTTTAGGATCTTTTGAATGAAATTTGGGACAGGGTGGGGATGCAAATTAGCGTAAAGTACAAATGCAACTTTTTACAGCCCCAACAGAAGGAACCACTGTGGTGGAGTGGTGTGGAGGGTTGGGGTATGGAGACATCAGAACAGAATGCATTCTTTTAAATATATGAGAAAATTAATTTAACCTCACCTTTTGCAGAAGAGTGATTTTCTTCTTTCTTTTTCATATGTAAGAAGGTAGGGATGGAGGGAATTAAGGAAATAAATAAAACCGAACAGCCCAAGAGGAGCTGGTCTGTTCAGAATGAAGTATTAGTAATTTCCTATAATTTAATCAGACCAGATCCCAGAACAAGATAATGAGAGCTTGACCTACAAAAGAGAACTTTTTGGAAGTTAAAAGGTTTTTTAGCATGACGTTTCATAAGCCATGTGATTTGTCATGAAGCACCATATATGAGACTATTTTTGTTTTACCCCTATTGAAAGAAATCAAGATCTAGACATCAGTTCAGATGTCTATGAAGAGGTAATTTGGCTTACTCCTAGAATCCCTTCACAGTTATATTTTAGTTAAGCTACTGCACAGTCATACTTGAGTGTATTTTGTAAATAATGATGTTTCTGTTGTAATGGGAATTTTCTGTTGCCTAGTTTGCCAGGTGTAGTACTGTAATGAATACCATTTAGGTATTAGTGTAAAAAACACTTCATGGTGTAAGGAGGCTGAAAGATCTACTGATATATTTTATAAGAAAATGTTTGCAAAAGCCTAGACTTCAAAGTAGCTAACAGTACATGATGAACTCCAGTTTGAGGGTTTTCTCTTTTATTTTTTTCTCCTACAAGCAAGTCTTGTATTTTCATGCTAAGTTTGTAAATTACATTTTTATGGCATGAAAGTAAAGTACATGTCTAGATGCTGAAGCAAAAAGTCCCAGGTAGGTGAATATTATCATTCCCTAAAGCCTACTTTTAGAGGGAATTTCTTCCACTAGAAAATAGTTTCGAAATTAAAATAATAAAACTTAGGCTTGATTCTGATCTTAGATACATGGGTACATGTTGCTGAGTATCTTGTAAAATCAGCTACTGGATCTACACACATACATTGCAGTGTAGCTGATTTTACAAAATGTTCAGTGATACACAGCCAGAGATCTGTGATAAGAATATGTCCTTTAGGAGCTTTCTTTTCACAGATTGACTGAGGGGCATAGTTAAATGCAGTAAGTGTTATGCTCCCAAGAGGCAGTTTTTCTTTTTCAGATGTATCTGTGTCAGCATGAACAGTCTGACTTCCTCTTGGGTCAAGACACTAAAGTTTTTTGGGTGCTTAATTCCAATCTCAGTCAACTCAGAGGTGCAGTCCTGGCCCTTAAAGTTATTCCTATCCTACAGAGGATTTCCTGCTGTGCGTACAATATTTAGAATAGAATACAAGATTTGATTGAATAATAGACTCCCTGATTAAAATAAACAAAATACCCACTCCTTTTCTGCAGGACAGGTTGAATTTTAATACTCCAGACTGAGAAACAAAGAAGAGGAAAAAGCAGACTTCATGAAGCAGGGCCTTTTCTCCTTTTGTTCCAGCACTTTGGCAGCACAAATGGAATGGGGGAGTGGGTAGAACTGATGAAGACTAACTTATGTAGCAGGCAAAAGCACAAGAAGAGAAGTTAGGTGTTAGGACAAACTGTTTACAAGACCTGTCAGGAAACCAAATTCTCTTTTCCTTTGCTCCCTCCGTCCCTGTCCCAAGTGCAGAAAAAGAGTAAGAATCAGTCACTAGTTGCCAGGTCTGCCTTTGAAATAGTGACCTAGATGTGAAATGTTCTGCCTGTAATTCAAAAGCCAGACAAAACACTGGAACTTGCACATAGGCTCCCATTCCCTATATCTGAAGCAGGGGAGCAAATTCAAGGTCAAGGAAGGAGCTGGGAGAGGGATCTTCACACTTGTCAGTCAGGAGGCCTGGGATGGAGACACCTGTAGGGAGCAGGAGCCGGGTGAAGGGAAGCCTCAGCTGAGTAGGGCCCTAGCCCTGGAGGAAGGGGTATAAGGATGGCAAAGCCCTGGAGACAAAGGCTAGACAAGACTTTGAGACTGGGTTGCTTTGAGCTGTTCTGAATCTATGTTTCTGCGTTAACAAAGAAAAGCCCAGATCAAAGGAACTGGAGCAGTGCACCAGTGCAGTTGTTTGGGTCACTATTTCACTCTTCTTGCTGGTGGATCAGCCTGCCAACTTACAAGAACATTTACCACTTACTGTAGAACTTCAGAGTTACAAACACTTTGGGAATGGAGGTTGTTTGTAACTCTGAAATGTTTGTAACGCTGAACAAAATGTTATGGTTGTTCTTAAAAGTTTACAACTGAACAGTGACTTAATACAGCTTTGAAACTTTATTATGCAGAAGAAAAATGCTGCTTTTAACCATCTTAATTTAAATGAAACAAGCACAGAAACAGTTTCCTTACCTTGTCAAATCCTTTTTTTAAAATTTCCCTTTATTTTTTTTAGTAACTTACATTTAACACAGTACTGTACTGTATTTGCTTTTTCTTTTTTGGGGGGGTCTCTGCTGCTGCCTGATTGTGCACCTCCTATTCCAAATTAGGTATGTGGTTGACCGATCAGTTCTTAACTCTGAGGTTCTACTGTACTACACGTTCTACTTGTAATGTAACTTCTTCTACCCTGGCATTTCTCATATTCTGGGTCCCTTACCAGTCACCAGTGTAAGATAGAGCAACCTTAGGGCTGTTCTAATTTATACTCTGCTTCCCATGGGCCCAGAACCAGTGCATTCTAAGCATACTCTGATTCATCCTTTTTCTGGGAACTGACGTAGAACCTTTTTGCCACTTCTACACTGAGAAGGGAAACCCTCTGCACAGGGGCTATTCTGAGGGGGCATCTTCTGTCCACTTTTAATGTCCCTTTAAACTGGTGTAAAAGGGCCTTTGCAAAAAGTGTGAATCAGACTCTTGAAATCATCGTATTTGAAGGCAGTTTAGCGGCCTGTATGAAATGAGTTGATAAACTCCGTAGCGTTCCTAAAGGAGAAGTGTGCATATATATTTTTTAAAAGATCACACTTGGTGCACTTGTTGACTGTATCAGCAGAGAAGCCAAAGACTGGGCATGAAGAGGAAACTTCCCTCGCTCCTTGATGTGGTTCCCTCCAGGTCAGAGTTTAGATGCGTTGTTAGGGCAGGATGAAGAAATGCATTGCTGTTGTTTATGCAGTACCTGTTCTGTGGGTAATTACAAGACTTTATTTTCCTGTATCAGCAAGTTGGGATGAAATCTAGATTCTCTTTAAAATAAAACAAGGTTTGAGAAAAGAAGGTCTTTTATTCAGTCCTAGAATGTTGATTATACGACCTCTGAACTCTGTCAAGGGTTGAAAGCTGGGGCAGTGTCTTAAACAGCATGTTGAAGAGTGAGCAATGCCTATTTCACATGGAGAGGACTGCTTCACTGTTTTAGCCTATAACTATGGGTAGCTTCCTAATCTTCTCTTGTTTGGCTCTGCTTGTTAACCCCAGCAATCCTCTCAGGGGCACAGAAAGCAGCTGTCTTTGGTAGAAAACACAGCACGACAAAAAAACCTCTTCTTGAAATTTCCCATAGATACGTACCAGAATGCCTTCACTGTGTGGGAAAAATTAAAAACACAAAGAACATAATTTACCATGTTCTAATCTGACTTTAGGAAACAGCAAAGTCAAATTACAGTGAGCTAGATTTCTGTGACATTTATAGCATATAGGATTAATTTCACCATCAAGAGGCAGGAACAGCACAACCTGAAACCATTGTCTCTGAACCCATGGGAATGCTACCAGACTTAAAGTACCATGAGTGAGCAGGAGAGAGAACAAAAGTAAATATTTTAAATAGTAAATCAGCTTCATATTATTTACGAGAGATATAACTGTAGAAATTAAATTAGCAAAATGAAACACAAACCAATTAAAAACAAACATCTCTGTTAGAGCTGCCATGCTGTCTTGATGTCACCTGTTATGCCTGAGTATTGCAGTGCATATGGTATATGAGATCACCTTTTACTTTGTGACCCCTTGATAGAGGACGTGAGCACAATAGGGATAATTAAGGCCACTGTAGCAGCTTGAGCTTGTTTTGTTTATCTCAGCCTAAATACTATGGTAACAAGGTTTTTTAATTGATTTCCTTGGTTGTTTTATTAGACTGATCACTTGAATTACCATTACAAAGCTAGTTTCTAGCAATAACTCCAAATACTACAGTAGCACTAGTAAGATTTAGTGTTTTGAACCATTACTGTAGAAAACTGGTGTTTTTTTATAAAAAGGAAACTATTAATTACAACATACGCTCTATAGCTACTTTTTAAACTTTAAATATTTGAATAATATAATTCCACTGAATTCAAATTAACTTTATTTTTAAATTACAACTTAAAACTAACAGCATTGTCATCTAGGGGCCAGATTCACAGGCTCACTCTGCTCCTTTTGCATTGCTAAGATGATGTAACAGCAGTGGAAGCTGTTTGTGCGTTCCTAGCTGGGGATGGTATTGGGGAGTTCCCAGAGGGTCGAGAGCCACCGTAACTGTCTTTTATTTTTCTATCCTTCTACAGCCCAGTGTGTGTGGGGGGGGTGTCAGGGATGGAAAGGATAGAGAGGAGGGTGTGGTTGGAGCACTCAGCATTCCACCTATCCGCAGCTAGACAGTCGTGCCAGCTGACCTAGGTTAGAGAAGTCCGTGAGCCTAAACAGAATATAAAGTGATACCTCTGTTTTGGGAGCTTTCTGGGTCAGGCACAATGCCAACTAAGATGAACTTTAAGGTTCATCTGGACAGCTCACAGGACAAGGGGGCTTTAGATTTCAGGGGTTCTTGTTTTTCCTTTGGATCAACTAGGAACTTCTGTTGAGAGGCTACCCTTGTCCATTAGGCTAATGCGTTGCAGGCTTCTTTTCTTTGCCCCCAGCTTAATCTTTGGTTGATATTGATACTGACAAGAACCTCTCTGAATACAGTGGGGGTAAGGAGAAATCTGCTTTCCAGTTTTCCTCTTCTGCCTCTCCTAAAAGAGTTAGCGTATAATAACCACTTGCTTCATTCCTGCAACTGATTATAAATCTTGTTCTGTTTCCATCTCTGGCCAATGTTCATGATATCTTTTCTAGACCAGATGGAGAGGACCTGGCATGTGATATTGACCAGTCTTTCCCTACAGATAAGGAAGCTGCAGCATCATCCATTTCTCCTCTTGATAATATCATTTCGTCATCAGTGTCATTTCCTGATGACTACAACCTGTTTCAGGAATTGATAGCTCAAATGAGAGATTATTTGGAACTCAACTCTACTATGGTTCAGGAGAAGACACATTGTTTCTTTAATGTCTTGGAGACTAAGGAAAAGGTGACAATTACTCTTCCCATTAATGAAGGCATGTAAAACCCTGCTTGGAATATCTGGTTGACTCTGGCATCTGTGCTCATCAAGAAGAGCGATCACTTATATCAGGTCCTTCTTTAGCTTTTCGTCACTCACCCATCCATCTTGAAGGGCTGTAAAGTACTATGTCATCTGAGAAAGAGGCTCAAAAGAATGACTTCTTAGTACGAAGATATACTCCTCACTTACTCTGGGAATTCAAGTTGTTCATTATCAGCCCATCACGGCTAGATACCAGTACTTATGGATCTGGATGTTTCTCTTCGTGACCATCTCTTTGAGAGGCAGGGGTAAGTAGTGAAGGGCATTGATCTAACAGGGTCAAATGGTTTCTAGACTTGTTTGATGAACATTTTACAATGTTTTTGAAACCTCCTCAAGTGCGTTTGCTCAGGTGTCACTCTTCAAAGATCTCTCTGGCTTAAATCATCTAGTCTTTCAGCTGGAGCGAGGCCAAGGTAGAAGTTCTCCCCTTAAAAGGAGAGGGTCTTCTCCGTTCTAAAACAGATGATTTTTTTGAAAGATAAAAGAAACCAGATATATTGCCATATCTCTGGGACTGATTCATTATATTTAGAAGCAGAAGAGCATTATTGCATCTTCTTTCAGATTCCAGAGTCAGTACGGACACTTTCCAGGAGTTCTAGATTCACCAGCAACTGAGGAGATAGGGTAGAGGGAAATTCATTTCAGAGATGAAGTTCTTTTTCAGCTTTCAGGTCATCTTCTGCATCTGCCCAGCCACTAATTTGACAATTCATCCTGAAGCCTAGATCTGTCTTCCACTTGTAGGCTGGGACCATATCTTTGTCTCATTTGTGCAACATCTAGCACAATGGAGTCCTGATCTTCAGGTGTCACTACATTACACCATTGGAATTGTACCGTTCTTTAGACTCCCACAAGTCGGAATATGCAGCGTTCCCCCTAGAAAAGAAACCAGTGACTATAGTTCTTTGAGAGTGTTGCCTCAGAGTTCTATGCTCACGTAGGACTTTGGGATGTAGTACAAGGAACTGAGATGGCAGGGGACTGCATGGCTCTTTTATATATCATTGGCTGCACAATGGGGCACTGATGCAGAACCAATAGGCACTGCTTTTCTGGAAGATTCTTGTAGCCCACTGGTGCTAGGGGCAGGAAAGGTGCTGATCACAAAAATTTAAATATGCATAGACAACATTTTCAAAGAGTACTTGTGAGTAATCTTTATTTTCTTTTATTTTTATTTTCTACAGCTTTGTTTTTAGAATCCTTTTTTAATAAGCCAACTGTAATTCCATTTAGCTCAATTAAGGATCTGGTAATTTAAACAGTTGTGTTGGCAATGCACACATCATCTTGTAACAGGTATTGGTAATGTAAGGATGAAAACATTTACACAAGAAGAATAAAAGTCAAGGAGGCATATAATTGACCAATTTATCAACCTTAGCAGACAATTTTTTCTGATAGCATTGTGGCAGCTATGGTAAATTTACTTCTGATTGCTTAAGGGGACAGATCCTATATAGTGGGTACAACACATAACAGCAGCCCCTTCAAATGAATGGGTAAAGGAGCAGGTAATCAGCCTGTGCAACTTTGGTTCCTAGATTGGCCTTTTGGCTAATGGTGTGTCCATAGGTGCTGGAACTAGGGGTGCTGGGGGTGCAGAAGCACCCTCTGGTTTGAAGTGATTTCCATCATGTACAGGGTTTACAGTTTCAATGGCTTTCTTCACCTCCACTATACAAATTGTTCCAGCATGGCTGGGTGTGTCCTGTGAGGAAAATTTAAAATGATCCTGCTCTGCTCAATTAATAACTCCAGTACTTTACTGCCTTTTCCAATAGTCTTTAAACCAATTTCAGGCTTTCAGATGGCTGTCAGAATTATTGTGATCATTGAAGTGCCTTTGGTAGACCTTGATAATAAGTTGCAGTTACGATCAGAGAACTCTTAGCTTCATTGCAAATTGTGTGTGTGCAACAAGGCATGCTTATATACTTTTCTTACTTTTAGTCAGTCCTTTGTGCTGAACTGATGCTCAAACTTCCTCTTGTCCACCTCTTTTTCAGCTGGAAGGGTGACTGAAATCTAGACTCATAGACATAAAGATATTAAGGTCAGAAGGGACCATTATGATCATCTAGTCTGACCTCCTGCACAATGCAGAATCTCATCCACCCACTCCTGCAATAAACCTCTCACCTATGTCTGAGCTAGTTGTCTTGACGACCCTGGCAGGTTTAAATGACTGGCTGCACTCAAATAAGTTGCATGCATCGAGGTGCATTGAAGTTTTAATAATCTATAGCCTAAACAAATCACTTAGTCTTGGCTGCTCTAAATTGCCCAGTATGTAGAAGTATACTTATGCCTACTTTTGGCTGTAGGACCTGAAGGTGTGGCGGGGATTGCAATACATTTCAGGTGAAGGAAGTTGCACTTTGTTTCAGGAAACAGTCAAAACAGCTATTGGTGCATCCATTTATGGCAGTGGCAGGCCCCGTACAGGCTCTAATTTAGATGAGTCAGACACAATTGAAGGCCCTGAGAGAATAGGCAGGAGGCTCTGGGGAGTAAGAATTTGGTGAAATCAATAGTAGGAATATAGATATTGTGCAAAACAGATTGGACCAACAGTTTTTATCTGATGTGGCTATCCAGTTAAATCAGGATTAGAAGGTAAGATGTTCTTGCCTTTTTTTTTTTTTAACAGTAAGAACTTAAAAGACACATTTTGCATAAATAGCACGTACACTAAGCACCCCTCTCCAGTCTCTTCTCAGATGCTCCTTTTCTCGTGAATGGCCACTCCATAAAAACTAAGCTGCATAGGAACTCTCCCTCTCCTTTTGGTGCTTGACAGGAGGGAAGAATATAGTAACCTTAAGATAGATGCCATGATCTATCTTGTTGGCAGATACATCCTCCAAAACACGTGTTAGGCTTGGGGAGTGAGCATGACAACTCCACAGCACCATTTACAAAAATGGCTTACAGATTTTTTTTTTATAATCAGGAGGGAAATGTTGCTGGTATTACTTGAGCTGTTCAAGGCAGGGGCCTACCTGTAACCATTCATTCCTCTCCAAAAATGTGGATGATCTATTTTCTGAGCCCTCTGACTCAGATTGCTATATTTAAGTCTTATCTGGTCTCATGATCATTCCTCCTTTAAATCTCTGAGCCCCCTCCCTCCAATGCATTGTCCTTCAGGGGATAAAAGAAATCCCAAAGAACAAAGATCATTGTTCCACCCCTTTACCCTCACATACCCTAAGCATGTGGTGTGATTCTCCCCATTGCCTCAAATAGAGGTATTCCCCTAACTAGATTTCACATTCCACAAGCCTTAGATAAAACTGCATGTTGATGGGTGAAACCATTATGCTGCTTTGCTGGTCGACACTATGGTGATACCTTCACTTGACCCTATTTTCCTCATTTGCTGTGTCTAGGGAGGACAAAACACTGATAGCACCATGGGCTCTTGTCTGAACAAATTTGTGGTTGTGACTTGTCTTTAGACTAGGGTCTCTGAGGCCATTCCTTAGAATCTGGCCATTGTGCAAGGTTCTGATCCATTTGAAAGTGGGCTGCCAGGTAACTGAGTCTGCCGATCGGCAGACTCAGGTATCTGCAGATAGCCAGGATTCAGCCCTCCTGTGTTTCTGCTCAAAATGCACCAATCTGGACTGTGGTTCTGTGACTAATGTGAAACTTTTCAATGTGAACTTCATTAATGAGAAGCAAAGTTCTTTCAGTATCCACAGGGCCAAATTCTTGTTCAAGAATGTCCCAAAACCATTGCAGGTCCCTCAGGAGCAAGCAGGAAGGATCATTCACTTGGCCATCACTTAAAACAATTTGACTCAGAACAGACACTGCGAGGATCTTGTATAGGCTGCAGATGTCAAGGTCATATATCTAGGGATCCTTCTGGATACAGAGCCAGCTTTTCCAGACAGCTATCTAGACTGGTGTATGGGTTAATACCCATATTGATATGCTGTATGGGAAGCTTAAATTGGTCTTTCCCAGACAACTTCTGTTAGCAGCAAGACTCCAGTTTCTCTTCCTTCCCCAAATGGAAACAGATGACAAGGCTTCCTTGTGTGCTAGAGATGGCAGAACTGTTGAGATGACAGCTGACCTTATTTGCATTTCAGGAAAGCCAGTATCTCTGCCAACCCTGGGATCTGACACTTCCTGATTGGAACAACTTGTCATTGTAGAAAGACATTCAGAAGATGTCAAAGCAAAACGCTTCCCAAAAAAGTAAACAATCTGTTGTGTAACTCAGGAGAATCTTATCGAATTTAAAAGTTCTCTTTTCCTGGTAGCCAAAGGAAGGCGAAGTTTTCAGTGGTCCACCTGTGAGCCCTGGTGTGTAAATGTACCCACCATTTTAAGTGTACAGTGAGGAATGTGGTGCATTGCCACTTGAGTATGGAGAGACCATAAGGAGAGAATCCATGTCCTCAAGTACAATCACCTTCTAGACAACTTCATGGACCAAGTGGACTACGAAATCACTCTGCTGACTGCAGGTTCAGTGGGAGGTATAGAAGTAGTAATTGAGCTCCCTCCCATTTAGTCAGCTTCATAGGGCTTCATCAAAATCTCTAATTGACAGCTTGGCTGATTTAAGGGGACTCAGAGAAAACCCAGGCCTTTGGTAAAGGGCTTCCCGGTCTTTAGTCTCAGGTTTGAAAAAGGTCTAGGTGGTTTATGCCAGCAAAGGTATTTGGATCTCAGTCACAGTTTATCTCTGTCTTCATATAAACAAGGTGAACTCTCTTGATCTATTAATGTACAGACAGGGCAGCTCGTTCCTTTAAAGGTAAGTCAGTGAGGTCGCCATTTGGTGGTAAGGTTATGAAAGTTGTGTCCAAATATCTGTTATGGGATGTTACTTCATAGGGAATTAGTTATCTTTCAGCAAAGTTGGCTACTGTAGTTTACTCATTCCCCATTAAACCTAAAAGCATTAGATACTATGAGATATGTTGTGGGAGGAGTGGAATATTTTGTTGCATTTTAGGTCTTTGAACTACTCCTCTGTGTAGTTGGTTGACATCAAAGGGAGGTTTATTTCCTTTTGACTCTCTCAAAAGGAGATAAGGGCTTTTTCTCATTTTATAAACATCTGCTATCATTGTCCACTCTATCAGGTGGATAGTGGTCCAAGCAGGTATTGATAGCACTTTTTGTAGCCTGCTCTTGTATGACATGCTACGGCCTACAAGGTGGTCTCCTTTGAAAATATTCTTATGGCATCTGACTAATCTCAGAGTGTTATGGTTAAAAAAGTTCTCTCATAGAGTATTCAACCTAGTGATTTCTTTTGAGGTTTATAATGACAATTCGAACAAAGAATGGTAATAGAGCTGCTGTCTTGCCTTAAAATTGTGATTTTTCTTTTTCCTTTGGGAAAATCGTTATTTTAGAAGACATGGCGATGAAATAAAGAATCACTCCCAGGGCTTTTCTCTCTAGCTAATTGTGTTTATATTTGCACATATTCTAAATATGAGGGAGAAAGACAGAATGTAGGAGCAGTTGTTTTCTGGCTTTTTCCTGTTATAGCTGTGCTACTCTCTAGGTCAGTCTACAATGGAGACGCTTGGTGTTGACCCCATTGATTCGGGCACCAGCCACATTGATAAACCATTTTGTGATGAGGCCAAGAGTTGAATGGTCCTTAGATGAATCATCAGTGAACCAAAAGTTCCACTGAGAGAAGAGACAGACTTCCTGTGCTTCTTATCTATTATAGGTCACCAGCATCATGAGGGAACTATGGGGGATGGTGTGCACTCCAGCATTCATGTGCTGTTTATGCAACTGTGTCTTTTCAGTTTTAGTTGGTGCTGTGAATGTAGTACAGAAGCTATGGCAGGCCTTTATTAAAATCATGATTTTTCTTCAGCATCCCTGTGGAAAAATCGGCATTCTAGTACTCTGAATGTATAGTCTATTCCGAGACTGCTGTAAATGCCGTTCTGTGGAGGGGAGTTTCTGGAACTTCAGTGGGAATGTATCCCCCACTGCATAGCAGTCCCTGCAAGATTGGTACAGTCCAGTCAGTGCAGAAAACCATAAAAGTTCCTCAACCCCCAAAACTGCCTAATAGCTTTTATTATTCTAACTGGTTAAAAGGCAGCCTTTTTCAGCATTTCAAATAATAAAAAGTTAGTCGGCAGGTTTTTGGGCTGGGTTGGACAACTTTTATGGGATTCTGTAAAATTAACTTCCCAGGTATTTTTTATCATATGGTTGCACAGCTACTATTCTTTAGACGTAGGGTTGCTGACTTTCTATCACATCTTGGTGTGAAACTAACAAAGATTCATGTGGAGTTGGCAGCCAGAGGCACGCAGACAAAAGTGACGCAGAATTAGCATGTGATCTTTGGGGGAGGGAAGGGTTTCAGAGTTAAAAATAATGTATTTGAAGGTAAGTTATTTACATGGTACAGATATGTACTGTATTAGGAAAGCTGACAGAGCCATTATTTTCCCATTATTTTCTTCCATATATTTCCAGTAGGGTTGCCAGGTGTCCGGTTTTGACTGTAACACGCAGTTGAAAAGGGACCCTGGTGGCTCCAGTCAGCATTGCTGACTGGGCCGTTAAAAGTCCAGTTGGCAAGGCTGGCAGGCTCCCTACCTGGCTCCGCACAGCTACCAGGAAGGGTGACATTTCCCTGCAAGGGCGGCCAGGGAGGCTCCGCGTGATGCCCCCACCCTGAGCGCCGGTTCTGCAGCTCCCATTGGCCAGGACCTCTGCATTTCTGGCCCCAGCCGGAGCCCGCACCCCAACGAAAATGAGTGAGCGAGTGAGGGTGGGTGAGAGCGAGTGACAGAGGGAGGGGCGATGGAGTGAGCAGGGATGGGGCCTCAGAGAAGGGGCAGGACAGGGCCTCGAGGCAGGGGTGGGGCAAGGGTGCTCAGAGTTCTGTGCGATTTGAAAGTTGGCAATACTAATTTTCAGGTTTGTATTAAATTCTGAGTTACAATTCCATTGTTGGTTGATATAGTACCCACTGAATGTGCTGTTCACAAGCACTGCTTTGAGTTCCTCTACACTAATTTCATGCTGGATCCCCTCCAATCTGATTTCTGTCCTCTCCACTCCACTGACACTGTTCTGTCCAAGGTCTCCAGCGACTTTTTACTGGCTAAATTTCAAGTCCTCTGCTCCTTCATCCTCCTTGACCCCCTGGCTGCATTTGACACTGATTGACAATACCTGACTTCTCAAAATCTTGCTCTTCCATGACACCATATTCTCCTGATTCCACTTCTTTTCCTTTCCCACTCTCCTTAGTTTTCCTCCCAGATCATCTTCAAGCTGATAATCTGGAAGTCATTCAATGCCTCCTTTTTCCTAACTGTGTCTAGGTTTTCCCATTCTGCCTCTGTAACATTTTTGTGGTTTGATCATTTATTTCTATCCACACAGCTAAAGCTTGTTCAGGCTTTCTGTTTGGCCTGTGTTGTACTGCATCCTCCTCATCCCTGGACTCTCTGACATCTATATTACCCTACGTCTAGTTCATTCATCTCCCTTGCCTTTCACTCTCCTGTGTGGCAAGCATGTATTGTGTTGGTGCCAGAGAAACAATTCCAGCAGTTGATTTAGGCTGGATAAGTCCAAGGCATAATTGACTGGCGTTTTTTTAGTTTTCAGAAATGTCCTTTTTTAAAAAAAAAAAAAAAATAAAAAAAATTGAAGCTTGTGTAATATCCACAGCAAATCAGCAAATTCTAATATACTGATACTTTTAAATAAAAAGGGAAAATACCCATAGGGTAGAATCATAAAATATAATTTCGTAAGAACATAAGAACGGACATAATGGGTCAGACCAAAGGTCCATCTAGCCCAGTACCCTGTCTTCCGACAGTGGCCAATGCCAGGTGCCCCAGAGGGAATGAACAGAACAGGTAATCATCAAGTGATCCATCCCCTGTCGCCCATTCCCAGCTTCTGGCAAACAGAGGCTAGGGACACCACCCCTTCCCATCCTGGCTAATAGCCATTGATACACCTATCCTCCATGAACTTATCTAGTTCTTTTTTGAACTCTCTCTATGAATTTACCTAGTCATTATTTCTGGTCATTAGGATTTGCCTTTGAATCTGATTTCCTCTCAAAGCAGAGTGTCACTATATTTTTTACAAGGTAAATAAGTTAGTAAAGAGGGTTTGGCACTTTTACTGTTGCACATATTTGGGGTTCTTCCGAAACATGCCTCATACTGAGCTAAATCAGTGGCAACAGCTGTCGAAGTATTTGGTTGGATTTTTAACACTGTTAGCAAGTTTAGGATGTACTTTGACTCATTTCTGTCCTCTAATCATAGAATATTAGGGTTGGAAGAGAACTCAGGAGGTCATCTAGTCCAATCCCCTGCTCAAAGCAGGACCAACGCCAACTAAATTATCCCAGCCAAGGCTTTGTCAAGCCGTGCCTTAAAAACCTCTAAGGATGGAGATTCCACCACCTCCCAGGTAACTCATTCCAGTGCTTCACCACCCTTCTAGTGAATTAGTTTTTCCTAATATCCAACCTAGACCTCCCACACTGCAACTTGAGACCATTGGTTCTTGTTCTGTCATCTGCCACCACTGAGAACAGCCTAGCTCCATCCAGTTTGGAACCCCCCTTCAGGTAGTTGAAGGCTGCTATCAAATCCCCCCTCACTCTTCTCTTCTGCAAACTAAATAACCCCAGTTCCCTCAGCGTCTCCTCGTAAGTCATGTGCCCCAGCCCCCTAATCATTTTCTTTGCCCTCCGCTGGACTCTTTCCAATTTTTCCACATCCCTTCTGTAGTGGGGGGACCAAAACAGGACTCAGTACTCTAGGTGTGGCCTCACCAGTGTCGAATAGTCGAATAGGAATAATCACTTACCTTGATCTGTTTGCAATGCTCCTACTAATACAGCCCAATATGCCGTTGGCCTTCTTGGCAATGAGAGCACACTGTTGACTCTCATCCAGCTTCTTGTCCACTGTAATCCCCAGGTCCTTTTCTGCAGAACTGCTGCTTAGCCAGTCGGTCCCCAGCCTGTAGCGGTGCATGGGATTCTTCCGTCCTAAGTGCAGGACGCTGCATTTGTCCTTTTTGAACCTCATCAGATTTCTTTTGGCCAATTCTGCAATTTGTCTAGATGTAATCCTGAGACATGCTGAGTACTTACAACTTCCACTGATGGTCAAATATTGACAAACAATTCAAGGACCAATCCTACAAATGCTCTATGTGTACAGAGCTCCCATGGGAGTAAGCAAAGAAGAGTCTTTACAGGATCAGCCCCATAATCCTTGACAAGAGAAACTTGAACAATTGTTGGATAATTTACATAGAAGTTAGTGAGATGCTCCAGCCAAATTCTGCTCCCACTGAAGTTACGTTACATTTTCGGCCAAATTCTCATTAACTTATCCATTTGCAAAGTCTAGGCGATTTATACTCCCCAAGACTAGAACTTAATTTTCTAATTAAAAAAAATTCAATACCAACCCTTATGCTCATAAGTATCCCTGCAGTAACAATGTATAGCCTGTATATGATGGAAAAATTCAGTAAGGAAATATATTTTCCTTCCAAGTTTTCCAGGACTCCTCATAAGCAGTGAGTCAGATATAATTATGAGAAAATCTTGTGTCTTTTCAAATAGTGCTGTTCAAATTGTCCAACACAAACTCAAAATACAGCCAGAGTTTGTTGATAGGCTCCCTGTGGATGACACACAGTTCAAGCAGACCAGCTCCAACTGTCAAATGAACATCCTGGATTCTGGAGAGCGGATTATGATTTAATTTGAAACCATAGGAAAGTTGGTGGGTTCAGGTGTGTTTCTTTGAGTTTTCAGCTTTGCTTAAGCACAGGGGGGCATGAATCCATATGAACTAAACTCCTCCCCAACATGCACCTGCTCCCATGTGATACAAAACCATCAGGCTTCATACAGCTTCTTTAAAACCAAAACACTAATGTTTAAATGGAAGTTGGACTGTGTTCATGATAGGATTCGATGCCAGCTCTCAACATTAGCCTTAAAGTAAAGAGGACTTGATGCTGTAGGGAGGTACTGAGAAGTGGAGAACTAGAACAGTGCCAGCAGTTAGAAGAGATCCTGTTTCAGGGGACTAAGGAGCTGATGGGTAAAAAATCCAAGCTGGTGTTGGGGATAGAGATACTGGGGAAGAACTTTCTCTCCACTGTTGGAGGCAAGTTTGGGATCTGGAGGCAGCCACATTGCAGTAGTTAAAGTAGAGTGGAACAGGAGGAGGAACTCTCGCTTCATATATTTTCTATGGCAGGTTTTATTTAAATATCTGTTAGCTGAGGCTGCATGTGTGGATGAAATGTGCAATATAAGTGCTAGGTATTAATTATTACTTGTTCATCAGCTGCTATCTAAAGTTTTTTTTTAACTTGTTGGAAATGAATAAGGAATCAGGGAATATACAGTATGTACCATAAAATCGTAATAGTAGTGTCCATATTTTTTTAAATCCTTTTGTTGACTTGCTGTAGTATGAGTCCTATGACTCTTTCATACTGTGGGACATTCAGTCTAAAAGCAAGATATGTGAGAAAGGTACGTGGCAAGAGGAGATAAGATAAATTTAATTTTAACATTGCTATTGTTCTTTGCAGCATTCTGATTGGCCAGCTAGATGGACAAAAATCTTTAGTCACATCTATATCTCTCTGAATAACCATTGTGAAGAAGAGCAATCCAGGGTCACCACACTTTAAACACTGCCAGTCAGCTCTCCAGAGAGAGGCTAGATATGTTGGAATCACCTGTCAAGAAAAAATGTGGCTAACTGTATGAAAGAAACCGTTTTCATTTGATAAAACAAAATTCCATTTAGTATGTTCTTTGTTTTAACTTTTAGCGCTTCCTTAAGATTTTTTGTTAAAGCATGTCTCCACTGCAAGAAAATTTGTTGTATGTTACGTTTCCTCGCTAAATAGCTGGCAAGATCAATACATTAGCTTGCAGTTCAAGTGTTATTACTCCCAGCTATTCAGAAAAGAAACATCATGTATTACAGCAATAAATTTTCATTTTTTCAAAAATAGGGTGCAGTGCAGATTGGACTAAGATTAAAATAACTGTAGGCAACTACTCTTAATATAAGTGATTCAACACGTGGTCTGCCTTTTGAAGACATCTCTGCACTAAGCTTACAGAGTTTTAGGTATCGTATATAGTATTTAGTGGGTCAAATACATCACTGCTTTTACACCACTGAAATTATAATGTGAGAAATTAGCAGACCATGTTGGTTTAAATAATAGCCATCTATAAATGATGCCCATGCTCTGGTCATGCAAATACCTTACTACAATTGTACAGTTACACTGACTTAGCAAGTTTTTAGGGACTTACTGATAACAAGTCCATCAAGCTTTCATTTTTATTCCACTATTTCCTTTTATTATTCCACTCTTTCATTCTTTTTTTCCTGAAAGCCACCTCTTCTGACTAGTCCAGATGCCAAATGAAAGCACTTGAGACAAATGTTTAGTAACTGTTCAAAATGCTCCAGCTTTAGGGTTCACCCTGATGCAATTGTCCCTAGCATTCATTAGAATCTTGTTGGGGTGAGACGAGAACTGGAGGTATTAAGAGAGCTTCACACACTTAGCATTAAGGACACATTCATATTTTGGAAATAAACTTGTGGTTCTTGGTATCCCACAGATGGTACTAGACAGGAGGAAGTGGAAGGTGAACTTAGTGAAGAAGAACACTGGTTTGGAAACTCTTCAGAGACCCCATCAGAAGCATCATATGGAGAAGTCCAGGAAAACTTTAAGTTATCTCTTGAGGATAGAATCCAGGCACAGTCCACTTCCCCGGATACTTCTCTGGGAAGTGCAACTCCTAGCAGCAACACGCTGGAGCTGGTAGCTATTGACAATGAGGCTTTAAGAGACACATTACAGAGCAAAGAACACCTTTCTCCTGATGTGTCGTCTTTGTGTGAAGATGAACCTCCTGGCCCAAATAAGCCACTGAGCAGTAACCTGAGAAGGCTTCTGGAGGCCGGTTCTCTCAAGCTGGACACTGCTGTTACAGTCAATGGCAAGGTCGAGTCCCCTGTAAATGTTCGTTCAAATCTCTCCTTTTCTCCACCTTCTCATCATGCCCAGCAGCTAAGTGTTCTTGCTAGAAAGCTTGCTGAGAAACAGGAACAAAATGATCAATACAATGCAAGTAATCGGTTTATATGGAATCAAGGTAAATGGTTGCCAAACTCAGCCACCACCTGTGGTTTGTCCCCAGATTCAGCTATCCTGAAATTGAAAGCCGCAGCCAACGCAGTTCTTCAGGACCAATCACTTTCAAGGACTGAAGATACTATAAGATTTGAATCCTTTTCTTCACCTTTTAGTTCTCAGTCTGCCAGCTCAACCTTAGCGGCTTTATCAAAGAAAGTTAGTGAAAGAAGCATGACTCCTGGGCAGGACCACCCACCTCCAGCTAGTTCTTTCCTTTCCCTAGCCTCAATGACCTCTTCAGCTGCCCTACTCAAGGAGGTGGCTGCAAGGGCTGCGGGCAGCCTGTTGGCTGAGAAGAAAAAGTCACTGCTTGCAGCGGATCCCCTGCAGCTTTCAGAGATGAAGCAAGAGAAAGTAACTCCACCACAGTCTTTGGAATTATTGCTACTTCCAGTCCCTAAAGGAAGAATTTCTAAGCCCACTAATACAGGTATGGACACTTATCTTAACCGTCAAGTAAGGCATGTTTGTTTTGCTCTAGATTTATTTAACTCTTATTTTCTGGTCTGGTTTGTATTGTTTCCACCTATTATGAAAATAAGAACAAAATAAACAATAGGATAGCTTTTAAACTACCATTTGAAGATCAAACCTTCACAAATGTTTCCATATTTGAAAAGTAATGAGTGTACAGTTCAATACATTTTTTTTTTATTCCATACAAATGTATTTTTTCCTCACCAAGTTCAGAATAGGTCTACACAAGAAATATTTAATGGGGGAAGATCAAAGAATCCCTGTTAGGGAGCTTATGGTATCAGTGAACATGTACAAAACCAGTGCTTTTGAAATATTGGACAAGGGAGAATTTTCCCTCCTGCTGTCTGTGTCACAAATGGACTTTTGTATAATCGCTTACTACCCTGTCCTAATTTACCAGAGTATATTATTGTGTTGCCACTTTTCATTAAAATTTTCTGCAGAAGCACGAACAAATCTCTCATGTTCATTCTTTCACAATTCTTTATCATGAAAAATAGAAGAAAATGAACTGCTTTTTCCTAATTCTGCTCAACAAAACCCGCTTTATACTTCTTGGCCCACCCCCTCCCTCTTCCTCCCTTAGTTCTGTCAGCATTCTAAGATATAGGCCTATTGCAAACAGTACTACTAACAAAAGAAATCAGGAAAGAATGTGAGTAATTATATCAAAATAAGAAATATTTTCTTTTATACATACTGACATTTCTTTTTAAAAAAATTGCATGCATCAAATGTTCATATTTCCACGGACATCTCCATGGAATTTAGGTGTTATTTTGCTAACAATGAAATTTTGATAATTAGGATGAGGAAGCTGGTCAAAAGCCTTCACAAGATAAAAGGTTTGGGTGTTAGTTTGTTAAGGATTGTCTACATGGCGCAGTTTTAGCAGTATAGTTAAACTGATGTAGTTTTGTGGGCACTTTTATTCCTGCATAAACTGGTTTTTTTTCAGGTAAGCTTACGTTGCTTTGGAAGGGGTTTACATTAAATTGGAAAAAACCTCTTATACAGGAATAAGACTGTCCACATGGGGAGTTATACTAGTGTAAATGTATTCATTTAAATTCACACCTTTAATGTTATACCGGTATAACTTTCTCACATAGACAAGCCCTTAAAGAGAGGGAATAGCAAGGATTCAGTTATATTTACTACACTACACCATTCCAAAAATGTTAATATTATCTGCTTATTTACTGCATGTGCAAAAGGCATTCACATGATTAGTTACTTGATAAGGAAGAGTAATGCAGAAGAGAAACTTTTTTATTGTAGTAAAATCCAACTTCTATATGTTTGGCTAACGAATTGTGAATTTTTATCTGTACACCTTGGAAAAGAGGAGTGCGTCTAAGTATATATGCAGTGCTGGCAATTCATAAACTGGCTGTGATGCAGTGAAATCTCTAGCATCTACTCTGCTTAAGACACAGGAATGCTGAAAGGCAGTAATGGGAGCATGTTACCTCAGGGCCTTGGTAACCATGAAACAATCATTTCCCTTTGCTTTATATATAAAAAATATGATCAGTTTATATGTACTGGGCCTTCACCAGCCTCAGCTGGCATCCAAACAAACTTTATCACGATAGATTAATAACAAAGATTTTTGTTGAATTCTAGCTCCCTTTCTGACATGCTCATTAGTTTTTGACTGGAAAGGAATTGACCAAATGAAAATAAGGGACCAAGAAAAGCAATGAGATAGGGTATTTGGATTTTGAAGGAATTTTGTTTTCTGTAATCATTCTTTCTGCTGTAGAGACATACAGCTTGCAGAAAGAGGTCACTGTTGTGTGACTTTTGAGCAGTAGACATTACAGTACTCCTCTAAAATATTGAGTTGGGCACTTGATCATGTGTATTTGCTATGAAAATAAATGTCTCACATTCCTTTGATTCTTTTTTGCAGCCATGGTTTTATGGCAGTAATTCTTTTTGCAGCCACGTTTTTATGGCACTGAAAGCATAATATAATATTTCATTTTCTAAAGTTTTGTCTGTTTGTGTGGGTCTTCTCTTGAGGACATGCCTGTGTTGCCAGTAAAATAAACATATTTTCCCTGAAGGCACTGATTGGCAGATTTTCCCATATATTTTATAGCTGAAGAAAGTCTGCTTCCAGTTATTATGAGTCAGCTTCTTTCATCAGCAATGAAGCTATCCGTATAGCCAATGGTCACTGAGATCAACTACTAGATATTGGAAAAAATAAGGAGGCAGTAAAGGGGGAAATATGCTTAACAGGCCTACTGCATGAAGTAAGCTCTGAGTTCATAAACTTTTTTTAGTATATAAGGAGCAATAGCACATCAGATTGTGGTCTTGTCAGATCTAACATGCTAACCTTAGTTAGGCCTGATCATTACTTGGATGGGAGATGCCCAGTAAATCTCAAGGTGGTGCACAAAGAGACTGAAGTGGCACCCACTAAATCACTGTAGCAGTGGTGTTATGAAACATTTTAGAGTTGGTATTGCTGTCTTTTGGATGAAATGTAAAATGAAGTCCTGACCTACGTTCCCTCTAAAGTGCATTGCATGTGCGGCCATGCAGGAGGCCACCAAGGGACGTGCACTTAATTAGCAGAGCCACGCAGTGTACACTGCACTCAGGGGTGTGGCCACAGGTGCGCCTGGAAGATGGTAGTGGGGTGAGGTGGGAAATAGGGGGTATGTGGAGGTGTGGGGTGAGGTGGAGGGTGGTGGCGGGGTAGCTTGGGGCATGTGGGGCCGCGGCGGGCCCAGACACCTCTCCCTCCCAGCTGCAGCGCTGCTGCGGCGAGGCCAGATGCCTTTCCCCTGCCAAGCCCCGGGGCTGCTGCGGTGGGGCGAGGCGCCTCTTCCTCCCCACCGCCACAGTCCTGGGACTGCTGTGGGGAGAGAGGGCTGGGGGGAGTCCTCTCTCCCTGCTGCACCCCTGGGGAAGCCTGCACCACAAACCCCTCATCTCAGCCCCACCCCAGAGCCCGCACCCCAATGTCGGAGCCCTCACCCCCTGGACTCCAACCTTCTGCCCTAGCCCTGAGCCCCCTCCCACACTCCAAAACTCTCGGCCCCTGCTACACCTCAACTCCATATTGGTGCACATAACAAAATTCATTCCGCACATGGATGGGAAAAATTAGAGGGAACATTGGTCCTGACTCCCTGTTTAAGATCCCATGCCACTTTTGCAAGAATGAGTGTTAGTCCCTATGCCTGGATCACATTCCCATTTGAACAATAACACTTTGCCTGGAACACCTACAACATTCTTCCTGATTTTCAGTTGGATTCAGTGAGTCTGATTCTCCTCTCACATCAGTTTTACAGTCATGTAGCTCCATAGAATTAATTGGAGTTGTTCCTGATTTTACGTCAGTATAAGTGAGAGGCAACACAGGCTCAGTATTCTTTGCTTCCTATGCTAAAGCATTGTGTAGTGTTATAAGCAACTCTTGTGTTCCAGCCCAGAAATGGCTGCATTTTTGTGGTGGATTACACAATTCCTGTATATTAGGAATTCTCATTGTTATCAGCGGAGTTGTACTCACTCACTCCAGTTCTGGGTTTGGCCTAAAGTAATGTGCAAAATTGCTGGTAAGCCACCTTGTTTATAGACTTATTATTAATGGGTTAGAAAATAGGTGACAGAACTTGCTACATTTATTTTTGATTCCCTTCTGATGATAACCAGTTACTCAAAAGGAGACATGATAGAAAGAAATTACTTGATGAATAAAAAATGCTACTAATATATATTTCTGTAGTTTCTCTTACATTTTATAAAGAAATAAAGAAAGACATGAAAAAAGTGAAACACTAGCAATTATAGTGTTGGTTTCTGCTGATTTTTCAGAGATGCAGTGATGGAGCAATTTAATAATATATTGAGTGTGATAGAAATTCTACTCATGAAGTTTTCTGAAGCTGCAAAACACATATTGAAAATGTACTCTTTTTCTCAGGCTTGTTGATTAGGTCAGAAGGACTATGTAATCAGACGAATTATATTTTTGTCTCCTACCAGCTAGTAGGAATTATCCTGAAACACATTACAAAATCATTCTGGAGGCTTTATTAGTTGGTTTCCAATCACAGGAAATGTTAAATTTCATGAATTCTTGCAGGTAGAAAATAGCTGATGAATATGTTTGATAATGAACTGAAATAGTCTGGAAATAATTCCAAATAGCAGGATAGACACTACTGACTTCTGGATTTTCGGAAATAATCAAACTGCCTTTTAGCAATCACAAAAATTGTCTTCTAGTTCAATGACAATACTACAGACTTCCTTGTAATGGGCAGAGGCATTTGTAGTGAGATGTCAGAATATTTAATTGTGTCAAGTCAAAGAATCTCCTTCTCCTTAGCCTGGTGATTATTCCATACTTAGTAGGTAAATTTCCTGGGCCTTGGTTGCCATTCCCTCCTACAATGGATGATACTGTGCAAAATAGCATCCAAATGTCTAGAAAAAGGCAGTAGGTTTAATGCACTGACACCCAGAGAAACAGGATAGAAGAATAAAAAAATCCCATGACCCTAAAATCACCTGATGACTGAAGCAGCAGCAGCATCTGCTTGAGCCATAAGTAAACAAGTTCAACAGCAGGGATTCTGAAAACACTCAGTATTGGCCTTGAGCGTGTCCGGTTTATGACACCAGCATGGTTTATGGTTAAGAAGTGTGAATTATTCTGTATTTAATATCTTATTTTTTCATTATCCATCAAATACTGGAATTCACCACTTTTAAAATCAAGAGTTAAGCATTTTTTCCCTGATCAAGTTGGCAGCGGATAGGAAATTTGGCTACCGAATGATGTTTGTGAGAAGTATAGGGCCAGGTGAGGAAGAGTAGCATCGCCTATTGGCTATCTAATGAGTTTTTGAGACTTTTAACTTGATAAATGAATCTTAAATTACAGCTTTCAAGAGGGAGCATAACTAGATTAGGGAGGTTTGAATATGGAAGGAGAGGAATTGAAACCTTTGTTGGGCGTTGGTGTTTAACCAGTACTATGTCTGTCTTTGCAGATGAAAATCTAAAGTTGTAAAATGATATTTTGATATGTGTATGAGGGGAAAGTATTCTACCAGTGGCTGTAAAGGACCTTTTCTTTTTCTTTTCTCCCTCCACCAAGCCCCAGAAGAAGAAGGAGGAAAACCTTTTCAGTGTCCAATCTGTGGGTTGGTTATAAAGAGGAAGAGTTACTGGAAACGACACATGGTGATTCATACAGGTTTAAAAAGTCATCAGTGTCCACTCTGTCCATTTCGTTGTGCACGCAAGGACAATCTCAAATCACACATGAAGGTAAGGGCAGTGTTCACTGACAATGAAGAGACTGGCTTAGTGAGCAAAAATATATAGAAAAAAACCTATCTGGTTAAAAATCACATAATTAAAAAAAAATCTCATTTCCGTACCTGTGGTACTAATAACATCTTATTAAAAATGAAAGTACAAAAAGTTTTAGATTTTAAAATTTCAATTTGTTTGCCTTTTGGATTTGGTATAACTTGGGCAATGAAAACAGACTGGTCAGTTTCACCTTCTGGCTCTCCTACAATGCTGTAAAGTTTGCAGGCATTTCAGGGGAATGTTCAAAACCAAAACAATAACTGTTTTCACTGTAATACCTTTTTGTAAATAATGTTTTTATTATTTATTTATACACAACTTATATTTCAAGCCTAACTTACCTGAAGGTTAAATGTCCATGTTAAACTGGCAAAAATGAACAAATTCAACAAAGAAACTTAATGGAGAGGCAGTAAAGTGCTGCAGGGGTTAAAGAATGTGGTGTGATGGTTCTTGCTTACCATAATGTGTACTTCAATGCATGGACACCGGATGGTGAAGTGAAGATGGGCTTTGGTTTATCCAGTCTCTATATAAAGTTACTGATCAGAACTGTTGAGTTTCCTTCATTGGCATACTTGACCTGTTATAGTAGCAGTACAATTTTTTGTTAGTGGCTAAATTTGTTGTTTATAGTTATTAGCACAGATAAATACCTTTAAAGTATACAGGGAAATAGTGGGCTTTTAGGCATGATTTGTTACAGCAGAGGTTGGCAAACTACAACAGCCCGTGGGACCCTACTGCCCGGCCCCTGAGCTCCTGGCCCAGGAGGCTAGCTCCCGGCCCCTCCCCCACTGTTCCCCCTCCCCCGCAGCCTCAGCTCATTGCACTGCTGGCACAGTGCTCTGGGCAGCAGGGCTGCAAACTCCTGGAGCAGCGCAGCTGCAGAGCTGTGGCCTGGCCCGGTGCTCTGTGCTGCACAGTAGAGTGGCTGGCTCCAGCCAGGAGGCACAGCTGTAGAGCTGCCAGCCACCAGTGCTCCAGGCAAGCAGTAAGGGGGCAGGGAGCGGGGGAGGGAGGGTTGGATAGAGGGCAGGGGTGGTCAGGGGGCGGGGGTGTGGATCGGGGTCAGGGCGGTCAGAGAGCAGGGAACAGGGGGGTTGAATGGGGGCAGGGATCCCGGGGGGGGCAGTCAGGAAGGAGGGGGGGTTGGATGGGGTGGCAGAGGGCAGTCAGGGGCAGGGGTTCTGGGGGTGGTCAGGGAGAAGGGATGGTTGGATGGGGCAGGGGTCCCGCGGGGGCAGTCAGGATGAGAGGAGGGGTTGGATGGGGCAGGGGTCCCTGGGGGGCCGTCAAGAAACAGGGGGGGTTGGATGAGGCAGGAGTCCCGGGGAGGGGCATCAGGGGCGAGAAGCAGGGTGGGGGCCGGCCCATGCCTGGCTGTTTGGGAAGGCACAGCCTCCCCTAACCGGCCCTCCATAAAATTTCCAAAACCCAATGCCAAAAAGTTTGCTCACCCCTGTGTTACAGCATTTGTTATGTTAAAACATTTTAGAACATTGGGCCAGATTCTGATCTCACTTACACCAGAGCAACTATTGACTTCAGTGGAATCATCTTGATTTACACTTGTCATGGATACAGGGCTAGCTGCACCTCTCTTTCCTCTCCAGTCTCTGAGTGCACCACATCAGGTCTCAGACCTTGCGCCTTTACCTCTCCTGAGGTGGAACCAAGCAATTCTCCCACTCTTAGACAGGGTTCTGGGCTACAGTACCCTGTGTATCGATTGTGCGTAACTGGCAGGTCTGACTAGATTCAGTACCTGTAGTTCTTTAGGAGTCCGTGACCAGTGGTAAATACAGTGACCAGACAGCCTTCTCAAACCAAAATATTGTTTAATCTTGGTAAGAACAAAGCATAACATAAGGGAAAAAAAGGGTTTTTTAAAACAATAAACAGCCTATACGCAGGTCTGTCTTACCTAGAGACTTGTCATCCTGTGTTAGAAACCCTAGGCAGGCCTCTCTTTACTGTCTCCTGCAAACAACTCTCCCTTCCCTAGAGAGCGCCACTTTTAATCCCATCTGAGAAGCCCTCTGTTTCAGTTTCCAGGGCCTTTAGGTTCTCTTTTGTTTACTTGATGGGACCCCTGTCTTGACAAGCTTTTCCGGTGAGTTTAGCAGAGGGTTAGAGGTATGACATCAACGTGAATGATTGGTTCTTGCACTGTCTCTTAATTGTTGGTTGCTGGATGGCTATTTGAAGCCATTCTACTCTTTTCTGCCTATGGGTAATCAGCCTCTCCTTGAATTATCTCTGTCTTCATACAGTAAAGCCCCCTTACACCAATCAGACAAATATACAGATCATATAGTATTCTGTGCAATAATGTGGTGGTGATTTTATGAAAACTTCTCTGTAACGCAGATAAAAACATTAAACTGTCCAATAGCCATTTTTCAAAATTTGTCTTCAACAAAAAATACCAAGGAATTAATTAGGTAAAGCAGAGTCCTCAAAAAAATCTGACAGCACCAAAAATTATTTTTAGTTGTTCTACTACATATTGAGAAACAGTGTTTAACCAAGTCAAGCTATTCATGAGCAGAAAAATTGCAATTACGCTGCCAACTAGTATGCCAGTTTTATCCCAATATCAGTTAAAACAATGTATTTATAAATCCATAAAAGCAAAACTGTAATAGAAATTACAACTGATCCTTACCTCCTGCGACACTAGCTAGCTGTGTGCACCTTTATGATACAGACTCTAGCTTGTGACGGTATCACAACTGAGAGTTGCACGGTTTATATAGGTTATATTGTCTTAAAATGCTTTCAGAACAAATCAGCAACCAGTACAGTAAAGGATTTATGTATGTAAGGAATATATTTAAATTCTTGGTCATAACCATTGAGACAAGTATTTATATTGCTGTGTGGTGGGTTAGGAATAAAACTAAAAACAAACCCTGAATTAAAATTTTTATAAATATGATTAACCCTACCACCACCACTATATGCATACGCTCTTCTCTAATGCTGGCAACATTTTGCAGAAGACTTGGTTACATCACTGCTTTCTCTAATATGTTTATACATGAGAAGTGTCCACATGCTGCCCAACCAAGGGCCACTTAGATATAAAATTACTTTAGTGGTTACTCAACACCACCTTCTAGTGCAGAGGTGGGCAAACTACGGCCTGGGGGCCACATCTGGCCCGCGGGACTGTCCTACCCAGTCCTTGAGGTCCTGGCCCGGGTGGCTAGTCCCCGGCCCCTCCGCTGCTGTCCTCCACTCCCCCGCAGCAAAACCACCGCATGGGCAGCGCTCTGGACGGCGGGGCTGTGTGCTCCTGCAGGGCAGTGTGGCAGCATGTCTGGCTCCAGCCGGCGGTGCAGGTGCCGGACATTCTGCTCTGAGTGGCATGGTAAGGGGCCCGGGAGGGGGGGTTGGATAAGGGACAGGGAGAAGGGGGTGGCTGGATGGGGTGGAGGTTCTGGGGTGGGCAGGGGATGGGAAACGGGGGCTTAGATAGGGGGTGGAGTCCTGGGGGGCGGTTAGGGGTGGGGGTCCTGGGAGGGGGCAGTCAGGGGACAAGGAGCAGGGCGGGGTTGGATGGCTGGAGGTTCTGAGGGGGGCCGTCAGGGGTCGGGAAGTGGGAGGGGGCGGATGGGGGTAGGGGCCAGGCTGTTTGGGGAGGCACAGCCTTCCCTACCTGGCCCTCCATACAGTTTCGCACCCTGATGTGGCCCTCAGGCCAAAAAGTTGGCCCATCCTTCTTCTAGTGTCACTATGAACTAATCTGCCCTGAGGCTGGTCTCATGGAGGGTCCCACAAGGTCTCACTCTGACACCCCTTCTGCTCAATGTGTGTGTGAGGCCTTTCTGAGTCCAGATGCGATTCAAAGTTTTGACAGTGATCTTTAAAAGCCTTTATGTCTCAGGTAACTTGTATCTGTAAGCCTGTGTTTTCCCCCCATTTCACCATAATGAGTGAGATCAACTGAAATGTACTTGAACAAAGTGTTCCCAGATTTAAACCTCTGCAGGTTGGTGACAGAGTGTTCTGAGTGGAGGGCCCTCAACTCTGTCATTCATTCCTCCTCTGTTCTAACAGAGTCTGCATATCAATATGAAAAAAAAGCCCATCAATTTTCTCTTTATTTTAAGTGGGTGGATATAGGGATGTTGTGTTAAGTTTACTCCTGATTTGCTGGGTGACGTGTATCTACTAGGGATTAATATTGATTAACTAACTTGGTGGGGTTTAAAAAAAACCAAAACAATATTGTTACACCCTCAGTCAGTTGTAAGAGATGAGATTTTATAAATGAATCAACAAGTAAAATAAACTGGAGCAAATTACAGCCCCCTTATCCATGATATAGAGGTGAGGCCTGCAGACTGCAAATATCAGCACTCAACATAGTGAGTGTCACAGGTGAAAATGGTGGGAACTGTGGCCTTCACTGGTCACACCACCCTATTAGAGATGAGGGCATACAAGGATTGTATGGGCCACATTCAGTCTCACATGCTCACTTTGGCAGTCTCTGGTTTACAGATACATTCAAATGATCAGACTTACAGTATAAGGGTTTGGAAAATATTTTCTGTTGACATTGGGGCTTGATATATATTCTCTTCTGAGTAGGCCTCTGGTGACAATGTGGTGCATCAGGGAGGACAAAATCAAGATGAATCCAAAATGCATGTGTGGCTGGTGAGGGGGATAGAGAATATATGTTTGAAGTCACTGTCACCCTGCCAGAATGACATGAGTTTTCTTTGGTGATGAAGTAAACTGATGACAAATTGGGGTAAGCTGAGGAACAGATTTATTTTACCACAATATAAAATGTTTCCTTAACCCTCTCTATTTAAAAAATAAAAATAAAAAAAAATCCAAAAACAAAAAGTACATAGACATAAAATACGAACAAAAAAACCGAGAAATAAAACCAAAAGAAAAATTAAATAGAAGTA
The DNA here is from genome assembly GCF_965140235.1 of Caretta caretta. Lineage (NCBI taxonomy): Eukaryota > Metazoa > Chordata > Testudines > Cheloniidae > Caretta > Caretta caretta. The sequence goes on along the minus strand of NC_134209.1, from coordinate 65,442,914 downwards.
ATAGGGTAAAACAAAAACTGAAGCTGTTATTCAGAGGCACAGTATACTTTCTCTTGCTGGAGATTTCATAGCCTTTCAGTGTCCTATCATTTCTCTGGAACTACTTTATCTTACTCTGGCAGATAGGATAAAGAGGAGAGACTCCTACACAAACTGTTGCCACTAGCCACACCCACTGAGTCTACTATAAATTCAGGCTAAATCCCTGGCTGCAGCCAAGATTGTATGCCATCTCCAGAGCCCAGGTTTCCAGAACAAAAGAATGACAAAAAATGAAGTCTATAATGGAATGGATTTGTTTGTCCATCTGCACCATCTGCTCAGACAGGATTCCATCAAAATCCAGTGTTTTTTTTGTATAAGTGTGTTGAGAGATTTGTGTCTCCTGTATTATGTTTAGTAGAGCAGGATGGCAGACAGGATTGTTCAAGGCATTAATCTATTGCAGTCCTGTCACACTGTCATCAAAATCTAGGAGCCTTAAGTTTGTTTCTTACAGCAGCATAGCCTTGAGGCACAGTACCTTTACCCACTTCTAGAATTATAGATGTTGTGCATCTTTTTTCAGACTTCCATTTTTAATTAGGGATTCTGAGTTTTGATTTCTGTTAGTGACATATAGGTGTTTGTTTATGGCATCTTTTTTTCCCTTTTCATTTCTTAAAAAATCAGTTTTGATAGCTTTCTGTTAACTATGTCATGCTAATGAGTTTGGACCAGAATACAACATTGCAAGGAGCAGAGCACTTCTGGTGTCTTGACTCCAGCTATAGAGCATTTGGCTACAGGGTATTGGGCCGATTCTAACCCTAACAGTGTTTAGATTTATACCTATCTTTTGGATAAAGACTATCCAAGAAGGACCCCTTTCCACTGCCAACTTGCAACTGTTGGCAAGGAAGTGAAAGGCAGGAAGGAAAAATACCCACAGGTGCCTTTTGTAAACAAGGGAGGCTGAGAGAATATTGTCATTTAGGGCACATTCTTTTTATGTTTAATAGTTGTATGACATTTGGATTCAATAATCATACCCATAGAAAAACCTAAAATAGATTCAGTACAGAAATATAAACTAAAATTAGTTTTTATTCACCTGGGATGGGACAAAAATCATATCATTCATAACCCAAAGTTTCGGTCCTTACGCTTGGGCCTTTGGAAGGCCTATCAAGCCTCCTCCCAGGAACTCAGGACTCATTTCTGGTACTGCATCATGATTTAAACTGGTGCTACAACTGTGGAAAGTGATGTTGACCAGCATAAGGGTGGAACAAAGAGGATTTCTGAAGGAAAAAAAAATTAAGAATAAAAAAGCAAGACGACAGTTTTTGAGCCCTTCCCTGTCTGGGTTTAATATACAACAGGAATTTATTTTCCTAATTTAAAAAAAGATTATGTATTTATTTTGAAGTGGCAAAATGTAACATAAGGGAGAGTGATAATCTGGGAAGAAAATCTCAGTTTTTTCAATTTCCCCTCATAGGTAAGTATGGATGAAATTCACCTGAGAACACTGCTGCAGGCTTCATTCACACAGCTTCTGGCCACTCCCGTATCCATGGAGCATGCACATATTAGTACGCAGCTTCCTGCTCTACTTCCAACACTACTTGCAGACGGATTGGTTAAGATCACAAAGTTATGCTCCAGAAGAGCAACTGGGTATCCGCATAAGGATTTAAGAATAAGCATATGGCCAAAAATAAGTATAAGTGTGTCATAAATATAAAGGGAAGGGTAAACACCTTTAAAATCCCTCCTGGCCAGAGGAAAAACCCTTTCACCTGTAAAGGGTTAAGAAGCTAGGATAACCTCGCTGGCACCTGACCAAAATGACCAATGAGGAGACAAGATACTTTCAAAAACTGGAGAGGGGGAGAAACAGTCTGTCTGTCTGTGTGATGCTTTTGTCAGGGACAGAACAGGAATGGAATCTTAGAACTTAGTAAGTAATCTAGCTAGATATGCATTAGATTCTGATTTCTTTAAATGGCTGAGAAAATAAGCTGTGCTGAATGGAATGTAGATTCCTGTTTTTGTGTCTTTTTGAAATTTAAGGTTTTGCCTAGAGGGATTCTCTATGTTTTGAATCGGATTACCCTGTAAGGTACTTACCATCCTGATTTTACAGAGGTGATTCTTTTTACTTTTTCTTCTATTAACATTCTTCTTTTTAAGAACCTGAATGCCTTTTCATTGTTCTTAAGATCCAAGGGTTTGGGTCTGTGTTCACCTATGCAAATTGGTGAGGATTTTTATCAAACCTTCCCCAGGAAAGGGGTGTAAGGTAAGGGAGGATTTTGGGGGGAAAGACGTTTCCAAATGGGCTCTTTCCCAATTATATACCTGTTAGATGTTTGGTGGTGGCAGCGATAAAGTCCAAGGGCATAAGGTAAAATAGTTTGTACCTTGGGGAAGTTTTAACCTAAGCTGGTAAAAGTAAGCTTAGGAGGTTTTCATGTAGGTCCCCACGTCTGTACCCTAGAGTTCAGAGTGGGGAAAGAACCTTGACAAAGTGTCTATATAACAATACAAGAATCTTAAAGCAAAAGTAGGGGTGAACTCGATTGCCTGGCAACTCGATTGACACAGTGGACATAGTAAACATGGCTGAATTGCTGTGGAATAACAAAAAAACCAACAAGAATCTGTATTACATGGGTATAAACTATTCAGAAAACATGGATAAGTAGAATTATACCCAACTAAAGGTTCTGTGTGAAGAGGACCATACTGTGGAATCTGTAGAAATCCCATGCCATAAGAATAGAAATATATTAGCCTCCTGATTAGAAAATGGATACTGAATGCACAACATTGAGGAATAGCAAAGCAGCAGCTAAGTCTAATATGATAATAAATGGGTGACTTCAAAGATCTATATATAAACTGGTCAATTTTCATATTGGAACAAGATAAAGAGAAGAAATTTGATACCTTGAATTATTTTTCCTGGAACAGCTAGTCCTAGAGCACGCAGGCAGAGAGGCTAGTCTCAACTTAGTCTAAATAATACACAGGAGTTGGTTCAAGAAGTAACTTTTGTTAAAGTGCTCATTAAGAGTGGCCCCAGTGTAAGTAAAGTCAACATCCTTAGGGGAGGGATCATACCAAAACTAGCATGGTGTAATGGGTTTGGCATCCACCTCTCATGAGTGCCCCCTCTGGTTGGGTGTGTCCACGGTCTTTAAACCAGTTCTGGCCCTGGTATGGGGCCATATCCCCAGGGCTTCCTCCCTGGAGACACTATCTTCCTGCAGCCTCCCTAGGCTCAGTCCCGACTCAGTTTCCGCAGCCAGCCAGGCGCTCCTTCATTGCTCCCCTGGTCCCTGCTAGCAAGCTGCCTTTAGCTCAGTCCTAGCAGCCAGCCATGAGCCTCTCGCTGTCCCGGTCCCTGTCCCTACTTAGCTGTCCATGATCATGCTTCTTTTCCAGCCAAACACACAGTCCTTTCTTCGCCAGCTCTAAACCACTTTTGCTCTGTTCTGCGTCTCCGTTTATATGGCCTTCCTGGGCCTTGATTGGCTGTTTCCCCTGCAGCCACTCTAGCCTGAGTGGAGGACCTCTCCACTGCTCCATTCCTTGGATGGGTGTGGCAGAACCCTGAGGCCTCCAGCTGGGGGCCTTTGGGCCTGGTCCACCCCATCACACATGGTAACACTAAACTTTAGAAAGGACAGGTGTTTTTGTTTTAAGAGGAGGTTTGTGAGAAAAAATGCCCTAAATGAAAAGAGAAAACTATAATTTTTGGTCTTAGCATAGTGACTTCTCAAGCTTACAAGGCCTGAAAAGCATGCATATCACTAAACAAAAATGGAAGCAGGAAGGCAGAGTGGGGCAGGGGAGAAATATGGTTAAATTGCAAGGTTCAAGAAGGTATTTTAGCCAATTATGTCCTCCAGAAAATGGTTATCCATCCCAAACAAAACCAATAGTAAGTAAAGAACATAAACTATGGCAGCTAAATTGTCAAATAGTAAGTAGGAGGTCAGAAATAAAAATGTTTTTTGGCTATTTACTCTTTAAATTCTAAGTGTATTAAACTCAGGACATCTATGAAAGAATTGGTGGGTCCACTTGACTGCCAAGGAGTTAAGGGAACAATTAAGGAGGATAATGATGTTTCACAAAAACTAAAGGTTGTCTTTGCATCAGAATTCACCACACTGGGAAGATACTTCAGAGCTACTCTTTACAAGTAATAAAGGTGAGACACTGTCAGAGGCTGAGGTGTCAAAAGAAGTAGTTCTGGAACAAGTAGATAAATATATAGAACAACGAGTGACCTGCACCAGGTGATGTACGCCCAAAAGTTCTGAAGTAATTTAAAAATAAAGTGACAAAACTGCTGAGAAAAATGTCCCTTATTAAAATCAGCCAGTAGACTGGAATATTGTAAATCTTGAACCTGTCTTTAAAAAAGACACGACGGGTTGATCCTTGAAATCACAGAGCAATACAAGGGAAACTGATTAAACTGATAAAAATAGAACACCTTGAATAACATGATCTGATAGGGGTACATGGCTTCTGTAAAGGAAAATCATATTCTCATATACTGGGAAACTTTGAGTATGTCATCAAAATAATGGATAAAGGAGATTCAGTTGAGATAATTAATTTGGCCTTTAAAAAAGCCTTTGGCAAAGTCCCCCACCAAGAGGCTGTCAAGAAAATTAAGTAGTTGTGGAGTGAGGGGTAAAGTACTATCACAGATTAGAAATTGGTTAAGAGACAGTAAAACAACAGTTAGGAATATATTAATCAGTGTGAAGTATGACGGGGTTAACTGCAGATTTCTCTATACTTGGACTAGTCGTGTTTGATTTATTTAGTAATGGTCTAGAAAAAGGAGTGAACTAGCAAAATTGCAGATGACGCAACATTGCTTAGGAGTGTCAAGACTAGAAGGAATTGAGAAGATCTTCAGAAGGCCTAAAAAATCTAGGTGATTAGTCAGTACAATAGCAAATGAAATCATTGTTGATAAATGCAAGGGCATACTTACTAGAAGGAACAATTTAAACTAGTCATGCACATTCAGGAAAAATACCTGAGTGTCACTGTAGACAGCCGAATGAAAACATCTTTTCGTTGTGCAGTAGTGGTTAAAAGAGCAAACAGAATGTTTGAATTTATATAGAAGGGGACAGCAGCAATACTGAAAATACTATGATGCCATTATTTAAATAGATTGCATGCTGTCACTCTAGGGTACAGATGTGGGGACCTGCATGAAAACCTCCTAAGCTTACTTTTACCTGCTTAGGTTAAAACTTCCCCAAGGTACAAAATTATTTTACCCTTGGATTTCCCCTGCCACCACCAAACTTTATCTGGGTTTACTGGGAAACATGGTTTGGACACATCTTTCCCCCTAAAATCCTCCCAAACCTTGCACCCCACTTCCCAAAATCCTCACCAATTTGTATAGGTGACCACAGACCCAAACCCTTGGATCTTAGAACAATGAAAAAGCATCCAGTTTTCTTACAAGAAGACTTTTAATAGAAGTAAAGGAATCACCTCTGTAAAATCAGGATGGTAGGTACCTTACAGGGTAATTAGATTCAAAACATAGAGAATCCCTCTAGGCAAAACCTTAAGTTATAAAGAAGACACACAGACAGGAATAGTCATTCTATTCAGCACAGCTCTTTTCTCAGCCATTTAAAGAAATCATAATCTAACACATACCTAGCTAGATTACTTACTAAAAGTTCTAAGACTCCATTCCTGTTCTGTCCCCGGCAAAAGCAGCATACAGACAGACACAGACCCTTTGTTTTTCTCCCTCCTCCCAGCTTTTGAAAGTATCTTGTCTCCTCATTGGTCATTTTGGTCAGGTGCCAGCGAGGTTACCTTTAGCTTCTGAACCCTTTACAGGTAAGAGGATTTTTCCTCTGGCCAGGAGGGATTTTAAAGGGGTTTACCCTTCCCTTTATATTTATGACACATGCTCTCACTTGTAATTCTGTATTCAGTTCTGCTCAATCAAAAAGCTATATCAGAGATACAAGAGGTTCAAAAACAGGCAACAAAATGATTAGCAGGATGGTAAGAACTTCCTGTGAAGAAAGGGACTGAAAAGAATTAAATTGCTTAGATTAGAGAGGAGACGACAAGATTGAAGTAATGAATGTGATGGAGAAGGTAAATCGAGCTTCTTTTTATTCTTTCTTGTAATATGAGAACAAGAAGACACTGAATTCAGCTGGCAGAAACAAATTTAAAACTGATAGAACAGAACTATTTTAACCCCCACCTAACTGGGACCAATTCTGCAAACATGCACATGCTAAAGTTTAAGTGAGTAGATCCATTGAAGCCAATGGGACTTACTAGCATGCTTCAGGTTAACTGATGCAAAAGTCATTTCAGGATCAGGGCCTGGAACTTTATAACCCATTGCCACAGGAAGTCATTTCAGACCAAGAACACTGCAGGATTAAAACAAAGTTTAGACAATTATACAGACAAGGAGAACATCCACAGTTATGTTAAATAGGATTAAAAAAAAAGGTCCTTATGCTCCAAGGCATAAACGTAATAGGATTTAGGAAGAAACTTGCCATATAGACAGGTTATATTATAGCTATCCACTTGGTTTATTGCTTCTCCCTGTGAACCATCTGGAAGTAGTCATTATCTGAGAGAGGAGACTGGACAACTGTAGATGGACCATCCAACGTGTCAATAACTAAGTTCTTTCCTGCAGTTAAGGACCAGGAAGTGAATGACAGTTAAAATCCCTTTGAATGAAAATTATCATTTTCTGTTTTTATCATTATTTGTTTTCAAACCAATTTATTTATTGAAATTTTTTAAATACTACTATAGGCATGCTAGCCAGTGCTCTGGAAACTTGTTTCATCCATTTCCTATGGTTTAAACAGGAATCCCTGAATTTGGATCCAGTGAGCAAGAATTTTTCCTTTTTTATTTATTGTATAATCTGCAAAATTGTAACCTAACATGTATTTTGTTTCAAACTAAAGCAAGTCATGGTTAGCTGGGTGATTTTGCTGTTGTGACCTATCACAAGAGAAATCCAAAACGGACAGACCCGTCACCTCTCTCTGAACTCTGGAAACTGCAGAGGTGGCATTCTGAGCCCCTGGGAAAAGAAACTGGGCTTCCACACAAACTTTGCCACCTCTCAGCAGCAGTGGCTTTGACAGCCTTCAAAAGGAATCATATTTATGACATCAGTCCTCTGGCAGAAGTAGTTAAATATGGGCGCTGGGAGACATTGATTGGTGGGAATCCTAAAGATGCAGCCTGGCACATAGCAATTCAGTGGGTGTAGCAGATAAAGTTGACATACTGAAGGTGCTTGCAACTGTTAGCACATCTCAGTGCCATGTGATAAAGAAGAAATTCACTTCTATATCACAGTATTTCCAGTAGTACAGATAATTAATTTTGTTGACGTTTCATTACAAATTCTTATTATTTATGATACATTATACAAATGTTCTGCTGTAAGTGGGGGGTTGTTTTAAAACCCACTTTGGGTGCTATAAGGACTGGGCTTCAGCATTAGCTCTTAATATCTTAATTTTTGTTAGCTGCAACTTTTAACATCTTAAAATTATTTTTGGCTGTAAATACCCACATTTCTATCACATTGAGAATGTCATTTTGTAAACTCTGTGCAACAAGGATTATCTTGTACTGAGTGTTTGTACATCACATGCACAATGAGACCTGAGCCTGTTTGGGGCATTTGGGTGCTGCTGCAGTACAAATCTTAGCAGCATCAATGAAACGTACTTTCACTGAATGCAGAAGGGCTAAATGGCAAGCGAGATTTTGATTGCTTCGCTAACCTTACATCTCTGGAGGCCTGAGTTCAAATCCTGTTTAGGTCACAAGTGAAAATGAGTGTGTTTATCTCAGCTGAGTGCCATTTTGTCCAGATTATACACTCACCAAACAGAATGGAACAAATTTACATCTCTAGCAGTATTTGTAAAAGGAATACCCAGGGTTGGAATAGCATGGTTGCTAGAGTCTGAATTTAAAGTTGTCAAGTTTCCTTCCCCACTTTGAACTCTAGGGTACAGATGTGGGGACCTGCATGAAAACCTCCTAAGCTTACTTTTACCAGCTTAGGTTAAAACTTCCAAGGTACAAACTATTTTACCTTATGCCCTTGGACTTTATCACTGCCACCACCAAACGTATAACCGGTATATTACTGGGAAAGAGCCCGTTTGGAAACGTCTTTCCCCCCAAAATCCTTCCTTTCCTGGGGAAGGTTTGATAAAAATCCTCACCAATTTGCACAGGTGAACACAGACCCAAACCCTTGGATCTTAAGAACAATGAAAAAGCATTCAGGTTCTTAAAAGAAGAATGTTAATAGAAGAAAAAGTGAAAACAATCACCTCTGTAAAATCAGGATGGTAAGTACCTTACAGGGTAATCCGATTCAAAACATAGAGAATCCCTCTAGGCAAAACCTTAAGTTTCAAAAAGACACAAAAACAGGAATCTACATTCCATTCAGCACAACTTATTTTCTCAGCCATTTAAAGAAATCAGAATCTAACACATGATCTAGCTAGAATACTTACTAAGTTCTAAGACTCCATTCCTGTTCTGTCCCTGGCAAAAGCATCACACAGACAGACAGAGAGAGGCTTTGTTTCTCCCTCCACCCGGCTTTTGAAAGTATCTTGTCTCCTCATTGGTCATTTTGGTCAGGTGCCAGCGAGGTTATCCTAGCTTCTTAACCCTTTACAGGTGAAAGGGTTTTTCCTCTGGCCAGGAGAGATTTTAAAGGTGTTTTCCCTTCCCTTTATATTTATGACAAAAGTGCATTGGGAAAGTTTGCTAGCATTATGCTTAGGGCCATGCCAAATTCATGGTCCATTTTGGTCAATTTCACAGTCATAAGATTTTTTTAAATTGCAAATTTCATGATTTCAGCTATTCTAATCAGAAATTTCAAGGTGTTTTAATTTTAGGGGTCCTGCTCCATAAAGAAATTGTGTGTGTGCTTGGGGGGGCGGGTTTGTGGTACTGCTACCCTTATTTCTGCACTGCTGCTGGAGAGCGGCGGCTGCTGGCCGGGTATGGTATTGCCACCCTTACTTCTGTGATGCTGCCTGCAGAGCTGGGCCATCAGTCAGCAGCCGCCACTATCCGGATGCCCAGCTCTGAAGGCAGCAGCACAGAATAAGAGTGGCATGGTATGGCATTGCCACCCTTACTTCTGCGCTGCAGCTGGCGGGGTGCTGCCTTCAGAGCTGGGTGCCCGGCTAACAGCCACCACTCTCCAGCTGCCCAGCTCTGAAGGCAACACAGAAGTAAGGGTGGCAATACTGTGATCCCCCTAAAATAAGCTTGTGACCCCCCTGCAACTCCCTTTTGGGTCAGGCCCCTCAATTTGAGAAACGCTGGTCTCTCCTGTGCAATCTATATAATATAGGGTAAAAGCACACAAAAGACCAGATTTCACGGTGGGGGGGAGACCAGATTTCACGGTCCGTGACACATTTTTCATGGCCATGAATTTGGTAGGGCCCTAATTATGCTTGTTCCCTCCCTGTCATGAATACTAAATTAATTTACAAATTAGAGAGAGAGTGTGTGTACATACACAAATGGTAGCTCCCAAAGGCCATAGTTGGGACTGGAGTCCCATTGTACTGGGAAGTGTACAAACACACAGGAAGACGTGGTCCCTGTGTGAAAGAACTTGTAGTCTAAAAATATGGAAGATAAAAGAAAATGTTCACCAGGTAACACCTGATAAATCAGAATGTGATGCAAATACTTTATTGTCTCATGTCATAACAAAATCTTTCATTTTCTGCTGGAATTAGTTCTCAACAGACTATTTCAGTGACTATAAACAAGAACTGTGTTTTTCTCATAATGGAGGATTAATATGGGACCTAAATTGTTTACAGTATTTGTTATACAAGTTAGCATTTTCAAGGTTTGCACTGAAACATCATTATTTACAGAATGTTATAGGCATAACGCTCAACAAAATACACAATAAATAAGGTTCTTGTCCAAGAACCAGCTGCCTGTCTGAATGGAGGAGTCAGAATTTTATACAGTAGGCATTACAGCCAGGTCATAAAGGTTGATTTGTACAAAAAGGACTTCCAGTTTTTATGGTGCAGAAACAGGACATATCTGGTTTTTGAACTGGGTTCAGAATTTATGTTCTTTGCTGCCTAGGTGGTGCCATACTGTTTTTATTAGAAATTGATCTTTAGCAAGAGTCTTGTAATGACATGTTCACTAATGAGTTGAAGTATTTATAAAAATGTGTGTGAGAAAGATATATAGGAGAGACCGTTAGAATATTTTTATAACATTTTCTTTAAATGTATGTTTGTTTTCAATCATATAATCAGGTTCATCAGCACCAGGACAGGGGGGAAACCTTCCAATGCCAGCTATGCCCTTTCACGTCCTCACGCCACTTCAGCCTGAAACTCCACATGCGTTGCCATCAGCACTTCCTCAGGACAGAAGCCAAAGTGAAGGAGGAAATCCCAGAAACTGAAGTGAAGGGATCGCCACAGCTAAATAACAATTCCTGCCCTGGGCAACAGAAGGAAAGAGGATCTGAGCTTACAGGGACAGTGTCTGTGTCTAAAACACTTGAGGTGGCTGGGCAGGCCAGTGCTGGTGTCCCACCTTTAGTAGTAAAGGAAGAACCCAAAGATGACAACAGCATCTCAGCTACATCCTTTGCTTTCAGCACCGTTGACAGAGCCACCAACAACACAAAGCTGAAAGACTCCTCTGACTATGTGGCCAATACAGCCTCAGCACTATTCAGCCAGGACATCTCTGTCAAGATGGCATCAGACTTTCTCATGAAGCTGTCAGGTAACTGAAAGGCAGGCAGCAGCTGCTGCTCCTTCTCCAACCTTAAGAACCCCCTCTGTTCTGCGTTCACTAATTCTTGGAATTGCCATACGTTTTTTTTTTCACCTGACTTTAAAAAAATAACAATTTCCTGTTTATTCTTTGGGAGGTCACACCTAATTATTATATTAGAGAGCTGGGAATAGGAACTCCAGATTCTGTTATTGAGTCAATGTGACCATATACTAGTCCTCTTGGGCACGCTTTTCAGAAATGCTGAGCAGCCACAATTGTAGCTGAAGTCAATCAGAGCTATTGTTGCCCAGCATCTCTGAAAATCTAGCCTTTAACCTTCCTTGGCCTTTTACCATCTCTTAAATGGGGCTTATAATGCTTGACCCCACTTCACAGGAGTATGTGAGGCCTAGTTAATCAGTGCTATTAAAGAATGGAAGATGTTACTTCATTTTATTGATTATTATCATCAGAATGTTGGTAGCCTAAGAAGTACGTGAAGAACTTCTGAAAACCTTTGTTTTTAATTGAAATCCTTATTTAATGCATACCACGCTTCTATTTTTTCCCCCTCCTTTGGAGAGTTGTCTGCAGAATAATTTTATGAAATGGAGTATATGTGCCTAGGGAGAATCTGTTGTATTTTCTGTCTTCTATTGTTGGTTTGACTGAACATTTCAGTTTTGGGAATATGCCAGAGGTGGGGTGGGGCATTATTAGCTAAACATCTTCAAAGGTTGGGCTTGAAAATTTAAAGGAGAGGAAGGGGGAAAATGGTTGATAGAGAATCAGTTCTGTCTTACATGGAGATAGCAGTCCCCAAGGTGATTTCCATATACCATTTCTGCCCTTTGGAGGTTAACAATAGCCTTTTAAATGGAGACTAACTGGTCACTGCATTCCTTTAAATGGAATGTGACTTGCATTTCAATAAATGTCATTGCTAGGTGAACCAGAGGATCAAGGTCTGGCCTAATGTCCTTTTGCTCAGTGACAATTCAGTCTTGTCTTTTGGAATGGCTTAATGTCCTCATCTGCCCCAGATCTTTGTACCTCTGGGAGTATGTAGACTCTTACCTGAGAACACAGGATGGAATGAAGAGAGCTGGAAAATAAAGTTTCAGGGTTCATAGAGCCAACCCAACACGAAGCAAAAGGGAGAGGAAAAGAGGAATGAGAAGTCAGGGATGGGATAGCAAACAGCTCTCATTATGTTTCAAAAGAAGCTCTGGAAACTTCTGGATTTTAGAAGTATATGTTGATGGTTTTTTCCATTTTTTGTTATGGAAAAACAATTTTTGTTTGTCCGCACCTTATTTTGTTGTTGCTGTTGAGTTTCAAACTTAATCCATAGAAAAAGCCCATTTTTTGTTGTGGTTCTGACAACTGGTTTAGATTAGTATTGCTTAAGAGCATGTTATGCAGTAAGTGGCTCTCTAGACCTCGGCTGGACTGCACTGTAGATAATAGAGCTCATGATGAGCATGAATTGAGAGCGGAAAGCAAGAGGCGAAAAAGCCTACTGATAACTGGGGGAAAAAAACCCACAACATCTTGATCTGTTGTTTTTCATGTAACAGTTGATGGGGAGCTGTTTACAGTTTGGCAGACAGTCATGTTTTCAATGATTGATCTGTTGGCATCAGAAAAAGGATAGAAATGTACATTATTCATGCAAAAAGACCCATGCAGTTATTTTATGGTGACTTACTAAAGGTCCTGAAACCTGACTTGTATGCACTGTTACCTAGCAACATGCTATAAAGTCACTCGGGGAGTGAGATGTATCTGTAATTTTGTGTGTGTGCATATTTGGATGAAAATGTACTGCCACCGTCACCAAGTTTACAATACAAGAAAAGCTATGTTAAAGGGGAAGGAGTGTATTTTCCAAAGGGGTTGATATTTTGCAAAATAGTTTGTAAGTTGGTGCTATTCCCTATGCAATATGCGTGGCTATATAGCAGTAGTTGTGCTCTTTTATTTAGCAGGTCTGATAAATATTAGCTGTGTGTTTTTTGTTTCCAGGTTTTTCAGTTAGTGTACTGAATTCAGTCCCTTTGATTAGTTTCTTATAATGACACTATTAACTCTCAGCCCTTAACTTTTCAAGAATATAAATCTCTTGACTTCTCAAATAACATGTGACAGACTCTTTCCAGAGAAATTGTCAGGCTAGATGTGACTCTTTAGTTTGTTTCAACTTTTCTGAAATAGAAGATGTAAACCAATTCAGCAATTTTAAAGTCCAAAACATTAAAAAATACCCTGAAATACTTTCCCGATTTTATCATTCAGAGTCAAAACAGTTTAATTTAGAAAGATACTTGCAAGGTGTGTATGCTAATGCTTCCTAGTGTTCTGTTTTAAATGAGGCTGATCTACAGATTTTATTTGGTTAGGGGCATAGGTCTGGAAGGGACCTACTGGGTCATCGAGTCCTGTCCCCAGCTGTTGCAGGGAACCCAGTCATAGAATCCTATTCACAAACTTATCAAGCTCTATCTTAAAACTAAGGTTGTTTGCCCCGACTACTCCTATTGAAAGTTTGTACTAGAACTTCGCTCCTTTGATGGTTAGAAACCTTCCTCTCATTTCCAGCCCAAATTTATTCATGGCCAGTTTATATCCATTTGTTCTTGTGCCAACATTGTCCTTTAGCTGAAATAGCTCATCTCCCTGGTGGTTACTCCTCCCCACAATGTATTTATAAAAACCAATCATGTCCCCTCTGAGCCATCTTTTTGGCTAGGTTAAATTAACCAAGCCCTTTTACTCTCCCATCAGAAAATAGGCTCCCTATTCCCTAATCATCCTAGTAGATCTTCTCTGCACCTGTTCCAGTTCAAATTCAACTTTCTGGTGAACATTGGTGAGCAGAATTGTACACAATATTTGAGGTGAGGTGTCACAGATCCACAGATCCAGTGCTCTGGAACTGCTTTGGAGCAATCCCTGGGAGGACCCCTTCAGTGTGCCAGACCACCTTAGGATCTCACTCTTTCATTAGGGTTAAGCCATTGGACTGAACCTTGGAGTCTTGGACTGAACCTCAGAGCCTTCAGCACCCTGATTCAACCATGAGCTCCCTTTAACAAATCCACCTGAGGTGGGCACCTGAGGGAGACTTATACACCCAAAGGAGGCAATGCATCCCCACCTTCAGCATCTGCAGTGACTCTCAGCCAGCACTGTAAAAACAGTAGGGTTTATTACAGCAGTTCTCAACTAGGGGTCCAGGGCCCTCTTGGGGTGGGACGGGGGGATGGACGTGAACAGGTTTCAGAGGGTCCACCAAGCAGGGCTAGCATTAGAGTCACAGCGAAGAAAGCCAAAGCCCTGCTGTGTGGGGCTGAAGCCGCAGCCTGAGCAACTTAGCTTCACGGGGCCCCTATGGTGTGGGGCCCCGGGCAATTGCCTTGCTTGCTACCCCCTAATGCCAGACTTGGCTTTTATATATAGAAAAACAGTCATTGTGGCACAGGTGGGCTGTGGAGTTTTTATAGCATGTTGGGGGGGCCTCAGAAAGAAAAAGGATGAGAATCCCTGCTTTATTAGGTGTGTAGAATAGTAGAAAGACCTTGGTTAGCACAGAGGGAAGAAAGTTACACCTTGGTCCATTCTGGTTAGCCCAGAGTCCCAGCCAAGCAGTGTGTCCCTGCTTGGCTCCTGCTCTGTCCCCTTCTGTCCTTTTTGTGCAGATTTCCCAGTGAGTCACACCTGGCCTCTCCTCAGTCTTTTGTTCTCCAGCTGGTCAAACATGGCTGGCTTCCTGACCATCCATGATCGTTAGTTGCTAGGAACCAAATGCCCCAGGGGTCAGCTTTGCCATTGTCTTCATGGACTCTCCACTCACATGGGCCACAAACTCAAGACAGCTAGGCTTCATCCACACTGTGTGGTAGCCTGCCTAAGAGTAAACAGCCTTTTTCTGCTCCCAAGATGATCATGCAACATATAAGGGAAATTGAGGTACTCACAGTATTCCTATAAAATATTACAGAAAATTCCCACTCCGTTACATGAGGTCTTTGCTGTACCTTGTACAATGGTATTCATACGTCTACTGGAAATGGCTTGCTTGATACATCATAGGATTGTATTTGCCTTTTTCACAGCCACATCAGATTGGTCATAGTCATCTTGTGGTCGACTAATACACTGAGGTCTTTCTCCTCTTCTGTTGTTTCCAATTGATAGCAGAAGTTCTTATTTGTCCCTATGTGCATGACTTTGCACTATTAAATTTCATCCCATTTCCATTGCTCCAGTCCTCAAGCTTTTCCAATTCTTCCTTTATAATATCCCAACCTTCCTCTGTATTGATGGTATCTCCCAACGTTTTATCATCAACCGATTTCATTGGCACATGCTGATCTTTTGAGCCAAGGTCATTAATTAAAATATAAAATAAGATTGGTCCCAAGACTGATCCTTGAGAAACTCCACCAGTTACCTCCTTCCAGCTTGATAGTTCTGCTTTCAGCACAACCTGTTGCCAGTTTCATACCCCTTTATAATTCTTCTACTGATCCCCATCTTCTCCAGTTTAATAATTTCCCTTTAGCTTGTTAGTTACTGGTTATGGTCATGTAGTCTGTTTGACTCTGTTTAATGACCTCTGATCCAGCAAATCAATTAAGCATGGGCTTTACTTTTTTGCATTTACTTCAGTTCAAACAGGCCTAAAGTTAAACACGTGCTTAAGTGCTTTGTTGAATCAGAGCCAACACGTTTTTTCATTTTGTTTTAGTTTGTTTTCTGTACATCAATTCCATACAGAAACCCTGTAACTGCATTTGTAACTTAATCTGCAGAATGTTAGTTTCTATTTTTATGGTTTCAATTTCAGCAGATTCAAAGTATGTGTCTGTGTGAAAATTTTTCCCTTCCACTCATTTTAAAAATTGTGTTTCCTATTGTTATAAAACAGCGTTTTCTCACATTAAGCCAAATTGCCATGGCCAGCATAGTATAATAACATCCTTACTGTGCTAGTTTTTGTGAAGTGTTTACTTTTCATCACAATTTAAAATAAATGAGTCCCATTGAAATAAATGTCATTCTTGAGCTACTGATTTCAAAGGGACTTTGTGTGGAAACAATAATTGTGAAGCATACTTCATTCCCTTTCTCCTCCTGGTGTTCACCCAATTGCATTGCCCTAGACAACAACTCTTTTTATCTTAGGATGTACTTTGTGTCTACAGTTCTTTTTATGCTGTTTAAACTGCTCATGTGAAAACACTCTAATATGAGGGAAAACTAACAGGAGCACTTATTAATATATAAAGTTTGGCCAGCCTTACTTGTTAAAGAAACTACAGTCTGTGTTTAAGGAGGGTGGGGGAAACCCCTTTTAATTCATAACTGATATCACAGCCATACAGTGATACACATTTTAGGAAATAATACTATCTTGGGATTCTGATGACTGAAAAACACTAAACTCTGTACTCATGTTTTCTCAGCTGAATCCATTGATAGAATAATAAACTACTAAATCAGCTGACTGCTCCATACAGTACATTATGAGGTAAATTGCATTATTAGTTAGAAAGATCATCCGTACTGTGTGGGTTCTTGAAAACCTTGGTACTTATGTGGTGTCAAGCAAAATCTCCCTGCAAAGTTTCCCATCAACAGTGCTGAATTGGCTGGTTTGGAGACTCTTCAGAAGGTTATTTTTAAAATAATAAAAAGTACACCCAATTAAATTGTCAAAACTGATATATTTCTTTTGCAATTCGAAGGAAAAGAATATACTGCATATGTTTAAAGTCCATAGTTTATGCCCAAATCAGAGATTTCAAATAGAATATGTAAGCACACATGGCTGGCAAATATTTGGTCATGTCCTTAAGTTAAAAACATTGTAAATTCCATAATGTTGCTGTCAGTGTAGATATTACTGATGTCAAGATAGCTCTTTGAAGTGTCTCTTCAGATTCACATTTTCATAATTTCCATCTAGATCTTTAATTGAAAATAAAACCCAAAAAGGGCAATAGCACAGTTAATTAAAAGTTGGACAAATAAAAGCTTTTAATAACCTCTGCTTCTGATATATCACCAGCTTCATCTTCCCCTTCCCCAATAGATTGCTGTTTTACATCCAAGAATTTCTTGGCATCATCAAAATCAAATCTCTCATATTTTACACCTCCCAGAAATGCACAGAATTTAGCAGCATACAGGAATGGAAAGTCTGCGCTAATGAAGCGTGATTTGAACTTCAGTACAACAAACTGCTTCCCAGTGCATTTCCCCAAGACACAGCAAGAAATATACAACCCTGTGCTTCTAGAAAGGGTATATTTTCAACCTAGATTTAAATTGTGCACAAATTACTATTCACAGAAACAAACATAATGATAATTCTCTTTGTTCTGTGATGGGATCTACTGCTCTGAGCAGAAGTCATAACTCATAGGCCTTTCAGTCAGATCCACTGGCAAAAAGGCGGAGTTTCATTCGCTCGTTCTTTGAAAGCTCCTTCCCCAGTATCTCTGCTTTCATGGAGGTGAGCAGATGTTTTCTCTGCTGCTCTCTGTGAGAGAGCCTTTTGCAAGAAATTCTTTCTCATGGGAAACAAATCGTTTCCCCCCCGTCCATCTTCCTCCAGCTTGGTCTTCATCTGTTAGGGTGGAAAGGGCCCTCGCAGAGGGTCTCACTTTGCTGGACAACAGACTAGGGACATATCAGTGGGTTCAGCAGGATGGTTTTAGCACTTGGTACTGACCTGCTTTCCCTTCAGGATCATGCCTCTGTTGCAATGGGCCATGCGCCATGTAGCTGGCAAACAGGGGGACGGCCCTGAAGACAGTAGTAGAGGGGTTTTTAAACCAAAAATTTCCTGTCTTCACCCTACCAGAATCTACATCACACCATGTAGCCTGCAAGCAGGTTCCAGTAAGGGAACAAAAACTCATTCAGTGGGCTCACACAGACAAGCAGCCTCCATTTTTCTGTGCACCTCTCCCTATGGCCAGTCACACTCCTACTCTGCATGCTCTCTTTTCTGGGTTCACTGTTCAGAACTAGCTGTAATTTAGCCAGTAGTGGTGACGGAAGGGATTTCTTGTGGCAATACTTGTGTGTGAAATAGCACTCTCTGGTTTCCTTAAACCTCCACCCCCCCGCCCCAAACACTTAGGTTCAAAGCAGTTTAAGAAAAGGTGGAGCTAGGTAGCTAACTTTTTTCGAACACTTCACTTCTACTATTACTTCCAATTTGCCTTAATATTCCTAAACAAGATGATTTGAATAACCATGAATTTAAATAGAGTGTTGCACCTGATAGGTTGTTGCTCAGGGGTAAGGCTTAACACTCATATCCCTTCCCTTTAGGCATGCCTACACTACAGTTTCACCACCCTAGTTCATATGGAACTAGGGTTTCACTTTGACAATGTATATTTCAATTCAGATCCTTGTGGAGGATCTCAAACACACACAGTGAATTTGCCGGCAATAGTTCCCACAGAGGCAAATTTCTTTCAGTGGGGAGCTTAGGTGGTAGCCTACTTGGTTTTCCTGAGGTAGAGATTGAGTACACAAGGAGTTGGAAACTGAACAGAATTGTGTTACAGCACCTCACGTACGGTGAATGACAACCCGTGTTCTGTAATCTATCAGATCCTTTGAGGAGAGGGCACCGGAAAGAACAAGAGCAAGTGAGAGACCCAGCTAGATTCTATCCTGTCAGGAGAATGGCATTTCTATTTCCAAGCCATGTATTTCCAAGCATCTCTTTCTAATAGGTCAAATAGAAATTATCAGGTAAATAGGATCTTATTCTGAAAAGTCAATAACAGATCTCAACCACATAGTTTCTTCCTGCAAAAAGATCACTTCACCACTTGCTCCTTTTGCAGAGTTTGCAGATTTTACAAACTTCCTGGCTATCTGCAAGTGTGATCTAGGGTCTTGTATATAGTTTGCCAAAGTTTACTCCAGCCCCCCAACTTTCCCAATATAATAGCAAAAATAGCTAGTAATACTTATCATCATACTGTTAGTCCTTTACTCATCACAGCTTCTCTTTAGGGTGTGAATGTTCAACATCAAACAATGGATCCTTCCAAATATAATGAATATGAATCATCAGAATTCTTTGGTTCTTCCTGATCCCCAATGCCCACAACTTCCCACCTGGAATCTTAGTAAGTATTCACTTATTGAGTCACTCAGGCATTCTAGCCTCAATGGGATCCCAACTAAAACGTTATTCCTTTCTTTTCTTCCCATAAACCCTAGGGTTCCTTGTAAAAAGTTTTCCTTTCTTAGCTTACTTAGCTTCATGTCTCAGCACTTGGTGCCACTGATCCTCACATCTCCCACTGCTGTCTTTGGTTGGATCCTGCTATCTCATGCCTTTGTAGTTGTGGCTCACAAGCACCACTTATAAAGCATCCTAGGGCCCAAGGTTATTGCTGTGTGGTTCTAGAGCCCTTCATTAGAGCTACTTTCAACCATGGTGTGTCTATTTACTGGCTCTGTAGATCTCTTTTCTTGCAGCCTTCCCTTCGGCAGGAAGGTTGAGTGGGGATTCTTTTATTTTCTTAAATTCTTACTTTCAACCCATTAGTAGCTGGACCACAGACCAGTCTTTCACTGTGCCCAACTTATAACACCAAGCTTCACTTGAAGCAGATAATTCCTTTTCCTTTTTTCAGTCATAAGTGTTGTAAGCACTGAGAAATACACAGTAAGTGAATTGGTTTGGTCAGCAGCTTCTGTTGAAAACTTTCTGATTCCTTTATTTGTAATGACTATTACATCTGTTCACTATTTCTCCCAATGTGGTTGATGATTGGTCACTGTGTGCTACTTCCCATGTGTTATGATGAATTCTGTCTGGAGCAGTGAAACTGGTACTGAAGAGAGACAAGATTAGTTTTCTCACCTGTAATTTTAATTTATCCTAGTGCAGATCCATCACTCTGGAAAATCTTATTTATGTTTATTTACTCTTCTATATAGACTTGGTTTAGCTTGGAATCCTCTTTGTTATCTTTCAGGTTAGAGCAACAGGGAATGTTAAATGGATATCAACACAATAGTTGGTTCTTTTTTCAATTAATTGTAATAACTAGGGCTGAAATTCAGCTGGGGCTATCCAGAGATGAGCTCTGATAAATATTTTCAAATCTGCGGGAGCTCTGGCAGGGCTGAAATCCCAAGCCCTGGCACCTCCTGTGGGGCTGAAGCCCCCAAAAGCCCCAGCCCACAGCTGAAGCCCGGAGCCCCAAATGGGGGAGGGACCTGGGGATTCCAGGAAATAGTCTCTGAGAATTTAAGCCCTGGTAATAACTGTCCTAGGTTTGTGTGTCCTCTGGGTTGGACGTATTCATCTGGGGAGGGTTTTGACAGTTCAGGAAATGTTCCAGGAGGAAGAGCTTTCAGTTAACCAAACAAATATATATTCTGCTGGATGAGTTATGACTTCTGACTAGAATAATGCATCTATACAAGAGAAATCAGGAAAGGCAGGAACATCAGTTTAGCCTTTTTCCTTGTATAATTTAGCCAAAACCACATCTCTAAAGCCCTGTCTAGACATGGGCCCTGATCCTGCATTGAATTCCATGTGAATGGACCCCTGTACCTCCGAGAGCCAAATTGATTCAAATGTAAATTGAGACTGAGATAAAAGTTGAGATTCTGGACCCCAAGAGGTGCTGCTACACTCTTCTTGGGAGATGTGCTGGTACACAATGCCACCACACATGGGCCAAATTGGAACCCTAGAATAGACTATCTAGTTTAGAAATGGGGCATGAGAGACAGAGCTAGACAGAAGGGTCAGACCTGGACAACGGATGGTGGAGGTGTTTGGAGGGCTTACATATGTAACTTGGTGAGGTTAGCATAACTATGTTAACCATAACCTGTATTTTGGTGAATTTAATGCAATGCTTATCATTGCATTAATGCATATTTTTGCATTAGATTACCTAAAATTGTAAAGGTAAAAAATCCATATGGTGGCATAAGTGCTAAAAATGCATATTAAAATGTTCACATTTAAGATGATTTAATTCCTTAAGAGTGAGTATTGTCAACATGCACTGAAATGTGCATACTTACTGGGTGAGCCCAATCCACATCACTTCCTTAAATGATCTGTGATAGCATCGTGCCAACCCTAAGCCCAACCAAAAATATAAATCATCCAAAGGCAACCCAAGCAGCTCCATAGTGTAAATTGCAAAGCTTTTAAAATGTGTATTAGAGGTCTGGATATATATATATTTTTTAAGGCGCAGTGGAATGTGTGTCCAAGAGTTGTATCCTTTTTAAGCACCCTCAAATTGATTGTGGCCACCAACTTCAAGTTTCTCATCATCTGAGAAGCAACTATGATTGCACTTAAAACTTCATTATCTCTTCCTTTGAGCACTTCAGATAGGGTTACAAAGCAGAAGACCAAGCTTCAAAAGTAGCTTTATGTATGCTTGCTCTGAGAAGGAGCAGTTGTTTATGTGAGGCATTTAAAAGGGTAATTGTAAAAGCAACCCCCCTGTTCTTCTTTGAGGTGTATTCTTCATATTTTCCACTCTTGGGCTACGCATGCCTCCTGCAACATAAGCTCGATAACTTCCAGGGAGCTGTGATTGTTGGAGCCACTACACTCTTCCCCGTGCCTCCCACTGAGCAACGTTCTGAGAAGCAGTGGCCTCAGCTGCCCTTCTGTTAATTCCTTCTGGCCACCAACGATTCAGTTAGCCTGGAGCTTGCTTAGCATCCTCGGTGTTTCCCTCGTTCGTTTGTCTTTTCTTTCGCCCATTTGGGGTCTATTTTTGTTTATAGTTAGCTAATTACCCAGCCAGTTTTTCTTTCAATATCCTCCCTCAAGTTCTGCTTCTCTTCTCTCCAGCCTTCCTCCACATCAAAAACAAAGAGTGTCTGTAAGTCACAGACATCATCCAGACCTGTGAAGAGCAGGAGGGCTGTATCAAACCCCTGATGTTTGGGGCAGTCTCTTCAGCCTTAGTCAACTAAGTCTGGTGCTGTGTGGCCAGCATTGACTCTATAAGTCACTCGCTGAGCTGGAGTAGTGTTGTCTTGCAACACTCGTGACTTTGTCACTAGTCTTGCAATATTTGCTTTAAGGATTTTCATGCCTTCCATCTCATATAATTTGGCCCTTAGCCAAAATGGGTGTCATCTCTCATTTCTGCCTTTCTACCTGATGCCAAAGGCTGCAGCCAGATCTGGTCACCATGTCTCTTTTAACCTTCACAAGGGAAAATGAAGCTGCCCATGGCAAAGATGGCCATTAGCTCCCACTCTTTCCAAAGAGACTTAAGCCGAACTGCCCTCAGGGAAGATGATGACCCCTTAGTCGGGCAGGGGAATGTGGAGGTGCATGAGCAGCCAGGAGGGGGAATACATTAGGAGACAGGTAAGGAATCTGTGAGAAGCTAGGAGAATGGTTGGAGGCATGAGGAAGATTGAGGTGGTGGGCAAGAGGCAAACTGAGAGGAGTGGAGAGGGGCAATGTGAGAAGCAGACTGAGGGTGTGCCAGGGACTGCGGTGTGGCAGAGAGGGAGAATGTGATGAGAAAGAGGAATATGTGAGAGAAGTGAATGTAGCGGGTAGGTGAGGGATAGATGACTGAAGGAGGGAGAATGTTGTGGGGGAGCTGCTTACTCTGTTCCTAGGTAGGTATGGGATTAGAGAGGGATAGAATGGCAGCTCTCCAGGGCACTGGGGAGCTGGTAAGGAGAGTCCGCCTGCAACAGGGAGGCCTGCATTTTGAGCACACTTGAAGTGGAATTTTGAACAAGGGATAATCACAGGCAAATTGGGGGCAGGTGGCTTTGCCTAAAAGTTAAAAAATTAAGAGGCAGGGGAAAAATAATATCACAATTTTTAAAATAAATCTAATGATTTAAGGCATTCTCATAATTTTAGGGGGCTTGACTCATAAGTTTAGAATGTTTGGAGTTGGCAATATTGTTTAAGTGGTATCCAGGTCCCTGGTTTCACCAAGTTGACCAAATCCAGTGCCATGGATCAACACTAGCAACTACTAACTGAAGAGCTATTTGCCAAAGTGATTCTGTGCCAAGCCAACATAAGCAGCACCAAGATCTATGGAACTTGCTCCCAGAAGCAGCAGTTGTTCACATGAGGCATTTAAAAAGAAAACCTATTTGCTTTGTTTGGTTTTTCTCCAGGGTGGGGACTGGGGTTAAAATGATATTTTAACAAAATCTCCAAATATTTTGATAATGCAGGGCTCTCTTCCCCAAGAAGTATTTGGGACCTCTAAAATTCCTTCTATTCACACCTGTAAGATTATTACAACAAACCATTTGGATTTGGGTAACTAATTTGCTCTTCTCCATTTCCTTTTGCTCCCCTCTTCTGCCTCCTCTCTTGCTATCCTTTATTATTCCTCTCTTTTATATCCAGTTTTTAAAAAATAGCTTCATAATTAAATGGTTATGGGTTGTGTCAAATTGGCTATTATGTGATGTGGTATCTTCAGGTGTCCATCAGGCTTGTGGGAGACATACAAGACAGCACAAGCAATGGGAAAGCTGTTGTGGGGTAGGGGCAGAAGAAGAAAGGGAGGAGTGGGAAATGTACGTTTCCTTGAGATTCAACACACTGAGCTCTTATGTGCCAAAGATGCTCTTTGTACAAAAGGTGCAGATACCTACCTACCTCACCAGCCATCTCTAAATGGTGTCATGTTCTAGTGCTCAGTATCTGCTCCAGCTGTTCTTGGGTTGCAGTTCACTCCTGTTTCTTGCTGCTGTGTGATTATGCAGTACACATCTCATTAAGTCCAGCCTTTTAACTCCCTTGACAGCTGCAAATCAAAAAGAGCCCTTGACTCCTACATTTAAAGTGAAAGATGAGCCTCGGGATGAAGAAGCTGCAAGCTCAACTTTGTCTCAGTCCAGCTATGTGTTCAACCCGGGATCTGAAGCCTCAGCCCCAAGCATCCCTGAGGAGACTGTCAAGCCACAGGAAGTGCAGACAAATGTGTTAAGGCAGGACATGTCTGTCAAGGCAGCATCTGAGCTCCTCATGAAGCTATCAGGTAATTGATTAATTTAAAAATATTCAGCTTCTTAAATGTTCACCTGTATGCTAGCAGGGATACACTGAAAAAAAGGCATATGGTATCAGTTACACCTGAAGGAGCAGCAAAGATACCTCTACCTACCCTCAGATAGGCAAATCTAAGGTGCCTATCAACCTGGTGTCTAATTATTCCAGTGCACAGATTTCAGTGGTCTTCAAGTTAATGACTATAAAATCAGTCAACAGAACTGATAACTTAAAATTTGCATATGTTGAAATAGTTTTATAATGTCCCAAAACACTTCCATACCTAATTTATTTGCGTCTGTTTCTCTCTTCATTAACACCATCAGAGTGTGTATTTGTATTGTACACATGGTGTAGGTATCTGACATAACCTTACACACTACGAGCTTTAGAGCCTTTTGTTTGAGTGCAGTATCCTAAATTGTAAGAACATATTATAAAGTAGATACTGTAGATTGAACAGGCTTTGTAGTGAGTTACAAACCACTTGAACTTGACTCCATTGCTTTACTTTTTCTCTCTGTACCCCCAATAGAAATATAACCTTTTGCATTCTGTTGGCTGTTTGGTGTGGGCATATGTGTGTATATAATATGCTCTATATCTGAACGTAGAAAGGAGGAACATAATTTTTGCCTTCAGTCCTCCTCCAACTATAGTAGTGTGCACATGCACATAGACACGTGCATACATATTTCGGGTGTGAGGGTTGTGAGGCAGGGGATTAATTTGATGGCTTTTTTGGTATTTAAGTTAGTGATGATGGGACCTTGTTGCCCTTATAATAAACTTCAGTTTTTAGCACAGATCAGTGAACATTAGAACCTTGAATTGAAACTATGAACGGGTGTGGAGGGGAGGGGCAGGAGAAAGGGGAGTGATAATATTCATAGATTCCAAGGCTAGAAGGGACCATTGTGATCGTATTGTCTGACCTCCTGTATAATACGGGCCATAGAACTTCCCAGAATAATTTTCTAGTTAGGAAAACATTTAATTTTTATTTAAAATTCCTCCAATGGTTAATTAATCTCACTGTGAAAAATGTATGCCTTATTTCCAGTATGAAAACTAAGATTCATATCTCCATATCCAAAATTGGAAGAGGTTTTTTTGCAGTTTGGCTATGTCAAAGTCTTTCAAGAAACACCAGTGGAAATTCAGTGATCAGTGACTTTCGTGATCTCTGCCATTTACATCTGAAATTCGTCGACAAGATTTTCAAATTGTCAAATTAGAAGCTAAACTCAGAGCCCTACTTAAACTCCTGGAACTAAGCAATGTCTGTTATCTCTTGTTTTCAATTCATCCTTTCAGTGTGGATGTCTCAGGTTAGACTAATGGGGGTACGGAGTGAGAGACAGACAGAAAGATACATGGACACTTGTAGAAATACTTTAGTCTGGAAGCATCCACTTTGAATGAAAAATTACTGATTTGGGTTTTGGGGTGGGAATTTCCCATAGAATACTGAACATTATAAGATGTGTTTTGTATTGACGTAGCATGCTATCATTACTAGTAGGAGGTGTTTTGAATGGAAGTAGACAGAATTCCAAGCATGGTGTTCTAATGATAAAACCCTCCAATCTGATGGATATTAAATGGTGGTTTTCTGTTTTTCTTCATACTTACAAATGTGTTTATACTCAATAAAGTAATAGCTCTGTAATTTAATATAATTCCTCCAATGTTCTGGAGATACTATAAATCATGACAGTGACGTCTGAGTAATAACAGTACTAACGTGGAATCTCCTTGTCTTATTGTAAAATACAGGTTTTTTTTCTTTTTATTATAGTAGGTTAGAATATTCCTTTTTGAAATACCTATTCAAATAGGATGAAATCTTGTTGGCCCCTCCACATCTGCTATTCAAAAGGAATTTTCAGAGACTATATAGAATCTTACACAAATCTTCAGTCATTTTCAGTTGGGAATTGACTGAACGCTGCAAGTAAGAAATGCATTAAGTAAATGTTTCTCCTGTGATCATTTCAGTGATTCAGCAAAGCTTGCTGATGGTATTTCCGGCTAATCAATAGTTTAGAAAGTAAGGAATTAATTGTAGCAGTTGATATTCCTAAATTAGCCTGTGGATGGGGTTATACCATGTTGGTGGTTAAACATTTCAGCTTTATAGTCTGTGACAGCTCTTGAGGGGCATAATGATAGAGGTCAGTGTGGGTCATGTTGAAAAATATTTCACGAATGAAAAGCCCTTTTTAATTTTTTCTTGGGACTTGTCTACACAGCACCAGCAAAGCACACTAGAGGGGTGTGATTTCAAATGGGACTAGATCAGTACGAACTAGGTACCATTTAGAGTGTGTCAGCAAGGTCTACATAGGGCAGTACTGTAGCACATTAGAGTGCTTTTACAGAATGTTTGGAGTCACATGGGCAAGTCACATGTTCATGCTCAATTTCACTCAGTCATTGCAGGAAGCCATTACTTATATACCAGATAGCACGTTTATAAGACAGTCCATTCCCATGTCTCCCATGGTCCATTGTGAGTTAAGTGTCCTTTTGATGGGCCACTCAATTTGAATAGTCTCTCCAAGATGTGCTGGCTAACTACTTTGTGGGTGTTACCCCAGGAGCAAACATTTGAAATCCATGTATAAAGCTAGTACTTACAGCTTCAAATACAAAAATGATACGTGCATAGAAATAGCATAATCATAATCAGCAAATCATAACCTTTTCATAGATACCTTACATACCACATTTTGTACAAGATTCATTGCAAATATATAATAGTGGTTGTAACAATGATCTATATAGTCATATTTTAATCCAATAACGTCACAACATTCCAAAAAGTCTTTCCAGAAATCTGTTTTTTCAAATGTAGCTAAACTGCTTTTTCTACAAATTTATCCATTCTCAAATATAGAAAAGCAACAGTTCATCCCCAAAATGTTGAAGTAGGTTATTCAAGCACTGCACTGTACTCATCTAAGTTTAATGCATCCAGTCTCGCTGCAGGCATTTCTTGTAAATTTCAGTAGCCAATGCAACCTGTCTTGTTAACTTTCATTTACACTCTAATGTTACACTCAAAAAACTCCTTTCTACTGAAACAGTAGAGAGATTTTGTTTTGTGTATGTATTATCTTTCAGAATCATTGAATGCTTTATCCTTTTGTGCAAAGTCTATCACAGACCTGGAAATATATAAAACTTTTTCTCCTTTATACCCTCTTAATTTCCTCACTTTCTGAATGATTTTATCTATTCCACTGAGTCAGCTCTGTCTTGAAGGTGTGTGAGCTGAAACATGATTTGGTCAAATTCTTAATTGTTGTGGTACATATAGAGAAAATCTGCTTGTTGTTTAACAGTGATATTTGCCACTCAAACCCAGATGAAGTCAAAAATATTTTAGTAGAAAATCTGGCTCTTCTGCTAAAAAAAAACAAAAAAACAAACAAACAAAAACAAAACACATGATTTTCTTTCTCTTTCTGAGACAATATGGTTTAGTGGATTGTGAACCTGACTGGAAGTGTCCGTGAATTCCTATCTTTGCCAGTAATTTCCAGTGTGACCTTGGGCAACTCACCTAACCTCTCTGCCTCCATTTTCCCATATCTAAAATGGGGCTAATAATGCCATCATGGTAAAGCACTTTCAGCTCTATTACTGAAAAGTCCTAAGTATTAGTTATTTATCTTCCATTGACTTGAATTAATTTGAAACAGTGCAAGGCTGACATTTCTATACAAAGAAGCAGGACATGGGTGTTTGAAGAAAACTCTTTGGGAGCGCATGGCACCAAGTTGTCTTGAAATAAAAGGGCTGGCTTTTCTGCTAAACGTTTAATTGCTCAAAAAGAACTTCCAATGTTTTTGGAAAATAAATAACAAGAAACAGAACATCAGAAATAGAGAGGTATTGTATAACATACAGTGTCTGAGACAGACTTATAAATACAGGCTTCAGTGTGAATTATATACTGTAATCAATGATGTGTTATGATTGGTTTTTTGTTTGTGACAGGCCGCCGCACCCCCTGATAAGACAATATGTTTATATTAAAATAAACCTCTCAATTTATGAAGCAGTAGAAAAGGAAGGATATGTCTACTCAATTAGACACCCACAGCTGGCCCATGCCTGCTGACTCGGGCTCGTGGGGTGTGGGCTAAGGAGCTGTTTAAATGCAGTGTAGAAGTTTGGGCTCAGGATGGAGCCTGGGCTCTAGGAGCCTGCAAGGTGGGAGGCTTGCGGAGCTCAGTCAGTAGCCCAAGCCGGAACGTCTACACCGCAGTTAAACAGCCCCTTAGCCTGAGCCCAACGAGCCTGAGTCAGCAGGCACAAGTCAGCCATGAGTGTCTAACTGCAGCATAGACATACCCCATGTGACCCATTTTGCATCTCTCAGTTGTCCCTTATTTCAAGGAATGTCTCTAATTTTAGATGCAGATTTCCTTGGCACACCTTGCTGGTATAGTATCTAATTTTCATTGCTGTAAATTGCACACATTTGGCCTTCAGGAGGTTGATAGGGTGTGTTGCATCGCATTCTTGTGTGCAAGATGAAAAACATTTGGTTTTAATTTGTCCCTTGAACAACAGCTATGCATCTTTGAAGGTTAGAGATCACATGATCCTGTCCCTGCTATGTAAGGGCAGCCTTCTTGGGATTCTGTTTTAATTTTTATTTTAATGCCAGCTCTTAAGAGTGAAGAACCTGGTTGTAAGCTGCAAAACAAAAAATCCTCTATGACCTTTTTAATTTTACATACAAGCAGTCTGGTTCCATTTTGGTTTAGATGGAGCCCATCATTTCTCTACAGTCCCTTCTTTTCCCCAACGGTTCCCCAGTTCCTAATAAACTTAAAACCCTGCTGCCTACACCATTGTCTCATCCACGCATTGAGACCCTGCAGTACTGCCTGTCTTTCTGGCCTTTGTGCGTGGAATTGGAAGCATTTCAGAACATGCTACCATGGTGGTCCTGGACTTGAATCTCTTACCTAGAAGTCTAAATTTGACCTCCAAGACCTCTCTTCTCCCTTTCCCTATATCATTGCACCACAACCACCAGCTTCTCCCCAGAACTGCCCATAAGTCTGTCTAAATATCTTGTGAGATCCTCAACCTTTGCACTCGGTTGGTAATCTACTGTGCAGTTCTCCTGGTCATCACAAACCCACATAGCTATATTTCTAATAATCAAACCCCCCCATTTCTCTTACTGTGCTTTTCAAAGTAACTGGGGTTCCCTCCCCAGGATGAGTGTCTTCAGTGCGAGAGGATACTATGACATCATCTGGAATGAAGGTCCCCACTAGAGGATTGTTTGTCTGCTGCAGCTTGATGTTCCCCTTCCCCGAGACTGCCATCCTTAACAGCACAGAGGCTGTCAGACTGGGGGTGGGACCACTCTATTTTGTCCCTGAAAGTCTCCTCTCTGTACCATCTGTATCTCATAGGTCCTCCAGTTCAATCACCCTGGCTTCCAGAGCCCATACTGTCTCTCTGAAGGCCATGAGTTGCCTGCATCCATGATTACCCATAAGGCAGGTACATGTTGCAGTCAGTGCAATAAAGTGGATAGCCCCCCACTCAGCAGCTGGACTTCTGCCTGCATTCTTTTTACTCTTGCAGGGTTTTGGTTTTTGTTTTGGATGGGTCGGGGATAATTGGCTTAAGTTTAGAATTAGTTTGTTAGGTGTATTGGGTTTTTCTGTCTCTTTCCTTCTCCCACCTCCCTCCCCTCAATGTTTCTTTCCCAAGGGCTTTGCTGGTGCCCTTCCAGTCATTAGGTTATAGTCCCTCAGCCTTAGAATCACAGAACTGGAAGGGATCTGGAGAGGCCATCTAGTCCAGTCCCCTGCACTCAAGTCAGGACTAAGTATTATCTAGTTACTTCTCCCCTTGCTGCTGAAGTCTCACTGCAGCTACGCTCTCCTTACCTTGGCAAAAAGAAAAGGAGTACTTGTGGCACATTAGAGACTAACCAATTTATTTGAGCATGAGCTTTCGTGAGCTACAGCTCACTTCATCGGATGCATACCGTGGAAACTGCAGAAGACATTATATACACACAGAGACCATGAAACAATACCTCCTCCCACCCCACTGTCCTGCTGGTAATAGCTTATCTAAAGTGATCATCAAGTTGGGCCATTTCCAGCACAAATCCAGGTTTTCTCACCCTCCGCCCCCCCCTCCACACAAACTCACTCTCCTGCTGGTAATAGCCCATCCAAAGTGACCACTCTCTTCACAATGTGTATGATAATCAAGGGTGCCACAAGTACTCCTTTTCTTTTTGCGAATACAGACTAACACGGCTGTTACTCTGAAACCTTACCTTGGCAGTTAACTCTGTCTGGTGATTGCTGTCTGTCCCAGGGCACTCTCTGCTTGAGAGCTGGATGTGGAAGGAATAAGGGATGCCTCTCTCCCTCTGTCTTTAAACTCCTTCGCAAAATTCAACTGGTTGCTGCTCCTGTTCACTTAGCTCAGCACACAGCCCCCCGAAACAGACCACAATATGATCTTCAAGCAAGCACACAACAAACTAAATAAGATAGTTATGAAAATCTTAAGAATTTCTGTAACTAGATTAATTCTGTTATAGTACAGCGATCTTACTTTGGACCAGTTTAGATCAAATTGATACATTTTCCTCAGGAGCCTCTGACCGATTATGCAAAATACTAGTGATTTACTTAATGTTTGATAATAAGAAATTTTATTTTCTTATTTTAAAGAGATTGTCAGCTTTAAAACACATTTTAATCTGATTTTTTTCAAAATTGCTGTCTCAAGTGACACCTGTGATTGCTATAATTCAACAAAATGGGGGTAAATATTTTCCCCTGTTTTTTCCAGTTTGTGTGCATTGGACAGTTCTTTGTATATAATTTCGCTGTTTTTTGACAGAGAGTTAAACTTCTCATCTCACGCTCTTGCATCTTGACAGCATATTCATTGCACTTCCCTGGGGAGATCTCGCAACCCGGAATCTTCCCCAGGCCCTGCAAGAGGGTTTTTACTAGTGTCACAGCAACAATGCTGCTGCTGTTCCTGAGTTTAGTACTGAGTCAATGTCTCTGAGGGGCAAAGAGCAACAGAAGCCTGGGGGAGCTGCGTCTTCGCTGTGTAGATCCCTGCTTAGTGCTAGGGAGCCCTTGGGAGCCCGGCAAGGGATGGGAGCAGGAAAGTCCTTGTCTTAATTTCCTAGACCCCTACGTGGGGCTTTGGAGGCATTTGGCAGAAGCAGTAGCTTCTGCTTCACCTCTCTGTAAGAGCCCAACAAGTAAGAGAGAAGGTAAGAGAGAAGGTGTTTGACCAGGAGATAGATGCCACTCTGCAAGAGCCAAAGTGATTCCAGAAGATTGTGGACCAAGCAGGGAAGGATATGGCCCCTTTGAGGAAGGGCAGAGATGGGAAATAATAGGAGACAGGAGGTTTGCAGGGGCTGAGAACCTAGGGGAGGCTTGGAGAACTGACCTCTTCTGCTGTAGCCAGTATGAGTGATAGTCCGGGACCAAGACGCAGGATCACCCCTCATGAGCCCCTCAACCGGAGCCCAGAGAAGGAGAAAGAAAATAAAGGAAATATTTTCAAACTAAAAATAGAAATGTAATGATACAGTAGAAGAGAAATCTTCTGTCTAAAGCTCATGGTAAATCTATAAGATTATGAGACTTTTGATTACTACAACAGAAATATGATAACAGTAGTACAATGTTATAGAGCTAATCCATTTTTTCTAGTTATTTACAAAGATGTAACCTGTTGAAGAGCTAGATTTACTATGTGTTAAGGCAAATCTAGGATTTTTTGCTGTATTTTGAGGTTTACTCCTAGCAGCGGTATACTGCAGAAAGTTCATATCGTTCATTTCACTTAATAGGTTTTTCCATGACAATTGCATAAATATGTAGCCCCAAAAGAATGTGAATAGTAATGGACTTCTATCTGGGGATGGGACTTGTCATGTTTCATGACACCATTAATGACTCAACCAAAGAGCAGGCAGAATGGTGGAAGTATACTGCCTAATTGCAGGGGAGAAAAACTCATTTAATTGCAAATTTAGTTTCTGGTGGAAAAATCACTGTGTTCAGGATACTGAGCATGGAAAAGGAGAGATGCATGGCAAGCTGATTGCATGTTAATACCCAGAATTCTCTTCCAGCACACCAAGGTCTAATACAGCGTTTCCCAAATGGAGGATCACATCAGTGAGTCACAGGAAGGTTCTAAATGGATTGTGGGCCCGGTTAGGAGAAGAGGTCCTTGGGATGGAGGCATTGGAGAGCAAGCCCATCCTGATTCACCCTGCAGCAGCGGCTTCTATCCCCTGGGGCTGAGCCTGGCTCCCCACTATGAGTGTTGCAATCTGACACATGGGGTTGCAGCACTACCCAACTTTGGCCCAATTTTAGTGAGCGGTGATGATGGGGGGTGGTTGTTTGCCAGGAGACGGCCAGGCCAGACCTGGGTGGTGCTGCAACCAGTGCAACATCTGGAGCAGGGAGCTGGGCCCAGCCCAATGGGAGGGGCCCAAGAGCCACTCATGTGGGTGAGTGCTGGGCTGGCTTGCTCTCTACAGTCTTCCTCCCCCTTTCCTCACCCCTGGCACCTCCATTTACAGACTCCTATACTTTAAGGCCAGAAGGGATCATCATCAGGGGCGGATTTACCATAAAACACACTGTATCCTGGCATGGGGCCCCCCAACAACAGGCGCACCCCCTGTGGGAGGGCTGCTCCATGGGATGGAGGTTGCAGGGGTAGAAGCTGTGGGGAGCAGGAAAGCAGGGAGGGAGGTTCACCCACAGCCTCAAGGGAGCAGGTGGGAGGTGCGGGTGGCAGGAGCGCTGCAAACGCGGGCTGGAGGACTCAGGAGGAGCACAGGGCAGATTTTACCAGCAGGTGTGTGCTTTTTAAAGTTTTAAATGATTAACAAGGACACTGTTCGCTTCTTATGTTGCTGTTGACTTTCACTGTTTGAATTAAATTGTTTGTGCATGGAAGTGAGAATAAAACCCTTGAGTGAAGATCTGCAAGTCCTTCCAAAGCCCGCTGAGTCAAAGGGATGCTGTTCATTGCATTCAGTAGGCTTTAGATAAGGCCACTAATTAAGGTGCCACTTAGGTGCAAGTAACAGTAAGTCTGTGTATGTCTGTTTCTCATGTTTGTCACAAAGGCCGCAACTTTATGAAATAAACCACCATGAAGAATGCAAACAAACGGCAGGAGTTTTTGTGACAAAGGGTGTCCAGTAGCTCGGCCCAAGCATGAGCTGCCTTTTTGATGGTCCTGGCTGACAGACCTCAAGACCCAATCAGAGCTACCATCCGGACTCCCCCTTGCCTCGACATGGCTTACACTAAGCCACGCTCCACCTCTGTAGAGAAGGTTAGAGCCATCATTGAGACAGATTCCCATAGGCATAGTTTGACTTCTATATTTGGGGGGACTGGGGCAGCAGGTCCAGTCAGGCCAATGGGGCTGCACATTGGGAGGGTGAGGACAAATTTCATGCCTGCCCACAAGGGCGCCATTTCAGATTTGGGGATGGGGAGGGCACAGCCTTAACCATGATTCCAGGGGCTACTTAGGCAACTGAAAACTCTAGAGTTTTTGCATAACTTACACTCAGCTCTAATACTAACATGTTCTGACATCTTGTGGCAAGTAACTTATGGGATACTGGTTAGGTTTAAAATTGTAATGTATATTCTTACTCAGATACTCTTACTAAAGTTAGAAGGGACCATCGTGATCATCTAGTCTGACCTCCTCCACATTGCAGGCCACAGAACCTCACCCACTCACTCCTGTAATAGACCCCTAACCTCTTGCTGAGTTACTGAAGTCCTCAAATCATAATTTAAAGACTTCAAGTTACA
The DNA here is from genome assembly GCF_965140235.1 of Caretta caretta. Taxonomy (NCBI): domain Eukaryota; kingdom Metazoa; phylum Chordata; order Testudines; family Cheloniidae; genus Caretta; species Caretta caretta. The sequence goes on along the minus strand of NC_134209.1, from coordinate 65,409,095 downwards.
GAGAATTTACCATTTACACTAGTTTAAACCTGCAAGTGACCCATGCTGCAGAGGAAGCGAAAGATCTGCCCTGGGGGAAAATTCCTTTCCAACCCCAAATATGCTGATCAGTTAGACCCTGAGCATGTGGGCAAGACCCACCAGACAGATACCTGGGAAAGAATTCTCTGTAGTAACTCAGAGTCCTCCCCATCTAGTGTCCCATCTGCAGCCATTGGGGATTTTTGCCCAGGCAGTCACCAATGGGCCACATGCCACTGTAGTCAGTCTGTCATACTATCCCCTCTGTAGACTTATCAAGCTCAGTCTTGAAGCCAGTTAAGACTTTTGCCCACACTGTTCCACTTGGGAGGCTGCTCCAGAACTTCACTCTTCTGATGGCTAGAAGTGTTCACCTAATTTCAAGTCTAAACTTGTTGATGACCAGTTGATATGTGTTTGTTCTGGGGTCCACATTGATGCTTAACTTAAATAACTCCTCTCCCTCCCTGGTATTTATCTCTCTGATGTATTTATACAGGATAATCATATCTCCCTTCAGCTTTCTATTGGTTAGACTAAACAAGCCAAGCTCTTTGAGTCTCTTCTCATAAAATAGATTTTCTATTCCTCAGATCATCCTAGCAGCCCTTCTCTGCACCTGTTCCAGTTTGAATTCATCTTTCTTAAACATGGGAGACCAGAATTGCACACAGTATTCCAGATGAGGTCTCACCAGTACCTTGTATAATGGTATTAACACTTCCCTGTCTCTGCTGGAGATACCTTGCCTGATGCACCCTAGGACTGTGTTGGCTTTTTCACGGCCACATCACATCGATGGCTTATAGTTATCCTGTGATCAACCAATACCCCCAGCTCTTTCTCCTCCACTGTCACTTCCAACTGATAGGTCCCCAGTTAATGCTTGTTGTTAGTCCCTAAATGCATGACTTTGCACTATTAAATATCATCCCATTTCTATTACTCCCTTTTACAAGATCATCCAGATCTTCTTGTATGGTATTCCGGTCCTCCTCGGTATTGGCAATTCCTCCCAACTTTGTCTCATCTGCAAGTGTTATTAGCACACTCCCATTTTTTTGTGCCAAGGTCAGCAATAACAATGTCAAATAAAGTTGGTGCCAAGACTGATGCCTGAGGAATTCCACTAGTAACCTTCCTTTACCTGAGAGTTCACTTTCAGTATGACCTGTTGTTGTCTTCCCTTTAACCAGTTTCTTATCCACCTTTCAGTTCTCATATTAATCCCCATCTTCTCCAATTTAACTAATAATTTCTCATGTGGATCTGTATCAACTGCCTTACTGACATCCAGGTAGATTAGACCTACTGCATTTCCTTTGTCTAAAAAAATCAGTTATCTTCTCAAAGAAAGATATTAGTAACTTTGTTACCACCTCTTGAATACAACAATGGAAACCATTGTAGAAAAATCTACAATTACTCTCTATCATTTAGTGGCTTATGTGGTCGTGGCACAGGGCCCCCGGGCTCTAAAAAAAGCACCTCCACGAGGGGCGTAGTCCCAGCGCCGGTGCACTGTCTACACTGTCGCTTTACAGCGCTGAAACTTGCTGTGCTCACAGGGATGTTTTTTCACCCCCGAGCGAGAAAGTTGCAGCGCTGTAAATTGCCAGTGTGGACAAGCCCTTAGGCTACTTACTTTTTGAGCTCACCAAGTTTGGAACAGATCTTTTAACTTTAGGAAATATTCTAAAAGCCCTTTCTTATCTTAATCACCTGCTAATCACTCTGTTTATAAACAAAATGCTGACTCCCCTCCTCCAGGGTGCAAGCTGGCAGCAGCACCTCCTCTGCAGAACTCTTTGCACTGCACATGGAGGGTATGTCTTCACTACCAACGTTAAAGTGCTTCTGCGGCTGTGCTTTAACATGGCTGTGTAGTCACGGCACCAGCGCTGTAAAAAATCCGTCCCCACGAGGGGAGTAGCTCCCAGCGCTGTCTACACTGCCACTTTACAGCGCTGAAACTTGCATCGCTCAGGGGGGTGTTTTTTCACACCCCTGAGCAAGAAAGTTTCAGCGCTGTAAAGTGGCAGTGTAGACAAGGCCTCAGACTGCCTGCCCCTGAGGCTTGCAGTTTCGGGGGGCAGTGCCTTCCCTTGCCCCCCCAAACTCCGCCTATGCAGACTCCACACAGTCTTTGCTGGCAAGTCTTTTGGTCCCAGCTATCCACGAATCCTACAAATCTGGAAGATATATATCCCTCCCTCCTTACCAGTCTGACCTAACCAGACAGATAAATTTACCTTCCTGCAAAGACTATGTCCACTCCTAAAATTGTGACGTATTGCGGAACATATGGAAACCTGACTGCAGTGCTGGCTTGATGCAAACAGAAACCAGAATGCAATACAGTTTTGCAAAGATAAGAACCAGCGACTTACCTTAGGTTTCAGAATAGCAGCCATGTTGGTCTGTATCCGCAAAAAGAAAAGGAGGACTTGTGGCACCTTAGAGACTAACCAATTTATTTGAGCATAAGCTTAAGCTTAGTCTCTAAGGTGCCACAAGTACTCCTTTTATTTTTGCGACTTACCTTAAGCTCGGTTATCAAGTGGTACATCAAGAGGAGAATCTGAATGTCCTTTACTCCTTGCCCAGCTAAACCTAATGGGTGAAGCTCCCTTTTGGCCAATAAGAGAGCTCCTTAGAGCAAGGGGAATGACTTTGCACAGTCAGCTAGCAGGCCAGACTGTTGTTGGTTATGAGAACCAAGCAGCTCCTGGTATCCCTCTAGGGAATCACTCAGCAAACCCAGCCACCTGTACATCACCTTGTTAGCCTATGTGGAGAGCAGAGTGGCCAAGAAGGACAGCTGAGCTGAATTCCACACGGCAGTGCAAAGCACTAGCTGCAGCAGCATCTGGCAAAAGTGGCACTTTTCTAATATGTATCTGAAGTCCTGTGAGATCACAATTTTTCTACAAAATGCAAAAGGCACTAGTTGGAAAAGTTCACGTTCATAGAGATGTACAAGCATATTAATCACAACTGAACAGAGCTTAAAGTTTAGTAGATGTTAATGGATAATAGATCTTTAAATAGGTTAGATCACAGATTATAATTGACCTTCCCTTTTTTATGTAAGTGTAATCTTGACATCTATTGAAAAGCATATTAATTTAAAAGATGAGGTCATTTGGAATAACGAATGCTAATGTCCACAGTTTAAATGTACCTTCTTTGTTAACTTTCAGATAAAAGTTTAAACAAAAAGCAAGAGCCTGGATTCTTAGCGCTGCTTTTGTCCCTCTATATTGTTCAACCACCATACAGAAGCCACAGAGTTGGTAAAAGTGGCCATATGGATATGGGAATTGCCCGGAGTAAGGGATTCCCTGGATGTATAGGGCCATTGGAAAGGCTCTGTGCTTTCCTAGCATAGTAGCATGTTGGGTAGAGAGGGAATGTATCCGAGATTGTCACACTCAAGCCGTTATGAGCTGCTGTGAACCCATATAGAACCTTTGAAGAAGACTGCAAACTAGAGCAGCCTCTGGAGGTGCTCTGACTTTTGCTGGGAACCCATCCAGTCCCTGTGTGCTCCCAGAATCTTGGAGGTGCAAAGTTTGCATGAAGCCACCTTTGTGTCCCCTTCTTCCCTTTGCTTATTTCTGCATAGAACACAGTGCAGTAAGATGCCAAGGTGAATAAGAGCCACGGTGTTTATGAATTTATAAGTATCCACAGATACTCTTGAAGTTCAGTAGATGAATCTTGAAATATGAGAGAACTATATTGATTGGAATGTGTTGGGTGAGCAACAACATTGGTCACTGCATGTGTAGACTTTAAAACACTTTTCAGTTATTTTTTTTAATCTTAAAGGGTTGATAATCCTGTAATCAGAATCTCTAAAATTAGCATCCACAGTTTTATAATTTAAAAAGGAGAAGTGAAATGTGTATTGCGTGACTCTGATGTATCCCTATGTTGTGGTTTACTTGCCTTTGCCAGTTTTTTCTAGTTCTAGTTGTTACTAAATTGGATTTTTTAGTTATAAAATGCTACAGCATGGAATTTTGTTAAAGTGGAAACTCAAAACAGTAGCCATTTTCCAATTTTGTTCTTTTATGCAAAGCCCTGTTGCATTGATTCCAGCCTTATCAACATTGCCTTACATAAAACATCAGTAAGAAAAAAGAAAAAGTTACAGCGGAATAAAGCATCAAGCACAGAGCCCTAGGGAAAATCAGATGTTACTTGTTGTGGCTCTGAAGCTGAACCTCTGAGGCTCACCAACTGTTTCCTACCACTAAGGTTTTATTTAAGCTGTTTTAGGGCATGTTTATTTCTAGCAAATGAGAACAATTAGCATAACAAAATGCCTGATTCACCATATTGAATGCTTTTGAAGAGTCAGTACAAGTTGACCCACTAGTTACTCCTGTCCACTTGATTGTGAAAACTAATGCACAAATTCAACTTATCAGACATTCAAGGGAAATATTTTTCACCCAAATTGCCAGTTGGCATGTGAACCTGACTGGCATCCCAGCTAATAATCAGGTAATTCAGGCTCTTGGTTATCAGACACAAAGATTCTAGGTCTGAGGTATAACATCTGAAATTACTCTGGAAGCCAAATTTTTGGAGACTTATGGTATTGCCAACATCAGGCTTTACTACCTGATTCGTGATATTTTAAATAACTATATAGTAGGGCTGTCGAGCGATTAAAAAATTAATCACGATTAATTGCAATAATAGAATACCATTTATTTAGATATTTTTGGATTTTTTTCTACATTTTCAAATATACTGATTTCAGTTACAACACAGAATACAAAGTGTACATGCTCACTTTATATTTATGATTACAAATATTGTGCTATAAAAATAATAAAAGAAATTGTATTTTTCAATTTACCTCATACAAGTACTGTAATACAATCTCTTTATCATGAAAGCTGAACTTACAAATGTAGAATAATTTACAAAAAAATAACTGCATTCAAAAATAAAACAATGAAAGACTTTAGAGCCTACAAGTCCACTCAGTCGTACTTCTTGTTCAGCTAGTCACTCAGACAAACAAGTTTGTTTACAGTTGCGGGAGACAATGCTGCCCGCTTCTTGTTTACAATGTCACCTGAAAGTGAGAACAGGCGTTCACATGGCACTCTTGTAGCCAGTGTTGCAAGATATTTACGTACCATATGCGTTAAAGATTCATATGTCCCTTCATGCTTCAACCAGCATTCTAGAGGACATGTATCCATGCTAATGAGAGGTTCTGCTTGATAACAGTCCAAAGCAGTGCAGAACAACACATGTTCACTTTCATTATCTGAGTCAGATGTCACCAGCAGAAGGTTGATTTTCTTTTTTGGTGGTTCAGGTTCTGTAGTTTCCACTTTGGAGAGTTACTATTTTAAGACTTTTGAAAGCATGCTCCACACCTCATCCCTCTCAGATTTTGGAAGGCACTTCAGATTCATAAACCTTGGGTCGAGTGCTGTAACTATCTTTAGAAGTCTCACATTGGTACCTTCTTTATGTTTTGTGAATTCTGCAGTGAAAGTGTTCTTAAAATGAACAACACATGCTGGGTCATTGTCTGAAACTGACTGCTATAACATGAAATATATGGCAGAATGCGGGTAAAACAGAGCAGGAGACATACTATTCTCTCCCAAGGAGTTCAGTCACAAATTTAATTAATGCGTTATTTTTTTTAATGAGGGTCATCAGCATGGAAGCATGTCCTCTGGAATGGTGGCCGAAGCATGAAGGGGGATACGAATGTTTAGCATATCTGGCACATAAATACCTTGCAATGCCGGCTACAAAAGTTCCATGCGAACACCTGTTCTCGCTTTCAGGTGATATTGTAAGTAAGAAGCCAGCAGCATTATCTCCCAGAAATGTAAACAAACTTGTTTGTCTTAGTGATGGGCTGAACAAGAAGTATGATTGGGTGGACTTTTAAGCTCTAAAGTTTTACATTGTTTTGTTTTTTGAGTGCAGTTACGAAACAAAAAAATCTACCTTTGTAAGTTGTACTTTCACGATAAAGAGATTGCATTACGGTATAATATGAGGTGAACTGAAAAATGCTATTTCTTTTATCATTTTACAGTGCAAATATTTGTAATAAAAAATAATAATACAAAGTGAGCACTGTACACTTTGTATTCTGTGTTGTAATTGAAATCAATATGTTTGAAAATGTAGAAAAACATCCCAAAATATTTAATACATTTAAATTGGTATTTTATTGTTTAACAGTGCGATTAAAATGGCAATTAATTGCGATTAATTTTTTTAATCATGATTAATTTTTTGGAGTTAATCACTTGAGTTAACTGCAATTAATCGACGGCTCTACTATATAGGCTTGATTCTGAATTTGCACCAATCTCCGTAAGTAACTGCCAACTGAGTCAACAGAGTTACGCTGGTGTAAAATTGAATGATGAGACTCAAACCCTCTCTATGTAAATAACATTTATTTTTATAAAGTATAAACCAAAAGAAATAGCCATTGCTGGGCATCATTTTCCCCACCATGTGTAAAATGGTTAGTGATCATCAAATGAAAGATGCTATACAAAATAAGTTTATTGGTATATTGATACTAACTTTATTTTGCATGGACGTAGTTTAATCTCCGTAATTTAACATTTTTACACTTTGTATGAGCTGACAGCTTATGAGTTAGCTCCATTTCTATTTTAAGATACTATGGAAGCAATGAACTCACAGTAGAGGCTTATGTTATTGGAATAAAATCTTATGTGATCATTTTTACTTGTCTTCCGCTTTTCCGCTTTATTTCTACCTTAATGGCTCATACTGGCAGCCCAACCTTTTGATGGAAGAAATTTGGACATGATCTTTCTGAAGTTAGTCAATACTGTTTCTAAACAGAGCAGAGGGTGTTACTTTAGAGTGGATTTCTGCACAACTCTCAGGCCCTGCTGCCTGGGGGATTGGGAGAAATCTCTGGAGCTGAATGCCGATCTGTGTATTTTCACCATGGCAGTGCACTGTGCTACAATTAGACTGTTAGGATCTCCCTTATGGTTTGGTTTGGTCTTTTGGGATGTTACTACTTTACAATTCCTTGTGTTCATGAACACAAAAGAGGCTGTAACCTCTGATGAATGCACTTCAGACCAAAATAAACCATATGCAGTACTCTGCTTTCATGACTGAGTTGGAAAATAGTGTCTCTTGATATGAATAGCTGTACCTGAGGGTTTTATGGGTCACCTGATTGAAAGGCTTACTGATGTGTAAAGTAACAACTCTTGGTGGTTTGATGTTAGTGCTTTTATAGATGCAATAAGTTTCCCTTATTTTGTTAAACTAGTTGGGCATCATGTAAATTAGCAACAGAAAATCAGTCCAAAATTACAGGTTTCAGAGTAGCAGCTGTGTCTGTCCATATCCGCAAAAAGAACAGGAGTACTTGTGGCACCTTAGATACTAATGAATTTATTAGAGCATAAGCTTTTGTGGGCTACAGCCCATTTCATCGGATGCATAGAATGGAACATATAGTAAGAAGATATGTATACACACACACACACACACACACATACAGAGAAGGTGGAAGTTGCCATACAAACTGTAAGAGGCTAATTAATTAAGATGAGCTATTATCAACAGGAGAAAAACTTTTGTACTGATAATCAAGATGGCCCATGTAGACAGTTGACAAGAAGGTGTGAGGATACTTAACATGGGGAAATAGATTCAATATTAGATCATCTAGTCCAGCAGTTCTCAAACTGCGGGATTGCGACTCCTGATGGGGTCTCGAGGTTATTGCCTGGGAGTTGCAAGTTGTCAGCCCCATACCTGGTGGGGCTCCAGCTGTCAGCTCTGCCATGCATGGAGCTGACAGCCCCAGTTAAATTAAATTAAAATTACCCTCTTTCCCCCTGTTTTTAATTTATAAGGAGACAGGGTTGCACTCAGAGGCTTGCTGAGTGAAAGGGGTCGCCAGTACAAAAAGTCTGACTAGTCCATCCACAATTGTTCTCTGCAGTATTTTTACGGTGCTTCATCCAGTGTATTTTTAAGTGAACAACAGACTATATTTTAGGGTGACCAGATGTCCTGATTTTATAGGGACAGTCCTGATTTTGGGGTCTTTTTCTTATATGGGCACCTATTACCCCCCACCCCATCCCGATTTTTCACACTTGCCCTCTGGTCACCCTACTATATTTTGCAGACCAGTATAACAGCTATGTCATGCTACAAGTTAATTTGCCCATCAAAGTTTATTTGAATAGTGCATAAACCATGATGATAATTTAACCCTGCCCAGCTACCCAGGTGTAATGCAAAAGAAAAGAAAAATCAAAGTAGTTGTTGTGTTACATATTCAACCTTAGTCTTTTCAATGTGCTAACCTCATTCCTAATAACACTGGGCCCAGTTCTGACCATGTGTAAACCTATGCAGGAGTGCAAGGAGCCTTTTACTCCCTTGCATGAAGGGGAAAACCACTTTCATGCGGTACTATTCTCCCACCTGTGCAAGTGGGTAGGGAGTGAGCAGAGACTTGACATCATTTCCTCTCCCACCATGTGGGCCAGCATAGCTAAACAGGTGCAGAAGTAGTAGTAATCTGTGCCAGGAGTTGGACTGATTCATGTTGCTTCACCACCTAACCCCAGGGCAAGAATGAACCAGAGACCATGTTGTGACACTGAGTCACAACATGGTCCCCAGTCATCTGCTTGGACAACATGACTATGTGCTTCCCCTTACTCAGGTCTTGTGATAAAATTACAGTCTAGCTATGTATCACTTTTTCTTTGCTTTACTGTTAGGAAAGAGGCTAAGGCATGACTTACGTTTATTTTTTTTCTGACAGGATGGAATGGGGGCCTAGAATAAGATAGGGAAGGAAGAGAGAAATATCTCAAATGTGTAAAGTTAGCTTGAGCTGTGGAAGTCTTCCCTGATCATGAGAGAAAGGAAGCACTTGTATTATTCCATTCTTGCCTCTGCCTGGCTTATGTCAGTGTCTCTCAATCAAAAGAGTAAGCAGGACAGGGGATTATACTCTATGGAATGGAAACAGAAATCGAATATTTTGAAAGAGAGGCGGAGCAGCAAAGGTTAACCCATATCTCTTCACCTAAATGTGGAGGCTGGTCCCAGAACTCTGGATGTCACACATCTGAGGAACATATTTGTTTGCCAAGTTACCTGAAATTTTGATTAATAATAATAACTGATGTAGACCTTCCAAGCTCACTTTCAGTGCACTATATTTTATTTTTTATCCTTCACCATTGATACAATTTTCTATGGCTTATTATAAGAGGGTGAGAGAAGCTTTAGGGAAAGAAGAAATATGCTTGATAGAGCAAAAAATAGTATTGAATTATAATATTTCTACCTTGCTTTTCCATTGAGAACCCAATATAAAATGTTCTTAAGTCTGAAATAAATCAGGTAGATCGTGAATGGTGGAGATTTTTTATCAGTTTGGCCTTTTTTCAAAAAAATGCACAAAGGTTGTCATAGGATAGAAAACACTTCATGTAAATCATTCTTGGAACATTCCCATGTAGCTGTTAACTGCTAGCTTCATTTCTATTAGTGCTGCAAATAATAAAGCCTCTTTTCTCCATTTAACAACAAAAGCAACCAAAACAATCTCCCCTTCCAGGTCCTCAATCTAGGGAAATACAAATGAGTCAGTCAATAAGTCAACTTGATCTTGCATGAAAAGGTTTCCTGTATGAAAACTTAATATTTGTACTAAAGCCATATAAAAACACTAGGACTATATTGGGGTCGCATGACATCGTGAATGGCTGAACCATGTTATACTACCTTACAATATTCTGTAAATATTTAGCAGCTCAGGACAAAATGCATGGCAGAGCTTGAAGATTTGATGGCCAAGATTAGAGAAAAATGGAAATCACGGAAGGTGCTAAGTAAACACATCCTTAATTGGCACAGGGGGAAACAGAGAAGGCAGAATCAGAGTAACTACCAAGTGAAGTTAGTTGAACCAGTGAACTGGTGAACTGAAGTTGAAACAGCTATAGGGTGGTGGTTTTGATTTTTAAAAACATCCCTAATATCCTTACACTTCAAAGAAAAGATTGGCAAAAGGAACTGCCTACCCTTCCAAACCTCACTAGTAGGCTGTATCCTCCTCCTCCCCCAGTAACAGATTAGTGGTCAGATACTGCAGCTATGATCTCCTACTGTCTACACCAATTAATATTCTGACCCACAAGTGCCCATTAGTACTACCCTAAGCACACAGCTCTCCATGGTGCTCTGATGAAGTCAGACAATGAGGAAAGACTGAGGAAAATTATGAATTAAATTGATTGGGAGGTAAAATTGAGACAGGAAAACGTGGACAAAAATTGGAAGTTCCGTAAGAAGAGTTTATTAGATCAAAAAGTCATGATTCCACAATCAAGAAAGAGGAGAGGACAAATTTGGCTAAAAGCCCATCCTGGTCAGTGGCAAAGTGAAACCAACAATTAGAAATATTTATTTTAACAAATGGGAAACGGAGGAAACAAATAGGAAATAGCATAAATTAGAATTCATGATGAGGAAAATTGATAAGGGGAGCTAATGACAGGGAAAAATCCATAGCTGGCAGAAGTAAGGACTATAAGAAGGAGGTTAAGTACATTAGGGGCAAAAGAAATCCTAGCAATGATGTAGGCTCATTACTAGGTGGAGATGGTAAAATTGTTGATGATGCAGAAGAGGCGGGAAGTGTTCAATAAATATTTCTGTTTTGTATTCAGAAAGAAGCAGTTTGATGTACCCCTATCACATGAGGAAGATGAAGTACTTTTCAGTCCATTAGTAACTACGGAGGATGTTAAACAAATCTACTAGGGATAAACGTTTTGAATCAGCAGGCCCATATAACTTGCACTCAGGAGTCCTAAAGAGTTGGCTGAGGAGATTGCTGGGCTGTTGCTGTTAATTCTTATCAAGTATTGGTATTCTGGGGAAATTTTAGAAGACTGGAAGAGAGCTAATGTTTTTCCAGTATTCAAAAAGAGCAAGTGGGATGATCTCAGTAACTATAGACTGGTTTAGTGTGATCTCAGTCACTGGCAAATTTTAATGGAAAAGCTGATAATGGGTTCAATTGATAAAGAATTAAGTCATAGTAATATAATTGATGCTAGGCAACATGGTTTTATGGAAAATAGGTCACATCAAATAAACGTGATTTTATTCTTTGAGGAGATTACAAGTTATCCCTAACTGGGTGAAATGTAATGGCCTGCAATACACAAAAAATCAGATTAGATGAGCTGATGGTCCCTTTTTGCCTTAAACTCTATGAATCTTTGAAAGGCTGGAATGCTGATGGAGGAAGACCAGGACTCTGCCAGTACTATGGGCTGGACAATTATAGCTGCCTTGGCCAGTTTTGGAATGCAGTGTAATAACTGAGATAGTGTGGCCCTGTCCCATTAAGGGTTTTATAGATCAGCATCAGACTATGAAGTGAATCTGGAAGTGAACAAGAGCCAGTGCAGACTGAATGTTTGCCTAGAGCCACATAGGGAGTTACAGTACTCTAGACTGGAGCTGACAAATGCATGGATTGCTGTGACAGATTTCCTCATCTGAAAGGAATGGACAAAGTCTTCATGCTAGCCAGAGAAGGAAGGCAGCATTTTTGGTTACTGCTGCTGTTTGGATGTCCAGTGTTAGTCATGAATCTAGCATGACTAAATGTTACAAAATGTTAGCTACCAGACTGCAGATGGTAAGAAAGTGGAATTTACTAGTTCCTCAAAGAGTTTCTCTCTTCTAATTTGTATTACTTCTATTTGTTCAGGGGTCAATTTGAGCCAGCTGTTCTTTATCCAGGCTCTACCTTCCTACATATGCTAAAATATCTGGGTCACTTTGTGCTATGTAAGAGAGCTGCAGAGCTGCATTTATGTAGGAAGACTGGTCTAGTAGATAGGGCACTTGAGACCAGGATGCAGTCCTTGGCTCAGCCACAGACTTCCTGTGTGAACTTGGACAATTCACATATGTACCCTGTGCCTCAGTTCCACATCTGTAAAATGGAAATAATACTTCCCTGCTGCACCAGGGTATTGTGAAGATAAAAATCTGTTAATGATTGTGAGTTGCTTGGATACCATGGTGATGAGGACTATATAAATATCTAAATAGGTAGACAGACACATTATCAAATCTATTGCTGTCATCATAGCTAATATTTATCTCATGATGTCCTCTAATACTAAACAAGAAGAGTGACAGAATTAAGGCTTGTGAAACTCCATGTATCAGAGGTCTCAGGATCGAGTAACAGCTGCCTATCATCACTGTAGGTGATCTTAAGGAAAGGAAAGAGCACAGTTAGTTAAGCACAATTTAAATCTGCTCATGCCAGGACATATAGGTGAAGCAGCACCTCGTGGTGGATTGTGTCAAAAGCAACTCACATCAGAGTATCAGCATTGTTGTTTTGCTTCTATTCAGTTCTGTAAAGTTGTCCATCCGTGTTACCAGTGCTTTGCCAGTTGTAACTTAGCCTGAAGCCAGGTTGGAAGGGGTCAGATGTTGCTAGAGCTAGTTCACTATCTCTTTCCCAGGAAAAACAGGGTTGAGTGCAGATGGTAGTTGATGACGATGGCATCAACCATGGATTTTTGGAAGCTAGATCACAGTATTTCATGCTTCCTGGTGGTTGATTACCACCTTTGAGAAAGCCATTGACTGCTTCTATTTCTGTCAGAAATGGGCCATTACATTTGCTACTGACTCTAGCAAGAGTCAGATTTGAGGCACAGATTTTTTAAAAAAGATTATAGTACCTCTCGTTATTGAGAGTGAACTTAATTCTGAGAAGAAGAATGGTGAACGTGCTTCCTGCAAATGAGAGGCTATCATGGATTTTCAGTTTTCTGAGCAAAGTAGGAGGGCAGCCGTCAGGTTGGTGGAGAAAAAACATTCTTATTGGTTGGCTTACAAATCAGAACAGTTCCTTTAGATAGGATTTGGTGGATGCTGTAAGTCAATGAGAAGAGCAATTTTTGGCCTTCTCACCAGCATGGCCCAGACCTCTTCAAATTCTTTATGCTATGCTTCAGTCAAAAAGAACCTTATCGGTAGGGAAGCCAAAGCTCTGGAGTAGAGCTGTTCAAAACTGGAAATTTCCATCCCACTGGAAATTCCAAAATTTTGAAATTTCCTGCAAAATGAAATTTTTTGTGGGGAGAAAATGTATCTGGTCAGTCAAATCATTCAGCCATTCAATTGAAATGTTGTTTTATTCTGATTTTGATGTTTTAAAAATTAATACTATAATTTATAATGAGGAAACAAAAAGGTGTTTCAAAACCAAACAACCCCTAGGGCCTTCCACTCTCCTTTAAACTTTGTTTATAACTGAAAAAACTTAAGTGGGAGTCTGGAACCAACTCTCAGTTCAGGATTACACTTCAGAGCAGCCCACCTGCTTTATAGGTATTTTGGTGTGCCATGATCGAGCTGCCTTGAAGTGCAGCCTTTGAGGTTCTTTTGAAGTGGAAGGGAGCCAATATTTCAAGGGGATAAGGTCACTTCACCCTGCACCTGCATCACAGCACTCATGAATACACATGAATAATCTAAGTGTACCTATACCGTAGAAAACTGAACTGAGAGTTGGTTTTTAGATTATCACCTCATTTTCTTAATTTAAAAGACCAAGTTTTAGGGCTGGGGAAGAAGACAGAAGAGGGGAAAATTGGATTTGGAGAGTTGGACAGGAAGGGTACTATGGGTTTGTAGTGTTTTAAGAGAAAATTCCTATGCCTGTTATCGAAAATGGGTTTTAAGAAAGAGAGGAGGCATAAAAATGTTCCTCCTAATATATTTGCTCTTAACATGTGCATAGGATAACTTTGTGTGTGTGATGAGGTTTCAGCTATGCACCTTTGGGAACTGGTGTCCAGCTGTGACATCATTTAAAAAAAACAAAAACCTTGGCCAATTAGAATATGACTGATTAATCAGTGCCCACAGCCAGTAAATTAAATAACTATAGTTTTTTTTAAAAACAAAAATACGTTTTTGGGCAATCTTCCCATTTCTGTTTAGAAAAATAGTCTGATGAATATAATTCGGATAGGTTTAAGAGGGGTAGCCGTGTTAGTCTGTATCAGTAAAAACAACGAGGAGTCCTTGTGGCACCTTAGAGACTAACAAATTTATTTGGCATAAGCTTTCATGGGATATAACCCACTTCATCAGATGCCTGGAGTGGAAATTACATTAAGAAGGTATAATATACAGCACATGAAAAGATGGGAGTTGCTTTACCAAGTGAGGGGTCAGTGCTAACGAGGCCAATTCAATTAGGGTGGATATAACCCGTTCCCAACAGTTGACAAGAGGGGGGTGAATATCAACAGAGGGAAAATTTACTTCTGTAGTGCTAACGAGGCCAATTCAATCAAAGTGGGTGTGGCGGATAGTGATTCCTGCTCTCCCCTCCAGAGATCTAAATCAGACCAGTACCACTATACTCAGCTACTTGCTTTCAGTCCTGTTTATGCTGATATCCTAGTAATATGTAAAACTAGCATTTGTTATTCCTCCTTACTTGCTTTGAAAATTTTTAATTGAATTAAACAATTTTGTTTGTTGTTTTGTTTATTTTAACACATATTTGCAGCGGAAAGTTACAAGGAAACCCAGATGGTAAAGATTAAAGAAGAACCAATGGAAGTTGACATTCATCAGTCCCAGCCCTCAATTTCACCCAGCCAGACTGTTGGTTACAGCTCTTTATTAGGGAGAGAGATTACTGAACACATACAAAAGGTACCAGAGGGCCGAGTGCTCCCGGAGAGAAACCTCTTCAGCCAGGATATATCAGTGAAGATGGCTTCAGAGCTGCTCTTCCAACTGTCAGGTAAAGACGGTAGACATAGCTACCACTGTGTGCTCTTTGGAAGTGGAATTTAAAGAACAAAAGAAGATAGCTAACATTGTTCTGATTTTACACACAGTTAAGTCTAGTATGGTATAGAAAATAATAGAAATGAAAAACACTTTCTTCTATGCCTTACATTAGAAATTCAAAAGCTTCCCCATAATATTGGCCAAGAATTCTTTAGCTATTTAGAATACGGTTTTGGGTGTTGTCAGTCAGAGCAGTTTCATAACATTTTAACTGTTTTGGAAAAAACAGAGTTCATCTCTTGTGTCTTGAAAGCTAATTAAATAATTCCTGACAGCTGGTAGATACAGATCTGAAAATAAAGTAAAGGAGGGTTTCTGTGCACGACATCTATTGGAATAAGCACGTGATGGTTGCAGCATCAGTAGTTCTTCTGACTGCTTTACAGATTCCCACTCACAGAGGGGGCAAGCAGCAGAGAACACAGAAAGGTTTTCATTGCCATAAACTGAACGAATGCAAGAATTGTGAATAGTGATGCTAAAATGTGCAGCAAGACTAATATTGTGATAGTTACAGTTTAAAATAAAAATGATTCTAGTGTTCTTAGCTCATTCTAATTATTGGATAAAAGTTTTCCTGTACTGTAGTATAAAGCAGCAAGGATATAAAATAATTAAAAATCTGAAAAAATGGTTCTCATGCTAATTAAAATTATCTTTGTTCTTCTGCAGAAAAGGTGAGCAAAGAGCACAATCACACTAAAGATAACACCATCAGAACCACAACCAGGTAAGTTCCATCCATGTAGTGCTGCAGCATAAATTGCATGGGTTAGCTTTACATTGCAGTTCATAATTTAAAATGACACCATTTCACAATTGTAATATCATATTATAAATGTAAGATAGTTTTCTGTGTCCAGGGTAACATATATGACTAAAAAAATTAGGCCTATAAATCAGTGCATATTATGAGGCCATAAAACAAGACAAGATGGCACCTTGGCACCATACCAGAGCTATCTGTGGTAATGATTCTTCCTTTCCCTGACCAAATGTGCAAACGTTCCACTGGAAATTGATTTTCCTAGTTTATTTTTTTCTGCAAAACAAAATGTTATTTCAGTAAATTATAACTTAAAAGAATATCAGGGACAATTGGTGAGTAAGGAATTATCTGACAGTACAGTTTTTAACATTTTTTTTGTATTGGTCCATGTCTTGTGATTCATTTTCCTGACAAACTCAGACTTCTCAAATAACAGTTCAGTTTTGTGATTTGGTCCCACTGAGATGGACCCTCGTAGTTTCTTTCAGGTATTGTGTGAGGTAAAAACTAGTGAAATATTTGATGTAGACTAATTGTCAGGGTTAGGAAAATGGGGCAAAATTGGCAGAGAATTAAGAGAACTAACATATGATTCAACCAGCCTATATTCTTAGAGGGCTGATGTACAGTATGTTGCATGAGAACAAGCCCATAAGGTGCTTACGTTTAAATGAGGAATGGTGACTTATGTTTCTGATATAAGGAGCTTCCTAATCTCTTCACTAAATGGAGGCTGGGAGATCTCTTTGAAAACTGTATTGCACTAAGCACTTATTTACCAAACCTCCTCTTCTAACTCTGCCATTCAGTTTGAATTAATATTATACATTATGTACAATATATAGCCAAAGGGCTATATGAATAGCACTTTTTTCTAAACGCTTTGTATGCATTTAAGAGAGTAAACAAAAGAGCACATTGAATTAATAATGACTTTATTCTCTTGGAGCTGGTACCTAGCTTAACTTCAGGACTTTGTATGTTAATTATGCCTTATATTTAAGATAAGACTAGCTGAGATCTCAGCATGTCAAATGAGTACTTTGCTCTGTGAGCCTGAAAATTCCAACTTCATGTTAGAAGCTAAACTGCATAAGGTATGCAGTGAAGTGTAGGTACCTAAAGAGAATTTGCTCACCTCAAAAAGTTTCCCTCCTCTGGCAATTTTCACATCTACTTTGAACCCATTATCCATAATGTTCTCATACCTGTGCTCAATTAGATGGGAAATAAGTTTGTAGGGTTTAATGGACAGGAACTTTTTACTGTTCTTCAGCCAGCCTCGGAGTGTATTAACTCACAAATATTTGTATTGAACCCTGTCGGAGGCCTCAGGGTTCTGCCACACCCATCCCAGGAAAGGAGCAGTGCAGAGGTCCTCCAAGCAGGCTAGAGTGGCTGCAGGTGAAGCAGCCAATCAGGGCCCAGGAGAGCCATATAAAAGGAGCTGCAGAGCCCCACAGGCAGTCCTCAGACTTATGACACAGTTGGTTCCTGAATATCGCATCTTAAGTTGAAAATGTCGTAACTCGAATTTTCCATAGTAACAATGTCAGATTGAGTGTCATAATGTCGAAACCAACATCATAAAGTTGCAACACAGTGACAGTTTATAAAGATCGTAAGTGACATTCGTCGTAACTCTAACATCGTAAAGTCGAGGACTGGCTGTAGTTGTTTGCTGTTTGGAGCAGGAGAAGAAAGGACTGCAGGTCTGGCTGCTTGGAAGAGCAATAAGGTCCCATATGGTTTGCTAGCAGGGATCGCGGGAGCATTGAGGAAGCTCTTGGCTGGTTGCTAGGACTGAGTAGGGACTGAGCCTGGGGAGGGCAGCAGAAAGATAGTGTCTCCCAGGAGGAAGCCCTGGGGATACAGCTGCATTCCAGGGCTGGACTACTTAAAGACCAAAGCACAGGGAGGGCTAGCGAGAGAGACAGGCCCCGGTGGACCGTATACACCAGAAGGGGTTTGTGCTGGTTAACATGCAGACAGTGACTCGGACGGAGCGCTGAGTCGCTGAAGACCTGCCTGAGAACCACTGAAAGGCGTCACCAGAACTAAAGAATGCAGACACGCCCAACCAGAAGGGGGCACTCGCGAGAGGTGGGTTCCAACCCCATTACAAACACCTAACACTTTTTAGGCACTACTGTAATATACATCATAAAAATTTTAAAATGTCATTTGGTCACCACCAAGCGAGGGCTAGTAGGACTCACGTCAAGTGTTCTAGCGTTCCTGATTCTTATCAGCTGAGCTTATAACTAATACTCAGGGCTGCCCAGTGTTATGCATCTTGCATGAAACATCTTTGGCAGCCCTGTCACATACCATGCATTTAGCTAGGCTGCAGGAGTACCCTGTAATTGCTGCTGCTGTTCACTAGGGGCTGCCGTAGTGCCTGCTGAACAGGCAGCTTCTCTGCCTTCCTTTGGTGCTCCCCTTGCTGGATCTGAGCAGGGCAGGGGCAGCCAGGAGGAGATGATGACGGCGGCAGCAGCAGCAGCAAGAGCAAGCAGAGGAGGCAGTGGCAGAGACAGAAGTTGAGGGGGCCCATTACAGACTCCAAACGTCCCCAGCTTTCCTCCCATCATCCTCCAGACACAACCACTCCGCTTCCCCTTCACTCATCCACTCTCAGCCTCTGGCTACTCCCTTCCAGCAGCATCCCCATACACTTTCACCCGTCCTCAGCCAGCTTCCCCCAACATCCAGTCACCACCGAGACCCACACTCGGTTCCCGTCTGTTTCTTACAGACATCTACAGGCACCTTCCCTCAACCTCCCCACTGCCACCTCTGCCAAAGCAAACCCCACCCACCAGCACTTAGCTACTCCTCAGACCTGCAGATGGCCTCCTGCACCCACCCATCCAAAACACCCTAGCTTCTTCCAGCACCCCCCCCCCCCAGCACATATGATGGCTGCCATCTTGAGCAGCATATTGGAGATTGAACCAGTGGCCTCCAGAGCTTGAAACAAAGAGCCAGTCTTTATAGTTGGAAGCTGTAACAGATTCATTCTTTGTGGATAAGGCAAAAGAGGTGCTTGTAACATTTACCGACCAGTGGATTACTTTCTCTGGACAAAGTATAGCTCATCCTGGGCATCTGAGGCTCACAGCCCTTTGATTCCTATATGTGCCCCTGCTTATGTGAGACAACAGCTGCTGCCAGCAAGCTCCCTCCATCCTGAGCCCTGTCGGGTGTCCCCCTGCTCTGTGGAGATGGGGTACAGGAGGGGGGGCAGGAGTGGGGGGGACACCCTGACATTAGCACCTCTCTTCTCCCACACCCTCTCTGCACAGCAAGCAGGAGGCTCCTGGGAGCAGCTCCAAGGCAGAGGGCAGGAGCAGCACTTGGCAGTGGGGGAGGGACAGCTGAACTGCCTGGCAATTGATAGCCTGCTTGGCAGCTCCTGCACAGGGAACTTAGGGGAGCGGGGAGCTGATGGGGGGCTGCCGGCCCACCCTGGTTCCAAGCCCCCACCATCTAGCTGCAATGGGCTGCTCTTCCTGAAGCAGTGGACAAAGTAGGCGGCTGCCAAACAACATTATAAGGGAGCATTGCACAACTTTAAACAAGCATGTTCCCTAATTGATCAGCAACATAACGAAACAACATTAACTGGGATGACGTTAAGTGAGGCGTTACTGTAAAACTTTAGAGCCTACAAGTCCACTCAGTCCTACATCTTGTTCAGCCAATTGCTAAGATAAACAAGTTTGTTTACATTTACGGGAGATAATGCTGCCCACTTCTTATTTACAATGTCACCTGAAAGTGAGAACACATGGTTCTCATGGCACTTTTGTAGCCGGCATTGTAAGGTATTTTACATGCCAGTTCTGCTAAACATTCGTATGCCCCTTCATGCTTTGGCCACCATTCCAGAGGACGTGCTTCCATGCTGATGACACTTGTTAAAAAAATAACGCATTAATTAAATTTGTGACTGAACTCCCTGAGGGGGAATTGTATGTCTCCTACTCTGGTTTTACTCACATTCTGCCATATATTTCATGTTATAGCAGTCTCGGATGATGACCCAGTACATGTTGTTGTTCATTTTAAGAACACTTTAACTGCAGATTTGACAAAACACAAAGAAGGTACCAATGTGAGAGTTCTAAAGATAGCTACAGCACTCGACCCAAGATTTAAGAATCTGACATGCCTTCCAAAATCTGAGGAGGACGAGGTGTGGAGCATGCTTTTAGAAGTCTTAAAAGAGCAACACTCCAGTGTAGAAACTACAGAACCCGAACCACCAAAAAAGAAAATCAACCTTCTGCTGGTGGCATCTGAATCAGATGATGAAAGTGAACATGCGTTGGTCTGCACTGCTTTGGATTGTTATCAAGCAGAACCCGTCGTCAGCATGGATGCTTGTCCTCTGGAATGGTGGTTGAAGCATGAAGGGACATATGTATCTTTAGCGCTTCTGGCACATAACTATCTTGCAACGCCGTCTATGGGAGTGCCATGAGAATGCCTGTTCTCACTTTCTGGTGACACTGTAAACAAGAAGTGGGCAGCATTATCTCCTGCTAATGTAAACAAACTTGTTTATCTTAAAAAGAAAAGGAGGACTTGTGGCACCTTAGAGATTAACCAATTTCTATGAGCATAAGCTTTCGTGAGCTACAGCTCACTTCATCGGATGCATTCAGTGGAAAATACAGTGAGGAGATTTATATACACGGAGCCACAAGTACTCCTTTTCTTTTTGCGAATACAGACTAACACGGGTGCTACTCTGAAACTTGTTTATCTTAGGTTTCAGAGTAGCAGCCGTGTTAGTCTGTATTCGCAAAAAGAAAAGGAGAACTTGTGGCACCTTAGAGACTAACCAATTTATTTGAGCATAAGCTTGCGTGAGCTACAGCTCACTTCATCGGATGCCACTAGTACTCCTTTTCTTTTTAAAAAAAGGAGTACTTGTGGCACCTTAGAGACTAACCAATTTATTTGAGCATGAGCTTTCGTGAGCTACAGCTCACTTCATCAGATGAAGTGAGCTGTAGCTCACGAAAGCTCATGCTCAAATAAATTGGTTAGTCTCTAAGGTGCCACAAGTACTCCTTTTCTTTTTGCGAATACAGACTAACACAGCTGTTCCTCTGAAACCTTTTCTTTTTGTTTATCTTAGCGATTGGCTGAACAAGAAGTACGACTGAGTGGACTTGTGGGCTCTAAATTTTACTTTGTTTGTTTTATATTTGAATACAGTTATTTTTTGTACATAATTCTACATTTGTAAGTTCAACTTTCATGATAAAGAGAGTGCAGTACAGTACTTGTATTAAGTGAATTGAAAAATACTATTTTTTTATCATTCCAGTGCAAATATTTATAATAAAAATAAATATAAAGTGAGCACTGTACACTTCGTATTCTGTGTTGTAGTTGAAATAAATATATTTGAAAATGTGGAAAAAATCCAAAAACATTTATATAAATAGTATTCTAGTTATTGTTTAACAGCATGATTAATCGCGCAATTAATTTTTTAAATCACTTTGACAGCCTTAGTAAATATAAAAATTAGCTGATTAAATGTGATGTGGAGCAGCACAAAATTTGGCAGCTATGAGTACTAGATTTCTTTGACTTCTGTCTAGATAATGTCCGTGTAGTACAATAAGGAGAGTAAAGAGAGTGAATGGGGAAAAGAAAAGAGAGGTTTACTAGATCAGTTTAACTGTAATTATCAGTGAGCTTCCCAATGGCAAATAACCTTTCATTGTGAATGCAAACCTCTCACTCAGACCACATCAGTAGAAATCATTGTCCTCTCTCTACAGGAGAAGATTGTGACAGGAGATGTGTGTCTGTGTCAGGTGCCACAAGTACTCCTTTTCTTTTTGCGAATACAGACTAACACGGCTGTTCCTCTGAAACCAGTCTTCAGATTGACAGTTATTGTATCCAGACCAGCAGGATTAACTTGCTTGGGCATGCTGCTGGCACATATGCTCTGATTCTGGACTCCTCACAGTGTAACACTTCATAAAACCCAATACTTTGTTCCGTGGCCAGAAAAGGTTCCTAGTTCTTTACAGAAGCAATGTGTTTCTTTACAACTTCTATTTAATTTTTTTTTTTTTAAGTTGGCCAGATCAACTCAATGAAAATGTTTAGCTATCCCCAAACTTCCCCCGCAAAAGTATGCCAGGTTTGTTCTGTACATAATTACTAATTACTTGTGATGGTACAGTGCAGATGTGGTTAATCCCATTCTGGAAACAATCACTTCCTCCATCCTGCCTCTTGATGCCTTTTAAAATACAGTTGTCCCTATCTATTATACATTCTCAATTTAGCAGCTATCAGGTTTAAATGTAATTTTCATTTTGTTCTGGGTTAAATCATATTTAACATGCAAGGGAAAAAGAATGACTTTCCAACAAATAGACTATTCTTTTCTATTTTAATTTTTGTGTACCTCTTGGTATTTGTATTGTAGGCAAGTCTTGTTTCTGTTCAGGTCTTTAGCTGCATGCAAAATGAAACTGCTCTATGACATATGACAATCAGTATCAAAACTAACTTCTTATTAACTGTTACGGTGAATAAAGAAGGTATACTTTCAAAGTCAGATGAAAGTGAATTCAAAATAGTGTTTGTATTCTGCGGTCTTTGAGAAGGCACCATTCTGGTCAGTTATAACAATTTTTTCCTGCTTCTGCATTTGATTATTTGATAAAACTGTCCAGGATAGGGAAGGATACAAGGAAAGCCAACTAAACTTCAGCTGAGTTGCAGAATACCACGTTAAAAGAGAACCACACCGGGTATTTCATGACTTGTTTAGAATTCCATTCCTAATTATCTTAACTGATTAGATAGTTAAATGCTCTCATTAAGAGATATAATCAAAATAATCCCACTCCTTCCCTGCCTCCCACAATAAAGTTCAGATTGGATAGAAGAGTACAAATTTAAAAAAAAAAAAATCAATTCTTAGTTACTGATACATATCTTGATGTTGGGTTGTCACTAAATTATCCTGAAGTGATGCCATTAAAAGCATTTTGGAGAGAGAGTTTTCACTTTGAAAGGAAATTTGATGTAGGGGTGCCACTGAAGTAAGACCACTGTATGCAGCATCACATACTGCATCTGTTTCAGTAGGAGCCTTATACACCAAAAAAACTTAATTGAACATGAGCTGTAAAAGTATTAGGATCAGCTGTCACACTTACTTCTTTAGCTAGCCAGTGTTTTGTTTACTAAAAAAAAATCTCTTTCCCCCTCAGCCCGTTCTTTTCTGAAGATACCTTTAGACAATCGCCATTCATTTCCAACTCAAAAGATCTCCTGCCCAATGAAACTGCTCTTCATGGAAGGATATCAGCACCAGGTATGGCCTTTTTTCTATTTAATTACTTTTAATTTGTTCAGCATAAAAAGACCTGTGACAATATTTACTAGACAAATTTTTGACTAGACAAAGACAAATATTTACTAGGTATTCTAGATATAGTCCTATCTGTACTATATTTATTCAGTACTTTAATCATCTATATCTACCCTTAATAAAACTTAGTTTGCTGTGTAAAAACAAATAACTCAGCCACCAAAAAAATGAATATTTTTAAAAAAATTTTTTAAAAAAACAGAATAAGTTAAGTTTCTTCATAATTGCCTGAGCACTTATGTTATTAGCCTTTAAACAACTCTCTCAAAAAAAAACAAAGAAAAACACCCAAAGCAAGAACCTAAAAAGGATGTACCTCAATATTATAAATTGAGTGTATTTCTTTTCACATCCTATATTTAAGGGAAGTATAAAGCTGTCTGATAAGAAATAATTATTGCCCTCTGACTCCCTCATTGGTGACTAAGCCCTTCCAACTCATAAAATACAGGAAAACTCCCTGTAATTTCTACATATGCAGTTCATGTGCCTGAACGGTTCAGCTTTCCAATACAATTCTCTTACCCATATCATTCATTTAGGACCGTATCCTGAAAGGTGATCAGCACCTCCTATAGCATGCTGAGTGTTGTCAATACCCATTAGGAGATAGCAACTCTCAGCATCTTTCAAGATGTGCTCAGAACTGCAGAAGACATAGCCTGTAGAGCCAACATTCTTGTACCATACCAGAAGAATCATACCACAACATGAAGTCTTGATTTATATTATCAGAATTATTGCAATTAAATTATGATTGTTCTCAAGAGTCAGTGTTTTAACTGAGGTAATTGGAACCATAGTGTATGTTTTTGTATCAGATAAGTTTCAATAGTCAAAAAAAAGTAGTTATCCAGAAAGCGATTGCTCAGGAATCATTTTTAACTATTGGTTTGTCCCTTATTGTTACCATTTACATGTAGCATATAAGGGCTACTTATTTAGTTATTTATATATAATATATTGGTTACAAAGTGCATATTGTTTACTGGTCATATTGTAAGGAGTCTATATGTTGGATCAATATGTAATTTGTATGGATAGGTATGCATAAATACTAGTTTCCTTTTCATTGTTTACTGCATACTTTTGGAATAACTCTATCTTATGAGATTTTTCATCACTTTTCACAAGCAAATAACCCTTTGATAAATGAGGTTTGGAACCGAAATGTTGAAACAACTTTACAGTAGCAATGTGGTAGTGATTTAAAAAAATAAAAATAATAATTATATATAATGTATAATCTCAGAGAGCTGATAATTCATTCTTTGTTAGTAGAAGGTCGTAGTCCTTCTCTGTTTCTGGTGGAAATTGTGGATGTTCTGGAATGAATGAATAAATAATCCATGGTATCGTCAAATCTACCCCCAGGAGCTTCCTTCTAAACAAAATCTGTTTTAAGCAACCACTCAATAAATGGACAAATTGACTGATTAAATAAGGTGTTCTAATGACAGATCAGAATTGTACTCAGTACTTTGGGACTACTTTAGGTTGGTCTCTTAAGATAGGACATTACCTAATAAGAGTTGTGTCCAGTACTTCAGAAGTTCTTAACCTTTTTCTCTCTGAGTCCCCGTCACCAACCCATGCTACAAAAACTCCAGGGCCAACCTGTGCCACAACTGTTTTTCTGCATATAAGAGTCCGGATCAGCATTAGAGGGTAGCAAGCAGGGCAATTGCTCAGGGCCCTATGCCACATGGTGCTCTGTAAAGCTAAGCTGCTCAGACTTTGGCTTCATCCTTGCACGGCAGGGCTCAGGCTTGGGCTTTCTGCCCTGGGCCCTATCAAGTCTAACGCCATGCCTGCTTAGTGAACCCCCTGAAACCTGCTTGCAGCCCCCCAGAGAGTCCTGGATCCCCAGCTGAGAACTGCTGCTGTACGTGTTTCAGTGTGTTTTCAAAAAGCTTTGGATAAAGTCCCTCTGAATATAGATATAAGAAAGCTTGCTACTATAGAGTGAGGAATAGAGTCATGTCATGGAGTAGAAGCTGATCAAGACATAGGGTACAAGGAGTAAACATGGCTAATTAGTATGGAAATTGATGCTGTAGTAAAAAGATGTACTTACAAACAAGGCTGTGCCATATATTAATGAGTTGGAAGAGCAACTGCATAGTGAAACTTGCTGAGAACACAACATTATTTAGGTTAATCAAGACTCAGAAGGATTGTGAGGAAATCCAGAAGGATCTAAGAAAACTCGGCAATTAGGCAATGTGAATGCAGATTAAATTTAATAAAGGTAAGTAAAATACACATGGAAGGAACTGTTTAAACCATTTATATCCAAGTCTGTGCAGAAGACAGTTTTCTTGAAGATTGGTCTGAGTCTGTGGAATGAACTCCCACAGACCAACTGCAAGAGTTAAGGTCTAGGTCGTGTCAGGTGTGAAAACAACCGGACCCTCTCAGACTGGGTCAGCTCTCCTCCACCTCCATGTGGGGGTCAGTGGAGTGGCAGCTAGGTACCCTGCAGCTGCTTGCCATCACCACCTTGCTATGCTCTGTATTGTGAAGTGAGTGTGCCAAGGAGTTGCAGGGCCTCTTTTATTCTGCAGTGCACAAGAGACAGCAGTGCACTGAGGTGCAACTTACAAGCACTGTTTATATAGCTACTTTTAGGGCAGTAGCACAAGCCCCACTTGCCTAAGTCTTTTGACCTGGGCTGGGATGCTCACTCCAAAATGCTGTTTAGACATACCTTTAGTTGACAGCAGCAGTGTCCATGTGAACACTTAGTTGCGGCAGGCTAACGTGGGGTAGATTTACACCCAAGCTTTCCACAAACTAAATGTTCATGTAGGCAAGCCCTAAGAATTAAAAGTGAAATGAATTAACATCAGAGAAAAAAGACCAGCAGCCACATCACATGAAAGAAGAGCTACTGTCATGTTGCACCACTTTGGCTGGGCAACCAAGGAAATAAGACGGAAATTGCAATAGCTGTCTGAACTGCAATCCAGTCAACATGCTAATAATTTGTGATGAGTCATGACTTTGAGGGGAAAATGTAGTATCCTTTAAAAGTAATGCCTAAACTAAATATCTTTAAGAAGGCCCCACACCAAAGGTTCTTGAGCAAAATAAGTAGTCATGGGATAAGAAGGAAGGTCCTCTTATGAATTAGTAACTGGTTAAAAGATAGAAAACAGAGGGTAGGAATAAATGGTCAGTTTTCACAATGGAAAGAGGTAAAAAGTGGGGTCCTCAAGAATCTGTACTGGGACCTGTGCTGTTCAACCTATTCATAAATGATCTGCAAAGGGGAGTGAATAATGAGATGGCAAAATTTGCAGGCAATACAAAATTACTCAAGATAGTTAAGTCCAAAGCTGACTGCAAAAAGTTACAAAGGGATCTCTCCATACTGGGTGATTGGGCAACAAAATGGAGATAAAGTGCAACGCTGATAAGTGCATAGTAATGCTCAGTGGGGAAAAATAATCCCAACTATACATATAAAATGATTGGATCTAAATTAGCTGTTAACACTCAAGAAAGAGATCTTGGAGTCATCATGAATAGTTCTCTGAAAACATCTACTCAATGTGCAGCAGAAGTCAAAAAAGCTAACCATGTTAGGAACCATTAGGAAAGGAATAGATAATAAGACAGAAAATATTATAATGCCAATATACAAAACCATGGTACCCACATGCCTTGAATACCCCATCTCAAAAAAGATATATTAAAGTTGGAAAAGATACAAAGAAGGGCAACAAAAATTATTAGTATGGCATGGAACAAATTCTATATAAGGAAATATTAAAAAGACTGGTACTGTTCGGCTCAGAGAAGAAAGGACTAAAGGGGGATATGATGGAGGTTTATAAAATTATGAATGCTGTGGGGAAAGTGAATAGGGAAGTGTTATTTACCCCATCACATAGCACAAGGGGTCACCCAATGAAGCTAATAGTCACCATGTTTAAAACTAACATAAGGAAATATTTCTCCACCCAACATACAGTCAACCCATGGAATTCGTTGCCAAGGGGTGTTGAAGGCCAAGTGTTTTAACTGGGTTAAAAAAAGATTTAGATGAGTTAATGGAGAATAGGTCCATCAATGCCTCTTAGCCAGGATGGTCAGGGATGCAACCTCCTGTTCTGGGCATTCCGAAGCGTCTGACTGCCAGAAGCCAGGACTGAACAACAGTGATGGATTACTTGATAATTGCCGTGTTCTGTTCATTCCTCTGACACATCTGACACTGGCCGCTGTTGGAAGACAGGATACTGGGTGAGGTGAACGATTGGCCTGAACCAGTATGGCTGTTCTTATATTCTAATGTTTGGGGGACTTTTTTTCTTCTTTTCCCTTTGTTTATCGAACATTCCCATCTCTTCCTGTGGAGTTGGTATCAGCCAAATAAAATAATTTTTGATAAAGAAAATAATGACCTGTGATCAGCAACTGTTCTGTGTACATTGAGAACTTTATTGTTAAGAGCTATCAATCCAATATCACACACAGTTTTCACAAAAAATTAGTACTAGTCACACACACAATACATTTTAAGAAAACTAAAAAAACACAGTGTTGCACAGAATCACTATAAAGAGACTCCACTTTTCACATTTTAATTCATTGAGCCTATCTGAGAGAGAATCTCATTTTATTTAACAATAAATAGAGAATTTTAAACAGATTCCACTGTACTTGATTTGGAAATAAAAAGAGTAATAGGTGGGAGGAGGTTGAAACTCAGTTCTCAATTAAACTCTTCCATGTCACTGCGGCTTGATATTTATATAACTGTGAGAGATGCAGACATTCATAGGTTCCAGGATCAGAAGGGACCATTGTGATCATCTATAACACAAGCCTTTGAACTTCCCTAAATTATTCATAGAGTATATCTTTTAGAAATACGTCCAGTTTTGACTTTAAAACAGTCTATGATGGAGACTCCACTACAACTCTTGGTAAATTATTCCGGTAGTTAATCTCTTTTGCTGAATTTGTCTAGCTTCAACTTCCAGTCATTGGATAGTGTTTTACATTTCTCTGAAAGAAAAGGAGTACTCGTGGCACCTTAGAGACTAACCAATTTATTTGAGCATAAGCTTTCGTGAGCTACATCTCATTTCATCGGATGCATACTGTGGAAAATACAGAAGATGTTTTTATATACACAAATCATGAAAAAATGGGTGTTTATCACTACAAAAGGTTTTCTCTCCCCCCACCCCACTCTCCTGCTGGTAATAGCTTATGTAAAGTGATCACTCTCCTTACAATGTGTATGATAATCAAGGTGGGCCATTTCCAGCACAAACCCAGGTTTTCTCCCCCCACACACACACCAACAGGAGAGTGGGTTTGTTTGCGGGGGGGTGGGGTGGGGAAACCTGGATTTGTGCTGGAAATGGCCCACCTTGATTATCATACACATTGTAAGGAGAGTGATCACTTTACATAAGCTATTACCAGCAGGAGAGTGGGGTGGGGGGAGAGAAAACCTTTTGTAGTGATAAACACCCATTTTTTCATGATTTGTGTGTATAAAAACATCTCTTGTATTTTCCACAGTATGCATCCGATGAAGTGAGCTGTAGCTCACGAAAGCTTATGCTCAAATAAATTGGTTAGTCTCTAAGGTGCCACAAGTACTCCTTTTCTTTTTGCGAATACAGACTAACACGGCTGTTACTCTGATACATTCTCTGCTAGATTAAAGAACCCACTATTAAATATTTGTTCCCCATGAATATACTTAGACTGTAAGCAAGTCATAACTTAACCTCCTCTTTGTTAAACTAAATAAAATGAGCTTTTTGAGTCTGTCACTATAAGGCATGTTTTCTAACCCTTTAATCGTTCTTGTGGCTCTTCTGTGAACCCTCTCCAATTTATCAACATTCTTCTTGAATTATGGGCACTAGAACTGAACAGAGGATTCTAGCAGAGGTTGCACGAGTGCCAAATACCGAGGTAAAATAATCTCTCTACTACTCTCAGGATTCCCTTGTTTATGCATCGTTTGGCCACAGCATTATATTGGGAGTTCATGTTCCGATGATTATCTACTGCAAGCCACAAATCTTTTACAGAGTCACTGCTTCCCCCATAACAGACCCCCCATTCTGTAAGTATGGCCTACGTTCTTTGTTCCTAGATATGGACATTTACATTTAGCTGTATTAAAACACATATTGTTTATTTGGGCCCTGTTTACCAAGCAGCCCAGATTTCCCCAAATCATTATTGCTCTGTCCTCTTCATTATTTACCACGCCCCAAAATTTTTGTGTCATCTGCACATTTTATCAGTGGTGATTTTATTTATTTTAAATAGCACAGGGCCAAGAATAGATCCCTCTGGGACCCCACTAGAAACGTATCCATTCGATGATGATTCACCATTGCAGTTACATTTTGAGACCCATCAGTTAGCCAGATTTTAATCCATGTAATGTGTATGCCATGTTAATTTTATTTTTCAAGTTTTTTAATCAAAGTGTCATGTTGTACAAAGTCAAATGCCTTACAGAAGTCTAGTAACACTAATGCCCTTATCAACCAAACTTGTAATCTCAGCCAAAAAAAAAAAAAATCAAGTTAGCTTGACAGGAACTATTTTCCATAAACTCATGTTGATATGCATTAATTACATTGTTCTCCTTTAGCTGTTAATTAATTGAGTCCCATATCAGCCTCTTCATTATCTTGTCTGGGATTGATGTCAGGCTGACAGGCATATAATTACCCAGGTCATCTCATTTACCCATTTTGAAAATTGGCACAACATTAGCTTTCTTTCGGTCTTCTGGAACTTCTCCAGTGCTCCAAGACTTATTAAAAATCAACATTAATGGTCCAGTGAGCTCCTCAGCCAGTTCTTTTAAAACTATTATCTGGAGCTGCTGATGTAAAAATGTCTAGCTTTAGCAGCTTCTGTTTAACATCCTCTAGAGATTCTAGTGAAATGGAAAGAGCTTTATCACTCTCTGAGGAGACTGTCATGTTTTTTTCCCCAATACAGAACAGAAAAATGTACTGAATACTTCTGCAGTATTATTGATAATATAATTTTATTGATAATTCTACCATTTCCATCTAGTATTGAACCAATAACATTGTCAGGGTTCTTTCTGTTCTTACAGTATTTTAAAAATTCCTCCTTACTGTCCTCAATTCTGCTAAATTTGTTTCTTGTCTTTTTGCTTTCCTTATCAGTTTTCTACAATTACCAACTTTCGGTTTATATTCATTACTATCAATTTCCCCTTCTTTCCATTTGATAAATATTATTTTTCTGTTTTGTATAGCTGCCTTTCACTTAGTTTTTAATCCATATGGCATTCTTCCTTGATTGTGGCTTTTGGGGTATCTAGTAAGGTGTTCTTCAATGATTCCCAATTATCATTCACATTTTTCTGATTAAATTCTTCCTCCCAGCTGATTTGGCTCCTGTTTTCACTTTTGTGAAATTGGTACTATTAAAGCACCAGGTGTGGGCATGTGTATATTCAGCTTGTACATTATAAATGTGATCAAGTCACGATCACGTGTATCTAAGCTACCATTAGTTTTCAGTTCTGTGATCGGTTCCTCTCTGTTAAGACAAGGTCTAATAAAGAATTCCTCTGGGTTGATTGCTACACTTTGAGGTAGGAAATTGCATCTATAGTCTTAAGAAATTCCAAGGATGTTTTAGTACTGGTAGAATGAGACCTCCACATGTCACTTGATTACAACAATTTTTTCCCCCTACACCTTATAGTTAAGTGCGTAAAGACACTGTTATCCTTTTCCCTAGCATGATATGGTGATCTGTAACAGACACCAACTAATACCCCATCTTGCGTCTTATTGGTTAGGACATTGATCCATAAGCATTCAAGATCATTTTCTTCTGAGTTATCAGTGACTTTGGAACAGGTAATACCATTTTTTACATAGTTCTAGTCCCTTTCCTCTTTTGCCCACTTGATCCTTCCTAAAAAAGGTTATAACCATTGATTTTAACATTCCTGTAGTGTGACTTGTCCCACCACATTTCAGTAATATCAACTAAATTGAATTTATTCTCATAAATGAGCAATTCCAATTCCTCTGTTTGTTCCCCAGACTCAGAATAGGCAATTCAAGAATTTCTTCTCTTCATGTCCTCTGGTTCCTTGATTAATTTTGTTTTCAAAATCTCAGTTTTGTATGTAGTGTTCATATCTTTTCTCTTTTTACCCTACCCTTTGCTATTACTTTAACACCTTTTGACTACTTCTAGACAGCCTGTCCCTGAGGAGTTTGGTTCCCCTTCTTCTGAGGGGGAGGCCAAACAAACTATCCAGGTCTGTAGTGGGTTAGCAGTGGTCCCACCCCTCTGGCTCGATTGGAGGCCACTCCGCTTCATTACGTCTCTGGGGCACTTCTCCCTATCAGTGATTAGAGCTCTGGCCCTTTGGCAGAACAGCACAATCCAGCAGTCTTAAGGAGCCCAGGCCCTCAGGCAGATCAGGGGAGATAAACAGTCTTCGGTTTCAAGTCCCTAGGCAGGACAAAGCAAACAAATAGTTGTAGAGCTCAGACTCTCAGGCAGGACAGAGTCTGTTTAGTGGTCCAGGGGTCTCTGAACCTTTTATGCAGGGCAGAGCAGTAGGCAGTCTATCATCTGATATTTTGGCTCAGGTAGACAGCAGACAAATGCAGGCCCCTTGGCCTAAGGTAGGGAGGGACGTGGGCCCATCATACTCTACCGGATCCCGGCCCAGGGCCATAACAGTGGCAGAAGGTTTAATCACTGGGTCAGTGGGGATCCTACCACAACACACTGACCAATGTTCAGGCAGCAACACAACCTACCTGTAGCCTGCTGTCCCTGGGCTACTTCCTACTCGTCCACCGTAATGTACCTGTGGCTTGGGATTGTCCCCTGTCTCTTTGGGGTATACTGTGAGCAGCAGTCCTGGCAATTTTTCACCTTCACCGGGTCAGTCTCCTCCAGGAGCAGGGCATGGCATAGTGCAGGTTCAGCTCCAGGGATCTGCAGTGGCCTGGAGCTGTCTGCTCCCTTCCCTGGTTTAGACTCAACTGAGTTAGAGGCTCCGCCTTTTATATTTCCTGTCCCGCCTCTTAGCTTCCAGGGGGAGGGGCAAGCTCAGCCTGGCTCTGCCCAGCAGGGATCAGAGAGTGGTCCCTCCCCTTCCGGTTCAGTTGGAGGCCACTCCGCCTCCGTACAAGACCCCTCTCCTCACAGAAGGTGGACCAATGTTCCACAAAAGCAAAACCCTTTACACTACACCACTTGCCTAGCCAGTGGTTCACTTCCTTCATTCACTTGTCGGACAGGACAAGATCTCAGAGAAGATCACTTGGACATGAAACAATTCAGAAATTATGACTTTAAAAAAAATCACTGATTTGCCTAACAAATTACAAAGAAGATATGAAGTTATTCAGAATGAGCAAATGGGAAGAAGAGGACATCTCTATTTCATGCCTTTTGAGACTGACTTCCATTGATAAGTATAGTGTAGTTCTGTATGGAACTGTATACCTAGGTCTATATCTCTAGATAGATTAAAATTTTAATCTTCTGTTGACTTTCTTGACCCTGAGACAATTTTTAATCTATTTTAATAGTTCTCCACTACCTTGCTGTCTCATTTGTAAATCAAATTGCTCTTCTGAAATACAGATAAGTGATTTCCACAGTTTCAACTTTTCCAGTCAGTTCAGCAATATAGTCAAAGAATTCAACTACAGTTTTTGAGGCCCAGTCTTTATCTATGAGTAGTTCTGAAATATACATTATTTTATTACTATTTTATCACCCATTTCTAGTTCAATGAAATACATATTATTTTATCATCCATTCATCACAGTTGAAGTCTTGTGACCTACGTCTTCCCTCATCCATTCTTAAATATTGGGACCCACTTGTTTATTGCCCCCACCCTTTTTGGAAATACTTGTTGTGAGGTGGAAACCAGGGTGTTGAATATGGTATAAATACCTAGATAGATTAGATAAATTGCATCCCAAAATTACAAAAAAAATCTATCTGGGCTTTTTCCAGTAGTTCTAATTACTTGAGTTTTGGTCATTTGTGCCATGACTAAATTTGCCCTAAAGTATCAAAAAAACAAAACAAAACAAAAACGAATAAACAAAACCAATTCCCAGCTCATTCCTGGAAAATGTATCTGTCTCACCATCAGTAACCTTCCACTCTTGTTCTCTAATAGCCTTTGTCTCCTTATTGACCTTACTTCCTCTATATTAGTGTCCATTAGTCCTATATTTAATCAATTTAAATTTTCCTGTTTTTACCAGCATTGCAACTTGTTTTTATTTATTTTTTTAGTTAAAAATCAAATAATATTCTGGAGGAATTTGTATTCTGATAGTCCCATCCATTTGCCCTTATGTCAATTATAACTCTATTCAAATCGGACAACTTGACTGATGAAATCAATGAAACATTTACACTGGTGCAACTGTGGTAAATTGTGTAACAAAGACACTTATACAAGTACAGGACCATTAATTAGACTGTGTAATTATCTGATTAAGTCTGTGATGGAGTGGCATTTTTCATAATATATACCCTTCTTTCCTCTCTCTCCATTCTTCCTGTATTGCTTTTTTTTTTCTGCAGCTATAGTTCAAAAATCTCACCGCTTTAGCAACATATCTTTAATATGATAAGTAAGCCATTCAGACTGTATAGGTTTCATGTTCTTCAAAATGGAGACCTTACAGTGTAAATCTCTTCTTTTTTAAACTATTTTTCAAGCCAGGCATTACATTTCTAGGCAACAGCACTAAAAGAAGAACTGAATGGATTACTTGACATCAGGGGCGGGGCAAAGCTGAAACTGTAACTGAAAAAAAAGTCATGAATGAGGTGACCATCAGCTCCAGTAATGGGACAAGATAGAAACTTTGCTTTATATTCCTCAATTCATATGTTAATTTACTTCCTCCAAACCACTCCCTCCATGAAGAATGCCACTCTATCACAGACTCAATCACACATTAAGGAAGTACAGAAACTGCTCCCACAATCCAGTCAGGGGCACAACCTTTCTTGTGCAATGGTCAGAACCACTGATGTATGTCTTCTGTCCCATCCCTCTCCTGCCTCACATCCTCTGAACTATCAAGTGAGACAAGGCAACAGTGATCATAATAGCACCATGGTGGCTGCAACAGTTCTGATTCACCATGGCTCTGCAGCTGACCTCCTTCTTGTGCATTCACCTACAGCCATTTCTGGACCTACTGTCAAAGACTGGAGACAAAACCAACCATCCCCCTGGCAGCCTGGTTTTTGCCTGGGCAAGAGACTTAAGAGAGATTGTGCTCAGAGGAGGTCCAATGCATCCTTCTCAATAGCAGGAAACTCTACAAGAAAGTTTTATGTTGCCAAATGGAATAGATTCGCCATCTGACAAAAGCATCATTGCTTCCTAAGGAGTCCAGGATTCCTCTTATCTTGTATGTCTCCTCTCCTTGAAGTCATCGGACTTACCTGTTATAAGTTCATTATAGTACATTAGCCGCTATTAGTGCATTTCATCCTCTAGTGGAGAACTGCTCAGTTTTCTGCCCCACAGTAAAGTTCTAAAAAGGCACTGTCAGGACATTCCTGTCAGTAGCAAGACCTACTCCTGCTTGAGATCTGAACCTGGTACTGCCAGAACGTATGAACCTGCCATTTGAACACTTAGCCTCCTGCCTCCTCTTGCACTTATCAGTAAAGGTGGTCTTTCTAACAGCTATCACCTTGGCCAGAAGAGTAGGTGAGCTCAGGGCCCTTAGGGCGGACCCACCTTATATGATCTTCCAAGGACATAAAGTATCTCTGAGATTGCATTCCAAATTTATCCACAAAGTTCTTTCTGACTTTCACTTGAACCAAACAGTTCACCTACCTGTAACCTCATAATATTAGAGAGGACAGGAAACACCACTCACTGAAGGTACACAGGGCTCTGGCCTAACCTAGGGCTTCATTCACACATTTATTGGGACCTATGCCTTGGTTCAAGACTCAGTTGGGGATGCTTCATTTGGTTCAGCAGTCCTGAGAACTGATACAGAAGACATCCTCTCACTCACATCCTCAATGAACACTGCTTGGGAGTCACCCACAGTGAAACACCTTTAGGGACCAGCACTCAGAGAAGAAAGGAAGGTTACTTACGTTACAGTAACTGGAGTTCTTCAAGATGTGTGGTCTCTTTGGGTATTCACGTCCTGTCCTCCTTCCCCTCTGCTCAGATCCTCTCAGATTTGCAGTAGGGTGAGAACTGGAGAGTCAGTCTGTGCCGCCCTTTACGCCCGCAGTTGAGAGCACGATGACATGAAGAGCACAGGTGCAAATCAACGAATACTGCTATTGGAAACATTTCCAGTCCCAGATGCATAGAGCACATGTGCACCCACAGCAAAAACCCATAGGGACCACATCTCAAAGAACTCCAGTTACTATGAGGTAAGTAATATTCCTTTTTTTCTTTGAATGCTTGTCCCTATGGATATTCCCTATGGAGGCAGGTGCAAAGGCATGTTCTGCAGCACAGTGTTGGGGTTGCCTAGAGATTTCTGTAGGTACCTCTTTATTTTGTCTATAAATCCAAATAGATAAAATAAAATATATTGACATAATCAATCAGACATAACAGACCTCTGTGACAAGCCCTGGACTTGCAGGAAATTCCCTATGGCAGAGTGGTCAATCAGTTTGAGTTATAATGGCTCCTGGTTCCTTATCGCCTTCATATGCAGTTATGATTTTTCATAAACAGAAAACTAATTTAAGGTATCTGTTATATGGTACGCTTTCTCTACATTGCTGCCCTTTAGAAGAGAGAGGATTTGTCAGATAGTCTTGTTACTCTCTAGTAGCAGGAGACAGATGACTCATTACAGCTTGTAGAAAGCTGTTCTAGGAAAGCCAGTTCACTTGGAATACTGTAGGAGCGGGCACATTTGGCATATTTCTTCCTAGAGACACAGATTTAACAGCATTTGTTCAACTTAATTTAGCATCAAACTATATTTCAGTGGTTCTGGCTTTAGCATATTGCATCACATTGTTCTTTATCTCATCATATCTTTAAATTCCCATGATCATGTGCCTAACTGAAGCATAGACAGTTACATTGTTGGACACGCATTCTCCAACTGCCTTGACGGACAGCTTGAATTGCATATAGCGAGCAGAGGGAATGGTGTTCCAGATCCCTGGCTCCCTTTCTGGGGCTATAACCAGCTAGGATGCGTATGATTCTAAGTTATTCTATTATATTCTGTCTCTATAGTACATTTCCGTTGTCACTTTTTCTAGGGCTGCTACCAGATAGGTTTGCATGTAATGCATATGTGTTCCCTAGCAGGGATGTCACGGTCACTAAGAATTCCATGTGTTGCAGGTCTCTGATATTGTAATAATGACCGTCTCCTGTTATCCATTATAGTCACTGTAACTAACGATCTCAGCAGCCAAACAAATCTTTCCATTTTGAAAGAATTTTCAGGGCATGGTAATGTGCAACTGTGCAGAACAATGAACACTTCAAAATGATTGCACAAAAGAGAAACTCACAGCATGAGGGTGTTTATGAAATTAATAGTCTATATGTGGCCTAGATTCTCTATTTACAGTACTTGTAGCCATCCATAAAAGAGGGAGAAAATAATAATGATGTGGGTTATAAGGTAGCTTTCTCACCTCTGGCCTGTAATTTCGTGGGTTCAAGTTAACCATTTTTTTTGTAGAAGATTGAACAAAACCCTAGCTATGACCATCCCATGCTCTTTGAGAACATTCAGGTCTGGATCAAAGCTGTGCAGCCCAAGCCCATCTCTAATTCAGACACTGGCAAAGTCCTTTGGGTAAAATAATGAAACCAAGCCCTTTTTTGTTGTTTAGCAGTCACTGTTTGGTGGCCTTCCAGGCAGAATTTAAAGATCTCTTTGAAGTATATGTGAAACTTGTGGTGTTCTGGCTATTACTCCTTTCCGCAGTATGACAGATGCTATATGCCTGGAACTAATGTTGAGCGCACAATGGCTGCTCTCTTTGACTGCAGAGTCACTGCACTCACTAATTACTTTGTAAACACTTCAAGGGACCCTCAGGATGAAAGATGCTATAGAAAACCAAAGTCTGGTCTATGTTTAATGACTGTGTGGAAGAGTACTTGTTTTATAACTGAAACATTGTGACTCTTGTTTTATTATGGGCTAATTTTAATTGGCACAGCCTTTCTCCTCTCACACTGTACATTCCTCCCACACAAGCAAAAATGTATATTTTCATTTTGTGTAATATCCCTTTTTGCATTTGTTCCTTTCTAAAGTGAGATCAACATTGGGTAACCAACACAAGAACAAAGTAAATTCAACAAATACCTTCCTGG
Organism: Caretta caretta; assembly: GCF_965140235.1. Taxonomy (NCBI): domain Eukaryota; kingdom Metazoa; phylum Chordata; order Testudines; family Cheloniidae; genus Caretta; species Caretta caretta. Next base: position 65,371,553 of record NC_134209.1, on the reverse strand, counting down.
TTTCATTCAAAATAAACCTACTCTGGATCCCAATCATTAAACCCAGCAAGCCAACGACTGTGTTAATAAATTTCACAAACACCAAATCCAGGGCAAAACAGCAAAAGATAACTGTTTCCTTCTGTGTGGGAAACAAAGCACGTGGGCAATGACTTTTTCACTCTTTCATACTGGATGAACCGTGGTAACATTTTTCATCTCTCCAAAGTCCATGTCATAGACGCAGTAAGAAACCTAGCACTTACTCCACCATAACCAACTTTACAAGAAGTAAAATAATTAGTCACAAATGTTTTACTGTCATTAGGATTTTAATATAAATACATAAAATGAATGGAGATATTACAAATGGAACTTTCTACACTGTCATTAAGTTGAGTGCTACAGATGTGTCATATATTAAATTACCAGCCGTGTGGCTCTTGATAGAAGGAGCCTTTGGTTTACAAATACTCGTTGTATTGTATTGGGCTCTTATTTATATGTGGGTCTAAATATGATGAAGCCCAAATTTTGTCTTGATTTTTTTATATCAGAATATTTGTGGAAATTTAATGTCAGGGTTTAGTTGTACTCCTTCCTAAATATGAAATTTACCTGAATACAAGCTAAACATAAAGTAGAAATAAGACAGATTTTTAAAACAACTTTTCTGTTTTTACTAACAAATGGAGACCTGTCCCAGACATTTATTTTAAAAGTTAATTTGGGACTCTCTCCTCCTCACCCCGTCTTCTATCTTGTGCACAGCTGTCTTCTACAACAGCTCAGTCCGCCTAGGAGGAAGTTAATTAAAAACAAATCCCATCAGCTACTAGTGAGGGTGGGCTGGCAGAAGACGTTTTTTTAAAAAATAGTACCTTATGAGAGGGTGGGGAGAAGACTTTCATACCTTTCTTCTAATGGCTTCTGAGTTAGACCTCAGTTAAAATTTACCACATTGGTTGTTGGGAGTTATAGTCAACTCCATTACGGGCAGCTCAATATGCTGACTAGACTGATGCCACAAAATGCTACTGGATACAAGATAAACAGGGAGAGCTCCTACATGGAATCTTTTCACCTCTTATTTGTGTGTGTGAGACAAGGTATAAAGCTCTCCTTAAGTCCCAGTATGTAAGGGGTTTCAAGCACAGCCCAGGTTCACTGTCTATCATGTAAGTGAGCTGCAGTGAGGTTGTAAAAGCAAAGGGGAAGGGGCTGCAGCTGTCTAGGGGAAAGGGTGTGTCCTCTCCCTTACTAGCTTGCTGAAAGCTGGAAAAGTGGCTGAAACCAAGTGTTCTGATCTTTTTGTATCGATAAAGCTAGCCCTGAGGAAAGGGACTTGATCTGAGCTAGTTTGGGCTGTATTTTTACCTCCCTCTACTAATGTATCTGCTCACTGGCTTAACAGTTTGTATATTATTTTTTGTGTAGCTTTTTGGCTGGAAAATTGAAAGGGTTGCTGAAGCCCAGAGTGAAAAATGTAACCATAAGGCAAATTCATTTTGTATTAACCTCGAACTTCTGGATGGAGAATATTAATATTAATCTCTGAGCAAATCCCTAATTGTATTATTGCCTTCTTTCTGTGAAAGAGAAGTCACCATTTCACCAGGACTCGTAAAGGAAAGTGTCACACTGACAGATAAAGCAAGCATTAAATCTGTACACTGCCCAGAATGGTCCAAAAGGTATGTATGAGTAGCCTAGATTGGTTTTGAGTAGGATTTTCTCTGAAGTTTATCATAACAAACTGAATTGCAAGGAACAAATAAACCTGCACTGGCTTTTATTAGAAGATAAGTGCATTCTATTTTCCAAATACAGTAGTCACTCAGACATACAGAAATAGATGCAGATTGGATTTCATAGCACCCAAAATAAATGTAACAAGCAATATAAATGAGCTAAAAATGATGGTGAGGTACATGGAACTGAATTAGGAGAGTAGTTGATGTAAATTCCTTATGGCACATACGTATCTCTCCCTTATGGTTGTAGTGAAGATATTTTAAAGAAGAAATCCCATCCATACAATAAAGTTAAAATAAATTGAAACATGCAAGAAGAACAGAGAACAGTTTCAGGTTCTGTGTTGGGAATGGATACATACTCTCTTTTTTTAAGACATACAATACTTTTTTAGAATAAGGCAAAGAGAATGACATTTTTTGTTACTCAGATGATTGATTGTCCAATTTGTCAGCAGTGATCAGTTAAGCTTTTAAAAGCATATATGTTGGAAGGAAAAGAGGATTTTTCATCAGTTTCACCCATTTTTCTGATTTTGTAATGACACAATTCCCTCAATGAAAAACTAATTCAATTTCCATTCCCCTCTCCCCTCCCCTCCCCTCCCCCCGGGGGGGAATTGTTTCTGCTACAGTTAGAAAATGAAATGTCAAACTGATTGACCTTCCACATCATGACCGTCATTAATGATGGTAAAGGTGTTAGATAAACTTCTGAAGCCAATGCAGTGATCTGAAAGGACTTCTGGTTGACGATGTTTTTGCTATCAGTGTTACTTTTCATGACCAGTGCCCATCTGACCTTAGTATATGTCATACATTTTACATTGCCTTTTCCTTTTGTCTTGGTAAAGACTGACGTTTCTGAGAAGGCAGTCCTGTTTATGACTCACATTGAAGAGGGCAGTACAATATATGGTTGAATTTGGGGCCTCTTCCATGTTATATGCAGTCTGAAGTTGATGAAAAACTACGTTTGCTGTAAAAACTAGTTTCTGTAAAGGAACTACAGCAGAATTATCTCTGTTTCAGGGTTTGTTTAAAACCTGCAAATCAGAGTAGCTTCACCAAGATTCATGAACTTGGACTGATTTAAAGTATGGGAAACCTCTCTAAAATGAGTGGTTTTTCATGATTTATCTTCAAACCAGAAAAAAACCTTGATGGCTTCACTTCATATTCCTGCAATCATTTGAAACTCACATCAGTGTGAGAAGCAAACTGGAAAAAAGTTTCACTTCATCCCCTATTTGTTCATATTGGATTTTAAATGACTCTCTTTAAAAGCAAGTTTTGAAGAGAGAGAGATGGGGCAAATAGTTTTGTATTTGTTTTTGAAAACTCACAGTTTAAAAAATAAAATCTCAAAATTTGAAAAGTACTTGCTAGGTTTTTGTTTGTCACTTCGGTACATTTTACAGGATGTGATATGATGTACCATGAGACTCATAGGTCTGTTCAATAGTTTTACAATGGTCACATTAAAATATTTCTCCTTTTCAGCTAGATAATTGCCACTTTTGTCCATCAAGGCTTAGCTATCCTCCTGAGTCTTTATTCTTGTCTGTTGGTTCAGTCCAACTTCAGACAAAGCACCAAAGGCAACTTGTGTTTCATTTTTGGCAACTGAGAACTCAAGCTAGGTTTAGGGTCAGATATCCCTCTGCCTCTCCTCAGAAGTCAAAGGATTGTTTGCCTCTGCATAGATAACAGCCAGTAACTTTATATTGCTTAAATCAACAAATTTATTCAATATGGAAAAAAAGAGAGAATCGGTTAAAATAAAAGCAAATCTCAAAGTTGTGGTATTCAGTTTAAGGTTACCATAAACCTTGCTGCTTAGGTGAAAAATTATTTGTATTACAAGTGAAGTTTATGTAGAAATGCTGTTTAAGGACAAGAGAAAATAAGTCCTCTCATCTTAGGCTCACCTATGTTGCTGTAATTTCCTCTGCCTCCTGTCTCCTAGTCTACCTCCTGTTTTATTCGGATTCCAGCTCTTATGTTTGTCACCATCTTTGTGAACTTCCATTTTCTAGCAACCTGGCCTATCCCTGGTGTGTGTGGTGGTGGATTCCTGCTCCCACCTTTCGTTGTCTCATCCAACCACTTTGCTTGAGCAGATAGTTGGCTGCATGTTTTTCCTGACTCCTATCTGAGGTTCATTAAAGTTCCATCTCCTCATTATCTCCCTTCATGGAAATAGACATCTTTATCTATCACTTTTCAGTGACTTCTTCAAACACTTTTGGGCAATTCTGTTGTTCATTTGGAGTACCTCAGTGTATAAAGTTAATGCTGCCTTGTGAGGGGCATGTTGGCTCCTTAGTCCAATACTTCCACACCTAGTACCAGGCAATTTTAGAAATACCATATGTAAAACTTAGAAGTATCATACTATGGACATACAAATAGTCGTCTTATTTAGCTCTATCAAGTAAGGATCTTTGTGGTCAGTCAGACAACCATAATAACATTACTTTGATATTCACCGAATTTCCATGGTAATGATAATTATTTGCAAAAACATTTCAAAAACCTTAAGAGTATCCACTAAGGTTTAGTTAATTAAATTGTTTTATTTAGCAATGAGTTTTTTCTCCTTCTACCAGATGGATCAAAGATTATTATATTTGGATGATAAATTAGTAAAAATGGAAACTTGACATCCCCTTAACAACCATTCTTATCTGACATGCATTGTGACTAAAAAATATTGCAGGTGACAATACTGAATGTTTTTATAATTACAAAAAGCATAACAAAAATATTAAAGAGACAAACAAACTTTTAGTATTTCAACTGAAGTGAGGTTAAGAAATAGGATCTCTTTAAAAAAAAAATTATGGAGATGCATATGAGAGTTTAAAGTAAAAAAAATCAAGGTTGCTCGTAACAGATTGATCACATAAAACAAGATTCCATGAATGATTATGTTCATAATGAAAAATATTATCCAAAAATAAAGTACTAGTTAGTTCAGTGTGGTAGTGACAATGATAAATGAAAACAGCGTTCACCCAGGGCCACAATTACAGTAGGTAAATAGGAGAGCATATTTTATAAAGGAACTGGAAAGAATCCACAATTTATTTTAACTGGATTACTAGCAACATAATTGTTGGCAGTGCAGGTAGAATCACTTTGACAGTGAGTGGGGGAATGAGAGTAAGATATATTGTATTTGGAGAAGATGCAACTTCATACAGTCAATATATTATTAAGCTTGTAAGAGGTTTGTGGGCTTTTAGGGACCAAATTTGCAGTGGTACTTTAATTGCATAGTTCAGGAAAGGAGTTCTCTAGTCAGCTTTTAAGTACTGTGTTATTGGCACAGAAGATGGATGAGCATGTAAGTGGAAATTTCTAAAGCAAAAAAAAAATCTCAAATGAGGCACTGCACAAAAACAGAGAGCCAATGAAATATCTTAGTTGAGTGCAGTGATAAGAGTGGAGAGGAGAATTTCCAAATGCATGTTTTTAAAGCAATGTTTACTTGACTGGTTGAATATTACAACTATTTTTCTGAATAAAACTTTTATTAAACTTTTCATCTTTAAAACATAAAGAAACAGAAGTAGGCTTTCAAGTGGTACAAGCCTCGGTGATACAGATGCAACACTATGTACAGTGTGTCCTATCCTCTTTGAATGGTAAATAGGAGGCATCTGAAGGAACCAAAGGTTATTTGATGGCTGTTCAAGTGACCTCTGTGAAATATTTGTTTTGGTCCAAAGTGGCCCTTCAGCTCAGAGCTGAATCACACTTGCATGGGAAGCATGCACAGTAGCTACCTGTGCTACCCCTGTTTTCAGGCCTCTATCTCCGTGCACTCACAGAAACCTTGTCACCTATTTGACACTGCTTCTCCAGCTGCTTTGTCCCAAAGTGGCTTCTCTTTCACACACGTTGCCCTGAGTTGTTCCATAAGAAATGTGGTGGGTGTGTTGAGTAGATCTGGGCAAAAAATTTTGACCAAAACTTTTCTCGATGAAAAACGCAGATTTGGTGACACTAAAACATTTGGCAAATTGGCATCAATTTTGCCAAATTGTTTTAGTTTTAAAAAAAATATTAAAAAATTTCAAAAAAAATCTAAATTTTTAGTTTCAACGTTTTCTAAACTGAATTTTGAGTTTTCAATTCAAAATAACTTTTTGTTTCAAAATTTCCTTTAAAATTATTGAAAACTAAAAGTGAAATTAAAAAATTCTCAAATATTGAAACTTTTTGTTTTGGGTCGACTCAAAATAACATTTAATTTTTTTAAAATTTTTTGATTCACTAAAAATTTTTTAAAAAATATTTTTTGTTTGGCCCACAATGAAATGTCTGTTCAATTTTTCATAATTGCCAGTGAACTGAAAAATCGGTTATTCGCATAGCTCTACTGTTGATCTCCTACTCCCCCACTTCTGCCATTTCCATCTTCTCCTCACTTCCTACTCATTCTCTTAAAGTATCTTTTCCCTTCCTTTTCCCTCCATCTTGTGCCTTCTGTTCAGAATTTGATATCCATCTCTCCCTCTCTGTCTCGTTCTTGGTTACTTCAACTTCTATGCTGACCTACTCTCTTGACACCTGGCTCTCACCTCCTCATTTAACCTTCAACGGGACTGATCAAAATGGCCACTCACTCAATCTTGTTTTCACTAAGCACTGCTCCTTCTCTGATCTCCCCATCATAATGTTCTCTTTCTGACCTTCACCTCTGTCACGGAGTCCCTGGGCGATGCTCTGGAACTGCTCCACATGAAGCCAGTCAGGACTCTGGGGCAGTCGCCTTTCTGTGAGCAGCCTGTCTTCAGGACAAACAGCTCACACAGCTTCCACCTTCCTGGGTCTGACCTCGGAGCATTCAGCATCCTCTGCCCCTCCGTGCGCTTCCCACAGCAAGTCCACTCAGGTGGGGCTCCTGGGGAAGCCAGAGGGTCCTGCACCCCAACTTCGCAGTCAGACGTGACTCTCAGCCAGCCAGTAAAACAGAGGTTTATTAGACGACAGGAACATGGTCTAACACAGAGCTTGCAGGTGCAGAGAACAGGACCCCTCAGCTGGGTCCATTTTGGGGGGCAGTGAGCCAGACAACCACGTCTGCACTTCACTCCATGTCCCAGCTAGCCCCCAACTGAAACTCCCTCCAGCCCCACCTCCTCTGGGCTTTCCCCTTTCCCGGGGCAGGAGGTCACCTGATTCCTTTGTTCTCCAACCCTGTAGCTCTCACCTTGCAGGGGGGAAGGGCCCAAGCCATCAGTTGCCAGAAAACAGGGTGTCAGCCATTCTTTGTGTCCAGACTCCTGCACACACCTGCCCTCTAGGGCTCTGCAATGATCATACACCCTTACCCCACCACCTAGATACTTAAGAACTGCATAGGGGAAACTGAGGCACCCCCACACTATTCAGAGGAAACATTAAGAACAGTCCCACTTCGTCACAACCTCATCTTATGAGGAGAGGCTGAGGGAACTGGGATTGTTTAGTCTACGGAAGAGAAGAATGAGGGGGGATTTGATAGCTGCTTTTAACTACCTGAAAGGTGGATCCAAAGAGGATGGATCTAGACTATTCTCAGTGATAGCAGATGACAGGACAAGGAGTAATGGTCTCAAGTTGCAGTGGGGGAGATTTAGGTTGGATATTAGGAAAAACTTTTTCACTAGGAGGGTGGTGAAACACTGGAATGCGTTACCTAGGGAGGTGGTGGAATCCCCTTCCTTAGAAGTTTTTAAGGTCAGGCTTGACAAAGCCCTGGCTGGGATGATTTAGTTGGGGATTGGTCCTGCTCTGGGCAGGGGGTTGGACTAGATGACCTCCTGAGGTCCCTTCCAACTCTGATATTCTATGATTCAGAATCACTGTCCTGGCTTCCACTTGACCATGTGGAGTGGGTCTGCTTGTGTGGATCCCATCCTGAAGTTGTAACCTTATATCAACAACCCCAAATGCTTCCTAAATATAAAAAATGATACACAGTTTCAGAGGAATTATGATATTGTAAATGCTAAAAGCGCCTGTTAGGTTTCATCAGCATCTTTAATTTCAACCTTTTCAGGGGGTATTTTTAGCACAGGAAAACCCTTATCATTCATTCAAGTGGGCCTCTACATGGACACCAGGGTCTGCCCATGCAGATTGCTTTGCACTGCTAGGACCACTGCTTGTAGAACATGGAATCTTTGATTACTTGTGACTGCATGGAGGTTTGAAATGGAACCAGTTGAAGCAGCCATTTACATGGGGTTTAGGAGGAGAGACGGTATAACTAGTGAAACTACCAAAAGTATAAACACTAATTTCTCCTTCATGTGACTTTTTTTTTTTTTTTGGTGACCCAAAGCTTTATTCTTTTATAATCATTTTATTTATAAAGCATCCTCACTGTCTTCCCCCATCAAGGTAATGCTGGTGCTATACAATAGCTTAAAATATAATACAGTTAAAACATTGTGAAGCAATAATGTAAAAACAGCTAAAAAGCTAAGTAAAGCGAAAGTTTGGTTATTTTCTTTTATCGTGTCTCATAGTCTAAAACCAGAGTCGGCACATTCCCTTTTGTGAACTACCAGCAGTGATTACAATGCTGATTTAGTGAATCTGGGCAGTTATTTATGTACTCAGGTCACACTTTGTTCTCTTCTTTGCTTATACCTTCAACCAAATGAAGCAGCCTCTCTCAGCATTTCTCAAGCAAAAGTCAAGTTAAAGGCTTTTTATAAAGGATGGTGGAATATGCTATCCATACTGATGTCATTAATTTGAGGATACAAAACCAAGCTTGCCAATATACATGAAACATCCATTGAATTTACATGAAATATTTGGTATAATGGGGCAAATTTCTGCAGTTATAATACTGACTTGTGCTTTCTCCCACCTTCTTCTAGCCTTTTTTCAGACCATCAGCCTTACACTGCTTGTCGGTATGCAATTACTAGGATTGGTGGCAAAATGACATCTGGGTGTAGCATAAAGGACAGAAATGTTGCTAACAAATTTTACTACTTTTTTTATCAAGAAATTTATTGAAGATTCAAATTCAGCTTTTTAAAGTAACACATTAATTATTTAACGTGGTACACAGTGTGTAGTCTTAATTCCATACATTTACATTTTAAAACCATTTTAAATCCGTGAGTTCAGAACTCTCTGTATTATTACTTTTTAAAATTATGAATTTCAGTAGTACTTAGAAACCTTGCATTTCACCAAGAGTACTTTGTTTTAAAACATTTTTAACTCTTAAGTCTACACATAATAGTATATTCTGATTTGGGAACATCAGTATTTTACATAAGTTCTATTTTCACTTAAAAGTTTGAAATTTGCCTTTCACTTTGCTCTTTTTCCAGCAGCATTTTTGCTATTAAATACGGGTTTAAATCAGAAATCTTGCACCAAACACGCTTACCTATTTTTAAAAAGGTAAGGATTTCTTGGCATACAAAACAATTACAGATTCAAAGAAATTGCAAAAGAAAAATGACTGTTAGACTGGGTTCTCTACTCACCCAGTGTCTACAGTACCTTTTCAGTCAACAGATGAGCCTGTCTTTCTCCCTATCTATAGTACTATCAGTATTTTGTACACAATGTGGGAAAAAATTATTTTGGAGTTTAGTGAGGGAACAGTTTGATTTGATAATTTGATGAAGGATGGATTTCTGTGGGAAGCCTTCCATATAATGATGATTTGTTATGCAACATCAGTTGGTATCAATCCAGTTCCTTCCTGACTGACTGAATGATCCTCTGTCTAAAGTATCTGTAAGATATCTACTATAATACTGTCGTATTTGAGTTGGTACATACATACCCACTTCAGAAAAATAGCCATCACAACTGGCACTAATCAGCACCCCTATTTGCCGTCCCACAAAGGAACCAAGAATTGAGTGGATATGATGACTGAACTATCCACTCACTCCCAGAAGTGACTCTTCAGGTCGTTGGTGAGGTAAATTACAGGAAGGTTGTGGGAAAGTTTGCTGTACCTGTTCTTTGAACAAAGAGCTTTGGTTACCATGGATGACAAATAGTGTCCTTTCACAGCATGAAATCACTCAGTGATTGATTTCTATGAGAGTGAAGAGCTCAAAGAACCTTGTGGGAGGTGGTCAGCACCACATTGCACCAGATGCTTACTTTAGTCATGATAGCTAAAGTAAGGGGCACGCTGACTAGAATACTTTGCAGTATCCTAGCCAGGAAAGCAAGTCAGCAACTACTGAAGAAAAATCACTGAAAGTTGCAACCCAGCAGTATAGCTTTAAAATAAAACTAAATAATTAAAAGCATCAAAAGTATCCTATTCTACATAAATGGAACTAGTTTTTAACAGCTCTGGATAATCTGAAAATGGATATTTTTCAAGCTTTCTATGAGTTTCCCACAACTCTGATAGATATAAATCCAGCATAGGGAACAGGATATTGTATATCAGCTTCTTGAGAGATAAAAGAAGGCCAGTGACTAATACTGGAAGGAATTGTTAAGAGATGTATTTACTTCTATTTGAGTCTGCTTGTTTAGTGTGTGTCCCAATTAATTCATTTTTGTTGTGACGCTATTGAAGAAACCTGCACATTCTTGACCTTTTCTTATAATTATGACCATATTCCCCTTTTGAAGCGCTGTTTTCATTATGTACTCTGAAAGCTCTACTAAAATATCCATAGCATTGCTGCAGTGTCAAAATGTTCATTGTTTTGAGCTCAAGAATATAATCAAATGAGTTGTTTATTGATGTTCTTGGACATTGTGACACATAAGGTCTGCATTCTTTTTCGTATTAATTTGTACAAAATGACTAATTTCACAGATTCATGAGTCCTCTCACTAGAAAAAATTGTTTGTTATTTATATTATAGTAGCATCCAAAGGCCTCTATCAAATATCAAGTCCCTGTTGTACAAATAGATATGGGATCATAGCAGAAACAAAAAAAAACCCCAAACCAACAACATGTAGCTGTGGTGATGCTGACAGATGTGACCTCCAATAAAACATGCTATAATAACTACATAACTACCCCCTCCCAAATAAAGAGCCTTTCTGTTATTACTTAACTTGTCAAGTATCGGAATTAATTTTTCATTCAACTGAAAAGCTGCCCAGCCAGCTCTATTCTATAAATGGAAGCAGAATTGGCACAGATAAGGAGGCCAAACCTGCAACTGCAGGGGGCTCTTGTTCATGGGAGCATCACCAGTGCTAGTGTGATGTTTACTGCTCATGGTTCAGTGCCTCATTGCTTCCTGCATACAGGGACCTGCAGTGGTAACTTGAGCCCTACAGGACATTACAATGTCTCAGCCTTTGTGCCTCACCTCCACTCCTGGGTGAGTCATACTATATTTTCCTCCCCCTGCTCCCGTTTAACAGGAAATCCCAAACCAGATTTCCTCTATTGCTCTAAATAAACACATACCAGTTCTATAGTCCTTGACTTGTGAGCTAGTCACATGATACATCCAGAATCCCACAGATGGTGTAGAATATAGGAGAAAGTCCCACTGAATCCTGGCCTTTTAGTCAAGGGGACCCTGACTGGAAATTATGGTCCTTAAACAAAGAAAGAACACAATCCGTCTGTGTTGTATCTGGAATATTACTGAATACATTTTCCTTCTTTGATTTTGTGAACTTCTAAGTATAGAAGTCCTCCTGCTCAAGCTTAATGAGGTATTGTATAAAAGCGTCTCCTCTGATATAACATGCTGAAGCTCAGCTTCTGACGTGTACAAAGTAGGGTTGCCAATTTTCTACTCCCACAAAACCGAACACCCTTGTCCCGCCCCTTATCTGAGGCTCTGATTCCCACTCATTCCATCCCCCCTCCCTCTGTCTCTCGCTCTCCCGCACCCTCACTTACTCACTCGTTTTCATCAGGCTGGCTCAGGGGATTGGGGTGCAGGAGGGGGTGAGGGCTCCAGCCTGGGGTTGCAGGCTCTGGGGTGGGGCCAGAGATGAGGAGTTCAGGGTGTGGGAGGGGGCTGCAGACTGAGGCAGTGGGTTAAGATACAGGAGGGTTGAGGACTCTGGCTGGGGTGCGGGCTCTGGGGTGGGGCCAGGGATGATGGGTTTGGGGTCAAGGAGGGGGCTCCAAGCTGGGGGTGGAGCAGAGGGTTCAGAGTATTGGAGGGGGCTCCGGGCTGAGGTAGGGGCTGGGGTGTGAGAGGGAGTATGGGCTCTGGGCTGGGAGTGCGGGTTCTGGGGTGGGGCCAGAAATTAGGGGTTCAGGGCATGGGAGGGGGCTCTAGGCTGGGGCAGGGAATTGGGGTGTGTGAGGGCTAGGGGTGCAGACTCTGGGGTTGGCCTGGGGATGAGGAGTTTGGGGTGTAGGAGGGTGCTCTGGGTTGGGACCGAGGGATTTGGAGGGTGGGAGGGAGATCAGGGCTGGGGCAGAGGGTTCGGGTACAGGAGGGGGTCAGGGGTGCAGGATCTGGGCAGCACTTACCTGAAGCAGCTCCTGGAAGCAGTGGCATGTCCCCACTCCGGTTCCTATACAGAGGTGCAGCCAGGCGGCTCTGCATGCTGCCTCGTCCGCAGGTTCCGCCCCTGCAGCTCCCATTGGCCATGGTTCCTGGCCAATGGGAGCAGCGGAGCTGGCGCTTGGGATGGGAGCAGCATGCGGAGCCCCCATGGCTGCCCCTACTCGTAGGAGCCAGAGGAGGAACATGCCACTGCTTCTGGGAGCCAAAAGAGTCATGGCAGGCAGGGAGCCTGCCTTAGCCCCACTGTGGCACCGACCGGACTTTTAACAGGCCGCTCAGTGGTGCTGACCAGAGGCTCCAGGGTCCCTTTTCAACCGGGGGTTCCGGTCTAAAACTGGACACCTGGCAACCCTCGTACGAAGCAGCAAGATGGCATCACCACTGTCCTCAAGCTCTCCATTTGTTCTAGGATCCAGTTCAAAATTGCCCTCTATATCCTTGCTGCTCTAACTTATCTTGTGAACATTATCTATTTCTACTCCCCCTCATTCCCTGGGATCTAAAACTGCCCTTTTCTCTATCCCTCCCCTGAGTCTGGTGGTATGAGAGCCTTCACCTCTGCATTTTCTGTCATCTGGAACAGACTTTCACCAATGGAGATTTCATCTAGTCTTAAAGTAGTTAAAACTCCCTCTTCTCTAAAGATGACTCACTCCTGGTCCTCAGCTTCTTAGTGCAAGAAAAGCAGAACTCCCCAAGCTGTTGAAAGTTTCTGATCCCTAAGGGCCCTGGGAGCAGGATGGAACACAATTCAGCTTTCATCAGTTGATGATCATGCTTTGCTCTCCTAGCTTAGCTGCTGCCTTTGCAACATTCCAATCAGTTTTGAATTGACCAGGTGTCAAAACTTCCCCAAAGAAGTAAGCCAATAAAAATGAAAATGTTTGAAAACATTGCCTGAGAAAGTGAATAATAAAAATTAGTGTAAAACTTACCACTGCCTCAAAAGAGAGACCTGACAAACACTGAGGGGAAGTGAGAAGACGGGTGAAATGATCTATTTAGAAAAAATCAGTGCTTTTCTCTGCTCTGTCTTGCCTGTACCTCTTCCTCTACTATTTATGGTTTGCCTCTTCAACTTTATAGTAACTCTGAAGTGTTCTGCAATACAGTTTGTTGGAAAGATGCCATACAAAATAGTCAGATCTACAACAGGCTTTTGATGGAAAAAAATTACAGTCCATATTGTGTTGCAAAATTCCTTGTATAGTAGATGAGTGGAGTAACACTGATGTGGTGGAGACTCAGTTGCCTTAGAGTAGTCTGTACAGCAGCCAGTTTGTTGACTTTGTAGGGATAAAAACAAAACAAAAAAGCATCTTTTGTTGCCTTTTTGTTTTCTTAGTTTTATGATGGATTTGAGGTTTTATCAGATTATTGCTACCTGTCTATACTATTCTTATAATGTCATCTGTAACATTGCTTTTTTTTTTTTCGTGTTCTGCCAGAGTCCCCAAGGGTGTTCTGGTTCTGTGGAAGCCCTGCTTTGGGATTTTGTATCAGAAACTCAAAATGCTATGGACTGTGGAGCAGAGGAATATTTGCAGTTTAGGTTACAGATTAAATTAATCTCTGCTTCAGAGTTCATGTGAACTCATGCGCCATGAACAGCAAAGTAGAGTTGAGAGTGTTCTCTTTTACATGACACATGGAAGTAGTCCATACAGTGAAATCTAACAGTTCTTTAAGTTGTTAAAATAAGACTTTGTATTTATGCATTTTTGGAATAGACACAGAAAGGATAGGGCTGGATGCAGGAAACGGATTGCCATCTTGGAAATTTAATGACCAGCTCTTTCCCTGTGACGTGTGTGGAAAAGTATTTGGCCGACAGCAGACATTGTCCCGACATCTCTCACTGCACACAGGTAAATCAAACATTTTGGCGTTCTCATTTACAGTGTCATGCAAGTTTGTTGCAAGAAAAACATGATGCAAGTTTCACTGCAAGGTGTAGTGGAAAGAGACATCCTCTGTTCCCTTCACTTGAGATGAAGACAAGTAGAACTGGGCTAAAGATTCAAGAAGCTAACCTAACTCATTATGGCCCAACCATCATCCATTTTAGAAAACAAATGGTTAAATGGAGATTTGTCCAGTTTCCAGGTTCTGACAATATCAAACTACCTTTTGGTTACCACCAATTAAGCAAGCCTGTAAACAGGGTTCTAAAGAGAGGAGGAAAGTTGTATTTTGTTTTGTTTTTTTGTTTATATGACAGGCTCTTTAAACATTAGTGACCAGCAGAGGAAAAAGCTCATAGTGTTTCAGATATTAGTTAGCCTCTGGGATGTTCACCTTCATGAACTGTTAGCTCAAGTTAAGATAGTAGAGGATGACTCTTTTCTACAACACCCTTTTCCATAAAGTCAATGGAGCTAGATCTATTAAAGTCATCTGAGGATCTGACTCCATGCCCAGTAGTTTTATACAGAGGATTTGCCTAACCAGATGTTGCAGCCAGTGTATAGTGCAAGCTTTTTTGGGAGAATGTCTCAAACTCAGGCCAAAGGACAAATGTGTTGAGAGGCAATGCACAGATTAATAAGATTAGGAAGCAAAAATGTCAGACATAGTGCTGAAAAATATTGTTAGCATAATGCTGGTATATACAGTATGGCCATGCTAGAAATGGTGTTTTCTACGGTTTTGTGATTTTTGTCTTCTTCGGATTCTGAATTTCTCTTTGTTAGCGCTTGCACATTGTATTATTGTATTCCAAAAGCGAAGCAGCTCTTCTTAAAGAGGAAAGGTTTTAAAGGCAATTTAATGTTTGGTTGTTTTTTTTAATCAAGTAAATACAAAATAAGACCTGCTGTGTGCGATGACTTTGTTGCCAAGATTTAGAGATGTTAATCAAAAATTGTGAAGCATCAGAAACTGCCGAGGAGTTTGGTTTGGATTTGTTTTATTATTCTTCAAGGGGTTTTGGCTGACTTGTGCTCAGAACTTGACTACCTCCACGGACTCTTTTCTCCAAGTTTTGGTAAATAAGCATCAAAAACCATAGATAGAAAGATAGATAATATGCACACAACCACCTTCAAGAACTAAAACCCTACAGAAAAAAATAGTGCTAGGTGAAGAAATGAATGGCACATTATTGACCTGAATCTATAGTAGCTGAGGGGCAGTTCTCAGAGCTGCAGTTACATCAGTTTTCCACAGCCTAAAAAGTTTTGTATTAACTTCATACAGTCATTATACCAAATTTCAAAAATACCCCTAAATTAGCTGAAAATGAGTCATCTATATAAATTACTATTGTGAAGCCTGATAACTTTCTGAAGTTTTTCAACCTCCTAAATGTGTCAGCCTGGATGATTCTAAAAGCTACTCAGATTTTTTAACCCAAGCAATGTGTAGTTGCATATTTGAAATGAAGTTTTTAAAGTATCTCACTTAAGACTGATACACACACTCGAGATGATTTGTTTGTTTTTCAGAAGAGAGAAAATACAAATGCCATTTGTGCCCCTATGCTGCTAAGTGCCGTGCTAATCTGAACCAGCACCTGACTGTCCATTCTGTGAAGTTAGTGAGTACAGACACTGAGGACATTGTCAGCGCTGTCACTTCTGAAGGCAGTGGGAAGAAGCACCCTTATTATTACAGGTGAGGACCCAGTAGAGGGCCACACATGAGAGACCAGAATCCAAATGTCTTATATGCCTGTCTGCTTGCTAAAGACAAATTATGAGGATGATCCTTTTTGTTCTAAGGTAGAACGTGACTGAAGTATTTGGCTTAGCCACATTTGACTTTAGGTTCAGCAACAAAACCCAGCTGGCTATGTCATGCTTCTGGGCCTTGCTGGACACTTTGAAAGACTGTGCACTTTTTAAATGGCTTTGAAAGGCAGATAGGCCTTTAAATACCTCATGATCTTTTACCACATGTACGACATACATCTAATAAGTTTCCTTTTGTGGATACTAATGTGTATACACATTTGCAGTAATTTATAGTGCCTTCCACTTGATGCAATTAGTTCAATCATTTCAACTAAAATTTCTGTTATAAATATAAACATTTCCTCTATTTGATTTATCTCTTTGATTGCCTTAGGCAGGTATGTTTTATAATTCAGCTACCTGTGAAATAATGTTTCCATATAATAAAGAAGGCCAAAATTATGAAGGTGAGAATAGGAGCATTAGGAAAACTCATGATGGTAAAAGAATGGTACAGATACAATTGTGTTGCTCAGGCATTTATTATTGACGTAAGCACTATCACATTCTTCAAGCTTAGATGTGAACCCTAGTGTACATATAGATTACAAAAATCACTCTTATTTCAATCTAAGTGGTGGGAACAGATTTAATTACAATCATAGAAATCAGAAATACACACGCTCTGTTAGATTATCTCATCTATCCCTCTGCAAGTGCAAAACTGTTTTCAGTGTTCTGGCTTTGTTTTAAATGTTAATGCCTCAATTAAAACAACAGTATAAAACAAGTTAAACTATAAGTTCCTTTCTATTATCTGTGAACATCGTTGTTGTTATCTGCTAGTTGTAAAATTTGCATCAGTGCTGATTATTTGCATTGGTGGTAATTGCTTTTGTCCAGTCACGTAGAAGGAATCCCTGAACCCATTTTTGCTTGCTTGTACTCAGAAAGTCAGGCAGTTCTGCAGGAGATCCTGATCTGACATGGGACTGTTTCCAGGGCTTGAGAATGTCTCCTGGAGAGTGCAGCAAACTCTCAGTTTCAGAGTACCAGCCCTACTAAACATCTTGGCAAGACTGCAGTGCATCTTATTGCCCAAAGGATTCAGCTAGGTGATGTGCAGCATCTGGAATCTGTAGTTTTTAATTAACTTTATGATTATTGAGCATCATCATAGCATGTTTGGGATTGTTGCATTGGGCCTCCCTTTAATCAGGTTGGCATGGCCCTCGGTTCAGAGGCAGTTCAGCTGGCAAAAGAATTTTCCATTGAAAATTCAACAGTAGAGAAGAGAAGAAATTAGTGAAGCAAGAGTTTTCTTATGAAAATGAGCAGAAGCTTTGTACATTTGTTATGGGGATTTTTTTTTTTATGTTTCTTTCTCTTTCTCTTTAATTCCCTTCTGTCTGCAGCTGTCACGTCTGTGGGTTTGAGACTGAGATGAATGTCCAGTTCGTCAGTCATATGTCCCTTCATGTGGATAAAGAGCAATGGATGTTTTCTCTTTGCTGCACAGCCTGTGATTTTGTCACCATGGAAGAGTCCGATATGAAGGCTCATGTCAGCACCAAGCACACAGGTGATGATCCCGCACTTTCTGCTCCTGTGATCTCTGTTCTCCCCCCCATTTTTCAGTGCAATCATTCACACTTCCTATCAACACTCCTTTTCTCCATGGAAATTCATACTAATTATGGTCATGATCCCACAAAGTTGAAGTCAGTTGGCCCCCACCAGGTAAGAAGTCTGCTTGGGGAGATCACTTTGCAGTCAGGGGGCATAAATAAAGGACTTCTATGAAGTTAAAGTTGTCAAAAACACAAGTTATTGTTTTACTTATTTATTTTTTTGTTTACTGGCTTATTAAAATGTAATTTGACTTCAGTAGCTGTATGGTGATTTCTGGGTGTTAACTACCTGCCCTAGATTGTAAGTGTGTAATACACTCAAATTGTACTGAGTTGTGCCAATATTTGGAGTTTGTTCCCTCCCCCTCACTCTGTATGTCTGGAAACTTTGTTGCCTGAACTCTGATTCAGTAACTAACTAATGCAGCTGTTGTTTTACTGTCCCAACATCATATTAAATAGTTGAACAGATCGTGATTTTTAACTTCTGTGTTTCTCTGGTTCTATTCACTTACCAGCAGAAGAAAAGAACTTCTACATTACCTCTGATTCATGACAATTTTCAAATAAACCACATATATTTATACCAACTAATGAAGCCTGGCGTGATGCAAGGAGAGGAAAATTAGAATACTCTTAATTTCTCTCTCAGTATCAGCAGTCATAAGGATTTTGTCGTTAGAAACTAGCTGACAATTTTGTAGACAATTATATTGGGGAGAATTGAATTCAGCTGTCTCTTCCATCACTGTATTGGCTCTACAGTTCTACGAGGAATAAAATTGGATTTTTTTCCCCTCAACTTGCAAATAGATGCACTAAATGCAACTACAGAAATATGAAGTCAGTGAAAGTCCACAGAGGGTTCTGTGCTAGTGCAAAGTACTGATATGATTCCCATCTCCATAATATCTGAACACCTCAGAAACATTATTAATTTATCCTCACAAAACCCTTATAATTATCCCCCTTTTACAGATGAGGCAAATGGAGATTGTCATCCAAGGTCACGTGGAAAGTCTGTAGCAGAGCTGGGAATTGAATCCAGATCTGCTGAGTCCCATTCTAGTATCTTAAGGATTGGAGCCTTTGTCAGTGAAATTAAACACTATGACTTGAAAACATGCTGAAAGCACATATATTGTTGACGAAGAAGGTGCCTTCAAACACTCACTTTTCTGACCAGACAATCCGTAAGGTGTACAGTTTTAGCTCTACACAAGTGATGTGTGAAACCTTCATTAATTAGTGGGAGATGAGTTCCTAGTGTGCTGTGTACAATGCTGAAAAATATACTTTAAAAATATTAAATATTGAAAAGCTGTATTTAAAATATATGTATGTGGTAAGCACAAGTAACTGCTTGTATCAATTATTCTTCTATATAAGCCTGCATTTATTCCTAGGGCTTTACTGCTGGTGTCATAAATGATAGGAATGCAGCATTCTCAATTTAGACATCAAAAAAGAATTTTTGGAGATTTATATGCTTCTGTACCTTCTGGAATCATCTGTTATCCTATGCAGTAGTCTTTGTGTTAAAAGATCATATCATTTTAGAGTCAGAATTAGGAAATGCCTCTGTTACACATTTTTGTTCTCTAAGTAGATCAGTGACCTATAGAGCAAGTTTTCACTCTTTCTCTTCTTCCTCCTTCCCCCACTTCCTCTATTTGCAATAATACTGTAGCCATTTGGACCCATATTTTAAAAACCTGAGGCCCAAGACCAGTGTGCAAATGGGTATGGGTAAACACATGTAGGTAGGTAATTAGCCATTTTTGGCATATTTGCCCAATTTGTGCATATAATTTCTGTAATATGCAGGTAACAAATTACACCTGTATTTTTGTACGAGAACCAGGGGCTGCCATTTTTAAAAATGAAGCCGATAAAATGAATCCAACTTGGTGTTCTGCAAACCTTTGTGGAACTTAAAAAATGCAAACTCAGAAATAGCCTTATGCATCCATATGCATCTCTAACTGTTCTCCATAAACACTGGTTACAGGTACTTATTTTTAGTTATACATTTTATGGTCAATCACTGCAGCATTTCATCGAAAACTTAATCTGTACTGGGCAAAGCTGGAGAGGAGTTTCTTAGTGAATTTAAATGTGGCAGGATTTCAGGGGAAACTCACAGCCTAAGGATGGCCTCTCTCATGTACTCTGTTTTAAAAAATAATTTCAGATCTCATCTGTAAATTATGTTTCAAGAGTGCATATTCAAGACTCAGACTTTGGCATCTCTGCATTCTGCAGGTCTTTGTTCTGTGTGAAAATGAAGCACATTTCTTTATGGAGTCATTGTGCTTTGAACTTTCTGTTTTGGGTTCTGTAAGTGATGCTCATGGCACAGATGTTAAGAAGGCCTTAATTTTACACAGATGTGCTTTATTCTGAGCATGATTTCTAGTCAAATGAAATCACCATTTCATCCCTAAGAGAAACAATGGTGAAAATTGAACAGTTTGTTTTAGACATATATAAAAGATAATAAAGTGGTTGAAAAGGCAAAGAATAAAACTTTGGACAGGACCAAACCCTGAGTTTTTCTGTCTGGTTCTTTGATTTTTTTTGTTTCAAATATCTCAGTATTGGATATCAAATCCAGTTTTACAAATATTTCTGTGTATTTTGTTGTCTTCTGATGACTCTTTATCTTAAAAAATATTTTCCATTCATCATATTGAATTCAGCTATTTTAGGTGCTGATGAGCAAACTCTTATGCTTATGTTTAACCTAACTTTGTCTTAATGAAACTACTCACCTTTTTAGAGTTAAGCCTGTCCATTACTGTTTACAGGATACAGACTTTAGTTAAGAAATCTTATCACATACATAAGGTTAGGATTTTTAGTTAGGTTCTGCTTTTTATGCAACTGATTAGACTGAGGCAAAGACAGATCCAATAATTTGCCTATTGCCAAATAAGGTTCATTGCAGATTATTACCCAAATCCTCCTTGCTCCCAGTCTATTGCTATAACATCTAGACAACCTAATCTCCATACTTAGCTAGCATGTATTACAGTTCTGAATTGACACCCTTTGGAATGTTATGTGCTTATTGTACACACATGAAATCCCTGACTGATTTGAACTCTGTATCCAGTTGGGTGAAGTCTGTATGTATGTGTGTGGTGTGTGTGTGTGTTTGCTTTTTCTTAAAATTAATTTTTCCTCATTAAAAAATTCTAATGATAACCAAACCTTGAGAGAAGACTACTAACTTCATGCATCCAGCAACATGGAAGTCTTCTATAAATTTCATCTTTATAACACAAACTATTACATAGCTGTCAACAACCCAGATTTATCTCAAATGTAGTTTGTAGTGCTATGCAGTAGATGACAATGGTACTTTTAGTTTTAAGTGCACTAGCACCTAAGCAGAGAGGACCAGATTTTTACAGGTATTTAAGCACCTAAAGATGAATATGAAGTCAATGGAAGTAAGACACCTAAGCACTTCTGGAAATCC
This sequence comes from Caretta caretta, assembly GCF_965140235.1. Taxonomy (NCBI): domain Eukaryota; kingdom Metazoa; phylum Chordata; order Testudines; family Cheloniidae; genus Caretta; species Caretta caretta. Next base: position 65,350,532 of record NC_134209.1, on the reverse strand, counting down.
CACTAAGTGCTTATCTGAATATGTAGGCACCTAAGTACGTTTAAAATCTGGTCCTAGAACACTAACCCCAGAGCAGAGGCTGCAGAGAAATTTTATAATAATATACAAGGCTTCTGATCTTTCCTCTCTATGACATGATGACAAATTCACCAATGGCTTGACTGGAGTTACATCGGAATGAATGTGTTTTATCTCTTACCAGCAGCAGTAACATCTTCCAAATGTTTATAATTTGGTCTCTTCCCTCTGGTGTTCTGTAAAAGTCTGGAGCACCAATGGAGTGAAAAATAGCACTGCCTATGGGACAGAAGTAGTAATCAGAGAGAGAGGTGGAGGAAGAGACTTAAAGTATGAGGAAACTCTCCTCAGGAGAATGAGTGGAGCGGGTTGTGAGATTTTTCTCCTTTCTCCCGTTTCTCCTCCTAAATTAACCAAATGGATAAACTACAATGTAAGTTAGAAAAAGTCTAGCTGGAACAGCCATGAGGTAGAAATACATGTGAGTTCAAAGGTGATGTAAAAACAAAACCTAAAGGAACTTAATAAACTAACAAAAAACCAAATTCCCATTAAGTTGTAAATTCTATGCTAATTAGAAAAAATTCCTTTAACCTTTCTTAATTTGGTAGTAGAACAAAATTACACATTCTCTTCTCATTGCCTATATGGACTAAAAGTCAACAGTGGTAAATTGGTAGGTGCACTGTTATAACTCTTGTACTTTGAGACTAGCCCTGCAGAAGGGAGGCAATGTAGCCATGATGCTTAAGAACAAATTGATTTATACTAAACAAGCTCACCTGTGAGTTCAGAATAACTTTGCTTCTCCTTTTGACACAAGTCACTTTTTTTTTTAAAACTATGAATACATAGGATAGGATAACTGGAAATCTATCACAGAGATTGAGTTTTTCCCCTTATACTAATGATCAAGTGGACTTTATTCTTGTTTTTTAGGTGAAGAGCGGAAGACACCCAGTGAATCAAACAGCCCTTCTTCATCTTCTCTGTCAGCACTTAGTGATTCTGCCAATAGCAAAGAAGATGCAGATGTTACCCAAAAAAATAACGGTTCAAACAACCTACTAGTAATTTCCGTAGTGCCTGGTAGCCAGACCTTACTGAACACTGAAGAGAAATCAGAGAAAGGTAAAAGCTAGTTAAACAGACAGACTCCTTTCTTCTAGGCAAGGGAACTGGATGGAACTTGGGTAATATGTGTCCGTATTTTTATTTTTCAGGTTTTGAATGTGTTTTCTGTAACTTTGTCTGCAAAACAAAAAACATGTTTGAGCGCCATTTGCAAATCCATCTGATTACACGGATGTTTGAGTGTGACGTGTGCCATAAGTTCATGAAGACACCTGAGCAATTATTGGAGCACAAGAAATGCCACACTGTCCCCACCGGAGGACTCAAGTAAGGAAAGCAAGTACACAAACTTTTACTGTGTTAAGCATCTCCGATACTGTGTGGCGATAGGTAATAAAGGAAGTAAATTAGAAGGGATTAGTTAATGTCTGATGATCCAAAGTCAGGGCTACCATTTTTACCTTTAATTGGGTAACAATAGACTCAGCCCTCTAGGTTGAATGTAGTTTATTATATTATTATTATTTATTTATGTATTTATTTATTATGTGTGTTACCATAGTGCCTAAAAGCCCTAGTCATGGACCAGGACCACAATGTGCTAGGCATTGTACAAACACAGTCCCTGCCCCACAGAGCTTACAATCTAAATATAAGACAAGAGGCAACTAGAGAAAGACAAGTCAGACAGAGGAGTACAAGGAAACAGTGTTGGACATCATGGCAGGCTGTGGTCTCACACACCAGCAGCCTAATTGTTGCCGAGTGTATTGTAGGTATCATGGCAAAGGATAGTTTAGAACCAACCACTGGGTTTGAAAGCAGTGGTCAGTGGATGCCACAGATGTAATGGATGACAAAATTATTTCACTTAGTTTGCAGCCTGCCTGTCAAAGGAAAAGGGAAAAAGAAAAATAATATAAAAACCTAAGGCTGAGCAGTTTTTACCCTGAGGCTAGCTCAGATAAAGTCTGCAAGCTTTTGTTTATGTAACAAAGTATAAAGTCATTCTAACTTTCCCAATTATTTACAGCCTTTTCAGGTCCTAATGCAAAGGCAATCTTCACCGGTAATCATGCATGTTTTTGTTTTCAAAGTGGAAAAGATTTTTGGATCCCAAGACTTTGGATCCCTAATTTTTGTTCCTTTTTAAGGTTTTTTTGGGGAGTGGGAAGAAGTGATGTGCGTATAGTGAATACACAGAGCACCTATTTTTTTCCCTATTAATCCCTGAAGAAATGTCCTTATTACAAATGCAGGTGAATAACAGAAGCAGATATTGTCCAGTGTTTTGGTTTGTTTTTTTTTCCCTCTCCAAGTATCTTTTCAGTTCTGGGTAATTTTTGTTGTCCTCTCTAGTTGTGTGAGTATGGAATATATTGATGTGACAGCACTTTTTGTTTCATATTATTAATTTTGTGTTCTCTGTTGTAAAAATACAGAATCTGTAAATGTAACAAGGAAGGAAGTAGTTTAGCTGTACATTTATATACATGTTCCCGCAGTCATTTCTTACATTACAGTATTGTTTTTAAATTATAGGCTAGTCACAGGCTTTAATAATTAATTTATAAATTATAAGGTGACCAGTAACAAATACTTTCAAAATATCCTGATATCCTCTGCTAGTACAGCATTTTCTTTGACCATTTGAGTGGATTAACTTGCTTGAAAAGGTATTGTTAATGAGTCAGAAAAAAATGTTGTCTTTGCCTGAGCTGCAATTGAGAGACCAATCTGTGGTCACAGAAATGTCCTTACAATGTAACAGACTGGAAATGTCTAAATTACTTTTCTGTGATGGAACTACTTGTGCTGTATTTCCTGTTCATTATGTAGATAATACAATTTTTGTGCATAGCTGAGGACAGTGAAAGACTTTCAGAATTGTCCAGGAAAAGTACAGATTTATGTAGGTGTGTCTGAGTTGGGCATGGGTTACTGCATTAAATTGCAACTTGTCTGTTCCTTCTACCAATCTTCCTTTTAAGAAAGCTTCATTAGTTTTAAGAAATAAGCGTTGTCCTTTGAGAATTGTCTGTATAGACCCCTATTTCTAGAGTGCATGTGTGCCTTTGTGTCAAAGTTGGAACCCTCAGACAAGCAGTGACTGTTGGGTATGCATGCATGCTCCCTCCCGGATCTAAACATTCAATATGATGTCATATAAGGACTCACGTCCCATTCCTCTGTGTGTTCCAACCACTTCAGACAATAAGGTTGGAACTGTTTCAGCCGTGAGTAGGGTTCAACACACTAGCATGCCCTGTTTCCCGCCTTGTGTTGCATTTGTTGACCAAATTAATGTTAGTGTATTGTAAATGTTACATTAATACTTTTCTGGTTTAGTTTTTATTAGCAGTAAGGTAAGCCATTTTTAGTTTAGCTAAATCTGTGCATTGCGCATTTTGGTGGATTGGTTCCATCTGCCAATCAAACTCTTGTATCAAGCTCAATAGTTCCATCAGTCGGGGGGTCTGTATTTGATTCCGATGTGATGACTGAATCTGGGAAGAAAACCAGATTTAGACAGTATGCATCTTGCAAGAACAAGACATCTGTCTCGGATGCACATACCAGTTGCCTTTTGTGCCTGGGTGTAATATATGCTGAATCTATTCTCTGTGCCAGGAAAGACTATGCATCTTGACTCAAGTCTTCCTGATGTAAGGAGCTTTGTAGGTTTTTCAGGTTAGCTCTGACAGACAAGGTGAGCGAGGTAATCTCTTCTATTGGACCAACTTCTGACAGTGAGAGAGACAAGCTTTCAAGCTACATACTGCATACATCAGGCTAGCTCTGGCAGTCCAGCTAAGTTATCTCCTTGTCCTTCTTCAGTTACACAATGTAGAGGCAAGTTAAGAGCTGGATCTAATAAAAAGTTATGTTCTGAAGACATCCAAGAAGCCCAAAGAGATCTAAATATCAAATAGGTTTGTACTTTTCTGCTTCCTGTTTAACACTGAGGATTGAGCAAAAGATGAGGAAAACCATTATTCCTCCAGTTTCTATCCAGAAAGAAATCTTAAGATTCTGATCCAAAGAGGAGTCAGCACCAAGAGAGGTAAGTATGAGTGATGTCTTGACATCAAAATCCTTGGTTCTAGTACAGTTAATTGCTTTGGCATCGTCTTTGCAAGGCTGCTTTTTCAGTTTAGGGTATTTTTATGGACCAAGAATATTGATTGGTTGCTACTATCCGTCTGTCCTTTTGTTCGTCATCATCTTCCTCCCTGTGTTTAAAGGTGACTTGTTTAGATAAAATTAAACTTATGTGTATGCCTCCTAGATTTTTTTTATTGTAGATATAACAAGTCTGTGAGAGAGATGATATCTGCTCAGAGATTGTCGTAAATGTAATAATTTTTCTGCGCATCTGTAAGGCTGCTACCTGGAGCTTTAGTCATATTTTACTTAGCATTACTCTTTTAGCTTGGCAGGTAGATCTAAAACAAGTTTGGGAGAACAGTTCTGCAATCTTTATTTAATTAATATACTTCAGAGCCACTGCAAACAGCTGCCTTCTCCAGCCTCCTCTCAAATACAGTGCACATGCTAAATAGAGTCAAAACTCATGCACTTTCTTTGCTTTGGTTTTATTGATGAAGAAATGAACTATCGCAATGTTTAAACCTACCTTCAGCCACACACCGTTGCTCCTAATGTTCCTCTCTCCTGACTACTGAGCCCACAACCTAGATGATCCTCCCTTTACAATGAGCCACCCCCACCTTCCTAATATCCAGGTGGACTAATGAGTCACTTGCTTCAATGGGTCAGCAGAACCCACTCAACTTTCCCCAGCAGTATGAAGACTGCCGACAAGGAGTATTTCAGGCAAACACTGCCAGCCACTTTTACCCATCTCTTTTGAGTTAGTGCTGCTAATTAATTTCCCAGAAATGACTATCTCTACAGACAGTACTCAAATGAGAAACCTTACTTACCAGAAATTGTAGTTCTTTGCATAGATTGTATAGACCTACCTTCCACCCCCACTTCTTTTTAGTCCTTTTATCAAAGATTTTGAGTAAGTGGAAGGAAGTGAAGGGAGTGGAGCTGTGGCATTCAGTTTCACAAGGGAGCATACGCTTGGTGCCAGTAGTTACTGACTTCAGTTTTGTCTTCAATGCCAGGAGTGGGGATCAGTACAATCTACTTGAAAAAAAACTACAGTTACTGGTAAGTTACCTTTTTGTTTGTCTGGTAAACAGAGTAGGTACTGACTGAACTTCCCACTGACAAACCAACTTTCTGTTGTTTCTTTTGGTACACTGTCAGTTTATCCTTGAAAGCTATTTTAAAGGAATTCCCGACATTCTCTTTCTGTATATGTTTGGTTTCGTGCATGGTGAGTTTATTCTTACTTTACACAAGTGGACACTCATACATTTTTGCACAAACTCCCTTTCCATTAAGAGATGAAGTAAGATTAGACACGCACTTTTGTGGGATGAATCAATGTTTTCCTAGGATTAAGTTAGCCCTGCTGTAGTAAATCATCCTGCTCATACATTTTTATTCTAGAGGCACAGGCTAAGAAGAGCAAAATATACTAAAATGAACTGAAAAATAATTTTGTTTGCCCTGTGTTTAGACTCAAATGGATTGAATGAGAAGCTAAACCAAGAATGTCAATGGGTAGAAAAAGGTGAAAAAATTCTATTCAGAACTGACTGTCTTTTCTTTGGTTTTGTTCTTTTGATAGGTGCCCATTCTGCATTTACTCCACAAATCGCCCTGCAGCAATGGAATGCCACCTGAAGACCCACTACAAGATGGAGTACAAGTGTCGGATCTGCCAGACAGTGAAAGCAAATCAGCTGGAGCTAGAAATGCACATCCGGGAACATCGTCTTGGTAACCATTACAAGTGTGACCAGTGTGGCTATCTTTCAAAGACAGCCAACAAGCTGATAGAACATGTGCGTGTCCACACTGGGGAGCGCCCTTTTCACTGTGACCAGTGCAGCTACAGCTGCAAACGCAAAGACAATCTCAACTTGCACAAGAAACTGAAGCATGCTCCACGCCAGACTTTCAGCTGTGATGAGTGCCTGTTCAAGACCACCCACCCTTTTGTCTTCAGCCGCCACGTGAAGAAGCACCAGAATGGGGACTGCCCTGAAGAGGAGAAGAAGGGCCAATATTCAACCTCTAAGCAAGCCAGCCCTCTCATAACAGTCAATAGCTCCAGGAACCTCTTGTCACCCCTCTCGGTCATGTCTGCCTCCCAGGCTCTTCAAACAGTGGCCATGTCAGCTGCACACAGCAGTGGAGCAGAGCCAAACTTGGGAGTGAAGGCCTTGGCCATAAATGGCACCTCTTTGTGCTTTGATAAATACTGGAACTCTGATTTTGCCCATCTCATTCCCTTAACAATGTTTTTCCCCAAGAACCACTTTGATCTCACATTCCATCCACCCAGACCTCAGACTGCACCTCTAGGTGGCACCTCACCTAAACACTCCTTCCTCGCCTACCTTGGACTAACAGAAAGGGCAGAAACTGTCTGAGGACAGTTACATTCTGTACCAAAAATACCCTAACAAACCCAGCAGGTATACATTGCTGCAAAACCTAGACTGAAGAGGTATGAACACTTGTACTATATATCATTAGTAAGATTTAGAAAATGGCTCTGTGTGTATACTTACTGCATTGACCTGAAAGCTGCTTTATTAAATCTTCAGAGAGGTGAACCTACTGCATACTTCTACCTTCAGAGGCATGTTCCCAGTACTCTTATCTAAGAAACAATTTTGTCTTGTTAAGCTGAAGAAGAGTGTCCTTAATGGCAATCAGCACTTGTAAGATTACATATTGATGCGTTTTATTTTTGGTTTGTGTGTGAGTGCGAATGTGTGAAAGAGAGCCTGTCTGTAGTGTGCCATGACATTGCTTTTGCACATCCTTTGTATTGGCTTATTTAATAATTATTTTTTAAAAATTCCCTTTTTATTTACTTTCTCCCTTTCTTCTGCCTCCCCCCACCCTCCTTTTCATTTTAGAATTTTGTAACTCCAGGATTGTTGAGAAGAGCAATGCTTGGTTCAGTGAGGATTGGTATATTGGCTTAGTGCTGTTTGCAGTTTCCTATAGTGTGTTTGGTGCCTTGTCCTCACATAATCAGTTGTAAAGATTTGAGGATTAAGGTGGAACAGATCTGGAAGAAATTACTTTCAGCACTGTAAGATGAGTGTGTGAAATTGAAGTATGTGTGTGTGTATATACATACACATGCCTTTAGTGTGTGCATTATATATACACACATTCACAGGGCCAGATCCTTTACTGTTACGCTGGTGTAACTACGATCAGAATCTGGCCCATAGTGTACATCTTTTGTTTTAAAAGGGCATATATATAGATATAAATATATATACTGTATTAATGCAGTGGTTACCTTTAGTTTGCAGGAACAACTTGTATAACTAGAATTCTATGGTGGTTAAATCCAGCAAAGGGGATTAAAAAAAAGATATGGATAAATTCTGGGTATAAATGCTCAGACTAAAAAAGGCAGTTTTGCACAGTGCTTTAGTCTTGCACTAGTTTGTTTCTCACTTGCAAAAAAAAAAAAAAAAAGAAAAAAAGGAAGAAAACATTTCTTTTATGGGATGAAGTAACATCAGATTGTATGTTTGAAAAGGTACCGGCAACTTCTTTGAAAGAGAAAGATATGAAAAGGTGCTGTGTAATCATACAGTTCTCTTTTTATACTCTCAACTTTTCAGTTGTATCTGCAAATTACGTGGTCCTATCAATATTATCCTCCATGTTATTAGTACTATTTTATTCCTTTTTGTTAATGGCTGATAGAGTGTACACTGCTAGAAGGCTAACTTTATACTTATTTAATGCTCTTACTTTGTGGTCATTAAAATGACAACTTTATATGTAGCACTTTATTGCAGTAAGAAGCAAAAGTGGATTGGTTGTATAACCTTTGTTAATCTTAAAAAGCAAACAGTGATCTTAAAGAAAGAGGAAAAAACTTTGGCTGCATGTTAATAGATCTCTATTTCTTAAGATAACAGTTTCCAGAGCAAAACAGACAGAAAGGTCAGGAGTAAAAGTTTCTTTCGATTGAAATTTGGAGTATAAAGTATTGAACCTTTAAAAATTATTTCTCTCTTAAAATCAGTTAATGTACAAGAATGCTTTCTTATTGTGTTACTGTTTTCCATGGTATTGGCATTTGGTCTAGATCTTTGTTTCATCATTTGTTTAGAGATCTCCCTTGCTTTCTTCAGGGTTTCCCCCAAACGAGCTTTAAAAGAAGTGGCCCTAATCAGATTTAATTTTCTACCTCCACATCTTCCCTATCTGAAAGCATCCTCTCACACACACATTTAAGGGTCTAATCCAAATCTCCTTGAAGTATATGGGGAGATTCCTAACAACTTCAGTGGCTCTGAATCAGGCCTGTTGTTTATGACTGTACCAAAATAAGGCCCCAATCAGGGAAGCTTCCTTGTTCAGGGAAGGCTCTTAGTCATATATTGAACTTTAAACATGTTCTTAAATTCTGTTGTACTTAAGAACTTGTTAAGCATATGGTGAAATGCTTTCCCGAGCCAGGACCTAAGACATTAAGTCATTAAGCTCATTTGTAAGTTTCCACACCTTTTAATACATGTTAAAACATTAGAAGCTGTCTGCAATGAGAAAACACAGAATGAGGAGAACCTCACATTTTAGCAGACTGTAATATACCAATTTAAAAGTAAAGTAATAATGACAAAATATTTCCCACCTAATTGTTTCAGTTCCATCAGATATTTTTGGTCCTGTGAGCATGTGGCTATTCTAGCTAAGCTATTAATATAAGTCATCTGTTCCAAATTTCTGTCTAACTCTATTTATAGGCAAGGCAAACAGTTCAGGCCCTGTTTATCATATTATTGCACCTACGCCATCAAAACCCTCTTTGACTTCTTCGGGAGTATTGACAAAAATAGAGAGTGCTGAGTAGTGCTCTCCATTAGTAACCCATTCAGAATAAGAACTGTTAAAAGATGAGTTTCTTTACCCCCTGAATTATGCAGTCTGCATTTCAGTTAATACAACTGTTACAAAAATACATTCACAGTGTTTCTGACTGACCCTACTACAATAGAGCAGACACTTTAAAAAGAAGGAAAAAGCCCACGTGTGCATCAGTGAGTAAACTACAGATGTATAAGAGCAAAGAAGTAGGAATGTTTAAAGAATATTTTCTGTAAACCAAATTGCAATATAATAAGGCTGGAACTCACCCAGGAATGAGTGTTATGAAGCTGTCAGCATATTAATCCCATGTGTTTAAGTTTTCTGCCAAACCTATATTTGAATGACAATAACGTTTGATATAACTGAGCAACTTTGTTTAGCACTTTGGAAAAAGACATTTAATTCTTTCTGGTGAGGGAGAAAAGATGTATTTGGAGGTGTTTTATTTTTGTTAAGAAAAATATACAGTATTTATTGGAGCCCTCGCATATACATAATTGGTTTGCAGTTCAAAGCTAAGGAAAGGAATGTTCTCCATAGATATCTCTGACCTATTAAAGACTAAAAGTTCTGGTAAACTTCCACCACCCCAAAGCTGATTTCATAGCCGTTTTCACTATGCATTCTTAAATGAAGGTTGACTTGGTTTTCCATCCAGTAATTCAGTTAAAGTTCTCAGCACTTTCTTCCTTTCTCCTGTCCTTTTTTACTTGCATTATGTTCAAATATCACACTGTCAAGGTTTGTGTACATTAATAAAATTTGTATTGTATAAAGCTTTTTGCATTATAAGGCTGTACAGGGTCATTTTGACAGTAACTGGTATATTCCTTTGCATCTTATGTTGCATTGCCAATTTCTAGTGTATCCAGTTTGGAAGTACAATATACGCTAATTAAAAAAGGTTGGCTATACTCTGGTTTCTTTTCATTTTTCCCCTCCCCCTCCACTGGTTTTGTTAACTAATCTATCTAACTTTAAGGATTTTTTAAAAATGCGGATAGGGGAGTATTCCGAACAGGAGTAACAGACCTAAAAAGGTAAGACCGGCATTTTATTCAGTTTTAACCATGGGAAAATTCTGTGGCTTTTTTGTAATTCTAGTTGTTGTTACATTTTATATATTTCTTGATCAAAAGTATGAAAATGTAAGTAAATTAATAATTGACTATTTGGCCTTCAGCCATACTGTGTTGTGTTGGAATCTTTTCTAATCTTACAAGCTAAGCAGAGTGGGATCTGCTTAGTACTGGGATGGGAGACCTCCAAGTAGCACTTGTATACTGTTTGAAGTGGTGCTGCATGATTCAGGATGTGGTACTTTTTCCTTTGATTCAATAATGAACCAATGCTCCAGTATATTTTTAAGGGGCATACTGTGTGGCTGAAAGTGCTGTCTTTCAGATGAGATATAAACGAGGTCTTGACCTGAGCCATTGTAAGAGCAAAAAAATAATCTTACTTGCTAGCCAAATGTAACTTTATGTAACTACATTCTATCTACCTTCCAGATATCCCCCCTGTATTTCAATTGAATACAGCATCCTTCACTTCTTTTCCTAAAGCTAATGTGTAGTATTGTTGTGTACTGTTAAAAACTTGTTGTATTCCACCACAGATATTTTAGTAGTGATCCCTAAATATAATTTGTATATGATTTCCTTGTAAAGTACTTTGAGATCCTTCAGATTAAAGGTTGGGCATATAAATGAAAGCCTTGTTGTGACAGCCACAACACAGAATTTAATAAAGGTCCCTCTTACTATCCCTTGTAAAAGTATGACCAATTATTCATGATAGCCTTTAGGTAAATTATAAAGAAATAGTGTCAATGACAGGGTGATTAGATCAGATTAGGTTATCGTAACGGTCCCTTCTCCCCTTAAAAGCTATGACATGCTGATTTACAACCAGATTCTGCCACCCTTACTCATATTGAGTAGTATCTTACTCCACAGATAACCCAACTGAAACCAGTGGAACTAATTGTGGAGTAAGGTGCTCCTTTTTATGAGTAAAGGTGGTAGAATCTGGCCTTTAATATTCATTTAGTACATTTTGGTGAAATAATGTGAATTTTTCTGTCATCCAACACAGTGTGTATGTTTTGTCAACGTCTTGTAAACATCAGCATAAAAAAAGGATAATGCCATTAAGACATTCCGATGCACAGGAGAGATGGAGAGAGGGGAAACATCTACACAGATCCAAGGTCAGACATAAATTGCCAAGGGTCATGGAGGTGAGGGCACTAGTTACCAAAACAAGAGCTTTGAAATGAAGTTAGAATAGAATATTGAACCACTGTAATGAGGGAATTCTTTTATTCAAAGCAATCTTCAGTGCAAATCAAGACATGGTATAAACTTCTAATTAGCTGGAGAATTCTTGGTTGTATTCCTAGAGCAAATATTCTAATCCTTGGGTACCATGTTAGCACCTAGTAGTGATTACGACAATGCTTTATCATGCTTTTTCAGTCTTGTGTTTAATCCTGCTCCTGCATCAATTGGTAACTAGTTATGTTCTAGGAAAGGTGCTTCTATTTTTTACATGGCCCTGGCTGCATAATCAGTCACGTTTGAGAAAAGATTGCCTCGCGCTCTCCACTTCAGCTGTTTCTATAACAAAGGAAAAGTAAAATGAATATTCTTCGTATACTTTGAGTTATAAATATTAATAAATCTGCATCAATAGTAAAAAGATAGAGGATAAACTAGACCCTGGGCAGCTTCTATAATATCTTTCATATACAATACCAGAAACTGATCTATCAGACCCTCATTATGTCTTAATCCCTCCCTTACAATAAACATTTTGGCCAGATCATCAGCTTTCGTAAATTATCATAGCTCAGCTGAAGTCAGTGGAGCTGTCACAATTACCATTAGCTGAGGATCTGGTCATTTTGTGTAATTTAAAGAAAGAAAGAAAAAATCCGGTTTGTCAGATTTGCCATATTAACTAAAATGACAATATTTAGTTCCTAATTAGAGATGGAACAAAACCAACCCAAACAGGTCCAAACTTTCACAAACCTTGTGACAAAAGGGTTCTAGAGATGACTAACAGCAGAGTCTATATCTTACCAAGCCACACACTGATCAGTATACATCCATACAGAACATAGGTCTATTACAGAAGTGGGTGGGTGGGTGAGGTTCTGTTGCCTGCAATGCGCAGGAGGTCAGACTAGATGATCATGATGGTCCCTTCTGGCCTTAAAGTCTATGACAACAGTAAATATTCAAATAGTAAGACTAAAATTAATCAAAGTTTGGTATGGGGGAAGAGAGAGATCAAAAAATGACATTCGCAAATCTAGAAAAGCTAGATCACTTTTTAAAGGTCTCTGGCTACCTCGGAACACTGCACGGTTTGATTTAGGTTATTAAAACTTTATTAAATTAATTTTTCTGACATGTACAGAATATGTTTGTGGGGTGATATAAAGGCTTTATCGGTACACAGATGGGATGATTCCCTCAATTAAAATTAGAGGGAGCAAATACCTGACGATATAGTATAAAGATTTTGTGTGTGCTGCATATGCCTCATATATTATAGAGAAGCTATTTTAGAAAAGTTTTAGAGCATTTTAAACATTTGAATTGGCACTATTTCCTGTAATCCTCTACCTGTCAGACTGTAAAGCCAAGTGCCTCTGTCATGAGGAATCCAACAGTACAGGGCTCCAAAGGATACATTAAAAACCAATAACAGTTACCTAAGATAGCTTCTCTATACCCATATCTAAATTGATGCTAACTGTAGAGATTTTTGTCGTAGATCATATCAGTTTTGCATAGCCATATTTTAAAATATATATGTGTTGTGGTTTTAAAATATCACTTGTTCCTTGTGAACAGATGTCCACAGTACAACAACTGCAATAATATTTGGTGCTGATTAGCTTCCTTTTTGGCAAGTCTCAGCAGAGAGGCTAAAGACTGATGGTGAAAGTAAGCTACTATCTCACCCCTAGAAATGGTCCCTTCAGGTCAGGACCAAGGCCCTATGTGCAGAAGGTTGCACTGTACCTTTCAAACAGATCCTGTTCTGTGGGCTAATAAAGGATGTATTCTCTAGGGCTGTCAATTAGGCACCCTTTGCAAACACTTAATTCACATTTTTTAAAAGTCAACTGTACTCGACGCACTTGATTGGCTGTCTAGTAGCAATATGCTCCCACAAGGCAGGAATCACATTTTTTGACCCATGTTCATGTTTGAGCTCCCCAAACTGGCAGAAATGTTTTATTCAGTATTTTATTAATACTTGGTTTGTATACAGCCCTTGTCATCCACACAACTTAAAATACGTGACAAAAAAGGGGTCAATATTCTAATACCCAGGATAAGTATCGGAGAAGCTGAAGCCCATAGAGTGACATGACTTGCTGTAAATCACACAGCAAGCCAATGAGAGAGGCATGGTGGATGAGGTAATATCTTTGAATGGGTCATCTTCTGTTGGAAAGTACTCATTTCTGAACTACACAGAGCTCTTGTTCAGGTCTGGGGAAAGAAGCAGAGTGTCTGTCTTTCTTCTGCAGACTGAGAAAGAGTTCTGTGTAGCTCGAAAGCTTGTAACTTCCACCAACAGAAGTTGGTCCAATAAAAGATACTACCTCATATACTTTGCCTGGGACCAACACAGCTATGACAACACTGCAAAAAGGTCAATGGTAGAATAGAAACAACCTTCCTAGAAAATTACTATGCTATCTTTTAAATCTCTTCTCTTCGGCTATCCCTTGATATGAGGATGATGTGTGCCAAGGGGGTCGGTTCATTGATAGGTTTTTAAGTGGCTGAGAAGCCAAATTTTCCCACAGAAGTGGCAGTTGTAATCTTGGATGAGACATAGTTGCTGGCTGGACTGTTGTGCCCTTTCTTTCCTCCTTTGTTGCTTCTCTGTCTCATGAGCAGGTCTGTTTTCCCCAAAGTGAGCTGTGGCTCGGTGTATGGTGTGGTGCCACTGTGTTCTGTTCTGCGCCAAGTCCTCCCAGTTTGCTGGGTTGATGCCTCCCTTTTTAAGATGTACTTTCAGCATGTCTTTGAAGTGCTTCCACTGCCCTCCAAGAGCCCTTCTTCCCTGACTTAACCGAGAGAAGAGTACTTGCTTCGGGAGGCGAGTGTCAGGCATATGTACACAGTGACCAGCCCAGCGGAGCTCGTGTTTTATGACCTGCACTTCTATACTGCTGATGTTGGCTGCAGAGAGAATGCTGATGTTAGTGCATGGCTCTTCCCAGCTGATCCTGAGAATCCTCCTGGGGGAGTGCTGTTGGAACCTCTCCAGCCGCTTGAGATGTCGTCTATAGGTTACCCAGGTCTCACATCCTTATAGAAGGGTGTGGATGATAACTGCCTTGTAAACCAAGACCTTGGTGCCAATTTGCAGATCCCTATCGTTGAAGACTCGTTTCAGTAGTCTTCCAAAGGATGTGCTGGCACAGCAGATCCTGTATTCAATTTCTGTGTCAATGCTGGCTGTTTGGAGAGGTGGCCCCCAAGGTATGGAAAATGGTCTCCATTTTCCAGGGGTTCTCCACTGATGGTGATTTATGGAGTATGAAGAGTAGTTTGTGCAGATGGGGGCTGGTAGAGTACTTTGGTTTTCCCGATGTTGAGAGAGAGAGAGACCCGGGCTGTGATAGGCATCTGCAAAAAGATTTAGGGTACTTTGCAGGTCAGCCTCTATGTGTGCAAGAATGATGCAGTCATCTGCATACTAACGGTCGGTGATGCCAATTTTCGTGATCTTAGATTTTTTTTGGAGGTGTCAGAGATTGAGGCGTTGACCATCCATATGATACTCAATCCTGATTCCATCAGAAAGGTGGTCACGGATGAGAATCAGGACCACAGCAAAGTAAATGGAGAAGAGTGTTGGAGCAATGACACAGCCCTGCTTGACACTAATGCAAATGATGAATAGTTTAGTCTCTGAGCCGTTGCACAAAATGGTGGCAGTCATCCCATCATGGAGTAGTCTGATGATAGAAATGAATTTCTGTGGACAGCCAAACCTACACAGCACCTTCCATAGGACATCAGGATTGATAGTCTAAGGCCTTGGTTAGATTGATGAATGCCCTGAACAGTTCCGGGTGTTGCTCTCTGCACTTCTCCTGAATCTGTCGTGCCACGAAGATCATGCCATTTGTGCCTCGGGATGGCCTGAAGCCACACTGTGATTCAGGGAGTAGTGCCTCAGTACGGGGGAGAAGGCGGTTTAGCAGGATCCAGGCAAGGACTGTCCCTGCGATGAAGAGGAGGCAATACTGCTGTAGTTCCTCCACAAAGATCTGTACCCTTTCGTGAATATTGTAACAATGTTGGCATTCTTAAAGTCAGGTGGAATTTCTTTGCAGGTCCAGAGTTTGTCGAGAAGTTGGCAAAGTTTGTGCTGGAGTATTGTTCCACCAGCTTTAAAAACCTCAGCTGGGATGCCATCTGGCCTGGTGCCTTGTGATTTTTTGTCATAAAGCAGTCACCATTGTAATATTAAAAAATAGATCATAATACAAAAATATTCCTTCTACTTACTATAGGAAATACCGAGGGAGTAACAGCAATATTTACTTGCCAAATAGCTGTAAAGATTTTAATAGCAACTTCTTTCGTTTTTCTACTGCAGGATAAATAAAACTCAAGTTTGTCGCATATTCTCATCCCTTTGCAGAGGGATCAGTGTAAATAACCTTCCACTACTTGCTGTACTGAGGTGGTTTAGGGTCTCATCAATTCCTATTCAAGTCAGGGAAAAGTTTCCTATTGACTAGAATAGGAATTGGATCAGGCCCTAGGAGCTGTGTTGAAACTCACTAGCTTCAATTCACAGTTGTTTCATATGAAAACCTTTCCGTCAGTTTTACTTTCTGTGGGTTTGCACCTCCTGTGCCTAAAAACTCAATGCAAAGTTCACTTGAGATTACTAACTTTCAGTTGGCTTCTCATGAAAATCATGTAGATCTGTGAATCTCACACCCTTTTGGTATGAAACCAAAAATCTGCTCAAGAGTCACAAATGTTTTGACAAATCTAAGCTAAGTTTTGAGCTTCTATCTAAACCCAGTAAGAACATGGTTTTATTTGGCTTGTGGTCTTGTTACAAACATGTTGCACGGCTCTTGCATAGTATCTTGCATCAATGTTGCCTGGTATTTTGCACAGTTGCAAGATACTATCCAACATCAAGACTAGATGTTGCATAGTATTAGTATCCCAAGATACTAGGTAGGCTAAAGATATGGCTATGCCGCATGTCAGTCCAGCTGTTGTGCTTGCATGCATGTGCAGAGCAGCTGATTTTTACAAGTTGGATGTGAGAATATCTATAAGAGGGACTGAATTCCATGAGTGACTGCTGTGCAGTAACAATACTGATGAGATGCAGCAGTACTGAATGATCTGATTCTTCAGTCTGCTTGCCTACTTTTACATAATTGGTGACAACTTCCCATTCTTGGAAGCTTTTATGCTTCTGTTCTTTTTTTCCCTTCCCCGAATTGTGTCTAATATTTGGAGTTGCCACTTCCCTCACACATGGAAAATATCTCTAAGAAAAATATGGACTAAGGACAGAGTTACTGAAATGGTGGGCCATGTTACTGTATTGTCCTCTGTAATACAGAAACCTGGTGTTCCCACTATGCTTTTACCTTTATAGATTTTAAAATTAATATACCTTCTTTTCCAGCTTTCTTCAACCAGTGATTCATTGAAACGACAAACTCAGGCTTGTTACTCTGCTGGAAAGTTGCCTGTTTTAATAAAACATAGCAAAGTGCTCTTTAGCTCTGATTACTGTGCTCATACTCCCCACACTGATGTTCTCTCTGGCCTGATGTGACCAGTAACGCTAAAAGGGTCTCATTTTGTGGCTGGCTAGACCATAGGTAAGGACTTGTGAAGTTGTTTGCTATTTTTGATTGAAGCCTGGAATCTTCAGCCAAGGGCTGGAACAAAAGATTTGATTTTTAAAAGGGTTTCATAGAATATCCAATTGGGAGTTTCACAGAAACATTTGCCTCAGACAGTGGCAATTGACTTGGGTTTTAGAACCCATCACATATTTCAGTGTTTAAAGGTGCCAAAAAGTGGGACATATTTTCTATTACTTCCCATTCACCCTTGTGCTCACTTCTTATAATTACAGTTTTGAAGGTGGCCAGGATATTCTGGTGCAATTTGGGAGACCCACATTTTAATGGCAAATCCTGACGTCAGTGTAGGCCTAAGAGGAAAGGCCATTTCACTTTCCACAGCCCATCAGCTGAGAGATTGAAGTACTGGCAGTGATTGTGTCCTGGTCAAAAAACAACTTTCTGCCCTTCATTCATGTGGAAAACACAATCCAAGTGAACAGTAAGTTCCAAGGGGGTCTTCATTGGAGACCTAGAGCAGCCATTGGATGGATGGGTTTAAGGCAAAAAGCAATCTGGGATTCCTACAAAAATCATTCACTCTAAAACAAGCTGAAAAGCTAATGCAAAATCTCCTGCTAGATCCAGCAGAATAGATTATTATTAGGAACAAATTAATTCACATGACTAAAATCTCTTGTATTGTTTGAACAAATAGATTTTTTTATAATGCATTACATAGAATTGTAATGCATTATAACACTGAACTGTTGCCCTACTACTTATAAACCATTAGTATCTCTTGCTAAATAATAATTGGTATGGGAGTGTAAATATGAACCAATATTTGCAGGAGTTATTGCTCTATAAGCATGATGCTGTAGAATAAAGCTCTAGGCATATATTGCTCTCTGTCACTCATACAAGAGACATTTCTTAAATGTAACTGAATAGCTCCTTTTTCTTGTGTAACTAGACTGATGCCTGTTTGCACTCTAAATATTTATTACGCAATCATCTTTAAGAGTTCATTTTTGTATATCTAGCTATTTCTAATGTGACTATGTAAGTAGAACCTAATGAAAAAGCTAAACAGAATGTTAATGTAATTAAGGAATATGCACTATCTTTTAAGTAAGCATTTCAATTAAAAATAAATAAAACCCATTACATGGTGGTACAGTGCAGAGATCTCATTTTCATCAGTCAAGATTCATTCTTATTCAAAAAGTGACAGATTTCTCTCGAGAGAACTGGAAGCAGCAGTCTTCTCTCTCCACTCAAACCAGGCAGATGTAGATAATTAAGGGGCCACAGACAGATCACTTTCCCAAAGTTCAGACATCTCTTGATACCACATTTTATGCATAAAATGTCTTTTGAGATTGTTGTTGTTTTTCGGTGGTCTCTCTGATACGGTCAGTAATTTTATAATAAAATTTAAATCACATCTAAGTGCATTATAAAAGCTTATATATGTATGAATTGCTTTAACACTTCAGTAACATGACTGCAGCCATATCACCTTGTGGTGTTAGCCTGTCCACTCTCATAAAACTAAAGCGTATGAGGCTGGGTTAATTTTTGAATAGAAGATCTCATAAGACCTTCCAGTGGTAGGTGTTGCAGATGTTTCAATGGGAGGCACTCCTCCCATTTGTCTATACTGCAGTCATGGGTTGCGACTGCAGCTCCAATAGACATATTTAAGCTACCTTTAATTTAGCTCGCTTAGGTGCCAAAGCAGTGAAGCCATGGCAGCGTGTGGGGTGTACAAGCCCACCCAGTACCCTGGGTAATTACTCATGGGGCTATCCCATGTGTCAGTACACGCTGCCAGTACCTAAGCTAGCTAGATTAAAGTTAGCTCCAGTGTGTCTACTCAAGCTTTAGTCACACCCTGTGACTGCATTATAGACATACTCTTAGTGATGAATCAAAGCCTGGTGTGGTGCTGAACACAGCTGCTGGAGGTTCCATCTTTGCAGTCAGCATCATGGCCACTTGTGTTGATTAAAGATCACTTGGCACTTTTCAGTATCCTAGTCAAATTCCAACTCATATGACAGGTAGTTATGGAACAATCTACAATTGTGTTTCCTCACAGGCTGTATCCGGTGAAATAAGTTGGCATTCACACATGCATGTCTTCTGTCCTCTGTCCCTTATGCAGAAATAGGATTTGTTCTGCCTGGATCACATCATTGGTTCCTCTGTTTTGGTATCCTGCTCCACTAAATGCCACTGATGACTCAGAAGAAAGCAAAAATAAAAGCCAGCAATTAGAGCTGACTGAAAATTTTCTGAGTGTTTTTCAAGCAGAAAATGCCAATCCATTTACCTCAAAATATTCTACAGGGACACATCAATTTTGATGAAATTTTGTTTTGGGGGAAAAAAATCAAAATGAGGATTTTGATAAGGGCAAATCATTCAATTTCAAGCTTATAAGAATGGAACATTGTGATTTTAATTTTGAAATGATTTTGTATTGAAATTTGTTTAAATTATGTGTAAAATAATACAATTTAAAATACAATTAAAATAAGTCAATATAGAAATGAATTAAAACAGGTTCACTGACCTAAAGCAAACTTTTTTGTTCAGATTCTTAATTAATTTTCCCCCCCAAAATGTCAGAATTTCACATGGAACAGAAATTTCGGTTCCTGGCCACTACTACCAACAATGCATCTGACCAATGGGCTTTGAATCAGATCCCCAAAGTAGTTTCCACAGGGAAGAGTCCCTGCAGATTCTTTATTAAGGTGGTCCTTTTCCAACAGTTTTTCTGTTACAGGAATGAGAGTCTTTTTTCCTACTTTGCTAGTGTATGGTCCAGCTCCTCCACTAGGTAACTATGCAAAAAGAATGTTTGTTCTTTCATTTTTCTTGACAGGAGTGCAAGCCGTATGTGGTCCTGCCATTGGCTTTTTATCATCTATTCAATATTTTCCCAAATATCCCACTTCCTATTTGGCAGTAGAGGTGGTTTCAGGAATTCTCCACAGTGATCTGAGACACACAAAACAACCATAGATAATTTCTTGTTTCTTTATGGCTTGGAAAATGCATTGTTTTGTGGAGCCCTTTTTAAGTTTTTTAGCCTCTAAGAGTAGTAATCCAGTCAATTTAGTCTGTGCAGAGAAGGGAAAATTAACTTGCAAGTTAGCTTCTCTGAAGTTATCGTTTGACTTGCTTCCCTGCTTGCCTACTCAACTTCCACTGAAAGTTGGGAAGTAAAAGATTTGATTACTTTCTTTCTGATCATACTATCATATATATCAGGGGTCAGCAACCTTTCAGAAGCGGTGTGCCGAGTCTTCATTTATTCACTCTAATTTAAGGTTTCACGTGCCATAATACATTTTAACATTTTTTAAAAGGTCTCTTTCTATAAGTCTATAATATATAACTAAACTATTGTTGTATGTAAAGTAAATACGGTTTTTAAAATGTTTAAGAAGCTTCATTTAAAATTAAATTAAAATGCAGAGCCCCCCGGACCAGGGCCAGGACTCGGGCAGTGTGAGTGCCACTGAAAATCAGCTCATGTGCCGCCTTTGGCACGCGTGCCATAGGTTGCCTACCCCTGGTATAAATATTTATTTCTGGCATAAACTATTCAGGGGGGATTAGAAGCACTTTGCTGCTGAGACACTGACAGTCTGTTCATGACACTCACCTACCCAGAGCAAAATAACTTAAGTGAAGAACTCCCACTAGCTCTCCATCTCACACCAAAAGCAGAAGACTCAAAACCAGGAATTCAGTCAAATTTTATCTTCAGAGAAGATCAATCATAGGTAAGTAACTGTCCCTTCCCATCCTTTGATCAAATACATCTACTCTTCCTGCTTTGTTTAGGTTGCCAAAACGTCTAAATTTACCTCACTACAGTGTTTCCTTTATTTAGCATAAGAAATGTTGCAAATACCAGATTATAGTTAAATACCATGTAGCAGTAAATCACTTTGCTTTTTTATTTTAGTGGCAACATCTTTTTTCTTCTTCTTCTTCTCTGCAGGAAGACGGCTTCAAAGAACCCTGATCAGAAGGCAAAACAGAATAAAGAGGTGTCTCTTCTGAACCACAAAGGTGAACCTTCTATGGATTCTGTGAATTTTTAACTCTTGGTATTTTAGTCTCTCGGTGTTTGCTGGTCTCTTAAGTTTCTGGAAAATGTGTGTATATAATGGAATATATTTTAGAGCATAGATGTTTGATTTGCTTTTTATATTTTAATTGCTTCTACATCTGATATGAAAAAAAGAGAGATTTTCCTTCAAGTTTAGATTAAGTTGATTGAAAGTTTGTTTCATGACTCTATAAAGCAGATTTACCTAGCTGGCGATATTGAAGTTCTATCAGTGCCAAAGACCTCTAGCTTGTATCTTTAGAGCACCAACCACGATACTATCTGGTGCTTTTAGTCTTTTTTATGTCTTTACATCTGGATCAACATCATTTAGCCTCATTGTGATGAGACAGACCCAAAAAACAGTGTAAATCAGGAAGTCCTGGGATTCTGAGCTAGGACTTTATTCTGAAGTATCACTCACACTTGTGAAGGAAGTTCTATATATGCTGGAGAGAAGCCAGAAGCATTTTGAGAGTGGACTGGTGGGAAACCTTATCCAACACCATGATTTTAAGTGGTAGGTGATGCATCATTATTTCCCTTACCATCTTCAGCAGTGGTACAGAAGATTACATCTGACAAGTGTCTCTTGCTGTCAAGATCTCTACCTTGCCTGGCAATCTAGCACTGGAGAAAGATCTGTCAGAATTTACAAGGTAGGAGATTCTGACACACAATAAAGTTGAATCAATTGCAATGTTAGTAATAGGTAGACGGCTCACCTCCAAGAAAGTGCAAAGATATGGTCAGTGAAGAAATTGGCACAAAAGGGCTTTGCAAAAGTGGGATTTGTTGTTGTTCATTTATAGCACATAATGGGCACTGCTAGGCACTTTCCAAATATTTGAGAAGGATGGTACCTACTCAGAGGAGATCACAATATAAAGACTGATAGACAAGTAAACAGAGGCTAGGAAAATGGGAACAATAATAGGCAATTGCTATACAAATCAACTTGATTCACTGTAAACAACATGACAAAAATGGGTCTTTAAGAGGGACTTAAATATGGACAGGGTAGAGGCTCTATGGATGAGTTCAGGAAGGTCATACCTAGAGTTGTGCAAAGAACTGATATTATTTGGTTTGCTGGCAATTCCAATAAAATTGTTTGGGGTGGAAATAAATGCTTTGTTTCTAAATGTTTCATTTTGATTTTGAGCTTTTTAAAGCCTTTTTTTTAATTAAAGAAAAATTTGAATTAAAAAAATCAAAATGTTTCAGTTTTTAAACGTTAAAATGAAACAGTTGGATTTTGGGGGCATTTTTTTTCTGACAGAAACAATTTGGTGAATTCTGCATGAATTTTTAAAACGTTTCAGTTCGCCCAAATCTGCATTTGTTGCTGAAAAAAGTTTTGATCAGAAAATTTGCCCAGCTCCTGGGCATACTGTGTACTGGAAGCTGCATGGAAGAAAGCGCAGAGGTGTTATAAAGAGGGATTTGAATTTCTTCCTTCAGAGAAGATGGCTGGTTTTGAGTAGCTCTAGAACCTGGGTCTTCTGCCTAGGCCACACAAGGGACCTGTTCTAGAAAAGTTATACAATGAAATCTACTTACATGACAGCTATAGGACTTTACCTTGTGTGGTGTAGTCTGCATCTTCTGACTCTCCACTGCAAAATTTTTCATGTTCTTAATCGTTCTGCCCCCTGTCATGAAAAGGTGAAAAAAAATAGGCTGAAAACCAGCAGGGAATTTGAAACATGGAAGCTTTATATTTTAGGGAAGCAAATGAGGCCTCGGGGGAGTGATTTAGGGTTATACTCACCATTTTCACTGGCATTTTTTATCCTGTTCTGAGCTGCCTGATGTGGCTTTGAAGCACCACAGTACATATTTTGATACACCTGTATAAAGACAGTAACAAATCATTGCTCCTTTTACCAAGGCTGCCAATCTGAGTACATCACAATACATCACGAGCAAGTGTCTATATTCAGATATATTGTGTGATGCTGTCCTAACAGTTCCACAGAGCAGCAGCAAACAGAAATGAGAGCACTGCAGTGATATGTGAAAACAAGCAGACCTGCTGTAACTAGGCATTTTTTATTATATGGGCTTGATTTTAAGAAGAGCTGCCTACTCACAACTCCAGCTGACATCAATAGGAGCTCCAGCACTTCTGAAAATCAGGCCCACTATCTCTGAGTATTATCTAGGATTAGCAGGTATAGCTTCTGAGAGAGAGAGAGTGTATGTGTGTGTGTGTAGTTTAGCACACAGAATGATGACAGGATGGTTGAGCAAATGCCCCAGTGCCATTCAAGAAATACAGGCTAGCATTTAGGGCTCAATCTTCCTCCAAATGAAGTCAATATCAAAACTTCCATCGACTTCAGTGGTGCAATAACTTGCCCTTACAAAGAAGTCACAAAACTAAATTGATGAGGGTACATCTTCCAAGTCCATTGCCAAATGGCTAATTAGACTCCAAACAATCAAAAATGCAATACTAAGGCAGGCCAGATAGAGGGGAAAAACAGAACAGTATTTAAAAGTGGTAAAACATTAAACCCATTTTAAATGTATTGCCCACTGGGAGCTATTCAGAGCAGACCCTCCAATGTTTTGACCTCCAATAGGTCTTGTTCTCAAGTCATTGGCCATAGAAGCCCAGCAGGTATTCCTAATGAACACAATAACAGATCCAATTACTTCAACCAATAAGCATTAAAAAGAAAATGCATCACCAAAAGCCTTTATTGCTTTGTTAATTCAAATACATCTGCAGATATTACAATAAAGACAAGAGCACTGCATCCTTACCCCTTCACTTGTCTTTTCTGCAGACTCCACATGCTCTAGTCTTTAACTCTTTCCTCACAGGTTTTATTTTCCAAACCTTGTATCTTTGTTGCTTTCTCCTAAATTCTCTTCCTAGTTTGCCTGAAATGGGCTGTCCCAAAATGACAGGTTTCAGAGTAACAGCCGTGTTAGTCTGTATTCGCAAAAAGAAAAGGAGTACTTGTGGCACCTTAGAGACTAACCAATTTATTTGAGCATGAGCTTTCGAAGTGAGCTGTAGCTCACGAAAGCTCATGCTCAAATAAATTGGTTAGTCTCTAAGGTGCCACAAGTACTCCTTTTCTTTTTGTCCCAAAATGAACGCCTTTGTCTAACTGAAGTCAAATTGATGCTGAGTAGATTGGTTTAATTACCCCCATTTTCTTCATGTGTGTTTCTCCCATCATAATTTATAATCTTCTTCAAGTAGTTGCAGCCGTATATTCCATGTGGGCATGTGCACATGCTGTGCACCAGAGCCGGAGAACTTTGCCTAGCAACCCCTGTAGGGAAGGCGCTCACACCTTGCCGATGTATCCCCTCCCCTGGCCAAATAAGGGTGGTGCCATCCCAAACCCCTCTGTTCCTTCTCACCGCCCATGGCTAGAGTCAGAGCTGTTTGGTGTCTTCACCTCACACTTCCACCATCAGTTTTCTGAGAACTTTGCTTGTATATAGTAGTAACAGTATCTTAGATGTAGTTTAAAAGTTAGTTTTGTGTTAGTAGAGTAGTTGGCTTCCCTGTGAGATGCCCTCATTGGGGTTCGAGCATTGTACATCATGTAGGGCGGCCATCCCCAGCAGCAACCCCCACCCAAGGTGCTTGTTGTGTCTTAGTGAGGGACACATTAAAGATTGTGAATAACTTGCAGATGGAGCACCAAAGAGGACTCGGGTCAAGAGACTTGTGGTTGAAGAAGCACCTTCTGGAGCAGGCTGTGAGTAGAACTCTGTGTCTGTCACGGAGGTCACAGAAGTCACAGATTCCATGACTTCCTGCAACTTCCATGACTTCTGCAGCAGCCAGTATGCCTGACCCCAGGGCTGCCCATGCAGATGCTCCAGGGCAGATGCTCAGGCTGCCTTGGGGACAGCCACACCAGCCGCTGCTCGGGCAGCCCCAGGCAGCAGTCCCGGGCCAGCGGAGCAGCCTCAGTCTGCGGCCCCAGGCAGCGGTCCCCAGCGGTTTCAGCCACGGGGTATCCATTGAGTCCAGTACCGACGACGACGGCACCAGAGCCAACCATCTCCATGCCAATAGCATACCAGGCAGCACCCGACATTCTTTGCCTCTCAGTCCTGGACTCTAGTTCAGGAGTTCTCCAGTGCTATGACTTTTACCAGCTCTTCCTCCATTCTGCCTCCATCACCTTCTGGCCAGGTTGCAGAGCCGCCAGGTCTGTCAGCACCGCAGCTCACATCACCTGGGCTGCAGACTGTGGCATCAAGACTGGGTCTGGCACCGAAGACCCTCTTAATGTTGTGCATCCTTGGGTCCTGTCATTGTAATGGTGGCAGATCCTGTCATCTAGTTTGGTACTGGCCTCGGTGCCAGTGTTTCTCCTGGTACCAAGCAGGAGTGGGTTCCATTTGGTGCCATTGGTGCTAATTCCCCACTCCTCTTCAGCACCGATGATGCCTCCATATTGGGCTTCAGATGAGTCTGATCAGTTGTTTGGCCTATCAGGGCTGGCTCCCCCGTTTGTCACCACAGAACCTCCAAGATTCCTCAAGATCCAAGTCAGTGTCCTCGTCAGATTGCCCTTTGATCCCTATCAGTACTGAGATCAGGATAGGGGCTCTTGGTTTGGTGCCTACTGACCACCAATACCTTATCTGTATACCTAGTGGTTTCCTTGGAATCCCTGGGACACTCCACAGTCCCTAGTGTCCTACTCCTTGACCTAATCCAGAGAGATATCACTGGTCCCGCAAGTGACTCCTGCTCCCATACTGTCTCAGCTGCAAGTGACCACTGAGTCCATTCCCTCGGCACCTACGGGGCTCTTCTGACCCAATCCTGTGGTGCAAGAACATGATTCATTATTGGCGCAGTGAACCGCCTCCTCACCCTCCCTGGATGACTCTACCATGACAGAATCTTCCTCTCCCTCGGTGCCCGAGGATTTTAAAGTGTATCAGGAGCTCCGGAGGAATATGACCACTACTTTGGGCATCCACAGGGAATTCCTGCAGGAGATTATGCATAAACTGCTGGATATTCTCCAATCATCAGCTCCAGAGAGAGTAGCCCTCCCAATAAATTAAAGGCCTGCACAGGCCCTCTGGAATACCCCCTCTTCATTGCCCTTATGGCAAAGCATTCAGAGAAACAATAGTTCGTTCCCATGCAAGGGTTTGAGGGTTTCTACTCTCGCCAGGCCCCTAACTCCCTGGTTGTGACTGCATGGCTAAATGAGGAGGAGGAGGACTGATGTTCAGAGTGTGTCCAGCAGGTCTTGCTTGACAGGGAGAAGCCCTCCACTGGGCAGCCTATTCAACCAAATGGAAGTGATTCTCGGTATGATAGTTAGCCCAGGGAGATCAACCGACACTCCAAAATATCCTGGATACAAGCCAGTATCTGTTATACCTTCAGTCTTCTGGTCTTATAAAGTCCACCTGGTGGAAATTTTGGCATTTCATCCACCTATGCGTGGGAAGTTGGTGTTTTCAAATTCCATGACAGTGAGGTTCTTGAAAGGAGTCACTCATCTCCACACATCAGTTAAAGAGCTGGTTCCTTTGTAGGGCCTTAATTCAGTTTTAGAGGCTCTTATGAGACCTCCATTTGAGCCTCTGGCAACTTCTTCTTTCCCCTTTGTGTGTCATAAAAATGCCTTCCTTGTGGCAGTAAATCTGCAAGGAGAGTGCGTGAGTTTCAGGCTTTGATGGCAGAGCCTCCTTACACTCAGTTTTGTAGAGACAAAGGACCCCTGCAGCCACACCCTAACGTTTTTATCTAAGGT
Organism: Caretta caretta; assembly: GCF_965140235.1. Lineage (NCBI taxonomy): Eukaryota > Metazoa > Chordata > Testudines > Cheloniidae > Caretta > Caretta caretta. The sequence goes on along the minus strand of NC_134209.1, from coordinate 65,323,672 downwards.
GATTTCCCAGTTTCACTTGAACCAAGTTAAATATCCTCCCTAAATTGCGTACAATCCCAGAGAAGCAGCATCTTCGCACATTGGATGTCAAGTAATGTTTAGCTTTTTATCTGGATAGAACTAAGCCTTTCCATTCCTTACCTCTTCTATTTGTTTCATATGCAGACTGAATGAAGGGTCAAGCAGTCTCTTCACAGACAGTGTCCAGGTGGATGACTTCCTGTATCATGACAGCATGAAATAGCCCAGACTACGCTGACTCAAGGGATATGAGCTTATTCCATGAAAACTCAGGTGATGTCAACGGCATTTCTAGGTGACGTTCCTATATTGGACATTTGCAGGGCTGCTACTTGGTCCTCTGTGCGTACTTTTGCAAACCACTATGCCATTAAGGCTGCGTCCAGATGAAATCCAAACTTTGGGAAGGCAGTCCTGTAGTCCTTCTGTAAGTACACTCAGAGCCCCGCCTCCTATTAGTACTGTTTGCGAGTGGCCCACAAGGAACGCACAGCTACATCTCCTCAAAGAAGAAAAAACACCCATCTGTTGCTTTTGTTCTTCGAGATGTATTCCATGATCCACCCTCCATCCTGTCTGCATCAGAGTCTGTACTCCTGATATTCGGTGCAAAGGAACTGAGGGGTTTGGGGGCAGTGCCATCCTTATATGAGCAGGGGGGGAGCCTTATATACAGCTCCAGGGCACAAGCGCCCCCCCCCCAAGTGTACTGCTAGGCAAAGTTCTCTGGCTCAAGTGAGTGGGGCATGCACATGCCCACATGGAATACTCGTCTGCATCACATCTCGAAGAACAACAGACACAAGCAGCTAACCATTTGTTTATAAATCTTCAGTCATTTGACTAGGATAAAATGCTGATGCCTTCTATTGTCAACACAAGATCTATAGATTTAAATGAGCAGGTACAAATTCACTTCAAATTCTGTACTTACTACTCGTTGTCCGAGATACTTTGAATCGTCTCTGTAACCTGGATATTCATAGCATTTGCCTGGAAGGAAAACAAGAAATGAAAGCCTTAGAGTGAGTAAAATGTTCAGTCCAATTTCTTGATACATTATCAAGTTGATTATCGTTTTTAAGTTCAACAGATGTTTTGTTGAATTTTACAGTACACAAATATACACAGAGAGGAAAATTAGGCTACCAAATTAAACAGTGTCTCCCCAGCTCATCCTCCACCCTCCTGGGGAAATTTTGTGGGATGGGGCCACAGAGGAGGTGATCTCCTTGCAGTTATTCACCTTGCCTGCCACATTTTGCCATGTGAGGAGCAGGTTTGCCTCCCTGAATGAAAGGCCCAAGGCCTGCTCCCAAACTTGGCAGCTCCCCAAGGATCTGAAGGATATCAGGTCCATCTGCATGGAGGCTTTGTGCCTCCTCAGCAGCCACCTTCTCCCACCCCACCCACTGGCTCCCCAGCAACACCAGTCCATTGGAACTGTAATACCAGGTTCTCCGCTGACCATGGCTGCCTCCAGCACATTCGGGCAGAAAAGTAATACAACCTGGGCTTGTATTTATTAAATTATCAGAGAAATTTCCTTGGAACTTTCCTTGAAACTTGGTCAGATGTGGGGCAATGTGCATCCTCCCCCTAACCTGGCCGGTCCCTTCCACTTGACCAGTGCAGAGCATGGACCATGCCAGGTCGCCACTGCAGTGGTGGGGAAAGAGCCCCACCGGTGCACATGGGTCCAAGAAGCACAATCTGGGTTAAATAGTTAAACAAGATCTGAGAGCTGAGTATATCTAATATACTAAGTAATATAAATGTTAGTTACAAATATTTATTTACATCTACTTTTTGAATGCGATTTGTTTTAATTAAAACTGTGTTGAAACAACCTGCACAAAAAATGCATATATGGAGCAATGAGAAATAACTATGGATGCATCGCTGCCCCATAACAATGGAATGCTACAATTCTTTTACTGAGTTGCTAATTCTGGATTATTAAAGATATTATACAATGACTCTTTAATACAGCTAGAGCCCTTTATTAGATCATTATCAATAATAAACTGTAACTTTGTACACCATTCTGGGATATGACCTTTTTAAACAGCAGTGTAGTCTAGTGAGAGCCAGGAACCTCCTGGGGTGTAATCCCAGCTGTACTACTGACTTGCTGTGTGCTATTGGGCAAGTCACTTTAACGTCTCCTTGGCTGTTTCCTCCCCTATAAAATCAAGGTGATACTTGCCTCCCTCACAGTGGTGTATAGACGATTACTGAACTGAAGATTTAAACAGCACAAGGAAGATGCAAAGTGCTAGATCCGTGCAAAATATTGTTACTGGTGTTTAAGGATTTTCATTCTGCAAAACTCAGCTATAGCTAGAGGTAAACGGCCAGTGTAGAAGTGGGACTTCCCATTCTTTGACAGATGAGAGTTTACCACTCTATTTGGACCATTGATGTGGCACTTTTCATTGGTGTGGTGGAAAAGCATCATGGAGGTTTCTTTGGTAGTTTTCAAAAAAAAATTCTGGCGGAGACAAGTGAAGGAGACTAACCTGGTAACTTGACACTTTGTCAGTCAGTGACTTCAGCAGTACAGTTTCTCAAGGTACAGAGAGAGACAAAAGACAGATAAATTTTGTTCCCAGCTACATGCTGGCAGCTCCCATTCAAGCGAATGAGGGTAATGATAATGTGGCCCATATAATAATAAAGAATACTTGTAACACAGCAGCATGCAGGCTTTGGGATGACTAGAACTTATGGTACATCTCCAAGTTACGTAGTCTTTACCTTTCAATTGCTGAGTTACCATGGTTATAGGAAATCACAAAGAATGTTGAAGGTTTTTAACTAGTATTTTAATATAGACTATTACACAGAAGATGATTGAGACAACAATAAATAAGGTGTTTCTTAAATATTAGATCAATATAATTGGCTTCAGTCAGACTACTCGTGCTTGCGTATCTTGCTGAATTGTGCGAGTTTAGAAAGAATTTGAAATATCTCAAAATGATAGAAACCAGAAGGAGCACCCTATTATACTGTAGGGAGTCACATTCCCTAACAGTAACAAACTTAATTTTTACCTTCTCTCACAGAAAAATCTCCACTTTTACTGTAGCTCATTTTTCCTCATCCTCCTTACAGAAGTGACAGCTAGATATTTGCTATTTATGAACTATTGATAATGTAGATGGAGAGTACTTACAATTGCCTTTCACAAGTTCACCAACAGCTTCAAAATAAAACCTACATTACAGCTTGAACTCTGTCTTGCTGAAAAAGATCTTAGTTTCAAAAGATTTTTAATTTTTAATATAGCCCTAATTTGTTGGCATGTCTCCAGTCCCCAATCCAGATCCCCAATCCATGAACTCTAACTTCAGAAATAAATTGTGTTATACAGTAAGAAAGACTGATGGTGAAAGTGATGATACTACACTGTAATTATGTGAAGAAGCTCCAGGAGTTAATACTATACTTCTGTAATTGTGATCCCCAAATCTTATGCTGCTATTAATGAAATGCTGTGGGTGTTTTATTTAAAAATAATGCTGCTTACACATGTATAGACAGACATACTAAAACATCCCATGGTTTAAGTTTAGTAGGAGGAATAAATTGTAGCAATTACTGCAGTCTGTGTTCAAATATAATATTAAAATGTGTCTAATGACAGATGACATTTAGTGACCTTAATAAATGGTGTCTGCAGCCAGTGTTCCTTTCTTCCCATGGGTGAATTAACTTAGCCTCCATGGATTTGGGACCTGGGATCAGAGGGGGCCGATGGACCCACAAACTTTGGATCTATGGGGGGACATTACCCAGAAAGTGCTGGAGGTAGCATTGGCTGGGCCAGGAACCAGGAATTTTCCACAGGTGGAGGGAAAAGATTTGATTGGGGAGGGTGAGGAGGATGGACTTCGGTTGGATCAGATCCAGGTTCCTTTGAGTTTCAGTCAACCCCTGTTTGTACCCATTGTCCATGGGCCATTTTGCAACTGCTTGTCTTTCATCTGACAATTCCCTGAAACAATTGTTTATCTTTCTGTGGCAGTCCTGGACTGGTGGCCTACTTGGTAACTGCCCGGGTTGCCTGGCCCATTTGACCAGACTAGCTAGAGGGAGCACCCCCAGAAGGCGCAGAGGCATACTGAATGCTGAGCTGCCCTTGCCTCAGATTCTGGCCAGCTGGTGGCTGCAGGGCTGAGGAACACTGCTCCACAGCACCATCTAGGCACTGCCTGTAAACGCTGCAGCCCAGGCCCGGTCATCCTGCAGCTGCTCTGGCCAGCTCCCAGTTGCTCTGTTAATGTCTCTTCATTGCCTCCCATCTACATGAAACTTTCCAAGTGTTTTCATTCTCCCCCCAACCTACATCTCTCCATACCTCTAAATCATTGTCATTGCTCCATCAGTAACAAGAATCTGGAAATCACAGAGGTTGCCAGATTGGCTAAGGAACCATCTTCAGAATAACCAAGCGTGTTAGATTTACCTTTGTCATCTGAAGCAGTTTGTTTATCACTGTTGTAATATCCAGGTATATAATGAAGCTGGTTTACCATAAATACTCTAGAGAACACACAGGGGGAGAGAATGTTTAAGTCTTTTAGATCAAACAAAAGGCTGCTTTATTTCTATAAGCTTGTGCCATATGATAAATTTGCAGCATCTTTACCTTGTCATTGGTCAGGTTTCTTTATTTATAATAAGTTATGCAGGCATTTTTTAATATCTGTTTTATTTAGGTTCTTAATGCCATGCCCATCAACACAAGAACAAGAGCCCAATGGTCCATCTGGTTGGGTATCCTGTCTCTGACAGTGCCCAGTACAAGCTGCTTTGGCAGAAGAAACCTTAGGGAATTAAGCACCAAAAAAGGTCTGTTCTTTTCCCCTGGCACTTAGAACATTCATTATGCTCTAGCTGGTCAATAAGGCATAACTTTTCAAAATGTTACATGGGAGATGCTATTCTAGTTCTATAGTTGTTTTACAGGATTCGTACGTATGTCTCTAGGAGCAGGATCGCAGGAGACAATTCTTAACTCTCTGAGACCGTTTGCAGCTAAGGGTCCCGAATGGAAGAAGGAATCTTATCTGTGGCTCATCAGCCAGGCACAGCAGGTCAGCTTCTTAGGCACCTTAGACCCGCCCCCCTTCTCCCCACCAATCTTCTCAGCATTTCACTCCTGGCTAGCTTAGATGGCTGACTTGTGAAAACCCCCTTTTCAAGTGCTTAACTATCCCCAAGGATTCTATAGGTAGCATGGAGCCACCTAACTTGGGGCTGAAAATTCCACTAAGCAACCCAGGGGTTGTGTGTTGGCGCACTCAGCTGACCAACACCTAAATCCCTTTAAAAATCTGGCCCTGAATGCCTAAAACATTTTTGCAAATGGGACTTAGATGCCTAAATTACTGAGGTGCTTTGGAATATTTTACCCTAAATCCTGCTGTGTCTGGCATTGTGAGATTGAATAGTGATCAACTACAAAACTCTGCCAGCCAGGGCAAGATTCTCCACTGCCAGAAGGGACAATGTCAGTGTGTGAATGGGGGTAATGTGAGCTCTCAGTGCGTGGTGCTGACAGCACTGGCTGCCTGGTACATTGGAAAGACACCCCATTAACCAAACGGTAAATTTCTGTCCCTTAGAGACATGATGCACAGGCCAGCAAGCCTTCCCCCTCACTCTCTCAAAGATCCTGCTCTGTTGCTTGGGTGAGGGAAAGTTGTTCACTACATCTTCCTTTTCCTCCTCCTCTTGGGAACTAGTACAGCAGAATACAGGCCCCAAATTTGCTACAACATTATGAAAGGAAGGAATACATATATCATCAAGTCAGAAAACTGTCAATTAATGTTCCAGAACCTACTTCATTTCCAAACCCTGTACTCCAACCCACCTCCCGCATGCAGTCCGAACTCTTCCCCATTAGTACACCATTCTGATGCATTCTTCACCTATGTGCAGACATATCCCTGCCTGCTCTCCTGATCTAACACAGATTTAATTTACCTGGGAAGCACCTAGATACTTCCAGAATGGGAACTAGAGAAAACCCTCAGAACAAAGTTATATTGTGAATGTAGGGGGATGGAGCCCAGAGTTGAAGAAACAACTGCTCATATGTGTATGTAGAGTGTTTTGGGCCCATATATTGAGTAACAGGAGGATGCAGGGTGGAGAACAGTCCATGATATGAGGAGCAGAATTACAGTTGTTTTTATGAGTAGGAAGGGGGCCTGCATATGCCATGTATGGCAGATGAGACTCGAGAGCAGCAAAAATTAGGTTGGTGCCGCAACTGTACCTGAGAATTCATAACATTTAGGCATTTAAAGTCTCACCTACAACAACGTAGCATATTTTAGGGTGAAATCCTAGCCCCACTGAAGTCAGTGATAAAACTCCCATTGATTTAAATTTGGCCAGGATTTCACCCTTAGTTTTTTGGTAAGGTAATATATTTTTACTCTTCAGTCTGCATTATAAGGGGTTTTTGCTTGTTTTTTAAAGGAACAACATTATGTATTTTAGATCTTCTAGTTAGGCCAGTGGTTCCATACTGGGACCCCTTTTTCATACCAAGGCCTTGCTCCCATCTAGCTGGGATCCCCCTTCAGACTTAACAATATGGGAAGGCCAAGATGGTTGCAATCGTGCAACACCTGGGGTCTCAACTCGCATATCACAAACTCAGACTTTAGGCAATTGCTAAGTTACTGAATGTCTTTCAATACTCTATTTCTGATTAACGACATGAGTCATATACATGTTTTGGCTCTATCAGGCAACAAATACTAACAGATGTTTTCCCTCAGACCCAATATTAATCAGGATAAACAATGACATCACATTCTCTCGACAGCTTGCAAAAAGCGTGCTACTGTGGCAAACTAAATTTGCTTCCACCAAGTAGGGATGCTGAACCAAAAGGAGGCAATTTTTTTTGACCTTCAAGTACTTTCTGAGATTTCTTGATGGATGGTTCCTGTTTCTTGTTAGACTTGAATAAGGATTTCATCAAAAATGGATTTTTATAAGCATGTACACTGCAAATGTTTCCATCTTCTAGCACTGTGTAAACTTGAATACGCTAAGATGTGTGCATGATATCATCAACTGTTCTTCAATACAGCACTACTGCTAATTGCTGTTCTACTAACAGGTTCAGAGAATCTGGTAGAGGACAGGAGCCAAAAACCAGAGAGGAAGAGAGAGAAGCTACAGCCTGCCCCATCAATTCTTGAATGTAATGCCTGAATTGTGAAAGTTGTCTCCATCGTTAAATGGATAGATAAGCTGTAGTGTGTATATATATATGTTTCTCTAGTTCTTTAACTTATAAAACAGAGCTAGATCTAGAATTAAAATCTGAGTAGCAAGGCAATGATAAAACGATTCTAGGTTAAGATTCTGATGACATCATAAAGAATACGAGCCCTTGCAGTTTATGATCTCATTAGAAACCCTCCTTGCAGTTCTTTACTAGCTGTTCCCATTCCAGGATTGAAAATGAAATGTGGCTAACTTAACCCTGGGTCTTAAACAGAACCTGCCGAATTTGATTAGGTGATCTTTTTATATGTTATTCTTGATTTCTAAACTGATCCTACTCGTTTTCTATAGCAGTCAGGTTTCATTCCAGTTTAGTATGTTCAAATTCCTCTTAGAAGAGATGAAGAATAAGAAAGGCCTAGTGTAATAAACCTCTCCTAGCCTCTACCTCTAAGAGGAATTTATTTTTCCACTCACATAAACTACGTATTGTAGGCTCCACTAAATAGGAATAAATCTTACTCTGGTGGATGAGGTCTGTTTATCCTGGTAGGAGAGGAGGGTTTGGTGCTCCACCTTGTGGGGTCAGCCAGCTCCTTTTTTCCATAACCAGCAGAATAGGTTGTCGCACAGTTAGCCTCTCTTTGAGCCTCCTGTCTCCAGGCTTCCCCAGCATGGCGTTGGATTTCTTTAAAAGCTTGAGGAGAGAGAGGACTAAAGGGCAAAGGCAATTCAGGAGATAAGAAGAGATAGCTCATCCTGGATGCAGCTCATAGATGCTGAGCAGCAACTTTACCTTACTTTAGAAATAATTTTCCTCAGCTGATGAGTGCTAAAGGTGATCAAGCCTAACTTTAACAAGGTTAAGGAAAGGGAAAGTGCTTTGCTGCTGTTGATAAAAGTTGCTAAGCAACAGGTCATAAAAACTCTACCAGCACTACACCCAGTAAAAGAAGAAGTAATTAGCAAAATACAAACTGGATTTTTGTGTATATTTATATACCTGCTGGGAGGAAATATTTAGAAATGAGACTTCTGCTAGGGCACTGTCTATATGTGCAGTGATAATTTTTTATTCTTCTTATGTGGGTACTAGCATCACAATCAGTCAAAGGACAGGTCAGCTGAATAGTCTCCCCTTTGACACTTCCTTTTAATTGTTAATTTTTTCATAGCAAAAATGAGGAAGGTGGTGGTAAAATAGCAGATAAAGCTATGTAGTAGGAATATATACGATTGATTAAAAAAAAATAAGGGCCTTAAAGTGATCTTAAATTACATTTATGTAAATAAGAATAAAGCCTTAGCTAATTACAGCAGTATTGCAATAAGGGAAGCATTTACTTTTCAGTGTCAACTACTGTGGAACACACACATTGTAAAGTTTCTCATTTTTGTAACAGGTGAATAGATATCATCTACTCAAACATCTAAGACCTGTGAGTACTTCAATCTCTTTGTAGCAAGATCGTGATTTTTAATCTCCATTTGGTTCCTAAAGGACAAATATTTTCTTTGCAATTGTGCCTCTAGGTAAGTGGAAACAACAATCGTGGAGACTGAAATAACCATTCAGTCTTTAATGTAGTCCATGCAGCCCAGAAATGAAGGATGTTCACAGTGGATTACATCAGTCTCTAAGTGTTGGCAATCAGGCATCTTTCACAAACACTACAGTCCCATTTAAAACAAACAAACAAACAAACAAAAATCCAACCACCGCCAAAAACAGAGATTTTCTTATTTGGTTACACAACATTCCCTTGTTTCAGGCTACCGTGCATGTCATGTTTCTCCTTTTTTGTCCTTTTCTTTCCATTTGTTGTTTAGCAAGATCTTAAATTGTAAAGGTAATAAGGAACATTTTAGGCATGTGTGTTTCTGCTCTAAAATGTTCTTTTCAGTTGTTTACAACTTTTTTCTTTTCTAAAAAAATGCAATAAACTTTTTAAGGGAACTAGGAACATGATTAAAAAATATATTTGCAACATCTTTGAATTGTAGATTTAGAAGCTGAACATTGGACAGGGACAGAGTTGTCTACCTGTTGGTAGTTCAGTGAAAATTGCCTGTCTGTGAACTGTCAAAGCTATAAAGGTTTAAAAATCATACTTTGTGCCTGCACGCTGTTTTTTTAAAATAAACATGCTCATGTAGCAGTCTGCCACTGTTCTATCAGCATTGCACAGACACCCTATGTTAGGAAAGTTCATCAGGAGTGCTGTCTGTGCCCCTCTATGCGAAGGCACCGAGGAAAAAGGCCGGGCTTCTCCCTCGCTGAGTGCTCATGTGTTTAAAAGGGTTCGGCTGCTGCCTAGCAAACAGTGGCACATCATGTTCAATTATATTTTTACAAAAAACAGTTTATTATTCAGTGTTGTTTATTTGTATTACAGTAGTACCCAGATGCCCCAACTCAGATCACAGCCCCATTGCACAAAAAGATCAGGAAGGCGGCAACATGCTCCATGTATATTCCGAGCTGCCAACTGAACTGATAGAGCGTTATTTGAGAAATGGTAGTGACATCATAATACTGAATTATAATATATATGCCAAACAGGATGGAGTTAAAGTTATACATCCACCCTTAATTTTGTAATTTCCTGATTTAAGTGGTTTGCATGACATCTATTATCCAGCTATTGTTAGGGAAAATATGTATCCAAGGAAAAGTATTGCTATCGAAGTCTTAAACTATGTGAAGATCCATTTCTTATTCCAAAAAGTGGAAAAAACAGAAAAGGGGTGATGTAGATTTTCTCTGAACATCCCTGAAAAATAGAATAAAAAATGTGGCGTTAGGGAGAAAACTGAGGTAGTTACTGCAGTGTGGAGGGAGTGGATACCATAGCAAGACGTGGCTACTTTTTTAAAGTAAACGTCAGGAGGGAGTTCTTCTCCAAGGTTAAAAAAATAATTTTATTTACAGACAGTAGCCTCAGCAAACACACAGGAAGCGAGTCAGTGCAGCTTGCAGAGCTACACACATAAGGAACAGTCAAGAGAAGACTTATTCAAGGCTGACAAGCTTGTAAACCAGGAGGTAATGAATTTACAAAAGCGGTAATTTTGACAATGGAGCAGTCAGCCAAGTGTGGGTCACTTGGCCCCATCACTGAAAACAGAGATTAGATATGAAGAGAATAATCCAAGCTAGGAGAAGGGGATTGAATTTGCTGAGGGCACTTCAGCTGTAGATTCCTTTTAGCAAGTTTGACTGTTTAAGTAGAATAGTTTCAGATTTTCCCAGGAGATGGAAAATGGCAGCCGTTGAGCACTCGAACAAAAAGTTAAAAGGGTAAAGTTTTGTTTTAATAGATTAGCATGGATGAACTCCACTATTTTTCATCACACAGATGGTCTAGAAAAATATTGAGAAAACCAGTCTAAATGCTGTTCTCATCACTTTCTAGATCAAGCCAGTTTCCAACCGAGAGTTACGTAGCATATTAGTCTGTCCACAAGGTGGGTGCCCTCAGCCAGCCTGAAATTTAGATTTTAATTTTGTAAGTATGTACACAATCATAAAAGTGTGATCAAGACAGCCCATTTAGTAAATGAACAATGTATGTTAGAGATTAACCCAAAGAATGAAGTTCAGATGCAAACTTCACTACATTTCAGGGGGTTTAAAGCCCTGGCTTTTCATTTGGGGCATACTCTAGCTGATACAGCTTCCTCTCACATGGGTGCAATTTAGCATTATACTGTGACCAATTATGATGTCATAATAAAGCATTTGTGTTTCTACCCTCATCCTCCTATCAGAGTTAGCATGAGTACATCTAGACTGGAGCTGGATGGTACAATTTCCAGCTCCACTAGATGTACACATGCTACAAACAGCAGCTGGCATGAGCAGCAGTAGGGGTTATCCACCCAAGTACATATCTAGGGTTTCTGACAGGATCATACGGAGGGCAGCTATCTGTCATGCCCTGGATATGTCTAGCGCACTAGCTTGATCAGAACTACTTGAGCTGGAAATTAAGCCTCTAGCTCGAGGGTAGATGTTCACTCTTAGGCAGTGGTAGCTTAATTTCATGTGTTACCAACAGTGGTTTAAGCATCATTTTACCCTGGTGCAGCCAAACTACATTAGGGGTTTGCATCAGTATAACTAAAATCAGTTACGTGAGTGCAAGTTTTCTCCATACGGAAACTGCCTTTCATCCCTCACCAGCCAAACCATGGTTGTCCTGCTGTTCAGTACTATAATCCCTGAAAATGTACTTCAGCAGGGCTAGTCCTGTGAATGCACATGCATGTTTGCAGGATGGGGTCCTTCCATCTAATTTTATCCTTTCTTTTTTTATCATAATGAAGGATACTGGAAAATAAGGCAAAAGCTGTCACCTGACAGGTGAACTAACTTTAATCCTGGCAGCAAGAATTAAAGTAGCAGGACTTTAACAAGGGGGGGTTCTTCATTGTCTAAGGATAAAAAAAAATTCCTAGTGTCTTCAAAAGCTAACTTTTCTGATGTATTGCAATTTACCTAGAAGTTTAAAAAAAAAAAAAGCTGAAGATCTAGAGAAATAAATATAGATGCAAAATCAAGTATCCCCACTTTTAACATAATTAAAAAATTCAATTTACCTATGCAAGATATGAAGAATTCTTCATAGAACTCCAATTATTGCTTTATTGCTTTTCTGCAGTTTCCAAAATTGGTATTTTTTCTGTAATAATACATTTCTGCCAAACAGACCATGTTTTCCAAATAATATTTTAGAAGATCCTCCAATTTATTATTAAAGGATATCAAAATGTGCGTATAGACCTTGAATAGTCAAAGTACTTAAGGTGAATTTAACAGGAGAAAGTTTAGAAATTGAAGCTTTGATCCAGCCAAATGGCCTTAAAAAAACAACTTTGTCTATAGGGGTTTACCTATAGCTCTTTAGTTATGGAAATACTTATCTTTATCATTAAACTCTGATGTGGGTTCCACTTGAAGTCTTTATCATTAGCTATATTACCTAATGAAACTTCACCTTTTGTTTTAAAAAATTTCTATTCAGGAGATATGAGTAGGGTGTTTCCTTGGATAAATATAGCTCCCAGGCGAGGCTACTTCAATGCTATATCTGTTTGTAACACAAAGAACAGGTTTTGCTTAGGTAATTATACAGCACCCAACACTTTTGTTGTCACTCACAGTGAGGAGATGGGCAATGATCCATGCTGGCAACCGCTCCCCTTGCAGCATCTACCACTATACCAGAGCTGAAATCTGTAGCGTGGATACAATCTAATTGTAGCCCTAAACCACAGAAGGCTCCAGCAGCAGTAAGCTGTGTTATACCATAGCCATGTTTAAACACTTATTTTTGTTGTGTACATGAGACTTTGGAGACTCGTTGTTTAATGTGCTTACTGAATCAGAAAAATCTCAGGTTTTTGGTAAGTTATACAGACAGGTCATGTATGCACTGTAAAATTTAACAGGCATGTCCCCTGCAGTAAAAGTCACAGATGAGCCCAAGAACAGTTATCCTTATTTTGTATGGGGGTTTTGTTGGTAAATATAATAGGACAAGTGCTGAAAAATTTGGAAAACAGGCAAACAAATTAACTAGCTTGCTGTGACAAACAGTACCATAGTTATTTTGTTTTAACAATTTCTATTACAAGCTCATTAAGAGCTTTAAAACAACCAACATCCTTCACTATGCTGTACTCAAATAAGAGTTTTAGACGTGTACATTTTTCTTTTTGAATATAATCTGTAGTACTCCCAGAAACTAGCTTTGTTCCTCATGTGTATTATCTTTGCCTGAGTCTAGTACTATATGCAAGTATGCTGCAGTAATAAAAATGTGAAGCCATGCTTAGGAAAATTTTATTTAATGTTTAAATAATTTGTGCAAATTGATCAATGACACAGTAGAACATGGTATCTTAAGGTCTGTCTTTGAATGCTTTCAGCAATAGGTCTGCTGCCAGCCCTGGAGCTAAGACACCACTGAGAACCTTTTCTTCTAAAAGTGGAATTTTATCCCTCACTGCTAAATGACTCCGAAAATGGTCCAGCATATTTTCTTGGATTAGATTCCACATCCACACTTTCTGCTGTTTCTGTCGTTTCGTGGTCAACTCACCACTTGTAAGCATGAGATCATGAAATTCTGTCATCTTATCCCACATATCTGAAATGCCTTCTCCAGTTTTAGCAGAGATGCGCATTACCTGTTGGATTAAGGACGACATCTTAAAAGAAATTAAGTAATCATTGGGTTGGGGAGGGTGTTTACACCTGAGTTCTGCATCAGCTAGATTCTACTACAATCACAAGTTCCAATCCTAGTAAGGCAAACTCATCCTTCAGTGCTACTGTAGACCTTTTTCTCCCCCCCCCCCCATGCAGCTTATGTTGTGTGTCCTCCTGATGAGACTTGAAAACCAAGTTTCTGCCACCTCCAAAATGTTACTCACATCCTATAGTACTTGTGACAAAGAGGGTTTGCCTAAGTATTCTTGAACAAAGTTGCCCCTGTACTGTCTGATGGCTTACACCCAAGCAGTTGCTGCAGTTCAGTAATATAATTTGTAGAAGGTTTTAGGATCCTATCAAATTAAAGGTAAAGTATACAATATTACTACTTAAATGGGAAGTCAGTTAGGTCTTTGCATAACCACATTAATATGAAACCCTGGATAGTTTCAATACTATAACAACAGTATTAACCTCTCTTTGTACATTGGAAGAGTGATTGTAGGCTAGAAAGCAAACATCCAAGCCATTTGAAACAAGTTCTAAAAACACCCTAGTTAGAGAAGTGTTTTTAGTCAGCCAAAAAAACCCACACGGGTCCATTTTTTTTTTTTTACTATTAACACTTCACAGAGATGCCTGGTCTGTTAAATGTGTAGAGAGAGAGCTTTCACACAATGTAATAAAATCTCTAGAAATTACATATTATAGGTGTTGTAATGATGCTCACTCTATAATATGGTAACACTCTAAAAAGGAAGATCTGATGACTCTATTCCTGTGTAATTTGAAACTTAAGCTTACTGTTGTAAGGATTGTTTTCTTGCTGATATTTACAGGGCAAGGATTTGTAAACTTCTTAAAATTTCCTCTTAAAATAAAAAAGCATGTTTCTCAAAAGCGTCCATATCTAAACTTCTGCTCAGCAGTGCTGAGGAGGGGAGTGTGTGGCTTCTGCCAGTTGATATAAATCTCAAGTCACCTGTCAGCCCTCCTGGTTCATGTTTATATGGAGCAGAACTGAACCAGACAGGGAAAGACTACATTCCCGATTAAACTTTATTGGGTAAAGGTTTCAGCTCTGTGTAAATTGCTCTGCCGCTTGAACAAATTAATCACTAGACACTGCAAAGCACAAATGTATGTGCCACCTATGTAAGTATGTTAAAAGCTGAACACATTTGCATTGCAACAGAAGCAGTCAATAACACTGTTTCAAAGGGCACATTCAGGTCAGTTTGCATAACTTCCTGGGCTTTGTTTCAAAGGGATAAGCCAAATGACTAAAAATCTGATCAGGAAGCAAAGTAATAGTTGTTCTACAGTGATGTCCAATCACTAATTGGGTTTCAAATGACTGGGAGTTGAGGCACTCTAAGTGTAGGGGGTAGAATGGGAACAGAAAACCATGACCAAGGAAGCCTCATTTATATATAAAAGCATTTTATTACTGACTCTTTGCCGCAATTATGTATTCTAATTATTTGTATTGCGGTAGTACCTGAAGGCCCACAGAATCAGGGACCCATCGTCCTAGGTGCTGTACACACAGAGGAAGACAAGGTCATTGCACTAAAATCACATGACACACATCACAAGTGGGTATAACAAGGAGGAGAAAATAAAACATGGATAATAGTAGTTCCATAGGTTAGTATGGTTTACAACAAGATGGTTCCCAAACTTCTTAAAAATGTATAGAAATGATTAAAACTCAGCAAGCCCCCCTGACCCTAGGTCTAGCCATTATCACTTTGCTGTAGGCAACGTGGTAGATGTGAGTTTTGAGGAAGGATCTGGAGGCGAGAGAGAGCGAGCGAGCAATGGCTTTCTAAACTAGTTCAGGGAGGGTACCCAATAAATAAGGGATTGCGTGAAAGAAGTAGCAAAGATGTTTCAGCCACTGGTGCACAAGTGGTGCAGGAGAGACTTTTACATAAATGTCCAGGTGGTTAATATGTAGTTAGGATTAAGTTAAGTCCCGTAACCTACACACCACCTCTTCGGAAATAAAAAGAAGAAAATTGTGAAAACATACAAACCTTTGGTCTCCAAACCTTAGAGCGCTTGCGAAGCAGTTTCATAGCACTAACATATTCTGCTTGTATCCGCCGTGCAGGCACAACTAAATCCCCATCAGCTTTAGTTATAGCAACTAGATCTGCCATCTCAATTATACCCCGTTTAATACCCTGAATGGAAAAAGAAAAAGGAGAAAAAAATGAATATGTTAATGCTCAGTCATAAAACTTTGATAAACTAATGGGGCTTGTTTGTTGTATTATCTTACCCCCTGACTTTCTTCTTAGAGTCACAGACTTTAAGGTCAGAAGGGATCATCATGATCATCTAGTCTGACCTGCACAATGCAGGCCACAGAATCCCACCCACTCTTGTAATAAACCCCTAACCTATGTCTGAGCTACTGAAGTCCTCAAATCATGGTTTAAAAACTTCAAGGTACAGAGAATCCTCCAGCAAGTGACCCAAGCCCCACTCTGCAGAGGATGGCGAAAAAACCCCAGGACCTCTTCCACTCTGCCCTGGAGGAAAATTCCTTCCCGACCCCAAATATGGGGATCAGCTAAACCCTGAGCATGTGGGCCAAACACCCAGAATTCTCTGTAGTAACTCAGATCCCATCCCATCACAGGCCATGGGGCACATTTACCGCTAATAATCAAAGATCAATTAATTGCCAAAATTAGGCTATCCCATCATACCATCTCCTCCATATACTTATCAAGCTTAGTCTTGAAGCCAGATGTGTCTTTTGCCCCCACTGCTCCCCTAGGAAGGCTTAATCTTAATCATTAGGCACCAGGAATTTCCTAATATTAGGACTGTCTGAGGTTTCATTAGTAGTTAGGCAGTTGTTATGACTCTGAACCATTAAATTCACATATTTATTCCTCTACCATGAGAAACTAACACCCTTCATGTATGTATAGCATGGGTTGGCATATATTACCTGAAAGGAGCATAACTGAATTTGCTAAACCAGTGGCTCTCAAACTTTTTTTACTGGTGACCCCTTTCACACAGCAAGCCTCTGAGTGCGAATATATACACTTTCTAATATATTTAAACACCATTATAAATGCTGGAGGCAGAGCCAGGTTTGGGGTGGAGGTTGACGGCTCGCAACCTCCTGAGGGGTCCTGACCCCCAGTCTGAGGACCCCTCTGCTAAACTAATCAGTTGTTACACAATTGATTGTTGTTGTCATCGTCATGTACATATATGAGCATTCAAAAGTGAGAAGTTAATCATATCTAATGAGTAATGTGGATCATAAGAGACTGGCCAGAACCAAAACTTCAAATCCTAACACCTGTAACATTTGGGAACATTCAGATCCAAATTTTGTGGGTCAAGTTGGTAAGATTCTGACTTCAGTGGGAGAAGAGTGAGGACACCACCAAGCACTTCGGAAAATACTACTAATACTTGCTCACTCAGACTTAATGCACACACACATTCCAAATTCAGACTTATGTTTTAGGTCATAATTAGCATTTGAGAAAGATAAATACCTGTAACTCATCTCCTCCTGCTGGTGGTAGCAGCAAAACAAACATATCAACCATGTCAGCAACTGCAAATTCAGATTGCCCCACACCTGAAAAATTGAAACCAGAATTGAACTTTCACAGCCATTCTAATGACAGTACTAAGGAGAAGTCCCACTATGGCTCCCTCTCTTTCTGAGCTCAACAAAGTTGGATACAATGAAGGTCAGTATGAAATCTAGTTTTATAAAATTCTCTCTCAGAATTTACAAGGCTTAAAGACATAACAGAAAGGCCCCATTGGGTGAAGTCAACACACACTTATGAAAGGAATGGACCAAAATGGAACAGAAAAGATGAAGTACCAGAAATAGACAAGGCAGAAGAAAAGCTGTAAGAGGAAATATGCATCATTAGTGCCATAAGTTGGCCTGGACAGTACAGTGCGGTTGCAAGCGCTAAATTTTTAATTTTTACTTTTAAATCACATACCTACTGTTTCCACAAGAATGATGTCATAGCCTCCTCCCTCACATAGCAGAATAGCTTCATTTGTGGTCCTAGTCACACCTCCTAACGTTCCCCTGGTTGGAGATGGCCTGATGTAAGCATTCATGTCCCTTGACAACTCAGTCATCCGTGTTTTATCACCCAAGAGCGAGCCTTAAACATTTAACATTAACAATTTCAAAAAGGGCAAGTAGTCCGTTAATTTTCAATAGTCAATAACATAGGTGAGTGTCTCTGCTGTGGAATCAAATGAGAATTTCCCAGTGTTGTGTGCTAGCAAGTTTCTGTGTGGCTCTTTTGGCTTGCAAGATGTGAGAATATCACAAAGTGTAACGGCAAGTTAATGCAACCCACTGACCCTAAACTCAGAGGGCTCCCTCTATGCCAGCACAGACTCTGCAAGTCCTGAGCCCCTTTATGTGATCTGAGCACAGCTGGGTCAGCAAACTCTTACCTATCTGTTATCCCTCCCACTCCATAGGAAACTGCCCAAAGACAAGCAGTGTCCTCCCAAGACGAAACTCTCCTATAGTCAATTTTTTATTTGAATTTAATGAAAATTTACTAGTATGACAAGTGTTGCTAAAGTTTAAAAGGAGACAGACCCTCTCAGTCCTCCTTTGATCCTTATCCTGACCCTTTCTCTGGTGACCTATAAGTCTTGTCTCCACTACACATTCAAGGCATATTCCGTCTAGCCACAACTAATCACACAGTCGTTATTCATAGTTAACCTGTAACATCTCCCAGTAGTAGAATTATAACAAGTTTCAAGAGACAGATATACAGAAAATGATAACGTATTAGTCAGATACAGCCATCTATGACAAAAGGATTAAAATCTCAGTTTCTACTGGTTAGGTCCCAGATAAGTTTTCTAAATCAAGCTTAGTCAGCATTGCACCAGAGGATTTAAATTTTGGGAGGGGCAGGGTTTGCAGACGAAAGCAACATGGGTTTGGAGAGCCTGTTGCTGAAGAGCAGGTAGCCCACAAAAGTTAGTCAAGTTCAGCGGCACTGCAACATCACCATGACTTACTACACAGAAGAGTCAATCTTGGCACCAAGATAGTCCCACAGAAGTTAAACAATTTGTTCCCATTCAAGGATGATAGTGTATTTTTCCAAGATCCAAGGCAAAGCAGGAATATATATATTGGTGGGGAGAGGGGAAGGTTGAGTTGCAAGTGTATTCTGATGGCCTCTAAATGAAGAGATTATTTGGCATCACTTCCAGTCTATATCGCAAAGTTTTAACAATAACAGTACTGATCACAGAAAAGGAAGTTTTCCCTTTCCCCATACAATACCAGGAGAGAGAGGCTGTACAAGGCCACCAGAAGACAGCACAAGTTTGGGGACCTCACAAAACTGGGACTATGATGCCTAATTCCACAGCACACAAAAATGACTAAAAAGCAATATATAGTTCATTAATGTAACTTTATAGGATAAATTTTCAACCACACACACCAGAAGCACCAGATATTGTCAAGATTAAATGCAGGAGAGCCGACAAAAAGCTTTAAGACACACTCACCACCACTTGTGCTAGAGGAAGGGTCCACAGCCAGCACAGACACTTTGTGACCCCTGTCTGTAAGCATTTTCCCAAAGCATTCTATAAATGTTGATTTCCCAGCACCAGGGGGACCAGACAATCCTAAGTAGTAGGGGGACAAAAAACTCTAGTTTAATGAAATAGGCAACAGCCTCTACTGATCTTTCCTTCTCAATGCTCTTCACATGTTATGAACTAATCCCCAACACATTCCTTTGACAATAATGTGAAAGAAATCATTTGTCTTAAAAATATAATTCAGAAAAATAGTACGAGACCCTATTCCAGTTATTTACTACAAATAATCTGAGGCCTGTCACTTCTAGTAAACGACCCCTCCTCTTTTGTACACACTCCCACCTCCACACAAAACCCTCTACTAATAGAGGGGTGTAGGTTTTTTTAATTTAGATTTGACTGAAAAAGTAACTTCCCCCTTTCCCTCCTCCAGATATATCACAAAATGCAACCAACTGCTACAATTAATCACCTTCATAAACCACATACTGGTAGATTTCATCTTCCCGTTAAGGCACCTAGAATTACATGTTAATATTGAATTTTCTAATGAAGAAATCCAAACTTTCTCATTTTGGATTTACAGTGTATTACATCAGTCTGCTCTGGAGGGGATCATTCACTTCTCTAACGCTTATTCATTCTGCCCATAGCAACATAAGATTGATTTCTTTAACTTCTTCTCCTCTTCCCAAACAGAGGTTTCTCAATATTGGTTTGCACTGCAGAACTTTAAAAATGCAACATGTCAAATCTACAATTTTCAGAAATCATTTAGTATTTAAAGCTGCTGTTTCAGATAAGAAGGTGGATGACTTGCATTCTAATTTAAGACAACTTAACTAGGACTGGCCTGTTGCTTTGCGCTTTGTGCTCTTCACTAACATTTAAGATGCCATGCTCCAGTTCTTGCTTCCTTTGGGCATACAAATGCATAAGGCAATTGTGCACTACACCACTCTACAGCGATCCTTCCAACTGATATTGAAGCATTTGATAGGCTGTAAAGGGAATCTCACCCACCTCTCCTCAGCTAAAAGGTAGGTTGCTTTAAGGTGGGGCCTTTACTAATGATAAAACAACTGAAAATTTTTCCTCCTCCTTTTTTTGGGGAAAACACATGCACCTCAAGAAAAAAAGATACAGCCATTTGGTAATGCTCATCTAAACTCATCTGAACAGCTGGTGCAGCTACGCCTGCTAGCCCCCCACATTCTTCAGCTCAGCAAAACTAATCCTATCATCCATGAGAAATTCCCCTATATCCTCTCCAGAAATTGAGGGGCCATTTTTAAAGCCTCCCTAAGAGTATTTTCCAGCATTGTGGAGAAGCTATTCTTATGAACAATACAAGTGACTTAAAGATGGTTACAAACTATTAATAATCCAATGATTTTAGACTCTACTCCATATTTGCTTAAAAATTATAAATATCGGAAACAAGAGATGATATCATCATAAGATCACAACAGTTACTGGACAGACAAAAGAGGACTGACCCACTCTAAAGGCTAGTGGTTTTCCTTTATTTAACTTTTCTTGTTCTCTGTGGTAGGATAATACCTTCTGAATGAGCACCTGGGCTATCTCCTTTTTCCTGCTCTGAGTTGATTCTACGAGGGTAATGGCCTCTGCCAAGCAGGCTCTGTGCCCTTGGATTAATCCACTGTAAAGTTTGTCTACAAGTCTCTGTTCCTTGTCACAAAGTCCCTGTGTTTGTTGGTCTACGGTTGCTTGATAACACATCCCTCTTTTCAAATCACTTGCTGGCAACATCCACTTTGTACAATACAAGCATACTGAATTAAAAGATTGGGTATATGGAAATAATGATCTAGGAGTGAAATTTGAGTGGAAGCTTTTGGAAGAAATCTTTCTCAGAAAACGGTAGTGAGGGAATCTTAGCAGCAATGACAACGTGTTCATCTTGTTTGGAATCAGAGAGTATCAGTGGTATCTGTTCAACTGTGTTTGCAGCCAGCCTAAAAGGAGAGAAAAACCACTTTAGTTTCTTAAAAATACCTCTAAACATTGAAATTAACAGATGTAGATGATCAATCTTTTCAGTCAAATCATTAGATTTTACTTTATCCACACCTGTGTCCATAACATGTACAAAGGAGATTTGCACACAAAACAGTTGTGTTAACTACTCTCTCTAAAAGATGACATTTTATTCTTGTTGGAAAAATATCACCATGGGAAACCACCCATTAAGTGGATTTAGGAAGACACATAATTGTTAATTTTTAAAGCTGAAGTTAATAAACTAAACCATTTGTTTAAAAAGTTTGTACTCTAGTTATAGGGAGAAAAAAAAATCATCTATCCTCTTGATCACCAGAAAGCTGTTTTAACAAAAAACCAAAAACCAAAAAAATTCACCTCAACAGGTAAGAAAGTTCTCATACACATCCCCCCTTCTGTGCTCTTGACACAACAAACCTTATATGTTTATCCAATAGTTTCCTCAGGTCTGTTCTGCTCTGAAGCCCATAATAAAATCAAATAAAACAACCCTCTGGAGTTTACCTTTTGTACCTTTTCTCCAGAAGTAGATGTAGTTAGGTGCACTAAATAAGTGTGGGGAACTTGGAAATAATTTGTTAACTTTGAAGATTTAAGATGGAGCCTATTAGGTCTCATCTACATGGAGGTTATTTTCTGGAAAGAAAAAAGAAAGTCCCATAATTGCACCCTCATAGACAAGTTGCCAGAAGCACTACAACACCTACTCTGAACAGGTTTAGACATTGGTTAAAATGTTGGCAACTACCTGAAGCTGCATCTATATTACTGCTCTGCTCAGTGGAGCTATGCCAAAATTAGCAATGATGGGAACTTTCTCAGAAAGAAGTCTAATGTAGAAGCAGCCTCGCAATGCAAGAGACATTCTATTCTACAATCCTATTTTCACTTCCTTGTAAATTTCACAATTTACAAAAAAGTCCATGTTTCCGGATTGCAGATCAGATACAGGTACAAATTTTCTATCTGCACAGGGCTCTACGCACACCTACAGTTCGTGAGCTTCAGCGAAGATGCTCCCCCTGCATAGAACTGTATTAACTTTAAACTACCTATATGCCTTTTCCAAGGCACCCGGTTTGTCTTTTAACTGGGCTACTGTAACTCCAGACAAAATCAGATGCATTAGCAATAGGACAAGATTTGACTACACTCCATAGCATGTGCACTCACTTTATACAGTGTATTATGTATTCTGCTTATTTTTACTGCAGCAAATCTTCAGAAAAAAAGCACAGACAAAACTGTACAACTAGTTCACTGTGATTGGGAAACACACTGACCAAAATTTTAAAATCTATGGGACTAAAGTTAGACTCCTAAATCAATATTTAGGCATCTAAGCAAAGTAGCCCTTACTCTGAGGGACTGAGCATCTCACATTCTCATTGACTTAAATGGAAGCTGGTATGCTTCTGAAAAATCAGGCCACTTCTATTTAAATGCCTACAGCCCAGGTCTTGCAATGACATCTATGCAGGTGAATCTCTACACACACACACAGATGTCATTGCAGAAGTGGGGCCTTGAGATGGATTTAGGAACCTAACTTTTGGGCAGACAAATTCAAAAAGGGTGGCCACTCTGAATCACTGGATTCTGCAAAACATCAAGTTTGTTAACAGATGACATAAGGAAACTGAACCACCAAGTGACGATTGTTCACTTATTTTGACAATGAAAATTTAGAAAATAAGAACATGGGAATGACCCCCCAGACCAGCAACCCCAGGGGTGAGGCAATGGCGGGCGCTGGAGCAGCTGTCGTCAGCTCCCGCCGCAGGAGCAGTGGCAGGAGGGGAGCAGCGGCCCCCGCGGGGTCAGCCCCTAGCAGCGCTCTGTTCGTGCCCCCCGCCCCGGAATTTTCAGGAAGAGCCAGGGACAGGTCATGGGATTCTGTGAATTTTTCTTGATTGCCCATGACCTGTCCCTGACTTGACTAAAACTACCCATGACAGAATCTTAACCTCACTCCTTGGCGATCCTCCAGTCGTCTGGTGCAGAGGCCACGTTAAGTGATAAGTTACACATCTCAGTTAGTAGTTCCGCAATTTCAAATGAGAGTTCCTTCAGTGAATCCCACCTGGCCCCGGGGACTCACTACGGTGAAAAGAAAAGGAGTACTTGTGGCACCTTAGAGACTAACCAATTTATTTGAGCATGAGCTTTCGTGAGCTACAGCTCACTTCATCAGATGTTTACCGTGGAAACTGCAGCAGACTTTATATACACACAGAGAATATGAAACAATACCTCCTCCCACCCCACTGTCCTGCTGGTAATAGCTTATCTAAAGTGATCAACAGGTGGGCCATTTCCAGCACAAATCCAGGTTTTCTCACCCTCCACCCCCCCACACAAATTCACTCTCCTGCTGGTGCTAGCCCATCCAAAGTGACAACTCTTTACATAGTCAAGTCGGGCTATTTCCTGCATAGATCCAGGTTTTCTCACATCCCCCCCACCCCCATACACACACAAACTCACTCTCCTGCTGCTAATAGCTCATCTAAACTGACCACTCTCCAAGTTTAAATCCAAGTTAAACCAGAACATCTGGGGGGGGGGGGGGGGGTAGGAAAAAACAAGAGGAAACAGGCTACCTTGCATAATGACTTAGCCACTCCCAGTCTCTATTTAAGCCTAAATTAATAGTATCCAATTTGCAAATGAATTCCAATTCAGCAGTTTCTCGCTGGAGTCTGGATTTGAAGTTTTTTTGTTTTAAGATCGCGACCTTCATGTCTGTGATTGCGTGACCAGAGAGATTGAAGTGTTCTCCGACTGGTTTATGAATGTTATAATTCTTGACATCTGATTTGTGTCCATTTATTCTTTTACGTAGAGACTGTCCAGTTTGACCAATGTACATGGCAGAGGGGCATTGCTGGCACATGATGGCATATATCACATTGGTGGATGTGCAGGTGAACGAGCCTCTGATAGTGTGGCTGATGTTATTAGGCCCTGTGATGGTGTCCACTGAATAGATATGTGGGCACAATTGGCAACGGGCTTTGTTGCAAGGATAAGTTCCTGGGTTAGTGGTTCTGTTGTGTGGTATGTGGTTGTTGGTGAGTATTTGCTTCAGATTGCGGGGCTGTCTGTAGGCAAGGACTGTCCAGGCCAGAATAGATATGTGGGCACAATTGGCAACGGGCTTTGTTGCAAGGATAAGTTCCTGGGTTAGTGGTTCTGTTGTGTGGTATGTGGTTGTTGGTGAGTATTTGCTTCAGATTGCGGGGCTGTCTGTAGGCAAGGACTGTCCAGGCCAGTCCTTGCCTACAGACAGCCCCGCAATCTGAAGCAAATGGGGGGATGTGAGAAAACCTGGATCTATGCAGGAAATAGCCCGACTTGACTATGTAAAGAGTTGTCACTTTGGATGGGCTAGCACCAGCAGGAGAGTGAATTTGTGTGGGGGGGTGGAGGGTGAGAAAACCTGGATTTGTGCTGGAAATGGCCCACCTGTTGATCACTTTAGATAAGCTATTACCAGCAGGACAGTGTGGTGGGAGGAGGTATTGTTTCATATTCTCTGTGTGCATATAAAGTCTGCTGCAGTTTCCACGGTATACATCTGATGAAGTGAGCTGTAGCTCACGAAAGCTCATGCTCAAATAAATTGGTTAGTCTCGAAGGTGCCACAAGTACTCCTTTTCTTTTTGCGAATACAGACTAACACGGCTGTTCCTCTGAAACCTGACTACGGTGAAATTCATTCAGTCTGCCCCCCAACGGTACAATGGTCGCACCGCTCACCAGTGCCATTCACACCCCACCCCCACACCCCCCCGTTCAGAGATCTGTGCTCTCTCCGCGCTGACACGGCCAGGACACGGGCTGTAGAAGTATCATCGGGTTATCCGGACAACCACAGCGCCCAGGAGCCCGCCGCACTCGCGCCGCGCCACGCAGCAAGGGCGGCGGGTCTACGCGGGGCTGCTCGTGTGAACGCGCACAACCCACGACGCCCCTCCCCCGCCGCCCCAGACACACAATCCCAATACGCCACTCGACACAGGCCCCCGGCGCGGCCCCCCCGCATCACCCACGGACCCCCCAAGGCCCAGCCCTACCCGCCCAGCAGCAGGTTCCGGCTCCGGCTCCGGCGGCTTCCCCGCGGCCTCCCAGCGCGGCCGAGCGGGACATCCGGAGCAAAGGGCGCGGTCGGCGGGGGGGCGCGTGTGTGAGCTCCAGGCATGCGCAATGCGCATTAGAGAGCACAGCGCCCGCACTTTCCTAGAGCTCGTGTGTACAAAGACTAGAGCAATCCCCCCCAGAGAGACCGCTTCCCCCTTCCCCCGTGTCCCCCAACACCCCCAGCCACCCCCGTACACATCCCTCTCCCAACAGACCCCCCAACACCCGCAGCCACCGCTCTAGGGGTCATCCCTGCACCCCAGCCCCCACACACACCCTGAACCCCTGGCCCCACCACAGAGCTCGCATCCCCTCCTGACCCCCAATCTACAGCCCCCTCCCACACACCAAATCCCTCGCCCCACCCCCCAGCCTGGAGCCAAGCCCCTCAGCCCCACCCCTGAGCCATCACCCCCTCCCACACCCCAAGTCCCTGCCTGGAGCCCCCTCCTTTCTGGCCCCACCCCACTTAGAGCCCTCCCCCAGCCCAGTGAAAGTGAGTGAGAATGGGGGCGAGCAAGCCAGAGAGGGAAGGGGAATGTTAATGAGCGGGGGCGGGGCTAGGGCGTTTGGTTTTGTGCAATTAGAAAGTTGGCAACCCTACCCTGTACACACACCTCTCCCAGCTGACACGCCCTCTGCACACTTCTCTCCCAACACCCACAGCCACCCCCTGTGCACACACTTCTCCCAACACCCCCAACTGACACCTCCCAGACACACCACTACTCATATAACTGTCTCAGTGCCCAGACAGACACCTTCCAGTGCACACAGACATCCCACATATGCACCTACACCCCTCACTGTATATACACTCACCTCTCCCAACACCCCCAACAGACACCTCCATACACACCCCTCCCAACACCCACACACTTCCCCATACACACATATAGACAGCCTCTACCCAGACATCCTCACACCCACTGACCTTTTCCCCCGACCCCCCGTACTGTTCTGCTATTACATTCTAATCCTGGCCAGCAGATCTCATAGGAACAGCCACAAAGAGGAGCAGGTAGGGTGAAGAGGGCATAGTATCCTGTCACTGGTCCTGAGCTCTGCTAAACAACCCTCAATTAGACTTCAAACAGTAGGGCTTCTACATGCCCCTGACAACTTCACCCCCACAACAACTCACTCATTCACCAACATGCTGTCCCCCTATGAAAAAAGACACAAGAATGTATGTATACCTGTTTATAATGGAAAACTGAAAAACCTGAGATTCCCCCTTGGCTGCTTTCCCCACACTCCCTAGCTTTTCTTCCATGTGCAAGGCCAAGGGGCAGGAGAAAGGGTGAGTGTGTTAGAAATTACTGAACAAACTTAGTATTTTTCTTATGAGAAAAAAATTATCTCCTTTATTTTAAATCAACCCAGGCACCAGTGGGATTCTCACTACCTTCTCTGCCCTACCTGGACATGTCTCTGTTCGTCCACTACTTCATTCAGCATCAGTTGTATGGTCACAGGACCACGAAGATGCCATCATGAGAAAGCCCCCTAAAGTCTGAGACGCAGGTCACAGCCTGACAAGGAGGCTGGTATACGCATCAGTTTCATATAGTAGCTGCAACAGCAGTTACCCAGTTGGTATTGGCACACCAGAGATCCAGGCTATAGTGCACAAGTGATCCAGGACCTGTAAGTCCTACATGCAGCTGCCTGAGAGGAGACTGAAATGGTGGTGGTCCATAAGCACCACAGGTTTTAACCATGTCTGCTTCCTTCCCATTCTATCATATAGAACATACTGGAGCAAGTCTATAGCTGGTGACATGGATTTGCGGGTGCAGCATTGTGCATTGGACTCACAAAAGAGTGTGTAATTCAGCAAAGGGCTTGCAGCTGGTCGTCAGGCTGCATATGATTTTATCTTGGCACAGCAGACAGGGCATGTAGTGGATTAGCTCATGCCTCCTTTGCATGGACTGGTGCACCATAAGGATATGCCACACATTATTATCCCCCTAGGGAAGAATGACCTGGGAACGGGCTCCAGGCTCCAACTGATTTGGAAGGCTAAGCAGGATATTAGACTGCTGCTAGACATGTTTCCTAGCATGGGGATAATATAGTTGGAGATACTAGTCTGCAGGGTTTGGCAGACCACCCACAAAAATCCACTGCAATCCACCCACAAAAAATGTGGATAGGGCCTGGAGGAGGACCAACTGGAAAGTACTGACATGGCTGGAGTCCTGAGGTAGCTTGGTTATCATCAGCCCAGCCTGTACCTGAGCTTTTTCTGATACAGGCACAGATTTGTTCCTGGATGATCTTAGTAGTGGGTTGGCTGAATTTCTAGGTAACTTCTTGTAGGGACATGGGTGTGGAGGCAGCCAATCTGATGCTAGTGCCTACTTGTGGCAGGTGACCAGTGCAGGAACTCATTGATTTAGACTCCAGATACAAACAGATAATGTAGAAGGCATCCCAAGGTGATGCCCCCATCTCATTAGGATATGATGTCTAACCTCCTGGGGGGAAATGCAAACCAGAGGCCAGGGGACACCCAGCCAATGCACTTGATGGCAGTGCAGGGTGATGGTCAATGTCCCCTCTGACCTCAATCCCCTAGAGGGGGAGAGATGCTATCAGGGGAGTGGAAGTGCCCAGAGACCTTCCTAATGTGATGACGGACTTCCCCTCCAGTGGAAGCCCCATGAATTGGCAAAGAATCAATGGGTTGCAAGTGATGGGGCTGTCCCTCAGCAGGAACCTTGGATGTAAATAAACTAATAAAGCTGCAGCTTAGTTAAAACACTTTCTGTGTGTCTTGCCTTCTTCCATGCAGTGAGCACACCAAACTTCTTTTCAAATGCCAAGCTGCTAGATTTAACTTGCAGAAGAAGTGGTCCATACAATACCAAATCCAGCCCTTGAGTGAGGAAAAATGATGGGTTTACTGACACGTTCACCAGGTTGGGAAACCAAGATCTCCTGGGCCATTGGGGACCCAGTGAGATCACTTCCACTTCCTCCTCCTCGATCTTCTGTTACACCCTTGTGGTAATGGGCACTAGGGGAAAAACAAAGTAGCGCCTTGGCCACTTGAGCAACAGGGCACCTCTGTGTAGGGCTCTTGGCTCTTTCCACATTGCTAAGCATTGGCAAGCCTTCCAGTTTGCTTTGGATGGAAAAAAATCCCAAATTGGAGTTCCAAACATTTTGGTGATCAACTGGAAAGATTCATTGTGAAGACTCCATTTTATCTTATTGATTTTTCTTCTGCTCAGCCAGCCAGCCTTTATTACTGGTGGCCTTGATATGCAAAACCCTGATAGAAAATGGGCCTCTGTCCACTGCATCAATAATGCTGCTTCCTTATGTATATACCTTGACCTCCTACTGCAAGGTGGTTTACATATGTATGTTATCGCCAATGTATTGTCCATCGTTATGAGGATGATGGGGTCAGTTATTCAAAAACACACTTTCCTGCCCTCGGTTCTGGAAAATTCATGCTTTCCTTTTGTTCAGAGGACCACCACTCTGAGTCACTAACTTCTCAGAGAACGCACCCCATCCCTCCAGACCTATAGTTATGACAGACCTATCTGGTTCTGCCATGGCCATCTCTCCCTAGAACCTCTCCAAACTCATCCACCAATCCAGGGAATTCAAACACAAGTGATGGAACATTCACTTTCCAAGAAGAAAAAAATAAAATTAAATTTAAAAAAATCATAAAATGGCAGGAAAGGGAGACGAGGAAGCCCTGGAGAGTCCTCATATGCATTCTTGCCCAAACACTCAGAGTGCTGACATCTTTGCGCACCTCCTTTAGAGGGTAACTGCTGATCTGATCCTGTTCTGTCTTCCAGCTGACGGAAAAAAATTGTGGGTCTGTGTCTATCAACATTACAAGATGAACTAGGTGCCTGCTGTGGTAACTCCAGAAAAGAGACAAAGCGACTCTTCAAACTTTTTTTTTTTTTTTTTAGTGTGACCAGCGTGTCCAAATAAGACTAAATGTTATCCAAATTACTAATTAACAGAAGTCCTCTCTCTCTCGCAGAAGGTGCTGGATTCCACTTCCCTATCAGTAGCTTACAGGAGGCAGAGCAGAACTAAAGGGGTCCCTGGAATGGGGTTGGGGAGGGCCACTGCCTCAGCCATCCAGTCAGTTTTGATTTTACTCACTACAGCAACAGATCAGTCAAGATCCACTCTGCTGATCTGTGGACTTATCCCTGACAGAGAAACAGTTATCTGATCCCAGGACATTTGATTTTGAATTTTTTTCCCATCCTGAATCAGGATGAAAACTTGAAATCTCAAAAATTTGCACAAACCAATAATCTATAAATATGTTGGATTGGGTCAATCAAAACATTTCAATAATTTCTAAAAATTTTGTTTCAACTTTGACCTTTCTAAATGTTAACCTTTTTGTGTAACTTACCTAAATTTTCAAAACAAAAAGTCATTTCAAACTGGAAAAACAAAAAACTTGTCCTGTTTCCACATTTTCAAAATTCTGTAAAAAAAATTTCAAATCTGAAGATTTATTAGAACAGATCCTTTCCCACCAACAATTTTGGGTTTAACAAATGGACATTGTCTGACAAAAAAAAGAGTGCTTTCTCAGAAAATTCCCAAACGTCTCTATTGGATAGCTTACAATGTAGTTTAAGACAGGATACAATAAATAGGTGCAAACAACAATAGGAGGGAATGGGGTGAAAGGTGGGAAAAATGATGATGTACATGAAGAAATAAAATCCAGTTCACTCAGTCTCTATTGGGGCAGTGCTGTCATTGAAAGACTGATGCCAAGTCGACATTAGAAAAAGTTTGCTCGTATAGTTATAATGGCAAACCGTCCCAGTGTAGACATACTTCATACCAGCAAAAAGTGCTTTTTCTGAGATTGCTTATAGCAGTTCCCTAAGTAAAATAAGCTATACTGGCAAAAACACTTTGTCGTAACTGCATCTACACTAGGGCTTTTACCAGGATAGAAATGTTGCCAAACACCCCTAAGCTACATTGCTATACTGACAAAGTTTCTAGATTAGACCTGGCCTAAGAGGACTAAAAATGTATATGTCCCTAATGTCAGCAGATCAGATTCTGAAAATACAGAGGCATGTTGCAGAAAAGGTGCCAGTTTTATCTAGTCACTTTTCACAGTAGGACCACACTTCCAGAAACTTTGTTTCTCTTCTATCCCATGTTTTCAGACATAGCAGCTTTCCCCCCACCCCCAGTAATATATTGACTTGAGTGCTATGACCCACAGCCTTTACCTGGCAGTCAAATAATGGCAATCAGATAATGGAGGTGGATATATCTTGGTGATACAAAACATGTTAATAATCCATATCTTAAGCATATACAAGAATATAGACCTACATTTCTGTAAAACTTTTCCTGCCGAGGGATTGCTGCTCCCTTCGGCCAGAAGGGGAAGCTAGTGCTATACCTTTGTCTAATACAGCTTGAATGTGCCCTGATTTCACTGGAATTTTTATAAATTACATCATAAATCTGTACTGTTCAGCCAGAGCAGTTTTAAATCACTTGGCCTTAAAAACATTCAGAGTTCATTCAGTAAGACTCCAGAACGCGTGATATAAAATCACAGAGTTCAACCTTTGTCTATGTGAAAAGATTTAAATCCATGTTTTATTTTAACATTTAATCAAACATGACCAGCAGTGAGTGACCTTAACCCTGTTTAAAAGTCCTGGATTCTGCAGTGAATCTCTGACTTTCTAGACCCTGGTAGAATTGCATTGTTGCCCTCTATGTGGGCTCTGCAGTAGGTCAGAGAGCTTTCTAAAGTATATGGTACTTGTGGGGACTACATCTTGTTAGTTACAGAAGCAGATGTGGAATGCAAAGCATAATTTTAACTCGTAGTTCTGCTTTTGTGACAAAGCATTTATTCAGAAGGTGGATGTGGGGAAAAAACGGGAAACAGAGCTTATTAAAGGTATGAACAGTTGCCCTGTGGCATAATTCAATATTTATCAGATTATTTGTGGGTTATTGCTGAGAGGCTGAAAAAAGAAAACTGTAGCTTTTGCCTCAGATGACTCATGCTCAGCTGTATATGATAAACACCCTTCACACTCTCTAAACCAAATTCAACTTATGTTGACTGTGCTTATTTTGATGCTTTTCAATTTTAGTCGAGAAGGAGACAGACTGAACCACTGTTTCTTTTTTGATCAAATATCCTATTTCAGCTTGTCAGCATTAAGCAGAAATGTCTGCTTATTTGATTAAAAGTAATCCATGGCCAATGTTAGCTTGTCTTTCTCCTGATGCTGTGGGCTGTAACACTAGCACACAATCAGACATCAAAAGCTGTGTTCAATTCCTTTTAAATTTTCTAGTTTTACATCTGTCACATGGGTGTTATTTGGCAAGTTCTCTGAAGACTTTTTGCCATTTTAGAAAGGCCACTGGCTATCCCAGGTTTCAGGAGTGCCTCACATACCTCCGCTAGGGGACAGTCTGCTGCTGCCTGCCATCAAATCTTCACAGGACAAAGCAAAGAGGAACACAAAGGTTGCCAGAATAATAGTTTGCATTACATATTCATACCATTTCCTGCTCCCATTACATTTCTTCCAGGAGACTGTTCTTACCAGTACTTTGACACTAGAATGTAGTATCTGAATACCTCATTTAGGGTAACATTTACACAGGTGTAGAGGCCCACAGGAGGCCCAACACACCCTTTATATCCTTTGTTAAGTTCTTAAACATAACTCAGAAGGGGGAGGAAGGAGTGAACTGGGCTTGTTCCCAGTCATGTATGAAGAGACCTAAACGTTTTTGCTTTTAAAAAGGTTTTTCCTCTTCCCTACTGATTTAGCTCAGGAATTCAAGCCCTGCTTACCCTGGAAGACTCTATGGATGACTAGAGAATTGCTAGGATTATTAAATTAAAAGTACCAAGGAAGATTTGCCTTTTAAAGTGAGAGGGTAAGTGGTTTTTATTCAGACATTTTTGGTCAGCTTTATTCACAACTATTTATTTCAACCTCTTAAGTGAAAAGATCTCTTTGTTAAGGCTTCAACAGGCTACCGCTTTCAATTAAGAGCTGAGAAAACTCCCAATATACAATTCTGGGATCCCCAATGAGTCCACCGTGAAACCAGGAAAGACCGGCCTTGACATTTTCAAAGTTAAAAGCAAACAAACAATACCCTTGATAAATGTCTCCACCCTTGTAGGTTTTGTTTAAAGATAAGTGAAAAAAATGGGGGGACAACACAAACCTACCTTTCCTCCTACCCCCTCTCTGCTGGTTGCTTTTAAGTGGTGATTATAGCTTTGTGTGGGTGGATTTCACAAACCACTACTGCCTACGGTGAGCCAACATGCTGTGTGTTAATTTGGTTCACCATTCCAATCCTCCTACAGTTAGAGCAGCGGTGAAGACTAGGGAGAAGAGAACCCAGTGTAACAGTAAAGAAGAGGTTTCAGAGTAGCAGCCGTGTTAGTCGGTATCCGCAAAAAGAAAAGGAGGACTTGCGGCACCTGCATCCGATGAAGTGAGCTGTAGCTCAAGAAAGCTTATGCTCAAATAAATTTGTCAGTCTCTAAGGTGCCACAAGTCCTCCTGTTTTAGTAAAGCAGAGGGTAATGAAGAGCACCATTCCTCCTTTACCTGATTGCTCATCTAATTGGAGGCAAAGGGGAAGGGTGAAGCATATCAAGATTCTGAATACACACCAGTCCTCAATTTAATTTGGCTGGCATTCTGGAAAAAGGCCAGTGTTCTAAGTGTTAAACATTTATGGTCCATCCTGAACTGAGCAAGACATACAAATTCTGTTGGCATCTTCTTAAAATGAATCCATTCTTCTAACTAAGCCAGTGCCAAGAATCTGTATCATTTCTCATTATAAAAGTAATATCTCCAGTACAATGTCAAAGTCATTGCCCATCAGTCTACAGGGCTGTCACCACCTTCCCATGTTCTCTGCAGGGAGTGGAGAGAGTTTTAGTAGTTCCCTTTCCAGAACATTAATAAGCCTTTAGGACAGTCTCACATTAGGGCAGTGTTTTTCAACTTATATGGTCCACAGACTAGGCCTAAGATTTTGAAAGGAGTCCTCACCTCCATTCAAAAATTTTTAGAGGTCCCTAAATGAAAACTACTGCATTAGGGAATACCTACGTTAGGCTTTTTTACTGCTGTATAGTTTCAAACCAAGGTTAAATTATACTGGCAGTGCCAGCCCCACTTCACACTGGTGACCAGGCAGCACATCTACATTGGGGGAACAACAAAGAAACAACACAGCAGCACGTGCACCGCTGTAGTGCTTAAGTGCAGACCCCACCTATGCTGATGGGAGGGGGTTCTTGCTCAGGGGTGTGAAAAAACACTCCCCTGAGCGCAGCAAGTTTCAGTGCTGTAAAGTGCCACTGTAGACAGTGCACCAGCACTGGGAGCTGCGCCCCTCGCGCTGGGAGCTAGGCAGTGCTTTAGCATTGCCAGTGTAGATTAGCCCTCACTTGTAAAGCAAGCTTTTCCACAAAGCAGTAGTAATACAATCGCAGACATCGAGTGAACCCTGATATGCAGTTTCCCCAGTTGATTTTCCTCCTTTCGAAATTCAGCCACCAGGGCTGCGAGTATTTTAGTGATGGTTATTTTTGAAAAGTTTACGGCTGACCTTTTTTGGAAGACTGAGTAGACAGCTAAGGCTGATTATCCTCATCACATGTTGTTTGTAATTCATACAGTAATTCTAAATTGGAATTTAAAAGAGGGATCGACAGAGAGAAGATGCAGAGGGAGGCCGTCACTGTTTTTTTTGGGAGGTGGAGAGGAGAGTTCTTTATGATGCATAAGGACCTGAAAGATGTGTGTTTTCCAAAGGAAAAACAAAGAACTGCTTTTCCCCCTTTTGGATGATCAATTAATGTCAAGTCTTGTCTTTTCTGTCTTTTTTTTTTTTTTTTTTGAAGACTTTTTGGATGATTTGCAGATGTTTATTGGGAGATCTCTCAGCCTTTATCTGAAGTAGGGGGAGTGTTAAATTCTTAAACAGCTTTTCTTCCAAGAGCTATAGTTTAAAAGGTGTTAAACAAACAAACAAAAAATCTTTCAATCTGAATAAATATCACTGAGGGAACTGATCTGATTGCCAATTCATTTGAGGTAGTTAACGCTTTTGTAAAGACTAGTCTGGATACACCCCAATCCTTTGCTTCAGGCTAGAAACTTTTGTAGTTTAGCCTAGGCTGACCCTGACTGTTAATTTTGTTTCCATCAAAATTCTACGAATTCTAATTATTCATCAAGTCTTCCAGGAAAGCAGGACAGAAAGACCTAAGTTTTTAATGTAAAAAACCAAGCATGAAAACCCCCCATTACACCCTCCCTTCAACACAACTAACCATTCCAGAGGCAGGTTTCAGAGGAACAGCCGTGTTAGTCTGTATTTGCAAAAAGAAAAGCAGTACTAAATCCACTGTTTATCCACAGACCAGTACAATGTGGGCTACAGCGACAATTTCCCTACACTGCTGGGCCTCAGTCCTGACCTAGAGGAACCACCTGGAGGGGTGAGAAGCTAGGTCTGAAGGGCTCCATGCTGAAACTGCCAGATAGGTGGGTCACTTGAGAACTGTAGTGGTTTTGTGGACACTTGTCCATTGGTAACTGCTGAGAAAACATCTAATTCATTTCACATACATCCCCCAGCAACCTTAAAATGAAGACAACTTTCCATGGCTTGGAAAACATGGTCTGATGGACTGAGAATATGACAGAGCTCCTAAATTTAGTCCCATCATTAGTTAATCCTTACTACAATACCTTTAAGCTATAAAATGCTAAATATTATTGCTGACCTGAGCTTGAACGGACAAGGAGTGCAACACGAACGCTGATGGGATGCATCCCTGACTATCTTGGCTAATTTACCATTGATGGACAGTTCCTCCATGGAAGTTATCTAATTCTTTTTTTGAACGGTTATAATTTTGGCCTTCACAACATCCACTGGCAATGAGTTCCATGGGTTAATTGAGTTGTGTGAAAAAGTACTTCCTTGTGTTTGTTTTAAACCTGCTGTCTATTTTATTGGGTGACCCCTGGGTCTTGTTACATGAAGAAATAGATAACACTTCCTTATTCACTTGCTCCATATCATTCATGATTTTATAGACTTCCTTCATATCCCCCCTTAGTTGTCAGCTTGGAAAAGAGACCGCCCCAGTCTTTTTAATCTTTCCTCATATGAAAGCTGTTCCATACCCCTAATCATTTTTGTTGCCCTTCTCTGTATTTTTTCCAGTTCTATTTTTTCTGATGAGGTGACCATAACTTCAGGCAGTGCCATGGATTTATATAGTGGCATCATAATATTTACTGTTTTTCTATCTATCCCTTTCCTAATGTTTGTTGACCCCCTCAAAGAATTAGAGTAGATTGGTGAGGCACGATTTCCCTTTATAAAAGCCATGTTGATTCTTCCCAACAAATCATGTTCATCTAGGTTCAACAAATCATGTTCATCTGATAATTCTGTTCTTCATTATAGTTTCAACCAATCTGCCTGGTGTTGAAGTTAGGCTTACTGACCTGTAATTGCCAGGATTGCTTCTGGAGCCTTTTTTAAAAATTGGTGCCACATTAGCAAGCCTCCAGTCTTCTGGTCCAGAAGCTGATTTAAGTTATAGATTACATACCACAGTTAATGATTCTGCAATTTCATATTTGAGTTATTTCAAAACTCTTGGGTGAATACATAGGTGCTGGAACTAGGGGTGCTGTCTCACTCCCTGGCTTGAAGTGGTTTCCATCATACAGGATTTACAGTTTTGTTCAATGGTTCAACCCCACTATACAAAGTGAGTAAATACCATCTGGTCCTGGTGACTTATTGCTGTTCAATTTATCAATTTATTCCAAAATTACAACTGATACCTCAATCTGGGACAATTCCTCAGATTTGTCATCTAAAAAGAATGGCTCAGGTATGGGAATCTCCCTCACATCCTCTGCAGGGAAGATGGACGCGAAGAATTCATTTAGCTTTCCACAATGGCCTTATCTTCCTTGAGTGCTCTGTTAGCACCTTGATTGTCCAGTGACCCCACTGATTGCTTGGAAGGCTTCCTGCTTCTGACATATTTAATTTTTTTTTGCTATTAGTTTTTGAGTCTTTGGCTAGTTGCTCTTCAAATTCTTTTTTGGCCTGCCTAATTATAACTTTACACACTTGATTTGTCAGAGTTTATGCTCCTTTCTATTTGCGTTCTTGTATAGCAGTGGTCACAAACTTTTCAGGGTCCCCTGTTCCCCCCACCCCGTGGCTGGGCCAGAGCAGAGCTGGGAGTGGAATGGAGCAGGGCTGGGTGCTGCTCCCTCCCCACCTCCCGTGGGAGCTGGCCCAAGCCCCACTGCACTTCCCCAAACATTCCTCTGCACACACACCCCGGGGGGGGGGGGGGGGGGGTCGTCACATCCCACAGTTTCAAGACCTCTGCTATATAGGCTCCTCCTTTCCCAAAAGGCTCCCAAGTTCCTAATAAACCTAAATCTCTCCTCCCTACACCATTGTCTGATCCATACATTGAGACCCTGCAGTTCTGCCTGTCTAACTGGCCCTGCGTGTGGAACTAAAAGCATTTCAGAGAATGCTACCATAGAGGTCCTGGACTTCAATCTCTTACCTAGAAGTCTAAATTTGGCCTCCAAGCCCTCTCTTCTCCTATATCATTGGTATCTACATGAACCACAACTATCAGTTCCTCCCCCGCACTGCATAGAAGCCTGTTTAGATGTCTCAAGAGATCCGCAACCTTCGCACCCGGCAGGCAAGTCACTATGCAGTTCTCCTGGTCATCAGAAACCTAATGAAACCTATATTTCTAATGATCAAATCCCCCATTACTATTAACTGTCTTCCTAATTACCAGCATTCCCTCCTGCAAAGAGGTATTCTCAGTGTGAGAGGATACCCTGACATCATAGGAAAGGAGGGTCCCAACTATGGGATCATTTCCTTCCACTCTACTTGAAAGTCTCAGGGAAGGAGAACATCCATCTTCCTCAACAGAAGACAGGCTGTAAGACTGAGGTTGGCACTGCCCTACTGTGTCACAGAAAGTCTTATCTATGTACCTCTCTGTGTCCCTGAGCTCCTCCAGTTCAGCCACTCTGGTCTTCAGAGCCCATACTCTCTCAGAGCCATGAGCTCCTTACACACGCCACCAGCCCACAAGACAGGTGATCATACATGCTACATTCAGTGCAATAAGCTGAATAGCTCCCACTCTGCTGCTGGACTTCTGCCTGCATTCTCTTTACTCCTGCAGCTTTTACTCCTGGGGGTTTTGTTTTTTGTTGTGGTTTTTTTGGGGGGGTTCGGGGGAGGAGAAGAGTGTTTATTGGCCTAAGATTAGACAATGTTAATCAGGTATGTGTGGATCTCAGGTACGCCCTCTAAATTTCCTCACAAAACACCCATTAGCTGATCTTGTTCACCAGCCCCCTGGTCACCTAGGAGCTGGCTTTTTAAACTCCTGTTCTCTCTGAGTAGCCCCCCCGCACTTAACAGTTAACAGGTGTTAACAGGCTTAGGGATTAAAGCCTTGTTAAGAAACTCTAAGCCAGTTAAATATTTTTTGTCAAGGTCCAAATTTCTTGGTCAGATATAGTCAAGGTCCAGACTCGGAAACATTTTTCACACTGCAATAACAATAGCAATAATAAGTAAATAGAAAGATTTCACGGCCCATTCAAAAGCTTCTGGCAGTCTGGATTTTGCCCATGGTCCGCCTTATTGACTACCCCTGCTTAAATGTTGCCTGGTAGGCTCAGCACACAACCCTCTAAACAGACCACACTATATACTTCAGTCAAGCAGCAAGCACACAGACAGCAAACTCACCCCAAGGTCAGAGTCACTCCTCCTTCAGCTGGAGAACTCTCTTGACATATTCCCTGGTAGCTGCTCCTGTTCACTAGTTCCTCTGGTCGCTTAGGTCGCTATAATCCAAATTATATTGATAACCAGTTTAAAGGGGAGCTATGTTTGAACCATGCTTTGAACCAATTTTTTAACAGGTGTGTAGAGAAAACTTTGGAGGTATCAACAAGACAAGCAGGCCCTCAAATTATAAAAAATAACTGGCTGGAGAGGTGCTGGCTTGGAATCTTAGGACTTGTCTCCACTGGCACTTTACAGTGCTGCAACTTTCTTGCTCAGGGGTGTGAAAAAACACCCCCGTTCCCCCCCCCAGCACTGCAAGTTTCGACACTAAGGCGCCAGCATGGACAGTGCCCCAGCGCTGGGAGCTATGTCCCCCATGGAGGTGGGTTCGTTAGAATGCTGGGAGAGCTCTCTCCCAGCGCTCTGCCACGACCACACAAGCCACGTTAAAGCGCTGCCACGGCAGCACTTTAATGTTGCCGGTGAAGAGGTGCCCTTAATGTAAAGCCATTCAGTGCAACTGCTCAGCTCAGAATGCTGTTGGATTTCAGAAACATGGGTTCTGTCAGGTGAAATCGTTTTCACTGTGGCAGCTTCTGAGCATTCAGTGCAATTATTGGGTTTCACGCCTCATTTCTTAGGCACCAGAGGATGACTGAGGCCAGAAGAATTATTCCATCAATCTAGCTGTACCTACACTGAGAGTTAGGTTGACATAACTACACAACACAGGGCGGGACATTTTTCACAATCATGAGAGACGTAGCTAGGCTGAGCTAATTTTTAAAAGTAGACCAGGCCTAAGTCCTATCTATACACTGGTGTTGGTTACCAAGAACAGGATCTCGCGAGACTTTTCCTCACAAGGTCTCATAAGAGATGAGCAAGGAGCTGCCTACCCTGATTTATTTGCTTTAGTCCTGGTCTACACTATAAAGTTACATTGACCTAACGTGACTTAGGTTTGAATGTGCCCAGGCCTAAAGTGTGTCTCCCACAGACACAGGCACCCTGCTACACTGACATGACAGACTCATAGCTTCCGAGTCCACAAGGGACCATTGTGATAACTTTGTCTGACCACCTCTATAAACGCAGGCCACAGAATCTTCCCCGAAATAATTCCTACTGCATACCTTTTAGAAAAACGGCCACTCTTGATTTAAATATTGCCACCAATAGAGAATGCACCATTCCCCTTGGTAAATTGTTCCAATAGTTAATTACCTTCACTGTCAAAAATTCACATCTTATTTCCAGTCTGAATGTGTCTCGCTGCAACTTCCAGACATTGGATCATGTTATATCTTTCTCGGGTAGATTGAAAAGCCCATTATGAAGAATCTGTTCTCCACTTAAGTATTTCTAAATAATCAAGTCACCCCTTAATGTTCCTTGTTAAGCTAAACAGTCTATCATAATAGGGCATATTTTCTAATCCTTTAATCATTCTTGTGGCTCTTCTCTGAACCCTCTCCAGTGTATTCTTGAATTGTGGATACCAGAACTGGACACAGTATTCCAGCAATGGATGCACCAGTACCAAATGCAGAGGTAACAACCTCTCTAATTCTATACAAGATTCCTGTTTATGCATCCAAGGATCCCTTTTGGCCACAGTCACTCTAGAGCTCATGTTTAGTTGATTATCCACACACACACCCCCCATCCCAAATATTTTTCAGAGTCACTGCTTCCCAGGTTAGAGTCCCCCAAATAGCATCACCTTCCCCTGAACAACTTGGGGCTAAAGCTGACCTATTTCCATCAATGTAGTGCTAGTGTAGACATTGCATTACCTGTGTCCACTAACTGACTTCCAGCTGGAGAAGAGGCAAAGGGACCAAAAGTTTCATTGAGAAATGCACTAGGACATTATGGCTTTGTTCAGGCTGCAAATGCAGATGTTGCACTACATTAATGAGCTAAATGCCTAAAGACCTTGTACACAGCAGCCTCTCCTTCCATGGGAAACTCCACACATTGCTCCCAACATCACCCAGAACAACACATGGCAGCATGGCATAAATCTTTACCTCTACCACTTCACATCTGGGGAGCACAAGGAGAACCATGACTACACCTATACTGGCCTGTGA
Source organism: Caretta caretta (assembly GCF_965140235.1). Classification (NCBI taxonomy): domain Eukaryota; kingdom Metazoa; phylum Chordata; order Testudines; family Cheloniidae; genus Caretta; species Caretta caretta. The sequence goes on along the minus strand of NC_134209.1, from coordinate 65,283,370 downwards.
TTACCGCAGGCTCCACCAGCAAACACACGGCACTGTTTGTTTTTACCATGAATGAAGATTTTAATATGTAAACAAATGTTTGTTTTACTGGTGCTTTATAAGTATGGGTTACCCTAAGACAGTGCTCTAAAATATTTTCATCTTGTTTATTTGCACTTCAAGTTTGTTGCTTGTTCAGTTATGCACAATAAACTTTTAGTTTTTGAAAACCGGAGTATATGTATTGATTAGTTTGCACAGAGTAGACATGTCACATAGTCTACCCCTATGCAAAAATAATAATGGGAGTCAATACCCTACCCAGAGTTAGTGTAAACACACAACACTACTATGGCTGACTGTTCAAATGTTATTTTAAGGCCTCCCTCAGCCCACATAGCCTTTGTGTCTGGGCAAAAGCAGCAGTTGGCACGCTTCACCCTTCCATCCTGCTGGTAGCCTTTCCCCTTTTGCTTCTCAAACATTATGTAATACTCAACATGCAGCAACAATAGGAACATTTGCTTCACTGAGATCCAATCTAGCATTAAACATCACCAGCAAGCTTTAAGTCTTCCAAAGCACATTCAACAGTCATCCTGCACCTGCTCAGCCAATAGTTCAGTCATTCCTTGGTTCTCTCAAGGTGGCCAGTGTATGATTTCGTAAGCCAGGTGAGCAAATGTCCCCCCAAATCATTACTGGCATGTCAACTTCACCAATGTTAGTAAGCCAGTCAGGCAAGAATGTCCCTGCTTGCAGCTTTTGGAAAAGTCCTGCATTCTTAAAGATGACAGCATCCCTCACCTTCTATGACCATCCCACATTGGTGTCAGTGAAGCATCCTTAGTGACCTACTAGCACTTGCATAACCAGGGAGAAGCACCCCTTTCAATTTATTACTCACTGGCAAGGTGGGTGCTGCCAGAATAGGGATGTGTCCTGTATATCCCACCACAGTTCAGGAACTACAGTGCTTCAAATCCATCTGCTATTTTCTGTACATTGCCAAGAGCCACAGTTCTGTACAGCAGACAGAATGGCCTTGCGTAGGTAGAGGACAATGGAAAAAAATCTACAGATGGCCCACTGACTGATAGCAATCTAGTATTGCAAGCTTCCAGACCATGATTACCCCTCACTTTTCCACTGTCAGTGCAGCTCTCATTCTGTTGTCCCAATGCTGGAGGGTTCGGGCAAGCCTGGCACTCAGATCCAGGAATGGGGCCTATTGCATCTCAAAGTTCTGCAGCCACGGCTCCTCATCCCAAATCTGCATTACAACATGATTCCATCACTCAGTGCTAATTTTTCAGGACCAGAAGTACCTGTCCATCATGCCTCTCCATAAATGCCTGCAACAACCTATTTTTATTTGCTGTCTCCTTCATCCATACATCATCCTCAGGCATCTCATCTTCATTACTGCACCACTGGTAGTGGTAATTGTTGTTCTGCAGATAAAGGAGAATTGTGGCATCCTATATTTGCAAAAGACATGAGCATTGTGCTGAGCTATACAGTGTCCATGCTTCTGCCGCAGAGATGGCAACCACCGAAGAGTGGCATGTGGAACTGTGAGAATTTAAAAAATTATGCGATGGAATAAATGTTATGGGATGGAGAAAATGACCCTGTGGGAAACTGACTCCTAGGTTCACAGAAATCCTTGAGTGAATTGCTGGTATCCCAAAAAGAACAGCAAAAATGTCCCACAAGGCATTGCTCCAGACAGCAGTGAAAGGTACACTGTACCTGAGAGACACCACATCCTCTGTCGATGCCATCACTCGTGGTGAGAACACAACATGACACAGGCAGCCAAGTGTGCATGTACTCAAGCAACATAAAAAGTTGGCAGCTGTAAGCCACCAAGACTTCAGTCAACCAAATTTTATAGTGTAGATACAGCTTTAGATGTGGTAGGGTTTACAGCCATGGTAAGGAGAACACAGAATCCTGAACTCCGTCTTGATGGTTACATATAAGGGGAAACTGATTGGTATATAGGAAGTGTCCGTTTCTAAAATAAACTTCTAGATGGCCTTCAAGACACTATCTTTAAAAAGAGAACACACTTTTTTCCTTTTTAAATAAACACAAGTTTAAGGATGGACTGGCTAACATAAATCTGAATTCTCTGCTTGTGCCCATTTAAGTTACCCAATTAAAATTATAACATTTGTTAAAACCAGCAGCATAGGGAAAACAAGTTAAAATATCTATTGATATTACCATAGTGTTTTCATCAACATAATAGCTATAGATGGAAATGCAAGACTAAAATCTTAGCAAAAACACCACTCCCCTTTCCATTCACTGGAACAGTACTGTACAGGACTGTGGCCCCTTCAAACTCAGTGTAATACAAATGGAGCTGCAAGGGTATTCTCTCAGTGAATTATTAACATTGTTTGCAACTAGTGAGACTATGACATGTGTAGTAGCTGCTTTTCAAAGTGATTAATTCAGTCATTAAAAAAAAACTTGGGGGGAAAAATGCAATCAAGTCACCTGTCTAAGAAAAGATACAGGAACTACAGAGTTTATTTGTAAAACTGGAGGCAGCAGGCAGGGAATCAAACCACTGAACACAAACAAAAATTGTGCATATGGGCGGACAACTCACGTGGTTTCAGTTGGATGAAAATAAAATGATGACTACTGGAAAAAGGGCTTTAAAATGAAAATGACCTTTAAAATGAGAGCTGGTACATAACCCAGAGCAAAACGAAGATAAAATTGCAGGGATCCTCCTCCTTCATTGGACGGGGTAAAGCAGCAACAAATGTGGTGCCTATGAAATTTGCATCTTTATCTGGTTGGTTTCCAGGACCAATGGAAATGTGTAATTCGTCATCTGCCTTTTGGCAACTGCACTTTAAAGCCTTGTTGTCTGACTGGAACATATGCTATCCAGCACTTATGAGAAAACCATTTGGCAAACAGAGTTGTGCGGAAGGAGTTGGACAAAACAAGGGAATGGATTAGCCATGAAGTAGAGAAAAGGTGGTTCAGAGGTAGACAGGGTAAAATGACAGTGACCCCAGAATGATGTGGTAGAAAGTCTGCCTTGAGTGATTTGTAGAGCACAAGGCACAGCAAAGGGAGAGTCTGAACTTAAGCGCCCGCTTATTTCTCTCTCCCCATATGCAATATAGCCGTGTGCAAAATGAATTGTGAGATGCATGTGAAAGATATATTGCTATACCATGACTGGTGATGGTAAGAGTTACACTGTATATTTAGGCACACACCCAAAGTAGGGTGACTGCCAGTTCACACAGTTCTGAATCATGAATCTCAAGAAGCTGAACAAGAGGCTAGTGTGCTGAACAGAAGGAACCAGAAAGTAATTAATAAATCAGACTGTGAAAACACTAGTAACTCGCAAAGGAGTGAACAGGGATTTGGAATATGACAATACAAAAAAACCCCCACCAAAACGAATAATGCATACCATGAAAGGTTCATAACACAAAAGGTCACAACATTGAGATGTCCAAAGCCTTTGGAAAGCTGAAGAAATGTATAAACAGTTCTGTAATGGGAAAAGAAATAGCCATAGAGAATAAAACCATTTACATTCATTCCAGTTAGAAAGACAACGGAAGTTGTGAAAGCATGACCATGGTAGGAGGAGAAGGAGGATTGATTTTAGTGCCCTGGCAAACAGGATACCAAGGCCAGACTAAAAACAGATTAGTGGCCTTCTGTATTGTATGTGTGTCATAAATATAAAGGGAAGGGTAAACCCCTTTGAAATCCCTCCTGGCCAGGGGAAAACTCCTCTCACCTGTAAAGGGTTAAGAAGCTAAAGGTAACCTCGCTGGCACCTGACCAAAATGACCAATGAGGAGACAAGATACTTTCAAAAGTTGGGAGGAGGGAGAGAAACAAAGGGTCTGTGTGTCTGTCTTTATGCTGTCTTTGCCGGGGATAGACCAGGAATGGAGTCTTAGAACTTTTAGTAAGTAATCTAGCTAGGTGTGTGTTAGATTATGATTTCTTTAAATGGCTGAGAAAAGAATTGTGCTGAATAGAATAACTATTTCTGTCTATGTATCTTTTTTGTAACTTAAGGTTTTGCCTAGAGGGGTTCTCTATGTTTTGAATCTAATTACCCTGTAAGGTATCTACTATCCTGATTTTACAGAGGTGATTTCTTTACTTCTATTTCTATTAGAAGTCTTCTTGTAAGAAAACTGAATGTTTTTTTCATTGTTCTCAGATCCAAGGGTTTGGGTCTGTGGTCACCTATGCAAATTGGTGAGGCTTTTTATCCAACATTTCCCAGGAAAGCGGGGGGTGCAAATGTTGGGAGGATTGTTCATTGTTCTTAAGATCCAAGGGTCTGGGTCTGTAGTCACCTAGGCAAATTGGTGAGGCTTTTTACCAAACCTTGTCCAGGAAGTGGGGTGCAAGGTTTTGGGAAGTATTTTGGGGGGAAAGACTTTTCCAAACAGCTCTTCCCCAGTAACCAGTATTTGTTTGGTGGTGGTAGCGGCCAATCCAAGGACAAAGGGTGGAATATTTTGAACCTTGGGGAAGTTTTGACCTAAGCTGGTAAAGATAAGCTTAGGAGGTTTTTCATGCAGGTCCCCACATCTGTACCCTAGAGTTCAGAGTGGGGGAGGAACCTTGACAATGTGTTTTTGAAATACACTACAATTACAAATAAATAGCAGCAGAAATCGCTAAGAGAAGGTGTAGTTGAAGGCGATGTCACAAAGATTGTGACCTACAAAAACAGCTCCAGTCAAAATCTTTGAATGAGACTGTACTCCAAACAGAAAACATTTTATGCATTTCTGAATTCAAGTTTAGGAATAGCCATGCTGGAGAATTACTTCAATATAGTCAAAGAGATGGGGCCTCAAAATGCAGTTTATAGAACAGCAGTGACATCAGGAGACTAAGAACCCTGATACAGTACTTCAATATGGAAGGAAGGAAGACAGGTTTCAAATATATAAGGGAACACTAACACTATTTGTTTTAAATTTTCAAAAGGAAGGCTTTCCAAAGGAGGTTTCAAAATCCTTCCAAGTTACTTATATCTTCATCAAATTGTACATCAGACAAATCTCACTCCCACTGCCTCAGACATCCCAAACTATTTGGAAAAAAATGTTATACATTTTGTAAAATTATTATTAAAATACTAGCAAAGTTATCTTTTTGATTATTAGAAAGGTTACATGGTGCAATGTAGTCAAGAACTCCCAGTGAAACCACCCTTTGGTCCAAGATCATTGTAGAGTTCTCCAAAACTTGTTTGGATTGATCCAAATGGAAAAAATCTTGTCCTCAAGCTGTGCATCACTTATTGTAATATTACTCTCCTTACAAAGGCCACCATCAAGTGCAATACTGAATATACCTCTCAACAAATGCAGCTGTTGGGAACATCTCAGCACAGAGATTGGAGGGCTGGAAAGAGTGAAAAGATCACATTTATTCAGCAGTATCATTCACTCCCTTTTAAATGTGTCCAGAAATTGTGCGTCCAGATTTAAGAATTAGGTTTATGTCCATTATTGTTTATTTATTTTTTATATTATATATATATAAAAAGTGCCTGAATTGTTTTTGGAAAAAACAAAAGTCTGGTTTTTTTGTTTTTATTTTAAATTTTCTGAAACATCAGGAAAATCAAATTCTGATCTCCCTAAAATAAAATACCTGGAAGACCTTCTGGACATCTTAGACTATATAGACCATTAGTTTGCAAACCTTTATTAAACCAGTAAGGATTGATTCAATAACCTCTAAAACGGTAATTCACTTAAGTTAAGCATTCACAGTGAAAAAGAAAATTTCAAACCATCTGACTAAACACGCATTCAAGTCTCCGATGCTCAGCTTTCACTCTCATTCTTGTGATCTCACCACATCATTTCACTAGTTCTCTAGTCATCAGTGGATTCCAGGCTAGACAGGAAATTAATTTCTAATGTAAAAAACAAGTAGAACACACACCTTTAACAATTCAGCACACCACCTTACAGGCTTTTTTTACATGCTACAAAAAGGAAACGAAAAAGAGGCAAAATAATATTTTGTATTCATTCTAACTGAATTACCTTTTAGGCCCCATCTACACAATGTCTTACTCTTATGAAGCTCCATGTAAGGATTGTGCCCCAGCCTTTGCAACACAGCTCGGTCTTATTTACACAAGTAAGATCCAGGCCTCACTCTTCCCCACCCTATTATACCAGTTTTATGCCAGCGTAACTCTATTTAGTCAACGGAATTACAGTGGCATACCTGAGTGGAGAATCAGGCTCTGGGTTTATAACACGTTAAAGCTTCATTATAGCAGCACTCCAATATGAGGAAGTTTAGTAAAAACAAAAATTTAGACATGGTTTACACCTAGGGCCTGCTTTTTTTAGGGGGCTGAAAGAAAATATCCAACTGGCCTCCTCTAGGCTACACAATTTGTTTTTTGTTCTTATATATTACACACAAAAAACTGTAGTAAAAGAGGATTAAGGTTACAAAGTCAAGCATTCAAGTTAGGAAATGCCAGAATTAAGATTGCTGTGCTCCCTGTCCCAATTTCTTTTTCTCCAGGCTCCTCACCCAATCTCAATGTCTCTCCCACCCCAAACTTCTTTATCCAGTGTCTTTGTCCAGCTAGTCCCAGTTCTGCCCCAATACCTCAACTCCTTGTCAGAGCTCTCACCCCCTCCCCTGCCCCCCGGCCTTCCCACACTGGTTCCTACTTTAAGTCAGCCTCCCTTGCTCCAACTACGAATCATTATTTCTTTCTCCCATAGTCCCAGCCTCACCACCTACTCCTTTCCCTCTCCCATCCAAGTTTTTTGTTGTTGTTGTTGCCTCTGAATTTATATCAGGCACTTTCTCCTCCATACTGCCAGCTGGGAGTGGAGCAACTGAAAGCACAGGAGAGAGAGGCTCCTCCCTGCTCAGTTCTGGTGCCCAGTCCCTCCGTGGCCCAGAGCAGCAATTTCAGGAAAAGTCCTTCTGAGTTCCATAGCCCTGGGCTGGAGCATGCCTCACTGCTCTGTAGGAACGGCACATACAAAGTTGGCACCAGGAACTGTGAGGGGGATGGTGCAAGGTCAGTGAGGACAAACTTTGGAAATTTTAGCTGCTTTATTAAAAAAAAAAGGGGGGAAAAAGTTCCTATGGAAAATGCACAAATTGTGGATTTTTCAAAGGCTTATAACTAGGCCAACATTTGGACATTTTCACCGGGATGGCAAAAAGGAACATCTTGGACACAAAAGCCAGGCCCTTGCCAAATTCTGAGTCCTTGCTCCAAAGCATGGGGACACTAGAGCATTTCAAAGAAAAGCTCTCAAGACTTTATCATGGGCAAAACAAACTATTTTTCCATAGCCTCATTCTCAAAAATGCCAGACCTTCCAAAAAGGTTTAGCATGAGGCAGACACCTGAAATGGAAAGTTTAAGTCCAAAGAGTTTAAGTTTGGCAAAGTTATAAGCAACTGACAGAAGGGTCTTGTAATGGAAAGTGTTTGGCAACCTTAATAGGCAGTGCTACCTACCCCAACTATATTAACCCCTCACCACACACCAGATCCTACCTCCTTCAAAAACTAGATCAGTGTATTTCCCTTGTCTCTGCTAGTATGAAAACTTCCCTCCCACAAATGCCACCAAAGATTTTTACAGTGCCCTTTTTTGGATCTTTGCTGTCACATTTGAATTGAGATGAGAGACTGAATACAAGTGCTGACAATATTATTCTCTAACCCCAGGATTAATTACAGTTTAACATCTTATTTGCTCTCCTCTCCCTGATCAATGGTGCATTTTTCTTCAACTGATCACAAGGATTGCTAGGGTTTGCGTCTTTCTTCCCCGCCCCGGGGAGATTTACCACTAGTAAATCCAGAATCCTGCCACCAAGGCTTTGCAGTTCAAAGCAATTGTCTACCTGGGGAAGGAGGCTACCAGACTAGTCTAAGGCAGGAACAGAATCAAAGACAAGAAATCAAGAGGAGGTGACTGCATAACCTCAGATCCATCCAGCTCTTCACTTTCCAGTGCTCCCACTACTGTGGATAAAGCAGCATATGGATCTTGGAAAGCTATTTCTCCTCCCACTGCTTCTTCTGGCTCACTGTAGGGAGCAGAACAGTAAAACGTACATCAGGCTCTGGCAGCAACCCACTGATCCAAGTTTCCCTTCTCTATTCCCACTCAGCTCAGGGGCAGCCTGATGCTATCAGTGATTCCCCCACCTGGAGCATCTTGTAGACTTTGGGTGACAGCATGTATGGGGGAAATGACAACTGGGGGACAAACAAGAAAAATTAAAGCATTTCACAACCAATGGAAAAAGAAAAGACAAATGCTGTCCACTGTGCCAGAGAATGGCATAAGAAGCTGCTGTGGGTACACTTTAATTCCAATAAGAAAAGGAGTACTTGTGGCACCTTAGAGACTAACCAATTTATTTGAGCCTAAGCTTTCGTGAGCTACAGCTCACTTCATCCGATGCATCTCCAGTAAAGGGTGGAAAAGTGGCAGTTTAGACCCAAATCTCTGATCCATCCTCACTGGAGGTAAATAAAGTTTCTGCAGATATTCCATACTTGGGGAAGGGGGGCGGGCAAAGGGAAATCAGTGAAAGTCTATTAAGTTATATGGGCACATTAGTTCCACTGAATCTATTCTATTCTCACCTAATGAAGAAATCCATCTCCCCCACAAAAATCTCTCATCACCAGTACTGACTTAACATTGCTACCAAGCGGCATCAGAAGTTAAAACGCAGAGTAAATTTTTTTTCCATTTGAAGCAGTATTATCCAAGAGAATCTTTTTTTCTGGGTTGTTATAAAGCTGCCAAGAAATAGACAAGACAAGGCATTAATCAAAGTAAGCAATAACAATGGTTTTATTTAAAACTTCCAGTAAAGAAGACCCACTAGTTTTGGAATAAAAGTACTTAAAGTACTACAGAGTAAGTGAATATAAAAGATTAGCAGAAAACAAAAACAAAAACCAGTAAAAAAATTAAAAATATTTTTTTAAAAAAAGTTTGAAATAGATCCAAACAGGGTTTTTAAATCCTCCAAACATTTAACAGTTACTAGGTTTGGCAAAACAAAATTCTTTTACACAATTAAAAGTTTACTTCTTTTATGTAAACTGCCTAAAATCGCTCAATAATTCAAGAACAGACTGTACAATTTGTCTTGAAATATACAGAGCTGCAGTCTCAGGACCGCAGGAATGATTAATTTTGCCTTCTTCTCAACTATATGAATTAACCAGCTACATAAACTGTTTTTGGGGGGAGGGAAGAGGCAAAAATAATCAGAGTTAACAAGATAAAGCCACTATAAAAAAAATTAATGAAATGCACAGCAAAGTTCAGACCTCTGTTTCATTTCTTTAAACTAACAAGCTATGTTTACAGTATATTCTGCATGTCAATTGCCATTTCCCCCTCCCCTTTTCCCCAGTCAAATATTCCTAAATCCTCTAGTCCAAGCGAATTAATTCTAAACTTTCAAATACACTGTACATACATTTAGCAAAGAGCATACCTAACATTATTCTTACAGCAGTATGGTCAGTACACAATTTCATAAAGATTATTACACATGACCATGATTAAACCTCCCACCCCATTATTTCTTTCTTTCAAGAGAACAGCAAACTATTACTAGACAAATGGTTTTAAAATATTTTGTAGAAAGCCTGTGGAAAGCAGACTTCATCAATATGGACTATCAACCCCAGAGAACATAATGAATGCTGAACATATAAAAGAAAGGTAACCTCAGAGTGCCAAGGAAGATTCCTTGGGAACACCGTCTAAAAGATTATTAGCTTGGTCATCCCTATTACACAAAGTCCTGCTAAACAATTTGCATGTATCAATTTTACAAGAGACGGGTACAATGTAAACTGAAATTTTTGACACCAACAGTGTGTTAAAGGCTTTTTTTTTGCGCTTTTTCCCTGAATCCAAAAGTTGGTCACAGAGGTCAAGTATTATCAAGGCTCTTATTCAGCTGCTGCCAGTTCATAAATGTGTCTGACTCATACATCCTTCAAGTACATGCAAGGCTCAATAGTTTCCAAACTGCAGAAGCTTGGGACCCTTTAAGACACAGAGGAAATAGGATTATGAGGTGAGCCCATCTGGGTAAGAACTTTATCCAGCCACTGAAGGGGACCATGCAGGTGTATCTCAATCCAGCATGGAGTGCTCGTTACATCTTGGCGATGATATTCGGCTCCCCAACCCTACAAACAAAAATCACATAGAAAAGTTATTACTTTTACCTTATTTTACCATGTCAAGGAAGTGGAAAATGCTTCTCTCTCATTTTATATAGTACAAAGGCAACAGATATAACCTAGCCTCACAGGTGGAGGTTACCACGGTTGAGGAACCATTTTTGCATGAGTTATGTTACCACATTTCCCCATGTGAATCTGAAGCAGATTTAAGAGAATCTGGGTAAGGTGACAGACAGATACTTGAAAACTGAAGTCTCACTTCAAATTTGGCAATGGTAATGCATGCTTCCCCATATCCCCCAGCCAGTATGCCCCTATGTTGCCCTTGAGACACCACTCTTCTGGATTCCATCTACACTAGGGAAGCGACCTATGAACAATCTCTCTCCACCCCCTCGCCAATGACCTTGGTACTGAACAGTTCAGGTACCACTGCATGTGGGGACCAGAACATTTTAGAACACCATGGCAGAAAGCGTTCTGTAATGAAAGTGGTGCACACCTTCTGACATGGGTGTTAAAAATGGTTTGGCCTTACAGGCAGACAATCTGACTATTAGAGTATGTGGGGCCAAACCATTTTTAATACCATAGCAGAAAGTGTGCATTACTTTCATAATAGAATGTTAGAATACTATAGCATTAAAAACAGTTTGGCTCAACATATACTAGTAGTCAAACTGTTTTCAACACCTGTGGAAGAGCTAGGGGCCCTTTGGGGGGTTTGTTGACCAAGTTACCAACCTGAGGTTATTTTCCTAGGGCAAACAAACAGGGTGCGTGGACAGCTCAGCCCCCATGCCTTTTTGGTCCTTGCCTTCTCTAATGTGACTGCCACAAGGGTGTAATTAGTGCAAAGTCTGAGGCTGGATATTTTTTTTTTTTAAATAATGGACATCTGTGCACTAGAAACTGGATTAAGCCCACAAACTCAGGTCCATCAGCCAGTGAACATCATCTTCAGCTTTCACTCAGTACTGACCTGGGCTGAATAGGAAATAGTAACCTAGAAGAGGAAAGGCTCCATGTGTCCCATTATGAATCCCAAAGCAAATATTGATTTTGATTTTTTCACAAGGTGACATTCATTTTCACACCTGTTTATACTGACTCAAAGGGGAGTCCTATAGCAGATTCATATAGCAATGCATTTTGCAGATCTAACATTAAAATGCAAGGAAGCTCTTTGACTCCCAAACCCATGGCTCGTGTTGCCCATGGTAGTCCTAGTCCTACTGAAGATTCCCCGCAAGTCTCTCCTCTTCCAGAGGACATGGAGGGAGGCAGGATGCAGTATTCTCTTGGAGGAGAGGGAAGTATAACTGATTAAAAACAATGAAATACAAACAGGATTGAGGCTACCATGTTTGTGTATTTTTGCACTTCTCGAGAGGTACAGGTAAAAGGATTGAAGATAAGAGCTACTGGAATCCCATAAGGCCTCTAGAAAAAGACTGAAGAAACCTCATGTACTAAGACTAAAAAGAGTGAGATGGGAAGATACACTGCCAAACAAATTAACAGGCATAAAAACAAGGCATCATGGATCAACATTAAGGTGGGAACTCTACTCCATGCAGCTAGGGCCAAGGTTTCTTCACAGGAAGGATGGGAGTACTGAAACAGATAAAGATTCCCAAAACATCTCGGGCACTCTTGTAGCTATAAAAACAGCCAATGGAAGAAAGTAGTGTACACAAGAAGAAGGTGTTGTTAAACTGGACAATTTTGGGGGAGAAAGGTGGCACTGGTCATATCCTAGATGGGCTGATATTTCCTAAATTAACAGGTCGAGCACCGATGGGTTCTCTTTTAGCTAAAACTGAGTCAGTTATAAGATTTACTAATTATCTGGAAAGAAATCTAACAAAGTTCATTGTGTAGTTTGATAAAGTAAATTATCTTTTTTGGGAAGGGCTGTGGATGGACCACAGGAATCAAGAGTAAAAAAAAAATATTTTGTATTAACCTCAGATTAACCCGTAAGGCATGTGCACAAAGAAGTCACCTTATTCCTTTAAGCCACCATTTTAGGATACTGCGCAATTAATCTGGCAGTCTTGAAATATTTGACTGATCCACATTTCTGTCCCTCACGCCACTGATCCTTTTATCCCGATCCACACTTCTGTCCCTCACATCATTGCTACAATCCTTACATGTACTCTGAGAACAGAATGGTATGCACTTTGTTTATAGAATTTCTAATCACCAGACAGACCCCAGGGAACAAAGCTACCCATCTTCCAATCACTTACATGACAGTCCCAGCTATTCTGACCAAGAAATGCCCACCACTTCACAATTCTGATCCTTCAGACAGTAGGAGATTGTTACTGAATACAATGTGGTTATTTGAAGGGCATGGAAAAGACAAAGCCTGGAAAAGTTGCTTGTTAATTACCAAACTTTAACTTGACCCACTGTGCATCAACTCTGTTCATAAACACTCTTGGAGAAGTGGATTAAACACTGGGTAAATGGAGAGGAGCGCCACAAAAATGCTAAAAATTCAGAAAACCTGACCAATGAGAAAAGATTAAAAAACTGTGCATGTTTAGTGTTGTGTAAAGACAACTGAGGGGGACCTGATAACTATTTTCAAATATGTTAAAGGCTGTTAGATGACAGATCAGTTGTTCTCCACATCCCCTGACAGTAGGACAAATAGCAAGGGGCTTAATCTGCTGCAAAGGAGATTTAGGTTAGACATTAGGAAAAACTTTCTAACCATAAGGGTAGTTAAGCACTGGAATAGTCCTCCAAGGGAAGCTGTGGAATCCGCATCCTTGGGAGGTTTTTAAGAAGTCAGAGGAATCTGTTTCTTAAGAACCTGTCACAGACATTTAGGTTTAGTTGGTCCTGCCTCAGTGCAGGGGGCTGAAGTGATGACCTCCCAGGGTCCCTTCTCACCCCTACATTTCTATGATTCTAATGCAGGGGTGGGCAAACTGCGGCCCATGGGCTGGATCCGGCCCATCAGGGCTTTGGATCCGGCCCACGGGATTGCCAACCCCGTGGCGCTGCGGGGCTAAGGCAGGCTCCCTGCCTGCCCTGGCCCCGCGCCGCTCCCGGAAGCGGCTGGCACCATGTCCCTGCGGGCCCTGGAGGAGGCAGCGTGGGAGGCAGAGGGTTCTGTGCACTGCCCTTGCCTGCAGGCGCCGCCCCGCACAGCTCCCATTGGCCGGGAACAGGGAACCATGGCCAATGGGAGCTTTGGGTGTGGTACCCACAGGCAAGGGCAGGGAGGAACCGCCTGTCCCGCCTCACCCCCAGGAACCACTGCCGGACAAGCTGGCCACTTCTGGGAGCGGCGCGGGACCAGGGCAGGCAGGGAGACTGCCTTAGCCCTGCTGCATGCTGCTGCCACCCTGGAGCCACCCAAGGTAAGTGGAACCAGGCCGGAGCCCGCACCCCAAATCCCAAACCCAGAATCCCTCCTGTGCCCCAACCCCCTGCCCTGAGCCCCCTTCCACACTCTCTTCTGCGCCCCAACCCCCTGCCCTGAGCCCCCTTTTACACCCCGCACCCCTCCTGTGCCCCAACCCCTTGTCCTGAGCCCATTTCTGCATACTGCACCCCCTCCCACACCCCAACCCCCTGCCCTAACGCTACATTCATGGCCCTGCGTGCAATTTCCCCATCCAGATGTGCCCTCAGGCCAAAAAGTTTGCCCAGCCCTCTTCTAATGTAACATTCTATTGAGGCAGTAAGAATAGTTGCTAGGCATGATGGAAACTACTTAATTGTGCCATTATCAAACCTACAAAAACATGTAATGGGAAGAAATCTGAAACCAAGAACCTACGGAATGTACCTTTGATTTTAAAATTCTGCACACCAACAAAACGATGTTTGTCCAAACGGATAGCTTTGTATGTTTGAGGACATGCATACAGCTTTTGTTTTATAGAGAAAGTGTTTATAAAATATAACACACATTTACAATCAATGTCATTGTTGATAGGGGAACTTTTCCAATATAAAGGCATGAAATGGAACTGTTCGCACTAGAATTATTTAACGAGATTCAAAAGGGAATATTCTTTTGCTTACAAAACACAAGCCCAACTGAACTCTTACCTACCTTTACAAAACTCATACGGATAGTGCACATCTTAGTAAGCTCGTACACTGTTTCAAAGCCATGGTTCACCGATTGAGCCAGAAGCTGCGCAAACTCTTGGTTGTTGAAAATTTTCAAACTGCAGCCGCTGGGAATTTTACAAACTGTGGTTGGATGGAACCCATGGTGGTAGTTGCAGTTTCGACTTTGAACAAAAATACTGCTGTCACTAAGGCATTCGGCATACACTTCTCCTCCAACATAATAGAGGTGAACTCCTAAGAGGAAAAAGTATTTGTTATGGAGAGGTCAAATGAATTCGTATCACATGCACAGTCTAGCACACATCTTTGCGGAGATGCTTTTGTGCTTCTCCAGTTTAAAGAGAAACGTTATATTTCACTCACTAGTAGGACTCTCGTAAAGCTTTGTTGTACCTGTCCCTCCAGGTTCCACGGAAGTTTGTTTTTCAAATCAACTGTTCATTAAAGTTTTACTTCTTGTAAACTGCACAGAAGGAAACTACTGTAACAGTGCAAGATGACAGATTTACAGGGCCAGAACATCTGCTCAGATCCCATGGGTTCATATTTGGGAGACAGAAGATTGACTGGGCCCAGGGTAGGGAGAACAGACATTGTTCCCCTTCCAGCGGCACAAAGAATCCTTGGAAAATAGTAATACAGCTTCAAGATGGATTCTCCTCCAGCACGTACTAGCTAGGATGAGTCTCGGTTAGGATAGCTTCAACAGAGGTGCACTTCCAGGGAGCCGGAGCACAGTGCAACGTCCAGAGGAACAGCTTAACGCCGCATGAATCCAATGGTTTCTCATGGACCGCTCAAGATCTGAGCCCATGCCTTCGACATTTTCTATAGGGGACAGTAAACCCCTTTGGGATATTGGTGGGGGGTGGGGAATCTCCAGAGATCTCTCCCCCCAGAACCCTATACACAGGCTTTTAAACTTTACGAACTTTGGGGTTCAAGTTCTCCACTGTTGGAATAATCAATGTGAAATAGCAAAACCAGAAAAAACACACAGAAGGTATTAAAGTAAATCAAATTCCGAGAAAGAAAATCTTGATGGCATTTAATAGTATGGTCGATATAAAATTTTGCTGAGGACATAACTCCCATATCATCTTAACAACAAAACAATCTGTGGCCACGTCTTCAAGCTGTGAATCTGTTCTTCTTACAAAGGGGGAGATTTAAATGGCGTTTCTATATAAGAACATGAAAACAGAAGAATGGCCATACTGGGTCAGATCAATGGTCAATCTCACCCAGCATCCTGTCTCCAACAGTGGCTAATACAGAGCTTCAGGGGAACGGTCTTAAACAGGGCAGTTGGAGTGATCCTTCCCTGTGTTCCCCCTCCTGGCTTCTGGCAATCAGAGGTTTAGGGTCACCCTGAGCCTGGGGTTGCATCCTTGACCATCTTGGTTAATAGCCATCAACAGACCTATCCTCAGTGAACTTATTTAACTCTTTTTTTTAACCCAGCTATACTTTTGCCATTACAACATTCCATGGCAATGAGTTCCACAGGTTAATTGTGCTTTGTGTGAAAAAGTACTTCATCTTGTTTGTATTAAACCTGCTCCCTATTAACTTCATTGGGTGACCCTGATTTTTGCATTGTGGGAAAGGTTAAATGCTTCTCTATTCACTTTTTCCACAGCATTCATGTTTTTATAGAGCTCTATCATAGCCTCCCTTCGTCATATCGCTTCTAAAACTCAACAGCCCTAATCTTTTTAGTCCCTCCTCGCAGGGAAGCCATTCCATACTCTTATCTTAGTTGCCCTTTTCTGAATCTTTCCAGTTCCACTATATTCTTTTTGAGATGGGTGACTATAATTGGACACAATATTCAAGGTATGGGCACCCCAGGGATTTATATAGTGGACTTATATTTTCGGTCTTATTTTCTATCCCTTCCTAAATAGTTCCTAACATTCCATTAGCCTTTTTGACTGCTGCTGTGCAGTGAGCTGAAATTTTCAGATAATTATCCACGGTGACTCCAAGATCTCTTTATTGAGTGGTAACAGCTAATTTAGAACCCATCCTTGTATATGTGTAGGTGGGATTTTTCTCCCCAGCATTCATTACTTTGTACTTCTCAACCTAGAATTTCACGTGCCATTATGTTGTTCAGTTACCCAGTATTGTGATATCCCTTTGCAACTCTTCACAGTCAGCTTTGGATTTAACTATCTTGAATAATTTTTCATCATTTGCAAACTTTGCCACATCACTGTTCTCTCCCTTTTCCAGGTCATTAATGAATATGCTGAACAGCACAGGTTCTAGTACAGATCCTTGGGGGACCCTGCTGTTTACCTCTTCATTCGTAAAACTGACTTTTTATTCCTACTCTTTGTTTCCCATCTTTCAACCAGCATGAGAGGCCCTTTCCTGTTAGGCCATAACTACTTAGTTTTCTTAGGAGCCTTTGGTGAGGAATCTTGTCAAAGGCTTTCTGAAAATCCAAGTACACTATATCAACTTGATCACCCTTACCCACATGCTTGCTGACACACTCAAAGAATTCTAGTAGACTGGTGAGGCATAACTTCTCTTTACAAAAGCCATGTTGACTTTTCCCAACAAATCATGTTTATCTCTTGATAAGTTTATGGAGGAGATGGTATGATGGGACAACATGGTTTTGGTAATTAAATATTCACGGTAAATAGGCCCAATGGCCTGTGATGGGATATTAGATGCGGTGGGATCCGAGTTACCCAGGAAAGAATTTTCTGTAGTATCTGGCTGATGAATCTTGCCCATATGCTCAGGGTTTAGCTGATCGCCATATTTGGGGTCGGGAAGGAACTTTCCTCCAGGGCCTCTTCCAATCTGCCCTGGAGGTTTTTTGCCTTCCTCTGTAGCATGGGGCACGGGTCACTTGCTGGAGGATTCTCTGCGCCTTGAAGTCTTTAAACCACGATTTGAGGACTTCAATAGCACAGAAATAGGTGAGAGGTTTTTTGCAGGAGTGGTGGGTGAAATTCTGTGGCCTGCGTTGTGCAGGAGGTCAGACTAGATGATCATAATGGTCCCTTCTGACCTAAATATCTATGAATCTCTGTGTCTGTGTGTGTATATGTATATATATAAATATAACACAACACACTATAGTAAATAACTGAACTACCAATTTGCGCAGTACTAAAGTTAGGTTTACTAGCCTGCAATTGCCAGAATCACCTCCGGAGCCCTTTTTTAAAAACAGGTGTTACACTCGCTACCTTCCAGTCATCTGGTTGAGAGGCTTATTTCCAGCAATAGGTTACATACTGCAGTTAGTAGTTCTGCAATTTCATTTGAGTTCCTTCAGAACTATGGGTGAATACCATCTGGTCCTGGTAACTTATTACAGTTCAATTTATCAGTTTGTTCTAAAACATTCTCTATGGACACATCGATGTGGGACAGTACTTCAGATGTGTCACCCAAAAAGGATAATTCTGATGTGAGATCTCACCCACATCCTGTGCAGTGAAGACCAATGCAAATAATTCACTTAGCTTCTGTGCAATGGCCTCGTCTTCCTTGCATGCTCCTTTAACACCTTAGTTGTTTAGTGGCACCTGTTTGGCAGACTTCCTGTTTCTGATGTAAATATCTTACTGTTAGAACTTGTTAAAGAGACAAAAACTTTCCTGGCCTGCCTTATTATACTTTTACACTTAAGTTGTAAGAGAGTTTGTGCACCTTCTTATTATCCTCACTAGGATCTGACTTCCAACTTTTGAAGGACTGGTATCTGGTACAGTTAATGTTATAGTACCTCTGGTATCTGTACAGTTAACGTTTCAGTAGAACTTTGCTTGCAACGAGGCTGCTTTTAAAAGTTTACTTTTATAGGTTTAAATGGAAAATGAACAAAGTGTTATATAAAGTACATAGATACTTTCTGGGGTGGAGAAAAAAAAGAGAAGGAACAAGACTTAGTGGCACAACCTCTGAGTATGAACCTGGGAGCAGCACAGGTACTAGCATGGAAAAAGTTTTTCTTAGCTAAAGGTTGCTTTTCAGAATAATAAACTGTATGAAAACTAATCTCCCTGAGGCACAAGCTCAGTTTCAAAACTGTTTCCTGTGAGATCCAGAACAACATCACTGTAAGAAACTGATCTCCAAGCATAAAAAAAAAAGAATAGGAAGACATTCAAAGACAGCTGTCCCTCTAAACCCATTTCATAGGGCCTCAATATAAAAAAGGCAATATAACCCTTCCCCTGAAATACAATTTTTTGGTTACAAAGCTCCAAGGACCTCTCTCCGGAAAAAAAAAAAAAAAAAAAAAAATCTTCAGAATTTTTTCCCTGCCTAAAGATGAACAAAGTACTTTTACAATACCACTGCTAGGTGTTGTACAAACACAACATTTGCTACCACAAAAATTAAAATAAAGTTAGTCTGGATTTAATTTACATGACAACATTCCCCTCAAAATGGACTATTATGAAGCTAAATTAAAAACAAAGATCAATTCTTTTGGGAGAAGACTGTCAAAGGCACGAAAACAGGAATACCATGAACTGTCCTTTGGACTTCTGAAAATCCCTCCTTTAAACTGTATTTGGAATATTACTTTAGCAGGCCTATACTCCTTTAAGGGAGTTTAAGGGCCAGACAATTTAGATATCTTTAATCAAGAAAAAAAAAAGATTTTGTTCAGAGAGCTGTCTGCAGTTATATAGTTCAGCTTTCCAGAATCATCAACAGCCGGGCTGTGTGTGAGAAAGCAACTGCCTTAAACTGTTGTGCTAATTAAAATTAAAATTGATGAGAGTCTGCAGACAATCAAAAAAACTGATTAGAAGATAGAAAGCTTCCTGCAATTATTCAACAGGTGAGAACTTACAAGAGTACAGGACTTGACAAAGAAATTATGTATTTGCCAGTGTTCATTAGAACATGACTTTATAACGTATATGATAGTCTGTCCTTGAGGCAAGAAGCCCAGATTGCCGCATTTAGCTAGAAAGCTAAACAAGAGAAAAACTAAATGCACCTTTGCCAATATGCCGCCTGGTGTTCTCAATGGTGGAATTCCGGTTAACATTAGAGAGCAGCCCAAGGCAAAATCTGTTCTTGTTGTTTGAAGGATCAGTAAAACCATCTACCAATACGCTGGTGGAGGAGGCATGAAATGCTTCCCCAACACGATTGTTCAGCTCATAGTAGACAATAGAACACCAGTGTTTTGGCTCTTCATAAGCAACTGCCTGAACATCTGGAAAGAAACAAAGAAAAGGTTACAATCAATGGCACTGCAACTAATATGTTTCTGAACTTTAAAGATCTGCAACCTGTAGGCTTTGGCTTAAGATCACAGAGAGAAATTTTGGATAAATAACTGCTAATTAAGTGCCATCTTCTATGGAGTTCATTTATCATTTAATTATTAAAAAAAAACAAAAAAAACACTTTTCAGAGCCAAAGAAAGAATCTGTACAAATACAAGTTAAGATAAAATTACTCGCAAAACTTCAGACATAGGAAAAAATATCAGAGCTGGCAACAGGTACTTAAGTAAGAGAACATGTTATGGGCTCAACTACCACACCTATCAAGCACCCCTGCATTCTGTGCAACATATGACCTAGATCAGCACTACCTTGGGTGTTGACAAATCAGTGAAGTACTCCCTCAGTTTATTGTACAGAACTACCAACTTTTAAAATATTATATGTTACAAAATTCTTTATTAACGATGAGAAATCACATAGCAGAAATTGTCAGAACAACTGGAGGTTTTCACAACTGCCTAGGAGGCAGCTGGGATTTTGGCCATGCAGGCAGGAGTGACACATGGCTTGGGTTTTTGGTATCCAGATGGCAGATTAATCTTTTGTATCTGGGAAGGCAATGCATCTCTCCCCCCCCCCCCCCCCACTCACCTCCTGGGCAAGTGCAGAAATTACTTTAAAATTTGGGAAGGGGATGTTTGAATTCTTCATTTCCCTGCCCTACAGACCATAGGGTTGGTTCACAGCGACCTTCCCCAGTATCAGCCACTACATCCAACAACAAAAAATATGTACATTACAGTTGACGGTTCTATTAAAGTGATCAGCAATGAAATAGTCAACGTGCATGTAGTAGCTAGATTTCAGGGTTAACACCCTAATGAGATGCATAAACAAATTTCACATCTCAGAGCATTTGTTTCATACTCTTTGCAAACTCAAGCAGACAGTACTGCTTCAGTTTAGATTCTGAAGATTTTTTTCCCCCCACAATCAGAAGGCTAGGAGGCTTTTCTAAAAAGAAAAAAATAAATGAAAGCTTAGATTTTGGACCATAATTATGCAACAATTTAAAAATAATATGGAATCGGGAATTTACAAGGCTATGAGATTACATTATACACAGGAAGCGGAATATAGGAGGTTTATAGGAATAAAAGAGGTTGAAGAGGAGATAGGATGTGGCTGTTCTGTGTGTGAGGGTTTTAAAGTGAAGAGGATGACTATTTCTGTGCTTAGTACACAGTTTAGGAATCTGAGATAGCAGCTCTGCAGATCACAGCTCTAAATGCAAGTCGAAGTGCAAAAATGACAATGACGTTGCAGGAATTTGTTTCTCCTTTCAGCGCATTCTCAATGCCAACATTAACTTTAAGATCAACATTCTATACTTTCCTTTGCTTAGAAAGATGTTTCTCATACACTGATTTTTTTTCTGATTAAAAGGGACATGAGCAGAATTTAAAAAATTTAAAACGTGATTATCTAGCTGACATAAATAGTAGGAAAGTATGTAGCCTACGCAACGTCAGCGACGAAAACTTTGTGAGACAAAAATCTTGGTGCAGGGTTTTTCTAGTGTGATGTCCATTGCTGACCAAGAATATGCTGGGAAATGCTCATGAAAAGGGGTTTAACTTTTGTAAAGCCACAGTATTGTTAAGCCTTTTCAAATCATTGTAAATAAAAGAAGCCTTTAATTATTAGTAAGGGGTTACTACACTTTGCTTTCAAATTAAGTTGCCAGTAACTACCAAAGCTACCGCTTTGCCCCAGTTCTCAAACTCAGGAAGAAATCTTGCCAGCTGGCCATTCTTACAGAATGAATCATATCTCTCTCACACAGATTTCATACTAACTTCCTTACGTTTGCTTTAAGTCATGCAGAGCAGGTGCGTTTTGTCTCTCCATTCCCAGCATGGGCCAACAATGGAAATTACCCAGCTTCAGTGACAGGATGCAGCTTGTTAAGTCAAATCTCTTAAGACTAACAAATCTCCATAAAGAACATGCTTCTAAACATTTGCAACTAAAATGTTTAACATAAAAGTTTATTGAAACAACTGTTTTTATACAACCACAGCAGACCTTTTAGGAGGGCAATTAGACACTGGATAGGCACAGCACACAGACAGGGGCTCAAAGAATGAGCAGACGATATAAGCATAAGCAAAGAAATAAATGTCTTTTTCCCTCACTCAAGAAACAGTGAATTAAAAGAGACTATTCAACTTACTAGCAAGAAAAAAAGATTTAAAAAACAAACAAAGTAGAAAGCTCTTTTAAGATGAAAAGAAAAACGCAAGCCATTCCCTCTGGTTGTTACGGGTCTCAGATGTGATGCAAAAATCCCCCAGCACAGATAGAGCATATTTACAAGGGGAAAAAATGTGCAGAAGTCTGCAGAGTTAGGTATAAACACTGATAAATGCACTTTGGGCCTTCATCAGCTGCAGAGGCCAGTACGCAGTCGTGTATAGATCAGCAAAACAATGGACAATGCCAAAGATGGTGCTGATCAAATGCAAGCTCACTCTGAAGGAGGAAAATAAGCGAACACGGCACTGATATAAATTATATTAGAAGAGCAGATATATTTGTGAGCCCAGATATTTTAAGCTTAACAACAAAACTCAAGTGAAATTAAACAATAGCTGAAGTGTTCATATGCTTGTAATCTTTATAATCATTCTGGCACAGCGTTCAACTTGCTACTCTCTCTCCTGGCTGGATGCACGGCACTGTGAGCCTAAGTGTTCTCAGAGGGGGCTATTTCTCACCATGTGTTGAATGCACTAAATCCTTTACTCAGCAGTTTATATTTGCAATGTGTTTAAAAAGCCACGTGTAAAAAGTTGTCTGTGCCATACGATGTAAAACAAAATGAAAAGAATTTAACACATCTTCCCTGCAACAATACCACCTCACGCTGCAATCTCACGAGGTAAGGAGGGTCATGCCAGGTCACTACTTACATGGGAAAGGAAACATTCCTACCCCAAGCTCCCAGGAAAAACCCAAGGTGCTGCAGGAAGGAGTGTTGGCAATTCAGTGTCATGCTCTTCTCTAGAAATCAGAGCTAAGCCAGTGCAATATCATGGTGGTTAGGAGGCACTTCGGTTGGGTGTGTTGTGTTTCAGAAGACAAAGCATACTGAGACCCTGACCATTTTTATTAAAGTATCCATAGTACTTTTCACAAGTGTAAAGATGTTAGTGCCAGTGTCCTGACAAAATCTCAGTTTGGGCAGCTATATTCCCTGCTCTCAATTCACCCACCCACCAACTGGATATCAACCATACAACATCAAGCACTGTCTCAATAGTCACTATAATCATAATAGATACCTTTCACTGCCTGTTAACAGGTGTGCTTGTGCCATTACACATAATTACTATGCTTTACCATAAGAATGGTTTAACTTCAGTGATTGTTACAGATGAGAGTTTGTAATATGCTTTTGGATTCTTCCGGCTGGAAGTCAACATTTAAAACATGGCGATGCCTTAATTTAATCATGTACGGTCACTTAGACTTTTTTAGACCTAGAGGCTCATAAGAGTGTATAATTTCACCCCCAGCGGGGGTGGGGGAAAAGGAAACCACGTTCCCTGTAGTTTTTCTTATTGTCTACAGTTACATATTTCCGTTAAATAATATGAATCCAGATCAATATTCAGCTTAAAAAAAATTATGAAACTCTTCGCACTTTAGAAACCAAGCAGAAAAAAAAAACGCATATAGAAGCCTTTTACCTCCTCTGTTTATTTCTGGGGGAATTGAGGGTGCCATCATGTTGGTGTCCATTGGCTGTGAGCCATCCTGTGTCATCTGATCTTCCGGAGGCAGGTAAGCAGGAGGGGGAGTATCAGCTAAATATAGAGAAGGCAGAGATACAATTCCTCCCTCTCTTTAAAATGTACATATATATCCACATAAACAGTTCAGCATTAACTTGGAAATACTTTCAGCCTGACTCAGCCATAACTTCCACCCACTCATCAGAATATCTGAGAAAGCAATCATGGACCTTGATTCAGGGAAGCAGAGGATTTCTGTGTATGAAATAGTAGTAATTTTTATTGTAGTTATAACTATCAATCCACAAGTGAAAGCTTGACTGCATTTCTGTCAACAGTGCTTCACAAGTTCAAGGCACTGGATATACATTAATGTCTCCATGCTCAGCACCATCAGCCCTACATTCATATAGAACATGAACAGACTATGAGCACAGGATTTGGAGTCTAGAGGTTCTAATCGCATTGATGTTGTTTCCAATGTGGCCCTCCATCAGTGTAGTATCTGAACGTACCGCAAGTGTTAATGAATTTCTCCTCAATATCCCGGTGAAATATCACCACCAGTTTATAAATGGGGAACTGAAGGACAGAGATTTAGGCCCAGATTTTTAAAAGGTATTTAGGCATTGCTGTGCTCAGTGTTGCAGTGCTTAAAATGATTTAACAGCATAAGTCTCATGGTCTAAAGGGATTTAGGCTCTTAGGAGTGCTTAAAAAAAGTCTTCCTGACCCCCACAGACTTTTTGCCTTGGTCCATGAGATTTGATTACTACCATTCTACACCAAAAAAGAGAACAAGTAGGCAGCCTATGTATCACTGTTATCTCCATCAATAAGTGAGTCATCAACTATTATGACAAGTAACCAAAAGGCAAACAGGCCAATAACTACACCATTTCTTTCATGCAACTTTCTGGTCTTCAAAATCTCAAGCTAGTTAAAGTTAGCAACACAAAGCTCTCAACTAAAGCATTACAGTAATACTACAGCTATGTTTTTCCAGTTGTCACTATCCTTTTCCACTTGACCTTACAAACAGTCCCCTTTATGGAGGGTGGGCAGGCATGCACCATGGAATAAGTTTGTGGGGTGAGGATCAAAATTTTGATTCCTTATTAGGCCTCTAATGAGCTATGACAGATTTGTGTAATTGAAATTGTTATGCTACTGTCATGCATATGAGAAAGTACTGTGGGAAGGCCAGCAAACGTAAAATTTTCACATTTCTAGATATAGTACTGCTCCCCTTTATATTTTCACAACTGGGTCTCCTTCTGCCCTACTAACTCAAAATGGGTGTCTGCCAAGAGACCTATCTTAAGGCAATGACTCAAAACACTGAGTCAGGGCTAAGAGGGCCTCAAGATGGATGCCTTTTCATCTTTTCCACCACAACGCCCTCTAATTCAGTTTCTCCACTGCAGCTGCTGACTCTGCTTTACCTCTAGCCAGGAATGCAGGCAAAAATAGGACTCCTCAGAAACCAAATCCAATGACCTACCATAAAACATCTGGCATGGGGATACTGTAGGAGACCTTTCCCATTACAGACCAAGCATAGGACCTCTATGACCTGATCTGTATCCACTGGGACAGGGAGTCCCAGAGCCTAAAATCATGATCAGCAGTCTCTCAAGCTTTTATTCTATAGTTTCTTAAATAAAATGTGGAGGGGGGGGGGGGGCGCGAGAACGGGGACACGACCATAACATTTACGGATTTCTCAGAAGAAATTACAAAACACATGCACGCAGCGCATACAGTTCAGTAGTCTTTACCCACCAAGGGAAATTTTTGAAGACAGACAGCTATCAGTAGCTAACTTCAGTGAACACCCTCTTGACACAAGAAATTACATGTATATTTTTGCAAATCTCTCTCCCCCTTCCCTCCTCCAGCCCCAAAGGAAGGAAGGCAGCACGCCATTTGCCCAGGCTTCTTCTCCCAGCAGCAGAAAGTTAAATCAAAAACATCTTTCAGAGGCTGCTTTCTTCACGATACTTAGTCATGGACAAAGATGACATTTCTGTAAAAACCTTATAGCCAACCATCAAAACGGAAATAAAAGGCAATTGTTCCACTGTCTTTAAGACAGACATGCTGAAGGTTTCTTTCCAGGGCCTCTGCTGAGAGACTGTTTTGCAGCTGAAGCATTTGTTTCTTGGGATTACATCACCATTTGAATGAATTTAATCAAGTGGTGGTAGTGTGATCCCCTTGGGAAACATCTTTTATAGAACCATAACCTAATGCTGAATTTAAGAGTAGGTCTCTTTCCTGAACAAGGACATTCTGTAGCAATATTTGTTTGTCACAACATTAGCTGTGCATAACGCCCCTCTGCCCCCACACTATACCAGGACTCAATGCTCCAATACTACACTATTCCCCCCACCCCTTGAAATGCAGCTGATTTGTAAAACAAAAACAAAGCATTTTACCTGCATTAGAAAGAATACTGGACTAAAAATTGAACATTATTGCTAGGCAGCCTGATTTAGTCACCACGTTACCGAACATCTCTTCAACTGGCTAGTGCATACACTTAAGTGCTGGCTGATGATGCTTTTGCTTAACGATACTTGCAATATCTAGCTATACTATCCTTAACTCTTACAGAAGGTGAACTTACCTGGCATCTGGAAAGGACTTCCTGGGTCTGAGCTAGCAGGAGAGTGTGGATAGGTGCTACTGCTGCTTCCAGGAGAGTTGGGATAACTACTGTTGGGGGAATGGGGGAATGGATGACTGTT
Source organism: Caretta caretta (assembly GCF_965140235.1). Taxonomy (NCBI): domain Eukaryota; kingdom Metazoa; phylum Chordata; order Testudines; family Cheloniidae; genus Caretta; species Caretta caretta. The sequence goes on along the minus strand of NC_134209.1, from coordinate 65,257,240 downwards.
GGGTTGCTGGAAAGAGTCCGGGAAAGTGGCATTATGTGGCATGTGAGGCTCATTTTGTCCTAAGTTGCGGAATTGAGCCAAGAGACTGTGCTGAGGGTTGTATTCACTGTGTCTTGGAACCAGCACTGGTGGAAGAACTAGAAGGGGAAAAAAAAGAAAAACAACATTGAAGATCTGATCCCTAAGGGTTACATTATGCAGAGACATTTATACTTAGATGAAGTGAAGAGAGTTCTTCAGAGTCCCTTATGCCATATAGAGGTGTGTCAGAAATGAGGTAGTCACATTCTAGGAACATATGTCTAGGCAAGAACCCTTTCCTTGTATCCTGTTACTGCATAATTTAAATTCACAATGACCACACTAGTTGTCTGGATCCCTCGCCATAAGCTTGTTTTCATGGAGGGCCAGCGTAGAAGAATAAAGGGACAAGCTATAACAACCTTTTCTTTTTTAATTAAATAAATTATCACAGAGATGCAATGTAACAGCATTTCACAACTTAATGCTGACATGTAGTTCATGTCAGTGCACTTGGTTCCCATGCTAATCGTTTAATGGTCTGTAACCCAAAACCCTGCTAATAAGGACAGATTTTTTTTTTTAACACAATGTTAATACTACACGGGCCTTGAACTAATCCTGGTTCCAACAGCTGTAATTTTATTTTTAGCCTATGCAACGTGCTTAAGGGTTAATTAAAAAAAGGTTACTCCCTCTATGCCAATTTACCATCAAATGCCTAGTTTAGATAGGGTTATATAATACAATTAAAACAGAGCAATCTGGCAAACTAAAATCCTACCCTGTGTTGTTATGGGACAAGCGAGATACAGGTCAGAACTTGCTAGATCACACTCCCAAGATCCATACACTCCAGGGAAACAAATTTCTTTTTAATTCATTTTTACGGAGGAAATGAACAGGACACCAGATGTGGTAAAGTATAATAATCTTAGTCAGCTCTTTCAGCCCAGCATCTTTGCCTCCAAACTCCTTATAGCAGAGGCTGAACCGCTCAGATTATCACCCAGCTCTTTTAAAAGCACAGCTGTAGGTTTTTATTTTGGGAAGGGGTGAAAGGAAGAGAATCGTGGGGGGAAGGCACACACAACAGTGGGAGACACATGGAACATGATTCCTTTTGTTCCACCCCACTTCACTCCCTGGATAAGGAAAACTGGAAAAAAAATCCCTTTTGGAGCCTGCTGAGAAAGGAGAAGAATGGTGGGAGGGAAGGGAAGAAACTACAGTGTCTTACCCCAGAGGCTTATTCGCTGCCTCTCAACTCAGTTTGACCACGGGAGGAACCGTCAGATGCAAATTATGTATGTGGCACTTTGAACAAAGGCCTTCTCATTCCTGTGTTTAGAACTCTCTCTCTGTGATGAAAGCAGCTCAGCTGTTTACCTCAACTGCAGGAGATGCCACGAGAGTGTTAGCAGTGTTTCTTGACTTTGATATATCCAGGAGAGGTTTTATTTAGAGAGGCTAGCCTAAACCTGCAAATCTTCACTCACTCAAGCAGTCCTGACAACCTGGGGAATTTATACTTCGAGAAAGGGTTGCAGGATCAGACCCTTGGACTTTAAGGTCAAGCTGCAAGTCAAATCAGTACCAATTTTACATATACATCCAATTTCACCGACAGCAGCTTGAGCAGAGTTTTCATTATATTTACAATCCTTAAGCCAGGGTGTCATTATTTAAATGGACTGCTTCATAGTTAACTGTGTTCATTTTATGAGTGGAATGTCACACTAGAGGATGAATGTATGCTATGAAATGAGGTATCTTCATCTTCCACATGCTGGAAGTTCTTGCTCTTTGGCCTAATACATCACCAGGCAAATGAGTAGGAGAAACATGTTCATTCTATCATGCATATTCCTTGCTTCTAAAGAACTATTTCAATAATTAACTGGAGAAAGTCATTTAGATTTACCCCAACATTCACTCAATATTTCAAATCTTACCAGTTGCAATACAGCACACGTCAAATTCCAATTCCTCTGAATATTAGGATTCCTCTTTTCATTAAAATTTGCTCTGAAAAACTTTTGGGTTTTTGAGCACTTCTTATTCAATAAAGTTCAAATAGTGTATTACTTGCCATAGCAAACATGCGTTGGCCTAATAAATAAGAAGTGAAAAGGGTAACAATGAGAGCTTATGTTTAAAGATATTTTTCCCTTTCCTGTCTTTATAATTCTTCCTTACTTTTCTGGGCATTAAAACACTGCTTCCCTGTATCTCTATTTCCTGCAGATGAAGGTCAAACTTTTCTAAGCTAATTTCTGAAAAACAAAGTACATCATCTACCTTTCCTACCCCTACAATGACATACATGACATCACAGGAAGCCATGTGATTTATAGCATTTTTTAAAATAGCTGGAGGAACAGGATATTTTCAATATGGTTTTAGCAATAAAAAAAAAGCAGTATCAGATTTTCCCAAGGAGTGCACACACTATCGCCAGTTGGAACTGAGCCCTTCATAAAAAAAAACGGGAATATGTATGGATGTAAATTCTACATTTCTCCCTACATGTCTTCCCCTTCTCTTGCACCCAAACCATTCCCAGGTACATAATATGGCTTTGGCGGGTGGAGAAGAGAAAAGATCTCGCAAAAAAAAATTATATTACACCATAATTTAAGCATTTTTCTAAATTGTAAAAGAGTTTGGAAGATGTAAAACATTACTGTGAAGCAGCAAAGAAACTGACGCCTGGCACACACGGGTTAAAGAAAACATGTGGGCTCAGCTAGCCCCACCCTGCTATATCTGCAGCCAATGCCAGGCCAAGAAGGGCACGGAAAGAAGGGAGCCAGGCTCAGTTGGGGGCTGACTGGCAGGAGTTTTCGCAGCTACGGGAGACAAATCAGCCTTGCCCTGCCAAGGGGAGCCTGCAACTCAGCCCCAACTGTGGGATAACTGAACTAGAAGGGCCCTGCCACATATTAGAGAGACTTTAATAGGAAGTAGCCCAGGGAAACAGGTCTTGAAAGCCACCCCAGCAGACAGGCAGACCCATCAATCCCTGTTTAGGGGTCAAACTACACCAGGCCCTGGGGAGGGTCTGGGTCCCCCTCCAACCCCTCTGACCAACAATCTAGCCACTAGGCCACCTGGCCACCGAAGGCTCTATCACAAGTGGTAGAGAATGGAGGCAATGACCTAGTCCCTGCTGAAGGGAATTTAAAAACAAAACAAAACCCAAAACAAAAAGAAAGCTCTTGAATGGAGATAGAACAGATGCTGAAATTGATGGCTGAGCAAAACACCCACCATCAACAGCAGCAACTCCTGCAGCAGACAGCCATGCAGCAGCAAATCCACGAATTGGCAGCCCAGCAGCAGCAGCTGGTCCAGCAGGTGGCCTCCATACTGCCACCCAGTGCTCCAGCAGAATTGATTAACATGCCTCCATCAGGCTTACCAAGTTGGGGCCTGATGATGATCCTAAGCTTTCTTAGAAACTTTTGAGAGGGTAGCCACAGTAGCCCTGAGACCAACTGGCTGCAGTGCTTAATCAGGGTAGCACAGACCACATAGCATGCTTTAGACCCTGCAGCCGCCAAGGAACATGCCCGGGTTAAGGTAGCGATACTCGATGCCCTAGACATGTCGGAGGGGACATTCTGTCAGTGCTTCCGGGGGAGCGGTATCCACAGGGAACCTGACCCCATCTGGTCACCCAGAAGCCGCGGAACACATGCTTGAGATGGCTCAAGCCCGAGGCAAAGTCGGGAACGCAGGTCGTTGAACTGGTCCTGTTAGAGCAGTTTGTCCAGATCCTGCCCCTCGGGGGAAGAGAGTGGATGTTGCGGTATCATCTGTATGACAGATGCCATCCAGCTCACTGAGAATTACCTAGCTGCCAAGTCCCCCATGACGACATCCCCCCAGGGACTGGCCGGGACCAAGAGCCCCATACTACCAAAGGATGGAACCTTCCATGGAGTCCGGTCCCTTGAGCGGCATAGACATGCTCCCCCTCTTTCCAGAGCTCCAGGGGGCCCAAGGACCAAAATGCCCAGAGGTTCCCCAAACGAGAGCCCCAGAACCATTTGCTCACAGCAAAGTCAAGGAACCACTGGCCCCCTGGAGGTTCAGAAGGTGGTCCAGAACTCAGGGAGGCCCATTGGGAAGAGACTACCCAGATACCCAGACAGGGAGCCACTCGCACCACCCAAGATCCAGATCAGTATTTCACATATGGCTGTTCTGGGCATTGGTCCAGAGATTGTCCTTATATGGAATACAGCTTTCAGAAGATCTGGACCCCACAGACCCAAGCACGTCAAGGCAACCCAACTAAACTGACCATCCCGGTGTGGGTAAATGGGAGAGAAGTAGTGGGGCTGGTGGATTCGGGGTGTGCCCAGACCCTTGTATCAAAGCACGGTGGTTACTAACTCAGGGCACCATCATGCTACAGTGTGTTCATGGGGACAGGAGGGCCCCCCACCCGGAAGTAACATTGACGGTGGGGAGACAGGAGAAGTCCATGATGGTCGGTCTGGCCCCGACACTCACCTACCCACTGATTCTAGGCAGAGATCGGAGCTATTCTGGGGAGTTGTTAACAGAGCTGATAAGACCCACTTCTGATGGACAGAACGCCCTTCCTCTGACCACAGGCTGGCCTGAAGCCGCGACCCTTGTGGTCACGGAGGAGGCTGCAGACCCTGGTGAGGGGATATCTCAGTCTTCAGTACCAACCTAACCAGACTAGGGATGTAAATACCATTTAAAAAGTTAACCATTTAAACAATAAAAAATTTTTGTTTAAGCTGTTAACCAATTAAAGGGTCGGCTGGTGCAGGGCAGGGCAGGCCGGCCTGGAGGCTAATAGTTAAGGCGGGTTAACCAGTCAGACTAATGCTTACCAGTTAACAGTCAACATTTTATACCCCTAAACCAGACTAGCCCCACTCCCAGCCAGCTAAGGAACTGTCCCCACTACCCAAGTCTGAGATTCTGACGCACCTCTCTGACTTTGTGGAAAGGCAACGGGCTGACGACACACTGAGCCAAGCATATGCCCAGGTGGTAGCAATAAATGGGGAAACCGTTAAGCCCTATCAAGCAGGACAGTTTCCCCACTTTGAGATTCAGGGTAACTGTCTACGCTGCTTAGAGAAAGACCAGCAGACCAAAGAGGTTTGACATCAGCTCTCGGTGCCCTGCCCTTAGCTGAAGGAGGTTATGCGACTCACCCATGCCATATCTGCTGCTGGGCACCTGGGAAGGGAAAAGATGCTAACCCAGGTTCTGGCCCGGTTCTTTTGGCCGGGGTCTACAGAAACATGGTGGATTTCTGTGTCTCCTGCCCAGAGTGCCAGCTCACTACACCTCAGCCAGCTGAGAAAGCATCACTCATCTCCCTCCCACTCATAAGTGTGCCTTTTGACTGAACTGGAGTCAACATAGTCAGCCCTCTGGACACCGGTTTATTCTTGTTGTAGTAAACTATGCAACCCGGTACCTGGAAGCTGTGCCATTACGCTCCATGAATGCAAGAAACAAATTTTATGTCTCAAACGACGGAAGAATGCTGCCATTTACTAAAAATCAAGACTCTACAAACATCCATATACCATCCAGAAACAGACGGCCTGGTGGAGTGCTGTCACAGAACCCTAAAAACAATGTCCCAAAGGTTTGTCCTGGTGGATGTCTGACATTGGGACCAACTACACCCTCCTCTTCTATTCACGGTCCGAGAAGTTCCCCAGTCTTCCACTGGCTTCTTGCTATTCAAGCTTTTCTATGGAAAGCATCCCCAAGGAATTTTAGACCTAGTTCGGGAAATGTGGGAAAAGCAGCCATCTTGAGCCGACAACATAGTTTGGTATGTCTTAAGCCTGTGAGAGAAACTTGAGGCTTTAGGTTCATTTGCCAGAGAGAACCTCTTAGGTTATGTCTACATTACATGAATAATGTAGCTGGAGTTGACGTACCTTAGGTCGAGTTACTGCAGGGGTCGACGAGAGAAAAATCTCCTGTTGACTTACTTACTCTTCTTGATTTTTAGTAAATGGCAGCGTTGTTCCGTCGTCTGAGACATAAAATTTGTTTCTTGGTCTGTCAAGATCTGCCAGGACACCCTGACTCCAGCAAAGATACTCATAAGCTCTGTAGCCACTGTTTTTGCAGGGTAGATCACAGGGGTCGACTGCAGACTGATCTGCAGTCGATCTGGCAGGTCTTTATTAGACTCGCTGGAGCGATCTCAGAGTGTCAATCCTGGCTGTAGTGTAGACCTGCCCTTACATGCCCAAGACACCCAGGAAGCTGCGTACAATAAACTAGCATGCCTCCGGGAGTTTCAGCCTGTTGATTGGGTACTGTTGTTATTGCCCAGCTTGGAGTCGAAGCTCCTAGCCTGCTGGCAGGGAGCTCTATGAGGTGATCCGATAAGTGGGACAGGTGAACTAAGAAATCAGGCAACCTGACAAGCATAAGGTACAACAAATCTACCATGTGAACTTTTAAAACGTGGAAAGCCCAAGAAAGCTTATTAATAAACTCCCTACCCACCAGAGCCTGAACTAGGCCCTTGGGCTGCAGAGGTCTCAATGTCAAGTGTGGTCAAGATTGGGGACAACCTTACCCCTGAGCAGAGAGACCAGGCATAACAACTGATCACTGCCTTCTCTTCCGTGTTCTCTACCTGCCCAGGGCGGACTCACCTGATTACTCATCAGATTCAGATGGAACCGGGAGCTAAGGTCAGGGAAAACCCTCAGTCCCGGCCCAAGAAGTTAAGGGCGATCGTGAAACAGGAATTCCACTCGATGCTAGCGTTGGGGGTGATCGAAGAGTCTTTCAGTGACTGGAGAAGCCCTGTGGTACTGGTACCTAAATCCAATGGGACCACTCAATTTTGCATCGACTTCTGCAAGGTCAACGCAGTATCAAAATTCTACACATACCTGATGCCACACAGACGAGCCACTCTGGACTTACAGGAATATTGGCAGATCCCCCTCACACCTGAGTCCAGGGAAAAGACAGCTTTCTCCATCCCCTTCCGGCTCTTTCAATTCCAGACCATGCCCTTGAGATTGCACGGGGTCCCAGGCACATTTCAGCAACTCATGGACCCAGTCCTTTGCCCCCATAGCTGGTAAGCAGCTGCATACCTAGATGATGTGGTGATCTATAGTCACTACTGGTAGACAGTCTCTCGAGGCCAGCCTGACAGCAAGCCCCACTAAATGTCACCTCAGTAAGGATGAGACCACCTATCTCGGGTACACCTTGGGAAAGGGCACAAACTGACCCTTGATTAGCAAGGTCCAGGCCCTCCAGATATACTCCCCACTTTCCTAAAAGAAGCAAGTACGCCAGTTTCTAGGTCTGACCCGATACTACCACCGCTTTATTCCAGGGTTCTCATCCACCACAGCCCCTTTTTCTGATCTACTCAAGAATGAGAGCCCCAAAAAGGATCCAGTGGACCAGAGTTCTGTGAAGAGACTTTTCAAACCCTGAAAGCCCAGCTTTGTTGAGATCCAGTCTTCTATAGCCCCAACTTCACCAAGGAGTTTTGTTACAGGAGCCATGGGGCTGTTTTATCCGCATCTTATACATTAGCCGGAAGTTGGTCCCGAAGGAGGAGCCCCACTCTCTAATTGAGAAAGAAGTCTTAGCAGTAAAGTGGGCTGTGGATTCACTCTTATTACCTTCGGGGTGCACCCTTCAGACTAGTCACTGACCATATCCCTCTCCGCTGGTCACATGCCATGAAGGATACAAACCCCCAAATTATGAGCTGGTACCTCTCCCTCCAGCCCTTCTCCTTCTGCATTCAGCACCGAGCTGGAAGAGCCCATCTGAATACCAACTTCTTCTCATAGGATAGTGAGGAGTAGTTGAGGCAGAGCCCAAATGGTGTCCTAAGGGGGAAGGGATGTGTGAAGGAGCAGAGTATGTGCCGCCCGGCGCAGCAAGGGTTAAAGAAAACCTGTGGGCTCAGCTAGCCCTACCCCTCTATACCTGCAGCCAATGCCAGGCCTGAAGGGGGAAGAAAAGAAGGGAGCCTGGTTCAGTTAGGGGCTGACTGGCGAAGAGGCTGGAGCTCTCTGTTTGGCTACCTTAAAGTAAGCCTTCCCCTGCCAAGGGGAGCCTGCAGCTAAGCCCCAAACTGTGGGGTAATTGAACTAGAAGGGCCCTTCCCCAGATTAAAGAGACTTAAATAGGAAGTTACCCAGAGAAACAGGTCTTGAAAGCCACCCTGGCAGAGAGGCAGACCCATCAACCCCAGTTTAGGGATCAAACTATACAGGGCTCTGGGGAGCATCCAGCTCCCCCTCCAACCAATAATCTAGTCACTAGGCTGCCTGTCTACCAAAGGCTCCATTACAACAACATAAAGGCCAATTATTTCTTCAGAATGTTTTAAAAATTCAGTCTAAAGGGTAGACAAAAGCAAAGCAGGCCCATCTAACTGCAAAGTTAGAGTTATAACTCAGTGTTATCCCTAATTCCAGTCCCCCCGCCCCATACCCTTCACCCCAAAATCCCTTAAGTCAAGTGGTGCTTTTAATGGGAGTCGGCTGGCCCATCAGGCTACAGCTTGAGTTAGCACAACCTAGCAGCTCCTAACACACACTATACAGTTGGGAGTGTTATTTCACAGTGAGAGCTGCCAACTCAAGAGAGGAGTTAACTCCAGTTATCTGCACTCAAGTTAACTGTGCAGGGAAGACATGGCCAGAGATTGTTCAGAAGTATGGAGGAATGGGTAACAGTTCAAAATGTTACTGTGAACACAAACTATTCTTACTCCCCAGTTTAAGTCTGTGAGCTTCTGGTCACGCTGAAGACCTGAACCATATGGAACAACAAATTACCGAGGCTCAGTGCAGCAGAAGAGGAGGTTGATCTCTGTAACAGCGGCTAGCCCCCCGAAAGAAGTAATTGAAGGGGAGAAAGCATGTGAGAGAGTGTTATTCAGTGTTAAGCCTGCACAAATGTTGCTATAAAATAATCAAGTAGGGCACATCTTTGCTGTGGAGAATCCTGAAGGACACTGCTCTAGGTGATAGCTTGTGGAAGAAATGTCTCCCTTTTCCTTTCTCAGTGAAGAACAGATACGGTGAGAAGCAATAATATTAATTTTACCTGAGACAATTTTAACTTGTCTCTTTTTAATACAAATATCACTATTTAATGAGGGAAATATGTATTCATTAAGTGCTTTTCAGAAAAATGACTAAAAAAAGGTACCATCTAAATTCAACAGATCTGAGAGTCACATCTATCTGCTTCATTAAAGTAAGGGTTTTAACTATCAATTAGAGCAATAGCTCAACAAAGCAACAAAACAAAAGCTAGATTCTATACCTTCTCAAACACCAGATTTTTTTTTTTTTTAAACTCCAGGTCTAAAATTTGGTCCTTAGTTAATCTACGCAACCCCACTGAAGACTGCGGACAGTTTCTGGAGTCTGGGGATTGTACATGTCTAATTAAGGACATAAAATAAAGGTTCTACAGGCCAAATTATTACCACTCAATGCATAAAAAAAGGAGTTAGAAGGGGGACTGACTTGACTTTCAGATTTCAGTTAAAGTTTGCAGAGCTGCAGCTAGAAAAACACCTTATTCGTAAATGGTAAATTTGCATCTGGAGTCAGACACTGATATTTACATATAGATTTACAGAGACGGTATTCATAGTAAATAAGTGTTATGACCACATTCAGTTGCAAGCGTGAGCTTGGTGCTGTACAAAGTACAGCGACAGGGCCATTTCATCAAAGAGCCTACAGCACCAACACACAAAATCTAACAAACAAGATGCCATAAATGGCCAGATGAAATTTCTAATTACAGTAGTATTTTTTACTTCATTAGTAATGGTAATCTTTGTGGAAGTAGTTTAGGGGAAACCTATCAGTCCCTATTCTTTGTGCTCTGTTTTTCTGTATGTTAAGTCTCCCCATTACTTGATTCTGTTGTCCAACCAATAGCAGTGGAATAATCTGGAAGCAGCGCATGCTACTAACACCCAGAGGAGAGTGATATACGTATGCAATTCTAATCAATTTCAACTTTAGTTCTGAAACACAAAACAGAACAAAATGGGTGGAGTAAGCAAAAAATCTGAATTCTCCTTTTAAAATCTTCATGTTTAGAAGTGTAAAAATTAATCCAATTGAAGGACTTGTAACATTTTCAAGTTAGGGCATGTTTTCTCCCTCATTTGGTTTCGCCATCATCCTACATGAGCATAGATTAAAGGGTTTAGTTCCCTTGCCACCCGTAGTTTTGTATTTATCTCCACCTGCTAGAAACTAAAGTTTAGTAAACTTCTCTCTTCTGTTTGAGACAGAATCTCAGAAGCCAGGAAGAACTGAGTGGAGGAGACGGGAGAAAGGGAGAAGTGGAAGAGGAAGGAGAGATACTTCGATCATCCATCCTGCAGGATGTTAAACTACTTCTTGAAATCCGGGTACATATGCAAATTCTAATTTTTCCATAAAAATTATGAATAAGATGAACTGCTGTTGCATTTTCACTATTGACTCCGGGTGGAATTCTGTGCCAAAAAATTAAATTCTGCGCACTACACTTTCAAATTCTGCAAAATCTGTATACTTTGTCAAAACAACACAATATAATCACACCAGTTTCAATTGTTTTGGGTAATTTATTTCAAAATACCTGTCAGCAAGTATGTCTGTAACAATACAGACAAATAAAAAAGATTCAGTAAATATTTTTAGACAAAGATTCCTTACTAGGCATGTTAATACAGAGCTCTGAGTAATAATTCATTTAAACTACAACAGAGAACCATATTTCACTCATCCCCCAGAAACAGTGCAAAGGCTGGGGGGAAGTCAGGTAATGGAGGAGCTGAGGGAGAGGGAAATAATTGCTGGGAAGGAGCCTGGGTGTGAACTTGGAAGGTTGTTGGGTATGGATGGGAAAAGTATGGAACAGGTTTTTTGGGGGGTGGGGAGGGACTGTTAGGGAGCTTCCCCCATGCAGACCCTGGCTGACCCCAGCCTCTCCCATTCAGTCAGGCACATATGTTTCTCCATCCCTACTCAGACACACACTCCCCCCCATCCCCATGTGGCCCTGCACCTCTCCCTGTCCCCATGTGTCTCTGTGCCCCCACTCGGCCACTCCCCCATCTCTACGTGGCTCTGTGTCTCCACTCCCATTCTGTCCTTGCCCACTAGCCCTTATAAGCCTGTCTGACCAGCCAGCAGCCCCACACTGTCCGTCTCCCCATAGCCCTTGTCTCCTGACCTGGCCCTAAAGGTGCTGTGAAGGCAGCTCTGCAGGCTCTCTCTTCCCTAGCTGGCTGGGAGTGGCTGCTTTGTTCTATTGCCACAGTGTCCTCTGGTGGGCAAGAGGTAGAACTGCAGCGCCTTTTCTTCAACAGAAGCTTTTTCTGCTCAAAAAATTAAAAATATGCACAGCTCATTAATTATGCACACTCACAGTGGCACAGAATTTCCCCAGGAGTAACTATTAAGATTGACTGTACCAGGATTTGACAGACGCATACTACAAAGGAGCATTTGTGCAATTCCTGCCACATTGGGGCCCCCATCCCAAATCAGGGTCTCTGGGTAGTACCATATTTTTTATATATATATAAAAACATACATACACACACACACGCTTTCAAGAGCGTTTACCCACAGTCACTTGCTGTTATATTTGAAAGGTTCAATTAAAAATTAAACTGTAGGTTTTGTTCCAAACAAAGAGAAATACCAATAGCTAAGGGAAAACAGAAATGTGGGGCTTGCGTTCAGAATTCAAGATGGAAAATCTTGTATGGATGAAGTGGCAAAAGAATGATTTGGAATGAGAAGGAAATCCATATGGTAACAGTTTTAGCCTATAAAACTCTAAAAGGGTTTAGGTCTTAGATTAAAACCCCCCCACATCTCCCTCCTATTTGATTCCTCAGCAGTTGAAATCAGCTGTGATATACTGGCTAACAGCCCCCCAGTTTAAATAGAGACGGGTTTAGTGCATTTTAAGTTGAGGACTCAAGTTGAATTTGCTTGACTCTCTTTGGCAACTGTAGTGTTAAACAGTTGATGTGAGTGTACTGGTTGGAACCTTTGCCAGGAACCCTCTTCTCCTTGCAAAGGTTAAACACTGAGTGGAAAGAAAGTTCTGATGCACTTATGTTTCAGATAGTGCAAGAGAACAAGACTCTCCTTGGCAAGCATAAGTAGTCTTTAACCACAGGACATGTTCCCAAATACAAAGACACTTACATTTCTACACCGTGGATTAAGTTGCTCTTAACAATAACTAATATTGTTATGTCCAAAGCTGATCTCAGAGGACCTAGCTACATTATGCTGTTCTACCACCACTTGGTTCAAACAAGGTTTTTCTATGCCATGTGGTGGTGAAACTTTGCTTTACTGTTTCTCAGAAGCAGAAGTGCCAAGATTTTAGCTGTTTGCTTCAATAGGTCTTAAGTTACAGTAACTGTAAATGGAAAGGCTCAATAATAGCCATCCAGCAGTCTGTTTTGGGTGACTATGATCAGACAGGCAAACATTCCAGGCTATTCATTCAAGAGACAGCTGAGAGTCTGGTTTTCTTAACTTTATTTCTCAATTTCAGTAGACCTCACAGCTTGATTTGTATTTTGCATATTTGCTACTGAAGACTTTATTTAAAAACATTCGTTGCTTCATTTACTGTAATTTTAAAATCAGACATCTGGCATAACACATTTGGCAAGTAATATTAGTTAGTTTCCTGCATTATAATGCTCAGCTAACATTAGAAGCTTTACTTGGATGCCCACTGATTCATGAAATTGACATTTGTTCCAAGTGCCTCCAGAATTCAGCACTAATTACATGCCTACGATTAAAGCAACACTTACTAGTTTATGGCAAAAGTAATTTTGACAGTTCTGCAGAGGATAGCTAATAGTTTGACAGTGCATTTTAACTTGAGGACATTTGAAGTGATCAAACTTCTCATTACACTTGTAAGCAGCACTACCATGTTGCCATATAGGAGAAAAGATTTGCAACTTCAAGTCTGGAGTGACATTTGACAGGAATTTGGTTAATTTTTAAAAGGATTTAGTCTCATTGACAAATCCATCAATAATGGGATCCCCTTCTCCGGTTCACATTGGAAAAGGGCAAAAATATTCCCCCAAATTGTGTTCCCTTCCAATTGTTTTCAGTGGTGCATTTTAGTGGTGCACTGAAATTGGCAAAAATTAGATGAAGAAAGCTCAATATCACTTGCCAAACAAACTGACAGTTGTCTGCTATTTTGGGGAAACATCCTAGAATTGTACACACCTGTTGTAGCATGCTATTTTTAAAGCTACGCCCAACAGTAACATTATGAAGCAATATGACAAATCCTCTCACCAGTGACACTCTGCAGTCTCCCATCCCTGAACTTGCAGAGCTATAGGATGCCTAATAGAAAAACAGTCTAGAAACAAGAATTTCACTTACACAATTCAGACAGTTTTTTCCTTTCCTTGTTTAAGTCAGCGAGTGACTAACTCCCTGTCTCCAACCCCCCTTCCCATCCCTTTCTTCTTCCACCTCTAATTCATCCAGTCTCCATTTTCTTGTCTCCTCTTGGATGATTTCCACTCAATTTATCTTCGCTGTCTTTGAAAAGGACACTTCATTTTTTTTCCTCTCCATTCTCCAGACTGGAGCAGCAACAGCTTCTCCTTTGCCCTTGTTCTTTTATAGTCTCTCCCCATTGCTTTCCTCCCCCTCCTCTAATTCTATTACTGTCTAATGTTCCCCTCAAAAAGTGCTGGCAGTATGGGAGTATTGCACACAGCTGTTCCACTCTGCTCCCTCTAGTCTTCCTGATCAAAGCTTTCCCATCTGGCCGGAAACAGACCAGAGAACTGAGTGCTGATCAGAGTTCTCCCAGGTGTTGGATGGAGGAGGGAGTTACTGATCAGTCCTGGAATCCTTACACTAGCCAGATAGGTCACAAGATAGTAGTGTTTAAGAATAAGTTTGCCAATTATTATAACTCCTGTCTTAGTCCCAAATTCAATTCTGAAACGATTTAGCAGCTGTTACCTTGAGAACCACTAGAAAAACCACACTAACAAAAACTGCATACCAAGTATGGAACCCAAGGTTCAAATGATAAAGCACTAATTTTAGTGATCTAATTTAAGTTTGGCTAAAAAACTGTATCAGAATTGAAGTGCTGTGAAAAAAGCAAGATGATAGGTAAGAATGGAATGATATTTAAAGGGCCAGAAACAGTTTCAGGACCAGTAAAGTTTTCTAAATACTGGTCCAAAGGACCAGAAAGAAAACATTTCAAATCCCCATAAGGTGGATGGGGAAAAAAACGTAATCCAGTTTGGGTACAAATTTCAGAGGCACAACACAAGTTTCTTTCATTCTTTTTAACACATACGAAATGCAAGCTAGGGACACATTTTAAAGGGGATTTATCTTAGGACAGCATGGATCTCAAAGTAGCTTGGCCAAGACTGTTATCACTTAAGGGTTTTCTCCTCTGGTGAATCGCAGGGTTGCCTTTGTGATCAGAAAAATATACTTTTTTACTCTAAAACAACACACCACGCATCTGTGTCTGATTATACAGGCTCGATTAAACAGCAAGTTACTCAAGGAAGTGATCAAGCCAAATCTGAAAAACCATGCTGAGGGCATGAGAGGAGTCCATGCTGGGGATGAAGACAGCATGACATGGCTACTGTTTCTCAGAGTCAGACCTCTGCTGCTTAGGCAGCAAGAAGCCTCCTATACATTTAGTGTGTTACTTCCTACTCTCAACTGACCTGCACTTTGAATCCCAGGCGTGCTAACTGACTGGAACATCAGTCTTCAGACTGAAAATAAAAACTGGCCTCTTACTTCAGTCTCCCAGTAAATGCCACTGAATGGCAGCTGTGCTTCATATGGCAATTTGGGCACAGTACGTGCACGACTAGTCATATCAGCTCTCCTCAGCGTAAGGCATAGGCCACAACTGGCTGCATGACTCCGTCCACTTGTTATTGGTAATTACAAGGAAACTGGAGCAGGAGCAGACCAGTTATTTTCAGCCTCAGATTGGATGCAACAGTGAGCCAGTCAATGCCTATAGGATTTTTGAAGTTCAGATCAGCAATTTGTGCAACTAATTGCGAGTAATTATATTTTATACCACCCTTTCACTATGTGTGCATCAACAGTGCCTAATTCAACAGGGCATCTACGGCTTTTGCAAACTACTGCAATAAAATATCACCGCCACCAACTACCACATCATTCAGAGCAGGAACTGAGTTTACTTGGATTACTGGACAATACGTTTTTTCCTAGCCTGACTGCATGCTAAATTCTCAACAGTCCTTAGAATTTGATGGTCACCTCAGGTTTGGAGAAAGCCTGATGTGCAAGGGATTGCCAAAAAGGAAAACCATGTATTGTAAATTACCACCCTACTTCACATGAGTAAATATCGGGAAAAAGTTAAAATGTAAAATTATGGATTAGAAATTTCTGCTAGCAAATTAATTAGCTTGGATTCTCAAACTCATTTATCTGTTTTACTTTCCATTCCTGTTCCCATTCACGTAATTAGACATTCTAGTTATACTCATGGTATAGAATAACCATGAGACATGACTACAGTTTTTAAAAATTTCAGAATGATGTATAAAGACAACCTAAAGTTTGTTTTTTTAAACCATTCTTTCTGCTTGTTTTTAAAATACATTAGAAATTCAGGTCCTGTCTAGCTTGGATGACTATAATGACCAGAAAACTAGTGAAATGAAAATGCAAGAGACAAGATAGTAAAAGTGATTTTCGGTCCAACTGTTTCCAGTTTAAAAAACCAAAAAGTTTTAAAACCCCATATAACTCAGAAGACTAAGTAACAATTGGGAAAAATGAAGCTTTGGTTAAAAATTCATTACACCCCTCTTCCTTCAGTTAAGGCAAGAGAGTTGACAACAGGCTCCAAGATCCCACAAACAAGTTCCCCAAGCAAAACTTTAGATGTCATTCCTGATATTTCCAAGGGAAGGAAAAAATAAACCCATGACCTTCTCTCTCCCCTTCCTGCCACACAAAAAACCATGCATAATCCCAGTATTTAGAACAGCCTTTGGATCACCTTTAAATTTCACTCCTTGATTAAGTTAAAAGAGGCAAACAGACTGAGTCATACTAAATATGCCAATCAGATTTTTTCAAAAAGTTCTTAAATAAAAGTTCTGTGCAAGTTTTAAAAGCTTTGCCTTGCCCTGCCAAAAGCAGCCAGTCAGATTTGATACAGCCATTAACTAGACCATTGTCTTCACTAGCAAATGTGCAGCATACAAATGACTCTGCATAAAACAGTTGAGCCATTCCAACATGCTTGTAGAAGGTACTTCTTTCCGACTATATCTGTTTGCCAGATGACAAAGCTTCCCTCAGCATTTTCTTCTATATACCACCATATGTATTCAGCAGTTTATGAAGCAGCATGCTTTCAACAAAGTCTAGATTCTCCAGGCTTGAAATTCCCAGGAGCCTCCTCTCCTGCCCTTCCCCCAGCATCTCATTACAGCTAATGTATGTTTTCAGCCTCCTGTGTTTTGCTAATAAATAAATAAATAAAATTTGAATGTGATTTTTTAATTTTAAAAAGTAAAAAAAATTAGATCTGGAATTACTATTGAGATTTTCTAAAATCTCTGCGTTCATCTTGTGTACAAGAGATGAGTATCACTTTAGCACCACAAGTTTTAAAAAGCAGACGTGTCCAAAAAGAAAAAAAAAAGCGTGGCCTTCATTCCCCAGTGTAGAGTGCTGTGTGATTTTAGAATATCAAGGGTAGATTTTTTTTTTATTATGAACCAGCTTTTCAAAAAACCCCAAACAGAACAGCGAAATGGAAAATGTAACAAAACATATATACCCACTTTGCATCTTGTCCATATGAGTAAAAGCCTCCACAGTCATTTTAGAGGAAGGGTAGCAAAACATATGACCCCTGGGCCAGATCAGCTCAAAAGAGGTAGTGAAATTTTGGTCCAGCTTACATTTCATCATCAACTATTAATTCCTGAGAATTTTAGCAGATGAAACAGGGAAAATGAGAGTGAAAACTTTAAAGGAGTAGGAACTGAAGATAGCTACAGGGAAGAAAATGAAGAGGGAACAACTGAGGAAACCTTACAGACAGAAAAGGACAGAAATAGAAAGAGGAAAGGAAACAAAGGATCAGACAAAAAACAACCAAACCACTGAGGGTACTGAATGTGCCAATAAGATACTGAATAAAATACAACTTCAATTGATACAGAAAAGCTGCATTCTCCCTTAGATCTCTGTGCAAACATCCCACAAACATTAGTGGGACATCGACTGTGGATTGAGGAGAGTGCAAAGTCCTGAGTTTATATCCCAGCCCACCAACTGTAATAAAACATGAAATCTGTCCCTCTGCCTCCTGACACCCCAGTGCTAGAGTTTTTATACTAGCATGTCTAGACATTGCACAGGTCTCAGAACAGTGCTCTATTTTAATTACAAACTGCCAGTTCTCCCACTCCCATTCTCTTCACCTCTGCTTAACTCCATTCCTGTCTGTCCTTACCCTCTCCTCCCCTGCATTGCTCCCCTCACTCCCACTTCCCTTGGCTTTCCATTTAACTGATCCCCTCCTAAGTACTCCACCCCGAAAAACAGTGGAACTAACATACCATTTATCACCATTACATTGCTCACTCAGCTAGTGTGTTTTACACCTTCCCCCACCCCATGGCCGTCTTGAATGTTTAGACAACATTGTCTCGTTGTTTCATTGTACTCTCCCATCTCTCTGTATCCATCTGTTGTCTCTTGTCTTTTACTTGGATTGTAAGCTCTTTGGGGCAAGGACTGTATTTTTGTTCTACTGTGTTGGTACAGAGCTGAGCTCAAAGGGGTCTTGGTCCATGAGTAGGAGTCCTCGGTGCTACTGTAATATGACTACTACTGACGACAATGATAATAAAACGCTTAGTTTCCTTGTGTCCATCATAATTTTATTTCCTTTTATAACTGGGGAAGAGTGGAAGGGACATCTGCCCATTTTACAGATGGGAAACTGAAGCTCAGGGAAAAGAAGGGCCTGATCCAAATTCCACCAAAGACTAAGGATATATCTACACAATGATTAAACAGCCGCAGCTGGCCCAGGTCAGCTGACTCGGGCTTGCGGGGCTCGGGCTGTAGGTCTGTAAAATTGAAGGGTAGATGTTTGGGCTCAGACTTCAGCCCAAGCCCCGCAAACCAAAGTCAGCTGACCCAGGCCTGCCACGGGTGTGTAATTGCTACGTAGACATATGCTAATTCAGTGGCTCTCAACCTTTCCAGAGTACTATACACCTTTCAGGAGTCTGATTTGTCTTGTGTACATGCAAGTATCACCTCACTTAAAAACTAACTGCTTACAAAAACCAGACATTTAAAATACAAGTGTGTCAGCAAACTATTACTGAAAAATTGCTTAACTTTCTTATTTTTACCATATCAATTATAAAATAAATAGACTGGAATATAAATATTGTACTTACATTTCAGTGTATAGTATACAGAGCAGTATAAACAAGTCATTGTCTGTATGAAATTTTAGTTTGTACTGACTTGGCTAGTGCTTTTTATGTAGCGTGTTGTAAAACTAGGCAAAAATATCTAGATGCATTGATGTACCTCCTGGGAGACCTCTGCGTACCCCCAGGGGTACGTATACCCTTGTTTGAGAACCACTGTCCTAGTTGACTTTGGTGGCCTTTAGATCAGGCCCTAAAGCCCCGACTCAGCAAAACATTTAAGCACAAGTTCAAGTCAAAACTAGACTCTGTTCAGCAGTTATTTCCAGAATATTTTGATTGAGAGGATTGCACTAGACTTCTGTGAACTTTTGAACATTTCCAAGGCCTCCTCAGTATTTGGATATATTCTGTCCTCCCTTTAGCTGTGAAAATGCCCTAAAAAACTGGAGCCTACCAGGGGATTCACTAAGAGTGTAGTTTTTCCTCAGGATGAGAACTCTAGAAAAGTAAAATGGGGCTTTTTCCTTTCTTTCTCCTTTTAACTGCTCAACTAAAATCTTTGCATTCAAATATTTAATTGTACCTGGATAGCTTTTCTTTAAATGAGTATCCAGGAGTCAGAATGTGTAATATTAGCTTTATTTCCTTAAGACACTATTTAAAACAACAAAACTGAATAAAAGTGACAATGACACTAAATCCAGGAAGATAAGTAAATGGATGGTTTGCAAGCTACCAGATACAAGCATGATGACATATTTTAGATGTTAAAATATACAGTAAGCCATCCAATGTATTTGCCTATCTTGCTGCAGCATCATGAAGTTTTTGTAGTTTTTTTTTAAATACCGTGCAACAAGATGAGAACATTCTCAAACACCAAACCAGTAAGCTGCTGCCAAGATTAAATCAAGAAGAGAGTTAGCATAACATTAAGTAGCATGTTCTAATAGCAAATGTCTTATTGTTGCTCAATGACTTAAGATTTTTTTTTTTGTTTTTAAAGGAATCCAAGCCTTCAGCACATTGGGATACACCTGATCCAGCTGTCTATGCATAAAGGACATAGAGACAAGTGCTCATTTTAATGTCTCACATCTAAAGAACAGAAAACTGTTAAGAGGACATTCCTTTAAGCTTCTGCTGCATAAAATGTGCATGTTGTGGTATTAGTTTAGCTGTTTGGATTGTTTCCAAATTAATACTTAAATGATGAAAGGAAATATTATATAGCACCATAAATATGCATTGCACATTACAAAACAGAGCTGCAAAAAACCGTGAACTATAAGGCCTTGTCTACAGTGTAGTTTTTAGCTATCTATGTAGCTATGCAAGTATAATTGCTCCGTTACAAATCCCTAGTATAGATGCACTGCACAAATATAAGCCATGATGAACTACTGCATGGCAGCCACACTAGGGATTGTCACTGGTGCAACTACATCTGTACAGCTACACCGGTGGTGACTAAAGCCTCCTGTGTAGACAAGCCCCAAATAATTAAGCATATGCATAACTGAATTCATGTGAATATTTCCAGTGAACTGAATTGAACTACTCACACAAGCAAATAAAGCCTGTGCATAAGAAGTGTTTGCAGAATTAGTGCCTCAAGAAGGCAAGAAGAGAAGGAGGTGGTGCCAAACAAGGATTTTACATTTTAAGAGTGGAAAAACGAGGGAAAAAACCAACATCTGTAAAGTGCATGAAATGGATTTTAAAATTCTGTATGTGTATTTAGAAAGTAACAGACTATTGGTCACTAAAGCATTATAAACCAAATTGTGAACCTTTCTAGAAAGAATACAGAAATGCAACTACAGAACTATAGTAAAGTCTGTGCCAGTAGCTAGAATTCAACTCTGATCCGGAAGGTCCAAATCACTGCTGTGAAGTTTGTACACGTATATGCCACATCTTCCCACAGCACTACACTGTACAAAAAGACACTTTGCTGCTCTAAAGTGCTATTCCACTGATAAATATGATTATTTTGTGGAATCACATAGTAATAGCCACATACCATCCTCCTAATTGGTTATCCCACTTCTAAACCTCAAGGATATAAAGATGAACGGATCTCTTTGAGAATGAAAATTCTGACTTGGCCAAATGGTTGCCTATATTTTAATTTTTTTGTGAGAATTACAAGTCTGCACATCCAGCCATATTTACAAAAAAGAGTTACCTGACTGTAATTTTGACTTTCAGAGCACTTTATGATTCATTAATCTGCAAGTCTGTATAAAACTTGTATGGAGAGGGTGAATGACTTACCTAATATTACACTCAGTGGCCAAGCTAGGAGAAGTCAGACCTCCTGACTCCCAGTCCTGTATTCCGACCACCCTTCCCTATAGCCATAGAACACATTTACACACATTTTAGTCCCCAGCATGTGAAAGAGCAAGCTACTGTATCATCACTTCTCTTTGAAATTATGAGGAGTCTGAGATGTGACATTCATATTTGCTTAAGTTTAAGAGGATACCAGCCATCTGATCACTTTAATTACTAGACTTGTATGTTACTGTCTAGATAAGGTTTGAGAGAGGGAACTTACCAGGACTCTCCACCCGTTTGTAGTGGTAGGGATTGATGCAAACCTCCTTCTGTTTTGAACCAAAGGGAAACTCACAGCATTCCAGTGGTTTCAGTTCATGATGGCTTTGGAGGTCTGGCCAGCGCCACACTCTACAGTAAATTACATGTGGTAGCCCTTTCCGGTGCGAAACCTGAAGCCTGCCATCCAGGGAACGAGGAATTGTAACACAGTTGCTGGGCTGACCTGGACAGCTTAATGCTTTTTCCAGTTCCTCCATAGCACCTTTTTTCTTCTTTAATTTTTTGACTAATGCATCAACAGCTTTCTCTGCCCATTTTTCTTCTTCATCTCCCTGCTTCCATCCCAGCAGCCTCTTAACTGCTGGGCTTGTGAAGGAGAATAAGCTTGTCACATTCATGGTGATCAACTCAGTCACACTGGATACTGAAGAAACAGAAAAGATTGCCCCCTGAAAAATGGACACAGCAGATCCTGTATGTAAATGGACACCAAAGGTTTGCCTAATTTATACTGTTCCCTTTGGCTTTCTGATTCTGAAGTCTTGAGAAACTGAAACTAACATTCCAGCTTGACAGAAGTGATCTTTGTGTTCCAAACTGAAGTCCAGCACCTAGAGGGAGGGGGAGAGGAGGAAGGAGGGGAAGAGAAGAGAAACAATTTGTTTTTAGTAAGTGACAACAAATAAACATGTCTAGATGTGAAAGTGGAATGATAAAACACAAACAAAAAACCCCACATATCTAAGTGCTGACAGCCTTCAGAATCTGACTAAACTGGCAGCATCCAAATTATTACAGAACATAGATCCATCGATTTGTACACATGATGCTGGAAGAGGGGTTCTCAAATACTTCAGCGTGAACCACATCTTGACAGGGAGTGAGTTTCACAGACCACTTCTCTTACCATTTACAATTGCACACGTTTCCCTTTTTAAAATAAATCTAAATAAAATTAAATCTGAAATTATGACAACCTGTGTTAAGGCCTAAACTCACTATGATTATCAGTTACATTAAATTTGATACTGCACTGTACATGTGTGCTGCTGACGTTTTTTAGAAAGTCAAATCACTGAACCAGTAGGAGTCACTGGATAAGCACTAGGACCCAGAGTGGATAAGCACTAGGACCCAGAGTTTGTTGAAGTTCTAAACCAGCTTAAAAATTATTATTAATAATAGCAGCAGCCACCTGTTTTGCAGGTCCAAAAGAATATTTTCTTCATTTTAGTTTATTCAACTAGTTCAGTTCAATGATTACTTCATTCAAAAATTAAGAAAATCAAATGGGAGTTGGAGAAAGCAGGAAAGTTTTTCTTCTTATGTCGAAGGAAAAAAAAAAAAAACAACCTGGTGTGCACTGATGAGATTTACTAGTTCTAAAAAATCTTGAAGGACATAGTAACCAGAAACAACCAGTTCAATTCACTACCTCCAGATAATATCTCCTCCGTTTATTAAAATCAGTTTTAAATAAAAAAACGTTTTGATTAGCTTTTGCCCCCTTTTGTGTATCCAGCATATTTAAAGTGATTTTACTGAATACAAAAAATAAAAAACGTTGCATTTTAGTGCATTTTAAAAGAATTCCTATTTCCACCCAAACAGCTTGTTGCAAATCAAATCACAAGTAAAAAATTAATCTAGTAAATTAATCATTCACCATTTTCTAACATAGTAAAAATATAAACGATAAGAACCTGAATAAATCTGTTAAACTATATAACTGCTTAAATAAATGTGTATAGATACAGTATCTCTTCCTGGTTAGCAAAAAAGTACCAAATTTAGTGTAAAGGCTATGTTTAGTTGCAAATCAATGTTTTAATGTTACCAGCCAATGAGAATCAACCTTTCTTTATAAAACAAAAAAAGTGAAAATGCAAAACACAACTACAATACATTATTTAAATCAAGGTTTCCTTCTTGCTGATTTACAGCATGATTAAAATGATTTAAATCAACCCAGCCTGCCTTCCATTCACAAATTTAACAGCCCTATGGAATTTATAGCAAATGGTTAGGTGGAAAAAGTATTTTTAGCGGTCTTCAGTTTAGCAGCTGATAACAAGGAAAGTCAGTAGCACATGACCATCCAGCATTCTGCAGACCACCAGCAATACAGGGACCAGTTTGAAAACCATTGCAACTAGAGTTTGTGAATACTGTGACCTGAAATAAATTAGGTCAGCTTGTTCATCTCAATAAGTTATTTTTTGTTTAAAAAACTGACTAAAAACTTAACAAAAGATTTAAAACCAAGGATCTCTTTGTCAATACCCATGTCACATTAAAAAAAAAAAATGCAAGCCACACACGCAGGCTATAGGAAGTAGCCATCATGACTTCATATGGACCCCCTCCCAGGGGCCACATGACAGTTTCAGGTTCTTATTTTAAATCATGAAGTTCAGCAGAAAAGTTATGATGAAAAGACAATTTTAGATAACTGGGGTAAACTGTTGTGATCCAGAAAAAAAAAAAAATTAAAAGCAACAAGATGTAATCACATGCAGTTTGGAACAGAATCATACACTGAGTCTTCAACATTAATTTGTAGTATCTAACAAGAGATATCTTTAAAGTGACAGAAGCGATGTGTTACCAGATATATTTTTACATTTATTTTCTGGACTCTGCCAGAATGAGGATTTGTCACCAGTTTATTCAGTGGCTTTGCCATATCAACCAACATACCTGGAGTACTTTCAATTAAAATGAAACACCGTAAAGTATTTTGTCATGAAAATGTTATCAGATAACAATGTTGCTCTTGAAGTTATCTGAAATACAAAAAATGGAAAAATAAATGTCAACACCGTTTATAGCTAATCCATGTCTGTTTATACTTGGTGCTAGTTTATCCCACTCTTAAGAAAACTTTAAGAATTCAAGTAATCAAATTTTGTACAATATTGTCAATGAAATAGAAGATTTTCATGAGCCTGGAGCAAATTTAAGAATATATTCAGTTACCTGGACATTTGCTGTATTATTTCATGAACTCAAACTCAATTACCACCACTGAATGCGCTCTGGATATGATTTATCCTTATGTGTACTGTGAAGTGCTCCATCAAGTGCTGTGGTGAGTTAAGAACCTCATCAGTAGAGCGCCACGTGTGGTTAGAGTATAACGGGCAAGTCATGGAAGTCAGTCTTGACTCTCAGAATACTCTCGAATATGTAAAAATAAGTGTTATATTGCTCTGATCAGATTTCCAAAACTCCACAGACTAAAGCTTTCCTTAAAAAAAGAAACGTAACAGGTTAAAAGTTTCAATTTAAAAAAAGCCTTCTCCATGTTACTACAAGCTTAGTTTATTCCTCATGAAATAATTTTAAAAGTTAATATTCCACTCTGTGTGTCAATCCTTCCAGATTGGACAATGAAAACACACATAGTTTCACTTTTATTTATAGTCTGCTTTCAGAGTCACATCCACTAGCACAATACTACAAGTTTCAAATGGCTAAATAAATAAAAATAAAAGAAATTGTTTTTATTTAGGTAACTGTTTCCATTAGAATGGAAAGATTTTAAGCTATACAATTTTATTTTTACAAGCCCTAAATCTTGGGCCTACATGTAAGCGGGGGAATAGTCTGCTATTGTAGGCTTCTGCACTATCCTGTCTTCTGCACTACCCCGGTGAAGTGGGCTAGTGGAATTGGGAGCGAGGACTCAGATCCTTTGTTTACCCAGTGGCCTCCCTGCCCTTGAGGACTCCCCGTCCACTCTCCTGTCTGGCAGAGTCCTCATAACCCCAACAAGGCTGGGTCCAGGATTCCTGGAGGGCTCAACCCCCAACTCTGCTGGGGTCACCTAGGACAGGGGCTAGGGTGTCCCCGCTCCGGGGTACTCTCTCTGCACTGGGCAATTCTCTGACCCACTGACCATTACATACAAGTTAAAGCAAATGCAAGTTATTTAATCAACAATTAATTTTAAAAAGAATAAGGAAAAATGGGAAAGGTTAAAGGAAACACATCAACCCGCTCTGTGGCAGGGAACATCACAAATAGTGTCTCTGGAATGTCAGGGCAGTTCACAGTCTGTTCCTTGTAAGTCCCAGGCCGCCTTCTCAGGCCCTGGCTGTGCTGTAGGGATGCTGTTGTGCTCTGATGGTGGCCACACACTCTCAGGATCTAAGTGGTAGGACCCTTCTTCCCAGTGTCACCCCCACCCTGTCAGGGTTATGATCCAAGCCTGACCTGCAGAGCCTCTTGGCTGAGGTGTCTCCCTGTGCTGGGCCTGCTGCCCAGGGTCCCCCTTGGTCTCCCCAGCTGCTCACCGCACCCAGCTCTGGACTGCTCCAGCCCCAGCTCCACCACTCTGTCTCAGCACTGCTGCTGCTGCTCTGCCTTCAGCTCCCTGGGCTGCTTCTTTGGCCCCTCTGGCTCTGGTTGCTGCAGATCTGCTCCCAGGGCAAGTCTGCTCTCTCTGGGCTGTGCCTCTGGCTTTGGGGCTGCAGCTCTGCTCCCAGGACAGAGTCTGCTCTCTCTGGATCTGGCACAGCTCTGCTCCCCAGCTTAGCCTGGGCCCCTGCTTTCTCCTTAGTTCAGCCCCACTCTGTCTGACCCAGGCAAATCCAGCCCACACGGAGGACGGGACCTCCCTGGCCTCCTGACTCCCTGATTAACCTGCCCGCCCCGTCATTCAGGCTGACCTGGAGCATTGGCCTCTCCCCATTGTTCCTGGGGACTGTCAGTCTCAGCGTCCTGATTCCCCATCGACCCTTCCCCCTTTTTAGTACTGGGAGCTAGCAACTAAAACACCCCCACTGAATGTTAGTAAGGGGGCAACAGTACCCTTACATACATAATGGTGTCCTTTTAATGTCAGTTGCTGAACATTAACTAGCTGTAGGTATCTTTTCATTTGGGCTTCATTTATTGTTATTGAACTGCTTTAACACAATAGGTCAAATCCTGCTTGCCTTTCACAAACTAGTAGTCTCATTGATTGTAATGGGACGGTGAACAAGATTTGCAATTTTTTCCTGTTTTCAAAAATAACTCCATCATGGTTTTAAAAGGTAAGTGTCATATCAAGGTATTCTGTACATTTAGTTGTGGCTAAAGACAAATACTCTATAGAAGCAAGGACTTATACACTAGTTCTACAAGACTCAACAGGACTTTCAAAAACATCCAGATCTGGCCTAGCCCAGCACCATGCGCAGAAATAGGTTAGTGCTAAGAACTCTTGAAAATCCCACATTTATATTTCACCCATCTATGCTACATTGCATAACAGCACAGTCTAGGGCAGGGTTTTATGAACCACATTTCTATCCCTTCAAAATTCCTTTACGTCCCTGTGGCAACTGCACAGAAAAATATTAGAAAAGCCTGTATTTTTAGCCATCATTGAAGTGCATGAAATTTAGCAGCTGGAAATGCCAGCATCATATGACTAGCCAGCTCTCTATGGACATGCACCATAGTTGGCTTTAGTATTGCTTTTTTTAAGTTACTTACATTTTGCTATGCTGGATAATCTATTCAAAATAAATGGGACAAAGACAACACACATTTCTAAATTAATTGTGTTGAAACTGCTATACACCAAAGTCTGCTATGAACTGCTCTAACGCAGAATTCCAATGTCAAGACAGTATTAAACTAAAAAAAAAGATAGCGTAGGTGGAGTTTTTTCATTTCCAAGAATTATAAAGTGTATCCATAGTTCTGAGCTTTTGCCAGTACATTCCGTTTTCCTTTCTGCCACTTTTGGTTTTTGCAATGCATCATTTCCTGTATTGCTTTTACACAAAGTGGTCTTATCAGTTTAAAGTGCAAAATAAAGATTAACACATGAGTCAGCAGATGACAGATTTTCTCCTCTCTTCCGCAGAAAATACACATGCCCTTCTGGGGGGGGAAAAAAAAAAAGGTATGCGCTCCTAATAGCTAAGTCACTACTAGTCCTTGAAGATAAATATGTTTATCCACAAGGTATTGTACAATCAGAAAAATAAGATGATCTCCATGTGATCTTGACCCTGGTTTAAAGGAAATCTAGTTGCTGGCCAGTTAGCAACCACTCCTTATGTCAAACCACACATACCTTTATTGTGTATTCTGAAGCTGAAATCAAACTTATTTCAAATGCAACTACCTCTTTGTATTTTTTTTCTTCACTTTAGCTAGCTTTAGTGTTCAGTCTTTGGACCTTACAGAAATACTTAAACAAACAGTTTAAAACAAAACTGCCACAAAAAGCTGTGTTACTTGCTTTGTATTTAAACAAAACTCAGCTAGGCAGCTTCCCGAACAGTGAGATTATTTTTCTTTCTAGCCTCCAATGAAGAGACAGTTATAACTAAGAATCTGTCAGCAACACTGAGTGGCTAGTCTGATGGTGAATATTTTACTGCCTTCAAATGCCCACAAGACAGTCTGTAGGAATCTATCCTCATTTGGATAAGAAGTTGTTTTTTGGCAGGTGGGGAGAGGGGTCAGGACAATCAAATTACCACCACTGATGGAGGAAGGGAACCAACTCCTAGCCCCAGGTTCAAACAAACAAGGAGGTAGCTTTGACTCTTGTACTGACTTTAGTGTTTACTTTAATGCTCAGTGGGGCAGACAAAATAAAGAATTCCAGTAAAAAGGTTTTAAAATGTGTACAACTCAATAAATAAAAAAAAATTCAGGCATAAAAATTGTGAGTGTGCCAAGGAGGAATGGAAATCAAGAGAATCCACACAACTCCTAAGAGAGGTTTTTTTCCATTCATTTTTCCACACTTAGTTCCATGGTTCTTTTCTCAATCTTCATTAGTTATTAATGGCATAAAGAAATAATAGGACAAGGGATTTTAATTTGCTTCTTAGAAAATAGTCATTTGATTCACTTCTCTGAAAGAAGCTCACATCTTCACAGCAATTCATTTCTTTCAATACAATATTTAGCGCTTGCACAGAAATCAGAGTGGCTCCTCCCTGCTTTTGGTTCCCACTTTGCTCCCTGCAAAAATATTTTCCCACACAAGACTATGCCCTGGTCTACTTTTAAAATTTAGAGCGACCTAGTTACAGCACTCAAGGGGGTGAAAAATTCATACACCACGCTAAGTGCTGTAGTTAAGTAGACCGAACCCCAGGTAATGTAGACCTGGCTAGATCAACAAAAGAATTTTTCTTTTGCCCCCCATTCTTGCAGCAACCAGTGAAAAGATTTGTTTTTTCATGCTGGAACTAGGTCATTGGAGAATTGAATGTCACTGATTCAATTATAACTGTAGTATAGATGGGGTATGAACTATTATTACAAGTACCGCGGATCAGAGTATTGCACTGCAATGGACCACAGAATTTCTCTCAATAAGTTTTACCAATTTGTATATTAATTTTTGTTTGGAACCTTATAGAAAACAGACCAATTTTCACACCTTTAAGTGTGACCAACTATGCATATCCAATCTTCTTTCAGTGGGAGCTGAGAGAAGTCCTCAAAGTGGGCAACAAGAGATTTTATTGTTGGTAATACCAGCTTACCCTTCTGAGCTACAGATTCTGATAACTTTACTTACACTAAAGAGCAACTTCACAAGTGCTCCTGGTGAAGTCACTGAGATTACTCAGGGAGTGAAGTACCATCCAATGGGCTCAAATTAATAGCAAACACAAGCTAAGTCCTGAAAGAACAGAAAAGCCTCTAAACCAAATAATTTGGACTACAGCCTACCATTTTTACATAGTTCAGATAAACTCCATTTATGACCATTTTATAATTAAAAAAAAAAAGTCAGCTTGTAACGAGCTTGTAAATCACAAGATAAGCATTTTAGATGCCAAATTCAGTACTAAAAAAATAAAAAAAAATCAAGAGGTAAAAAGGGGGAAATGTGTCTTTCCTTTTTATCATAAAGCCCCGATGTGATTTTTTTAAGTAAACACAGAGCATTCCCTTTCCTGACAGTATGAACTGTCTTTAAAAAACAGGTGTTGTTTACAACAACCACCACCACCACACACACACACCTGTGTGGGGTGTGTTAATAGACACAAAGGCAGGATAGCTGAAACCTCTTCCTATATTTAGATCTGTCTGGTCAGCTGTAATTGCATAATTTAATCAGGACCCTCTACAGCGGAAATACATCCATATTCATCACAGGCATCAAAGGAAACATCTTTACAACTATATCCTTTTACAAACCAACGCATGGTCCCACGCCATTCTCCCAATTGTTGAATTCCTCCTTTGGGAAGAGCATGGAATTTTATTTCTTTTGATCAGTTGAAAAAAATCACTTCCCTCTAATTCTGCACAGTAGGGCAGGAGGGGTTTCCTTCACAGGTGAGCTGTTGATTTGTCTCTTTCAGGAATTTTTATTTTTTAATGGTTAAAATGCACATTTAAAATGCAAAGGAAAATTTGAGAAGCTAGATCATCATATGTTAAAATCAAGTTTGTAAGACACACAATTTATTTTGTCTTTTATTCCGGAAGGCAGCACAGTCCAGTGCATATGACATGGGACTAGGAGATAGAATAGAACCATAATCTGCTGGTCTATTTTAGGATTTGCCTACAATGAGGTATTTTGCATCAGAATAGCTATATCAAATGCAAACCCAGTGAAGCTACAATGACACAAGTATCTTCACGAAGGGTTTGCACTCATGCCTCTATACAGGTAGCAAAAACAAAGAGTGTAGAAAAGCCCTAGAACTAAAGTCTGATCCTGATCTCATGTATCTGAGATTAAGTCATTTATCTCTGCATCTCAGCCTCCTCATCTTTAAAATGTGGATAGACAATGCTTTACCAAAGTACACAAGACAAAATCTGAAGGAAAAAAATAAAATTTATACAGTAAGATATGTTTTAATCAAAGCTCAGCAACACAGAAACTGGCTCCTCAAATAATCATTAAATATAATGATTATAATATAATTAAATAATCATTTAAAATATCTGCTTTTAATAATTATCTTTACAAACTCTTGAAATAGCTCCTTCCCTTTCATTTTACTACTAAAAAAAAAAAAAAACTTTCCACAGCTACATGCATAACATTTACCTCCAAAGCTTTTCTTGGCAAGAAAATTCTCTAATTTTTTTTTCAATTTATAGAATCAATTTTAAAAAACTTTAAATCACCTTTATATTAAATACAATATAGACCAATCATTACTCTATCTCCTCAGCTACTTCATTTTAAAGAAAGATCTGAGTTTTATTAAATTCTTCGGTTAAAATTGTCCAGCAGTCCCTTTAAGTGTTGTAATAAGAACCCATCTGACCCACAAATGTAGCATTCTGAACAAAGAAAGTGTTTAAAGACAATATAGCTTCAAAAGCCAAGTTTATACAATCACTGAAATAAACATCAAGATCTGCCAGATTTCCACCCTCCAATGAAAAGTCTGTTTAACCACTGCATGCCATTAGTGGTCTCTTGAAAACCAGGACTGGACCTCCACATTACATTAGACCAGCTCAGTCTGGGCTTACAGAATAATCAGTGACCAGCAGCTACACTTTCAAATTGCAGGAAGTGCTCTTTGGCGCTCTCTTTTATTCAATATTTGTCAACCCACCTGAGTATGCCATACTCTTAACAAGCAAAAGAGGCAAAGATGGGAAAGTCTGGAATTTCTTTATAGCTCATAAACTGAAGATTTTTTTTTAATTGGAGATTTACAGGAGAAAGAGCATATCCATGCATCCTACAGTGGTTGGTAGACTCAGGGAAGACCAGATCAGAAAGCTTAGCTATTCATATTCAGATTGTTTATAAACAAACAAAATCTCAAAAAAACAAAAACAAAAAACTAATAATCACAAAACCAAACAAACCAGCCTACTCGATCCCAGGTGGTAGTGACCAAACCTCATGTTGTGTGATGTGAGAACAAACACGTTGGGCTTGTCTATACTAGAAAGTTATATCGTTTTAACTATACCAGCATAATCCCCCTAATATAGATGTTGTTTGTCAGTATAAAGTGCCTTACACCATGTGGAAGGGGAAATAATTATACTCAATATAAGCCACCTTTATACCAGTATAAATGCAGAAACACTAGGGCTTTTACCAGTATAAATACTGGTTTCACACACACACACACACACACACACAACCTGAACCAAAACAGTTATACTGGTTAAACTGAAGTATAGACCACTGTTATCAGTTTATCCCCAAACTGGCAAATGACCCCTGGACACAAAGACACCATTTGAGACTGGTACCCTTGTTGATAGCAAGGACAAAGACTGAATAGGTGGGAAAAATCAAGACAGTCTCATTCCTTGAGGTGGTCCCTCCACATAAGTTTAATGCCTTAACTCTCAGGTCTGGTCTATACTTAACTGTTTTACTAGCATAGTTATGCAGGTTAGGAAAACAATTTTTTTACATTTACATAGTTATGCCAGTAAAAGCCCTAGACTAGATGCAGTGATAGAGGCAGTGTTACCCAATGGCTAAGAACTTGGAAGACCTGGGTTCTATTCCCAGCTCTGCCACAGACCTGCTGGGTGACCTTCGGCAAATTATTTCATCCGTGCCTCAGTTTACCCACCTTTAAAATAGCGATAGTGATACTTTAGCGTTTTTCATCAGTAGATCTCATAGCACTTTATATACAAAAGCTAGATATTATTATACCTTATGCTGGTGCCCTGAAATGGCATAAGCTATCCCTGCATAAACACTTGCATACTGCTATAATTGCATCCACACTAGAGGCTTCTATCAGTAGAGCTATACAAGTAAAATTACACCAGCAAAACCCTTACTATTGCCCCAACCAACTGTCCCACACCATGCAGGGGAGTGGCAACACAGCTATAGGCAATTTGGCATGGACAAGACTCATGCTGCTCTTGCTGCAGGGCCCAAGGGCAAGCACTCTCAGGCTGAAACCTGCAGCACAAGCCCATACTACTCTCACTGATCTCAACGAGTCCTATGACAAATGGAGACTTCGTAATCACTGCCTCCAAGGAATGATACAGCAAGGATCCAGGAACCTTGGATGTGCGCCTCCTTTTTAAAAATCACAAAAAGACAGACATGGGCCTAAATTTGAGGAATAAAATAAAGCTAGAAAATTGATGAATGAAGCAAAAATAGCTAGCACACCTTGAAATCAAGGTATTTATACACAATTGCATGCCCACTGTTTTCTTCTGTCCCGAACATTAAGGCCTTGGAGGATTTTGCTCCAAGGGTTGGAGGCACTGACATACAGACAGTAGCGAACAGATCACACAGCACACTACAACAGGATAATTTTAAAGGAAGTGAAAAAACATGACCCTACTATGTTTACAGGAAATACAGAGGTTTTACAATAAAAGGAAACTGTTACAGTATATTCTCCTCGTCTTCTGGTTGCTTCTGTGGGTTATTTTGTTTATGCCCTAGGAACAGAAATCAAGACAAGTAAAAGTCACTAGGTATCATTTTCTTATCTGAGCTTCTCCATTATTAATGTGCCCTACATTATTCTAAACCAAGAAATATTACTTGGGGTGCTGGGTGCATTTGCACCTTTTTCACATTAATTGACAGAGCAGATAATCAGTTCTCCAGGATAACTGCAGAACTTCAGTGAGCTCCACTAACATGTAATTAGTTACTGACATTTTCTAACTTAGCTAGGAATAGTCACATGCCAAATCAGGTCCTCTCTCCTTTGCAGATAGACCATATAAAGCTAAGGACAAGAACTGAACTGCATGAGTTTTTGGTAATTGGTCATGCCAATATCTTTTCTGCGCCACCACCACCACACATGCTGACAACTTGTGCTTAAAAAATAAATAAATGAACAAAACAAAAACACTTTTATAGTAACAGGTGGTGTTCAATAGGATGTACTCTGTGTGCATCCCACTGTAGGTGTACATACACCCCGCGTGCGCAAGATCACAGACTTGTGACCAGCAGTCTCTGTTGAGGCCATGCAATGCCCCCTCATTCTCCTCTCTCATACAAGGGCATAAAGGACGGGGCAGTTGCAACAATCTCTCAGGGTAGTTAAGAACTGCAAAATAAACAAGTGTGGCGATAGTCTGGTCCTATCTACACAAGAAAGCAACCTCCCGAAGCACGTGTAGTAGTTTCTTCTTCTGGTGGTGGTTTCAGCAAGAGGACAGGAAGCTTGATCGACAGTTTAGATAAAAACTGAGAACACTTTAAGAAAGAACTTCAGGTGAGGTCTCGGCACTACCTTGTTCCTGTGGAGAGTTGTAATTGAGATTTAGCCATAAGCATTTGAAGCTCGCTCACTCACTCACTCGGCTGAAGTCAGAGCCCACCAATAAAACCAAGCTTCAGAGCGAGGTCGTGTGTGGAACATTCTGAGAAGGACCACACTGCAGTCCCAGGTTCTCTGACTGGTGATGTAAAAGTTCCTTGATAAACTTTAATACCTTGGAGTGAGACACAACCAAACAACTATACAGACCAGTGGCAAGGTGAAATTGCCGTGAGGTAGCCCAAATAGAGCTGAGTGGAAGCGCAGCCTGTTTCAAGCATAAGAGGTAGTCATGGGTCTTAGGTACTAAGTTCTGAGCAGGGTCCAGACCATGCTTGGCCACCTGTATGGAGAATCTCTTCCATGACTACGTCCATCTGATAAATATTTCCCTATTCTGAACAACAATTTTCTGGACCTGGAGGGAGCAGACAGTACCTGTGGTACTCAGACAACCAACAGCTGTACTGTCAAATGCAGTGACCCCGGGTCTGGATACAGTATCAGGCAGTGGTGCTGTGAGATCAGGTCCAGATGGCCCAGAAGCTGGCTTGGTGACTGAATGGATATTTTAAGAGATCTGTCAGCCAAAATTGTCTTGGCCAGTAGAGAGGCAATCAGAATGACTATGATCTTATCTCTGCTGATGTTGGAGATCACCCTGGGAATTAGGTGAACAGGTAGAAAGGCGTGGAGCAAACCTCCATCCCACTGTAGGAATGGGCTTATTCCACCTATGGAACAAAATTTCTAACATATGACATTGTACTTGCTGGCAAACAAGTCTATCAGGAAAATCCTCAAAGACAGAATATCAGCTCCACTATCAATCTGTGCAAGGACCATTCATGTTTGGTCACAGATTGACTGCTCAGGACATCCACTAGGTTGTTGTTGACTCTCGGGAGGTGAAGGGCCATTGGTATCACCTTGTTCTGGTGACATCAAGTCCGAAACTAGATGGCCTCCCAGACCACAGGGGTGAGAAGAAGGTGCCCTTTTTTTGTATGCAGTGCATATCTGTGTTGTCCATGAAGATCTGCACTACCAAATTCCAGAAGACATGCTGGAGCTCCACACAGGCCAGCCTGATAGCTCTGTGCTCCAGGACAGTCATCTGTCTCCAGAAAAGTCTACGGATCAGGTCCTTTGAATTTGTAGATGGTCCAATGAGCTCCCTAGCCTGCCCCAACACCTCTGTGATCAGGATCTTTGTCAGGGAGGCGACTGAAAAGGATACTTCTCTTAGTATGTTTGTTGGGTCCACCCGCCAAGCCAGCTCTGCAATGACATGCTGGGAGCACTGAAACCATCCTGTCTAATATCTTGCTGGGGAACAGACTGACCTGGAGGGGCCACAGATGAAGTCCAGTAAGCCGTGGTGTCATGTACGTGCATGCTGACATGTGGCTAACATTGCGAGACAAGTCCATGCTGTTGTAGTCTGTTTTAATGTCAGCTGAAGATTGAATGTCTGTAATGTCTGGAACCTGTCCTCCTAAGGCAGATATGCATTTTCAGATCTGGAGTTCATCATGGCTCCTATGAGGGAGTAAGAGATGATTTTCGTTATTCACTAGTAGGCCCAACTGAGCGAACAGACATATAGTGCATTCCAAACTCGCTGTAGTCTCCTGCTGTGATCTCCCTCTGAGCAGCTGGTCATTCGGATAGGGGTAAAAGTGGGCCTTCTCAGGTGGGCCACTATCACCAGTAGGCATTTTGTGAAGATTCTTGGTGCTGTGGAGAGCTTGAATGACAGTATCTTGTACAGGTAATGAGTTTGGTTCCCCCACAATCTCAGGGTGGTCCTAGCATCCTTTAAGGAGTGGAGCGATCATCAGTTCTTTTATTAAAGATCTCCACCTCCCTCAAATGGGAGGTCTTGTATGGTGTCCTGGATCTTTTCTAATATTCCTGATGCTAAAAGCCAGGAGACCCGCCTCATGGGTATAGCCAGTGCCATCAGTCTGACCACCACATCAGCAGCATCGATGGCTGCCTGTAAGGCTGTTCTGGCAAGCATCTGGCTTTCTCTAATGATCTCCTTTAAACTCCTCCCCAGCATCCTGCGGCACTTGCTCCAAGAAGAGAGGGATCTCTGGCAAGCTCTAGGGTAACTCAAAGGATAGCGAGGAAGTATCCCTGCTTGATGCTGGGAGGAAGGTATAGTGTGGTGGTGGTGGGGAGGAGGAGTATTCTTTAAACACTGGGGCTGAGGGGCGATTTCTCTGCTTCAGAGCCCAGTGCTGTTAAGGTGCCAATGATGCCCCCATACGGGATCTTGATGACTCTTGGGGGGGTGGACCTTGGTCCCATAATTATCACCACAGTAAATATTTCATCGGTGCCACCCTCCAAGCACAGATTTAGGCATCCTGTCCTTGGAAGAGTGATTTATTTTCTCCTTTCTCTGGGCAGTGCCTCTCTATGCTGGGAGCTGTGTCTGGCTCCGCTTGGCCCTTCTTTTCAGCCTTACCTTTGTGTTGAGGCACCAGTGCAAGGTCCAACAGTAACCGTGCTGTTGACAGAGGAGCCAGTGCAGAGGCCAAGGCCAGTGCTGAGTTATTGGCACTGATGTCAGAATGGTAACAGTTTTGGGGTTGAGATAGCAGCAGTTGGTAGAGAACCACTGGCATAGGCTATGCCCATTGACATGGGATATGAGTCCATAGCCGGTAAGAAAGGGCTTCAATCTTTGAAAGCTGAGAGTCCAACATGGCAGTTGGCTCGAAACACGTCACCCAGTTGTACTGGAGGGAATGGGAAAAATCCTCCTGTTTTTTGGGTGGTTTTTGTTTGTTTTGTCAGACATTTCCAAACAATACAGTTAATCAGAGATAAGGGTGAATAAGTATTTCTTCAAACTATGCATAAAAGAGGAGTCTGAAGTAAAAGAAGGGTAGCAGGTCAAACAGTCACCAGGTTCCATCTTGCTGCCATGGGCAGTAAGGGGGAACTGCAGTAGGGTCGAGGCTGCTCTACCCTTTATCCCCTTGTACAGGAGCATGAGGTGGCACAGGTCACATTCCTGGTGCTGACAGTAACATCTAGTAAAAAAAACAAAAACAATCTTTGGGCACCTAAATACTCAAAGAGCCACCTAAGCTTTCATTTACACAAAACAAATAACTCCCTCACCCAACAGTTCAGTCCTCATATGCACAAAGATGGCTTTAGATAATAAATCAAAGGTTTGGTCTACATTAGATAACTAGTTTGTTCCCCCTCAATCACTTGAAATAAATGCACTTCACATTCATACAAAGTGCTTCTTCCTGCAATAATCGGGGCTCTAAGCAGTGATGAGCTGCCAAAATCTTAACAACCGGTTCCCTCCTCACCCCACAAGGGGGTCGTGGCCCGCCCCCAGCCCGGCTCATCCAACCCCCTCCCCTGTTCCCTGACTGCTCCTGGAACCGGGCAGGAGGGTCTCATGGGCCCCTATGTTACCCCGCCCCAAGAGAGGTGGGGAGTCCCGGTGGTGCTTACCTGGGGCTCCTGGGAAGCATCTGGCAGGTCCCTTTGGCTTCTAGGGGTGGGATAGCGTAGCAGCCGCTCCCCCCACTGATCACATCAAAAGCGGAGCCTTAGGCGCAGACTCCGTGGGGGCTCGGGGACTGGAACACCCACGGGAAAAATTTGGTGGTTGCAGAGCACCCACCGGCAGCTCCCTGCCCCATGCCTGGCCCCAGCTCACCTCCACTCTGCCTCCGCCTCCTCCCCACTCTGCTTCTCTGCCCCCCACCCCCAGCTTCCCACGAATCATTTGTTTGTGAGGGAAGCCTGGGAGGGCTGAGAAGCTGGTGGTGGCGGCTTCACACTCAGGCCCAGGGAGGCAGAGGTGAGCTGGGGCAGGGAGCGGTTCCCCTGCGCGCCTCCCGCCCTCCCCCCCACCCACCTGCTGTGGTGTAGGTGGCCCTCCTCGCGCTCCCCCTCCCCCAGCTCGCCTCCGCCTCCTGGGCCTGAGCGCAAAGCCGCTGCCTGCTTCTCAGCCCTCCCCGGCTTCCCACGCGAACACCTGATTCGCAGGAAGCTGCGGGGGGCGGCGGGCGTGGAGAAGCAGAGCGGGGCAGAGCGTAACTCAGGGGCAAAGGTGAGCTGGGGCCAGGACAGGGAGCTGCCGGTGGGTGCTCTGCACCCTCCAAATTTTCCCTGTTGGTGCTCCAACCCCAGAGCACCCACAGAGTCAGTGCCTAAGGCACCACTTTTGGCCGGTTCTAAAAGGGCGTCTAAATTTAACAATCAGTTCCAGTGAACTGGCTCCAGCTCACCACTGGCTCTAAGGGATGTTCCAAACAGGCCTTGATTTTTAGGGATAAACATAGGTCTCTTCACCTTTTCCTCCAACCCCCAAACTCGTGTTCACAGCTGTTCAGCCACCTGTGGTTTGGTGACTGCAAGCCCCATTCTGACGGTTCACTTGGGGTTGATCAAATTGTGACCTGTAGTTACTAAGCCGGGGTAGTCTATTTTTTTTGTCAATGTCCAAGATCTCTTGATCAAGGTATAGTCAAGGTCCAGACTCCAGAGAAAAATAATAAAACAACAACAAAAATAATAAATAATAAGTAAATAAAAAGATTTTGGGGTCCATTCTAAAACAACTGGCAGTCTGGATTTGGCCCCCAGTCTGCCTATTGACTACCCCTGTACTAAGTCAACTGTGGTTTGCCAGCTGGTGAGAGCACTAGCATGATGATAAAGGTCAATTCTAGGAGATCTCAGTCCAAGATGGCTCCACTGTCTCTTGCCCCATTACTGACTCCCAGCCTCAGGAAGGTGCCCACTCTCCCTGCTACAGCTCTGTTCTATTAAAGAGGGCAAGCACTAATTGAACTACATCCTGCCACCCAAAAAAAGGCAGAGACCCCAGTATTCCCACCTGACAGTTAGCCAGGAGATTGAGAAGGGGGAACGCTGGTGGAGAACATTATGAGGGGCTTAGGTGCTCCTCCCCTCACCTTCCCCCACTACTCTGCTCTCAGTCCACATGCCACAGGTCATCTGCCAGATGAGGACACAAATCGGTAGCATTTCTGGTTGGGAGAATGGGAAGAAGTGGAAGTAGGTGAATGGTCAGGAAGGGACTCTCAGCCAGTAAGCTATGGGAAATACACTGGCAGATTTGTCTGAGGCTTTAGGACAGTTACATCAAGGCTAGGTTCTAGGTGCGCTACAAATGTTAATGATGGTGTGTCCAACTATGTCACGTACCCAATTACATCTGACAGGGCTTTATGCAGTTCTATATACACAGCAGGATATATAAGCCAGGGACATACTTACGAACCATCTGTTTACAATAAGAACGGATTGGAAGGAAAAAAAACTGAAAATTTTCAAAAGTCAATACTTTTTCCATTGGAAATAAAGGACATATTTTCCAGTCAGCTCAACTGACTGTTACATGGAAAATAGCTGTGTGTGGATTCAGCCATATTATTACCTTCTTACAAAGAATTCAATAAGAAAAAAAGTGGTTCAGCCATTTTACAGCTACTTGTGAACAAAAGCAGTTAATTCAACTGTTTTTCTCAAAACTATCTTGAACAAGTTATTCCCCTCAAACAAACAAGTCAATAGGTCTGAAACCGAACTGATAGGGGACTAGAGAAGTTCTGTGATGCTTCTAAGACTGTCTAGTCCAACAATTCAATTTATCAGGATAGTAACTGTACTGGTTACCCTAAAACTACATCCAAACAAAACACACATAGCCAGTTTAAAATACAAGTAGACGTTTTTCCTAATCACTGACACAATTACCTTTTGCAACACTTAAATGGCAAGCACTCGTAGACTTGTAGAATGACTATTACAATAAGACAGCACTGCAATACAATTGTGTATTTATATACAAAAATGTTTCAGTCATCAAAATACATGGTCCACATCCATATTTTAATAATAATTATAGGCGAACATGATTTCTCTGAAATGATACAGGGTTTGCCACTACTAGTCCCTCTGACATATAAAGATGGCTTCACTGTGTATACAGAAAAATGGGGGGGTTTTCACACCTTTCTGGGGGGTTTTTTGTTTGTTTTGTGTTTTTATTTATTTTAATATCTAATCTCAGGTTCTCCCTTCTCTCTCTCTTAGCTAGAAACTCTGGCATATTCGGGACTGTAACAAAGATCTCCCTTCCAGCAAATAGAGGTATAAAAAGTATTCTTTTTAAACCGGCGGTTCATTCAAATGCCCCGATCAGGATCCTGTGTTAGAAGAGGTGCAAATACACGGGATGACATCACACCTGGCCTAAAGAGTTTACAATTGCAAATTATTAGACAAAAATTTCAAGGAAGCAGAAAATATATTTAAATAAATTTGAGGCCATTTTCACATTTAACAAGTGGCATAAAAGTGTTACTTTAAAGGTGGCCTAAAAAGCAAGAGCGATTGCTTCCTAAATTTCCTTATGAGAAAAATCTAAAAGGCCTTGAAAAAGGCAGGAGGTGATTTATCAATTCCCTGGACTCTGCAGTACTTGATAGTCATTAGCTTACAGTGGTATATCATCATCAAACGTCTTACTCCTCCCTCTTTCCTTCATTAGCAGATGTTTGTAGTAAAGCCAGCCTTTGTTTCTAAGAGGACTCTGAAATGGATTCTTAAAAGTTCTGCCAGCAACTTTAAAATTAATTTGCCCTTTCTTTTAAGTAGCAAGAGAAAAGCTTTTCTACCAATCACAAGTCATCAAATAAATGTAACAGTATTATTTTGAAAAGAATAAATATGTTCTACTTTAGTCTAGGACCACACATGGAAGCTTCTTGTAGCAAAACCGCACTTTTACCAGTACAGTTATATCAGTTCCATTTAGGCTATGTCTACACTGCGCTTTCATCACTATCAGTTTTGTTGCTCAAGGGTGTGAAACCCCCCCCCCCCCCCCCCGAACAACAAAAGTTGACACAAAAAGCACCGGTGTGGACAGCGCTTTGTGGGCGGGAGACACTCTCCCGGTGACGAAGCTACCGCCTCTCATTCAGGGTGGTCTTATTTTGTCGCCGGGAGAGCACAGTTGCACCATTGTAAGGTGCGTAGTATAGACATAGCCCTATACCTTGTCATATCTCGGATCGACGTAGCTATGCCAGCAGAAGTCTGCAGTATTGACCTGGCCTCAGTAGATATTTTAAGGAGCTGCAGTACTCCTGACTGAAATATTCATCTCTGACTAGATAATTCCCGTAGCTGTCTTGGGTCAGTAACTTAAGTGATATCCAAATATGACAGAGTGATAGCAGCAGCACCCTGATGGTGCTGCAGCATGAAGTAGGCTGCAGGCTCAGCTATGAACAATTAAATACTTTCTACTGCAGGAATGAGAGCACCTGGGTGGTAATTACTGGGCTCATGATGAAATCAGGAGGATATAGGTAGAAGGAAGAGGCAGCAAGGGGGAGCTTTCTACAGCGTTAAATCTGTCCGCAGAAATGATATTCTTAACAAAAATATTACGGCTAGCCACAGAACTTGTGCAATTGGCTATAGCTACTGTAATAGTAGGGATGCTGCTGCATATAGATAGCAGGCAACAAATTGGCGGACAAAGGCAAAAAGTAACATTAATCATGAACAAGTTGACCTAGTAATCCCCTTAGCAAACTAGAATTTAAACATCTAATCAG
This sequence comes from Caretta caretta, assembly GCF_965140235.1. Lineage (NCBI taxonomy): Eukaryota > Metazoa > Chordata > Testudines > Cheloniidae > Caretta > Caretta caretta. The sequence goes on along the minus strand of NC_134209.1, from coordinate 65,216,240 downwards.
AAATGAGCTAAGGAAGGAATGGCAAAAACTGTGGGCAAATTAAACAAAAAGGGATAAATTCCGAGAAGTATGTCCTACATTTGACAATGTTGACATAATCAAAGGCCCTGAGAGGACGAACAAAGTGGTTCTATTTAGAATTATATCAGGGCATTGTAGTAATTTATTTCTAATTAACATGCACAAAAATAAATTATGTATGACATGTAAAGGTCCAGGAAACAATAGATCCTTTTGGACTGTAAAGACCACACCAATGATAGGAGGTGTTTATAAAAAAAAGAAGCCTTAAAGTAACAACATTTTCCTTGCAACATTTACGAAAAATACAAGGAAAATGGGGCTCAATAGTAAAAGCTTTTCTGCAATTCTTTAAGAACACCAGGAAAGGCATGAGAACTAAGTCACGAAAAAGATATAAAAGTACAGTGCATTCGGGGATCGAGAACGAAGTCTGCTACTCCATAAAACAAAAGTAGCAGCTCAGACAGGAAGCTTAGGGCTTGTCTACATTACCAGCCGGATCACGGGCAGCGATCAATCCAGCGGGGGTCAATTTATCGTGATAAATCGACTGCTGCGCACTCTCCCGTCGACTCCGGAACTCCACCGGAGCGAGAGGCACAGGTGGAGTACACGGGGGAGCGTCAGCTGTCAACTTACCGCAGTGAGGACACCACAGTAAATAGATCTAAGTACGATTGATTGATTCCCCTCCCCGTGTAGGCCAGGCCTCAGAAAATGAGCTGTACTGAAGAGGGAGGCTGCATAGAAAAAAGCTCTTCCTCCAAGATGCTTGTGTTATGTTTGGTTTCAGAGTAGCAGCCGTGTTAGTCTGTATTCGCAAAACGAAAAGGAGTACTTGTGGCACCTTAGAGACGAACAAATTTATTTGAATATAAGCTTTCGTGAGCTACAGCTCACTTCATCGGATGCATGTTTAGCAAACAGTTTAGCAAACACTTCAGCCCTCCTAAGCTTCTATTGTTTTTTGCTCTGGGTTACTAAAGGTTAAACTTTTGTTTTTGTAAGTGATCTCTCACCTATCTGTCCAGAAAGCATGCTTCAAGGCTTGAAACTAATATCGGTTTTAAATGTTTCAAAAGAGACTTCTCTAGATTAAGTCTAATGCTAGAAGTTACACAAACTTACATGTTTCAGGTAATACAGACAAAAGACTTTTCCTCTGCCTCCTACATCCCATATGGAAGCACTGAACACACCAACAGGAATAATAAAGGGCCTATTAAGGATGCTATGCTGCAAAACCAGCAATGGGCAAAATTCAAAACAAGAAGCTGTAATCACTGAGACAGTAATCTACACATAACTAGGATTTCCTGAGGTACTCAATAAAGTCAAAATTTACATCTTTTAGAAAAAAGTACAGTTCTTCATTGTATTCACCAAGTCTTCATTCTACGTAGTTCTACTAAACAGGTCACTGATATAGTAACATCCTCTATGAACCAACGTAGGTCCCATCCTCACTAGCACAAAGCTAATGGAGTTAGATGTCTAGAGATCAGAGAAGGAGACCGCAAATCAGGAAACCCTCATCCAATGTAAATCGACATCAACTTCAACGGCCTTCATCTATGCAAGCTGAAGAGCTGGTTATAACACTCTGATTTTAAAGTTGATTTAGCTAAACTGTTGGTCTTGAATCCAGTGAGAAAGCATAGATAATGCCTAGGGCCTGTCTTTCCATCTAGGACAACAGAAGCACAATACAGAAAACCAAAGAAATACAAGGACTTCAGGCTCATTGTATATCAAAAACAGTAAGACCCAAAGACCTTAGAAGAATATGGTGTTTTCACAAGTGAGACAAACCCCATAGTTCACAGAGATTTTGTACTGTTAATTATTTAAGAATTCAAACTGCTTTACAAGAACAGGTTCTCTCTCGGTTTCCTAGTTTTGATCAAGTCAAAAAATATCATTAAAATGGCCCTTCACCTTACTCGGCTTCTTGCCAAAAATGAGGAGGAGCACAAAAAATAACCAAAACTTCTTAAGGCTGTAAAAGTTGAATGGGCTTGCTCATCCCATCTCTTCACTCCTTATGTTCTTGACGTTTCTCTGAGATGTCCGTGCTTAAGGGAACAAAGCTGTCATTTGCCATCATTTTCCCTCCTTGCATCATATACATCCCTGTGAGGAAACCCTCATTTTCTAACTGTCCTACCGCTTTGGAGAGTGACTGAAGGACAGATAAGAAGAGAGAGACTATTACACTGTACCTGTAATTGTACTATCTTAGAAAGAGAAAGTATTAAAAAAAATCTACCAGCTCTCCACACTAGACTACATTCCTGTTCAAAAAAAAAAAAAAAAAAAAAAAAAGCTACAGAAGTGACAAACAACGTATACAAACTTTGCAACAAAAAATGAAGTCTTTAGTCTCAAAAGAGAAAAAAAAAACACTGTTTATGCATTTGTCTTATCTGCTTTGGTGTACAACTCCATACACCCCATAATAGTAGGAATGGGACCAGAATCTTCCTTAATTTAAGATAATGGTCTAGCAGAAGACTAGCTAACACCTTTCTTGTCTCTCACAAAACTGCTCAGCATCTTTAAAAGCACAATTGAGCAAAGAATAAGCAAAAAAATTGTTTTGCAAGCCATTTTTCTTTGTAAAGAAACATGAATGCAAATGTGTTTTGTGATTCTCTGGTATGCGGGGGACAGTGGCGGATTAAAGGTTTTGCCGCCCCTAGGCCCTGAAATAATTGCATCCTCCCACCCCAACTCACCTCCGCTCCGCCTCCTCCCCTGAGCACGCCGCCAGGTCCTGCTTCTCCCCACTCCCTGCCAGTGCTTGTGTGCGAAACAGCTTCGTGACAGATGGGGGAAGAAGGGGTAACGCGGCATGCTCAGGAGAGGAGGCGGGGCCAGGACAGGGATTTGGGGAAGGGGTGGAGTTGGGGCGGGGCCGGGGGCCATGAACCAGCACCAGGGGAAGCAGCCTCTGGCTGCTATTATAAATTTGTCGGCCTAGGCATTAATACGCCGCTGACTGGGGATGGCCAGTGGAAAGGGGAGTGAGAAAAAGCCTTTAACTCTTCACTATCTTTGTATGTCATACCTAGAGAGACTGATAGGAACTCAGTCTTGCCCCCAAGTTTACAGAAAATTACTAAAAAAAAAAAAAGAACAGCAAGAGATTTAACAGTTTCAGCCAGTCCTAGATTCACTTCTTGCTCACCTATGCTTTGGAAACAAATATGAGAGCCTCCTTTCCACTGTATCTAGGAAATAAGCAAGTTGTAACCTGTATATTTTTTTATCCATTAATCAAAGCTGCTTTACATGAGAGTCTTTAGCCATGGGTGCATGCAAGGTAGGAAGCTTTCAATTTTAACTACTTTCCACCTCAAGCCACACTGAAACCTAATTACATAAAGAGTGCAATGTATTGGTAGAATAAAGATAAATATGCAGTTCATTAACACATGAATGTGAACAAACAGCAAATGTTTCTCCTCCTCCCCCAAACACGTTTACATGTGGAAACCACAACAGGATTCTTCAGACATTTCACATCTAAGCGAACTTTTCTGCTTAAAAAAAAAAATGGCTAGGTACTACAGTTAGTTTACTTTGATTCATTTATCTATAATGACTCTCTACCTAAACAATTTCATTGAGTCACCTTTCTATTTGACCCAATTAATTGCAGCAGGTTTAACATTGAACACTGCAGATTTTAAGCAGACAATTCATGTACATGCACACTAAGATGGCATATTTAAGTACAAGAAACTCAAAGATTTACTATAACCTAACGTAGTGAATTTAAAATAAGCCTCTACTGTAGAATATGCTACATATGCAATGTACTGCAAATACTGCTTATTTAATGTCTTATATAAAATGTTTAAAATATTCATATTATACAAGTTTGAAATTACATTAGTATTTGATTCTTCAATGTGCCTAATTTTGTGTCCATAAATAAGACTATAATCACATAATGGTAGCTAGTACCAGCTCTATTTGTCCCTCCCCAATTTATCTATATTTTTTCCTATAATTAAAATGGCCACAGTAGTCCTAACAATACACTGTGGCCTCATCCACACACAGAAATTGCATTGCTTTAATGAGTTAAAAAAACCCAATTCAGCTAAATCAGTGCAAAGCCCATATATTAGTGTAAGCTAACCTGATATAACCCAGTTGAAAAGTATGCCTATGCAGGGCTTGCACTGGTTTAACTAAATAAGTTTCTAAATAGATTTTAGTTAAATTGGTTCAATTTATAGGATTAGACAATGCATTACAAAAGTTGGCTATAAATTCTGAAACTCAATTTATACTTTTATCTGTTAAAAAAATAAAAAACATCAAATACTGCATTTGGACTTTCCTTATCACAAACGTTTTGTACCCAGAGGTAAGGTCTGTCAGCTTGAAGCTGTTCACAATCACTCCTCTATTCAACCACATTATTGAGTGAGGAGTGGGAAAACAAATGAGGCACTATCAAATTATCAAGATAAATGTTTTTAAACGCATACCCATTTCTAAATTATGCAATACTATTCTGATCACTTTGGTGTAACATTTTTAATAATTTCAATGACAAAACTTGCAAGTTAAATAAATATTTTAATTTATACTTTAGACTGTGTTAGACAGTTCTAATTAAGACTGTCTGCATTAACATATTTAGATAATCACATCTGTTGCCATGTACGAAAAAAGTCCCTCTTCTAAGCATAAAAATATGAAATAATGCTTTAGAAATTACTGGTGAACCACATTAATGATTTACTCATATGCCAAGTCAGCAGTAACACTTGCCTTTGGATAATACTGCTCTGAACAGTACCTAAATATAATTTTATAAAGGCATGTTTAAAAATAATTTTCTTTTCTCCTTGTATGCCCGACAAGGCCATGTCTACATGAGGAAATGGACCAGAACAGCTCCAGTATAATTTAGGGGTTCTGGAATAACTCCCCATGTGGACACTCGATTCCTGAATAAAAGCAATTTTATTCTGTAATAGTAACTTCACTTCCAAAATGGAGTAGTTATTCCACAATAAAGTCACTTTTATTTCAGAATAGAGCATCCACATGGCGGACAGGGGTCATTCTGGAATAGCTAAATAAGAAGAGGTTTCAGAGTAGCAGCCGTGTTAGTCTGTATTCGCAAAAAGAAAAGGAGTACTCGTGGCACCTTAGAGACTAACAAATTTGTGCCACAAGTACTCCTTTAAATAAGAATAGCTATTCTAGAATAAATGCCAGTCAATTTTCCCATAAATCTACAAAAGAAATTTAACTGAACAAATAAACACTTTCTTACCACTGATCTAGAATCTTAATTATCTTGCAACTGTTTACCATGTTAGGTATTTCATGCACAATATTGCTACACTAGGCAGCCCGGGAGTCATATCACCACAATGTTAAACTGTCATTTCAATGGAAGACAAGTACAGAGGTGGTGCACCAGTGGCCACATTGTTAATATTAAAAGATCCCAGGCACAAAAGGCATGGCTGTGCAACTAAGTATGTAGTTCAATGCTCTGTACTATGAGCAAAGGCTAAAGGAAGTGGTAATGTTTAGTTTGGAAAAGAGGAGATGGGGGGGGGATGATATCCATCTTGAAAGGCTGCCATTAAAAAAAAAATGGAGAAAAGTCGTTCTCTTTTGCCACAAAGGACAGGACAAGAGGCAATGGGTTCAAACTACAGCATAGCAGATTTAGATTAAATCTCAGAAGAAACTTCCTAACTGTAAGAACAGTAGGACAATGGAGCAGACTGCCTAGGGAGATTGTAGAAGCTTCTTCACTGGAGGTTTTCAAAAGGAGACTGGATCTGTCTTGGATGGTTTAGACAAAACAAATCCTACATCTTGGCAGGGGGTTAGACTAGACCAGTGGTTCTCAACTGGGGCACTCCAAGCAGGTTTTACGGGGTCCGCCAAGCAGGACCAGCTTTAGACTCGCTGGAACCCAGGGCAGAAAGCCACAGCCCCACTGCAGGGGGCTGAAGCCCAGGGCCTTGAGCTGCAACACCTGAGGTGGAAACAGAAGCCTGAGCAACTTCGGTTTGCGGTGCCCCGTGGTGTGGAGCCCCTGGCAATTGTCCTGCTTGCTACCCCTTAATGCAAGCCATGGCTTTTATATGCAGAAAACCAGTTATGGTGGCACAGCTGGGCTGTGAAGTTTTTAGAGCATGTCTGGGGGACCTCAGAAAGAAAAAGGTCAAGAACCCTGGGACTAGACGACCATTGGAGTCCCTTCTAATCCTTTGTTCCCCCCAAAGACTAGTTATGAGAACCACACTTCATCATCTGCCTTTGATCCAATTCAACTACGCGGCACATTTTAGAGCAAACAGAAATGTGCAAAAACCTGAAGTCACACTGTGTAAGTCTACACTGCATCTGGGAGTGCATCTCCCAGCCCAGCTCCACAGACTTGTGCTAGTAAGGCTCACACTAGCAAATTAAAAATTGCAGCTGGGGCTGGAGCTCAGGTTCTCAAGCCTGGAGTTGGGACCACTGCCTGAGCGACTACATCAAAGCAACATCTGTCTACACAGCTATTGTTAGCATGCTAGCACAAGCCCTAGTACCACATGTCTGTGGATCCAGTCTGTGAGGCTCATTCCCAGATGCTGTGTAGACGTACCCTTAAAGTCTGTTAATCTGGGCTCTTTTGCATTCCTTGGAATTGGACTGTTTATTTTATGAAGCGTTTGGCTTTTCTTCCCTAAAAGACAGCTTCCTTTATGCAAATGAACATTTGTTCTCCATTGAGATTGTAAAAAGAATAAGGTGCCACAAGTACTCCTTGAGACTCACTTCATCGGAGCTGTAGCTCACGAAAGCTTAGGCTCAAACAAATTGGTTAGTCTCTCAGGTGCCACAAGTCCTCCTTTTCTTTTTGCGAATACAGACTAACACGGCTCTTACTCTGAAACCTGTCACTGAGATTGTATATCTCTGTAGTCAGCCATTACCAGTAAAATTCTCAAAAAGAAAAGGAATACTTGTGGCACCTTAGAGACTAAACCAGTAAAATTCTGTCCCTCTTCCCCCTCCATGGGAGTATTAGCTTTAAAACCAGAGGCCTGTTCTACACACAGTTCTTGTGCTGGTATAACTATTTCAGTTTGGGATGTAATTTTTTTTTACCAAGGTATTTATAACAATACAACCCTTTATGTAGGTAAGTTATATCAATACAAAGGGGCCTTATACCCATGTAGCTTATGCCCCTTCCCATATACTGTCATAACTGTGTCCACACCAGGGAGGTTACACTGCTTTAACTAGAGTGGTTGCAACTTGTGTGTAGATGAGCTCTAAGACACTGACATCTTAACAAATCAACAAAGTTTCTGTTTTAAAATGTACTTTTGTTTGGCTTTAAAAAAAAAGCCCAACACATTTAGAAACTCAAGAACAGGAATCAGAAAATCTTTATAAAGAACTGGGTGGTTCCAATTATTTCAGATATCCTTACACACACACACACACAGAAAGTAAAAGGGCTATCTGAATATTAATATTAAGAATAGTTCTTCAGGAACTGGAATGGAAAAAGACAGTATAACTGGGCAAGTTAGTCATAAAAAAATAAACCACAAATAAAAAGAACATTAGAAGAGTCACTTCATTAACCACAAGGCAGTCTTTGTGACCTCATGTCCATTTTCACAGGTTTTACAGTTCTCCTTTCAATAAGGTTATTTCATTAGTCTGTTTCACCACAGCACAAGAGAGCTCCTTATCCACATTTTACAAATATTTCTCTGAAAAATGGGCTTCAATGCTTTACTTCCAGCTCAGAAAGTAGCTTACCTAAAAGGGCATCTTGTTTTGATCGGACTGAACCTGTAGTCTAGTCTCTTCAATCTTCCCGTAATATTCTATTGATTTTCTAGTGCTTTCTATAGCCTCTCACAAATCCATTTTAATCTGTAGTTATCACAGATAAATATAGATAGATGCAAAAATACCTAGTTTCTCCCAATTAGAGATCATATATGATTCAATGATGTTCACACAAGTCAAACCAGACAGCATTTAAGTCTACCACCACGAAAATACCAAACCAAAGGACACAGATAAGAGCCACAAGCAGGATTTGCCATGTGTGCATTGTGAAGCTTTTACTATCAGTACAAATAGCAAGAAGATTTAAGATGCTTAACATACAAACAGTTAGTTTATGCCATTAGAAACTAGTATGCCACAGATAAAACAGATTTTTTTCCTGTAAATAGTTTAAAAATCACAGTTGCCTTAACTAAGGAAAGTAGTGAGCTATTGACAAGCAGGATTTAAAATCAATTAGTTTTAAAATAGGTTTGGTCATATAATTCAACATATACCACTCAGTTCTACAGAAGCATTTCAACAGAGACACATTCAGAGTCACTGTAGAAAGAAAAGGAGTACTAGTGGCATCTGAGAGACTAACCAATTTATTTGAGCCTAAGCTTTCGTGAGCTACAGCTCACTTCATACATCCGATGAAGTGAGCTGTAGCTCACGAAAGCTTAGGCTTAAATAAATTGGTTAGTCTCTAAGATGCCACTAGTACTCCTTTTCTTTCTGCGAATACAGACTAATACGGCTGCTACTCTGAAACCTACTTCTAGTAGGATAAAGATCAATAGTAGACTGGACAGAGTGTTAAACCATTTGCCCGCTTTCACCACTTCGCTGTTGGATTGTGTAGTCAGCTAGTAAAGCCTGATCATTTTTGAACCTCGAGAACTGTATAAAATTCAGCTTTTCCCCCACCCAATAAGAGAGATATGGTCATTCTCTGTTTCAATTGTTAATGACTGGGAGAAGGAGGTTAATAGTCAGGGTACCTCTGCTCACATATTGCTCTTCATAATTTCAAATTCTCTTTATATAAAATGTTTTAAGTTATACACATGGTGCTCTCTGCATCCCCATTTTTGAAGCAGAACAGGCCATGCCACACATGCTTGCTTTGGTGCCCCCATAATGTGGTTTAATTATGATGACTGAACTAATAGGCTCATATCACAGACTTTTACAGGTTGACCCCATGTCATTCTGATGTATCATTTTGCACCAGTTCAGTGCTGTAAATCAATTTAAGATCTCCAGCAGGCTGAAAAGGCTGGTAATGATGCTTTCTCTGCAGTCTCTGGGGACTCCACATTATACACAACTTACATTATTTATAAAGCTGAGGAGATGCCTCCATTAGCCTTATAAGACTACAGAAATGAAGGCTTTTGTATACACACAACTTGGACTGGGTAGTGCACACTATTGTATTTTAAATATGGTAACATTCAAACTTATTATTTCCTATTTTTAAAAAACAAACAAACAAACATGGCTTCAGTCTAACTTGCACCCATAAAGTGGTTCAGAATTTAAGGAGGGTCTGTAAAAATCACTCCAGTACACACAAAAAAGGCATAGCAATGTTATTAACCACTGTATCACTTTTCTTTACATTTCATCCCTTTAGGTACTAGTTTGAACTCAAAACTATATTTATCAACTTCCAAACACTTGAATTGGTAGACACTGCTTATACAGAAACTGAAGGATCTCAAGCTGTTTATCTAGTCTTTTTCCTACACTGTACTGGATCAAAGAGTACAGAAAATGAAAAGTAGACAGGATAGCATAAGGAAAAAAGTGTATTGGATTACATACCAAGGGAATGGAAGGGTCAAAACTAAAGCAAGGACAAATCCCTACCTTTAGGGTAACCTGATCTTGCCTTGAACTGATCCTTTCTGGAGACCGTGTAAGGGTCCTGGATCACCCAACTCCAGCAAAATCTTTGTCAAGCTCCAAGTTACAGTGTGAAATGAATTACAAGAGGAGAGTCTGAACAACAGCACAGAATTATCAAATATATGGGTTAAGTGTTATTCATCTTAACATTAAAAAACCCTAAAGACAGCCACTGTAAAGGAGTCACAAAAATGAAGTATTTAATATTTAAACAAGGAGCAATGAGAATCTTCTACCAACTGCCCTGCACAGAACTCCTGTCCAGACTGATATATTTTACCTTGTGAGTTGCAACTGGAAGCAAGTCGCCAATAAATTTAATGTAGTACTTAGAGACAAGATTAAAATCAGTTTTAACACAGCAAGTTCCTTTACAGGATTCATTCACTGTTTGACACACGGAGGTGTGGGCACGTGGCCACATGAAGACTAGCAGAATTTTAGGTGTCTGCTTATAAAGAAAAATAATCTCTGTGCGTTCTTAGCCTCAGTTTTGAGCTTCATGTTGTGTAATGTACAAAATCACAAACAAGCTAAGTCTTACAAGGAAGGAGAAGTCAGAAGAGGCAAGAGTTGACAGTTTTTATGTAAAAAGAAAACGAGTACTTGTGGCACCTTGGAGACTAACGAATTTATTTGAGCACAAGCTTTCATGAGCTACAGCTCACTTCACTTAGTCGCTAAGGTGCCACAAGTACTCATTTTCTTTTTGCAGATCCAGAGTAACACGGTTGCTGCTCTGAAACCGGTTTTTATGTATAGAGCGGTCTGAAACATAACCTTTTACCTAAAATGCTAATTTCTAGAAACACAATATCCTACTATGTCTGCCATAAACTAAGGATGGGCATATATTTGCTTCTATATGAAATGTACACCAATGAAAAAAAAAAGAATTTGATGTTTCTGACAATCCAATATTCCACCCAAGAGAAGGGTTGCGCCCATTCTTAGATGCAATGAACATCAGTTCTTTTTCCCTAAATATATCTTCCAAAAACTAAACTACAAATAAGCATATGCTCTACAAGCAAACTGCAAAACCGGCCTGTACATCTTCTGTAATTTTATAAACTGCTAACAAAGGGATAAATATTTTGCTTCTTACTCCATCAAAGCTCCCACTGGCTTCATTAAAAATGATAGGGTCTGGCCCAGCTACTTTAGAAAGCATGATTGAACACTTGCGCATGGACATATCTTAATAAAATTTAAAGGTACATCTCAAGCTGGATAATCTCATTCTGTACAGCAGAAGTAAATTGAAAATCACATTGAGAGAAGGAAAATCACGTGCATCCAAACCTCCTAATAATCAGAAGATTTTAAGTGAACTTTCCTTGACCTCTAAACAAATCTTGTTGCAAAAAGCAAATGCATTCGGAGGGACAAAGATTTGGAGTAGCCAAGTCATTAGAGAAATGCTTTTCCCAAATAAAAACAAAAGGGCATTTGCCTTGTGCTCGCCAGAGCTTTACAGGAACCGTTGCAAGTTTCTCCCACTTGGCTGTGAACACAATGGGGCCAGGACAAGAGTCTGAGGCAGCAGAAGCCCCAGGAATAGGGTTTTCTCATGAGAAAGGGGGAAAGGGAGAAAGGAAGAGGGAAGGAGAGCGCTCTTGGCGGCTCTATTTTTAATTCCTCCAGCCCAACAAAGAAATCTGCCCAGAAACTTTAAACCAAAGAAGGCAGCAACGCTGAAAGCACAGAAGTCACAGGTTTCTCTCCGGGCACCCGCAGAGACGCCATCATGCTGGAGAAAAACCCTGTCCCCCTCCAAAAAAATAAAAATAATAAAAAATCCGTCCCTCCCTACCCCAAACGGTGGTGAAAAGAAGAAGCCCGGACCCGAGCCCGAGGTTGGAAATAACCGGGGGAAGGGGGAGCAACAAGGCAAAGCGCAGCCACCATTCAAACCACTTCCCCGGCGGCAGCAAGCCCTGCCCGGCCCCGGCCAGCCAGCAAGCCCCAGCACGCGGGGGGTGGGGGCTTGGAGGGCCCCGGGCCAGGCACAGGAGGCGGCTGGGGAGAGGGCAAAGAAGCGCAAAGTTGTTACCGGCTGCTGGGCGGCGAAGCGGGCAGAGGAGGCACCGAACGCCGCGGCCGCTCGCTGGCTCCCTCCGTCCTCCCCTGGCTGCTGCTGTTGCGGCTGCAGCCGCCAGGCAGCCCCGCACTCGCTCTGCCTCTGCGCCTGGATTGATCTGGTCTCACTGGCGTCAGGCAGTCGGAGCCGCCCAGCCTCCACTTACCCCACTGCCAATATAACACACACACCAGGCCGGCGAGGGATCCTCTCCAAATTCCCACCCCCGCCAGCAGCTGCAGCTGCCTTGGGGCCCCTCTACAAAGTACTGGGTCGTGCTCCCCTTGCATTGCCGGCTTGGTTTGGTTTGTTAGCGCCAGCCTCCAGCGTTCAAAAATCACGAAAGTGACTTAAAAAGCACGGTTTAAAAAAAACCCCAGGAATATATTTGGGCTACTTTTTATTTTCCATCTGGTTTCGCAGTCTATAGGGTACACTTGCCTCACGTTTTCAAATGTGTCCCTGCAAACATGAGGGCTAGTAAAAAATGTATAGCTTTAATAAAATTAATTATTATTGCAGCTGATATTCTCACAACAATCTCGTGTTTCCAGGAGTTGTGGCCCTGATTCTGCAGTGTAGTCCATGCCCAGGCAGAGATTCACCACCACGGAGCTCGTGCTGGGCGCAGAACAAAGTTGGTGAGGAAGGAGACTGAGAGCTTGTCTATACAGTGAAATTGCCTGGCATAACTTAACCTGTATAATTATATAGCTATGGTAAAGCCAGTAAATTTCTCCATGGGCAGCACAGCATGGGGAGGAGGTGACCAGCCCTCTGTGAAGAAAGAAGTGGTTCGGGACTATTTAGAAAAGCTGGACGAGCACAAGTCCATGGGGCTGGATGCGCTGCATCCGAGAGTGCTAAAGGAGTTGGTGGATGTGATTGCAGAGCCATTGGCCATTATCTTTGAAAACTCATGGCGATCGGGGGAAGTCCCGGACAACTGGAAAAAGGCTAATGTAGTGCCCATCTTTAAAAAAGGGAAGGAGGAGGATCCTGGGAACTACAGGCCAGTCAGCCTCACCTCAGTCCCTGGAAAAATTATGGAGCGGGTCCTCAAGGAATCAATTCTGAAGCACTTAGAGGAGAGGAAAGTGATCAGGAACAGTCAGCATGGATTCACCAAGGGCAAGTCATGCCTGACTAATCTAATTGCCTTCTATGAGGAGATAACTGGCTCTGTGGATGAGGGGAAAGCAGTGGACGTGGTGTTCCTTGACGTTAGCAAAGCTTTTGACACGGTCTCCCACAGTATTCTTGCCAGCAAGTTAAAGAAGTATGGGCTGGATGAATGGAAGATAAGGTGGATAGAAAGTTGGCTAGATTGTCGGGCTCAATGGATAGTGATCAATGGCTCCATGTCTAGTTGGCAGCCGGTATCAAGTGGAGTGCCCAAAGGGTCGGTCCTGAGCCGGTTTTGTTCAATATCTTCATTAATGATCTGGAGGATAGTGTGGGATTGCACCCTCAGCAAGTTTGCAGATGACACTAAACTGGGAGGAGAGGTAGATACGCTGGAGGGTAGACATAGGATACAGAGGGCCCTAGACAAATTAGAAGATTGGGCCAAAAGAAATCTGATGAGGTTCAACAAGGACAAGTGCAGAGTCCTGCACTTAGGATGGAAGAATCCCATGCACCGCTACAGACTAAGGACCGAATGGCTCAGCAGCAGTTCTGCAGAAAAGGACCTAGGGGTTACAGTGGACGAGAAGCTAGATATGAGTCAACAGTGTGCTGTTGTTGCCAAGAAGGCCAATGGCATTTTGGGATGTATAAGTAGGGGCATTGCCAGGAGATCGAGGGACGTGATTGTTCCCCTCTATTCGACATTGGTGAGGCCTCATCTGGCGTACTGTGTCCAGTTTTGGGAACCATACTACAAGAAGGACGTGGAAAAATTGGAAAACGTCCAGCGGAGGGCAACAAAAATGATTAGGGGACTGGAACACATGACTTATGAGGAGAGGCTGAGGGAACTGGGATTATTTAGTCTGCAGAAGAGAAGAATGAGGGGGGATTTGATAGCTGCTTTCAACTACCTGAAAGGAGGTTCCAAAGAGGATGGATCTAGACTGTTTTCAGTGGTAGTAGATGACAGAACAAGGAGTAATGGTCTCAAGTTGCAGTGGGGGAGGTTTAGGTTGGATATTAAGAAAAACTTTTTCACTAGGAGGGTGGTGAAACACTGGAATGCATTACCTAGGGAGGTGGTGGAATCTCCTTCCTTAGAAGTTTTTAAGGTCAGGCTTGACAAAGCCCTGACTGGGATGATTTAGTTGGGGATTGGTCCTCTTTGAGCAGGGGGTTGGACTAGATGACCTCCTGAGGTCCCTTCCAACCCTGATATTCTATGCTCTAAGTATTATATTAACCTAATTTTAAAAGACAAAGAAATTGAAACACAGAGAGGTTACAAGGCCCTGATGCTGCTAACACTTTTGCACAGGAGTAATTTTACACATGTGAGTAGTAGTCCTGGATTACTCACACATATAAAGTTACTCATGGGCGTCAGGCCATGTCTACATTTTGGGCGCTAAAGTGCCATAGCTACACTACTGTAAGCCCACTGTATAGACACAGCCTACAGCAAGGGAAGGGATTTTTCCTTCACTGTAGGAACACCACCTCCCTGAGCAAGAGTAGTTAGGTTGACAGAAACATTCTTACGTCCTTCTACACCAGGAATTATGTCAGCATTGCTACCAATGGTCAGGTGTATGTAGATTTTTCACACCTCTGAGTGCTGTAGCTATGTCAACCTAAATTTTGAGACCAAGCCTCAGTATCTGCAGGAACCTCACCTAAATGACTTGCCCAAGATGACAAAAGAAACCTGTGGGAGTAGAACCTAAATTGTCTGGCTCTCAGGCCTCTGCCACAAGATCACCTTTACTCCCATACAGATTAATAATGGAAATTCAGTTACCTGTCTGGTAAACAGACATACAACCAGTGTAATAAACACAACATTGGCAGACGTGGGAACTTTGGTAAAGGACATTGGGGTGCCCCTCCCCGCAATGCAAGAAAAGTATCATGGGTTCTTTAAGGTCCACACAAAGCGGCCAGGACCTTCCTTTTAAAAAAAGGGATCATCTTGGATTAAATTTTGTATTTTAAATAAACAAGTCCCTACACCTGTTACCACTTGCACCTTCTATTATTGAAGATGAATGGATTCTAATAATCCAGTTTACTCTGACCCATTTATGCTGTGTTTACTTTTTATACTTTATTCAATTTGGACAATTAAATTAAACCCCTCAGGTTTCCCTTTCTGGTCTTCATGCATCAGCAGAATGCTGCAATGTATGAGTTGAAAATACTACTGTGAAATGCTTACATCCAAACAAAATAAAATGTTTCAAATTATTTTTCAGTGTAATGAAAACATTTATGAATAGAGAAGTGCAGAAGAAGGATAAGCTAATTACTCTATATTATTTGCATTGTGGTAAAACCTATAGAACCAGACAGGGGTCAGGACCCTATTGTGCTAGGCATATACGCACAGAGATAAGATAGTCCCTACCTCAAAGGTTTAACAATCTAAGAACACCATGACCAGATCCTTGAACCTAGGTGTTGTCCCACTGACTTCAGTGGGCCCCAATGGGCAGAAGAATCTGCCCATACAGTCCTCACTGTAAGACTGGACCCAAAGGAGATGTGACAAGAAGCTAATTAGGGACTAAGCAGCGCAGTTTGTCAGATGTCTTGTTAAAACCACAATTTTTGCTATTTTGTGAGGGGGAAGCTTGGGGTTTGTTTGTTTTTTGTGAGGGGGAGGCGTGTGGTGTGATGCAAAGGCGTTATAGTGCTTTCTATTATTTAGTTAACACTTCTTTGAGGGATAGGGAAGGTCTAGGTCGGGGTAGCCAACCTGATCCTCAGAAGGAGCCAGAATTTACCAATGTACATTGCCAAAGAGCCACAGTAATACGTCAGCAGCCCCTCCTCCCCCTAGCTCGGCCCCCCTCCCATCGCCCCAGCTCCCAGTGCCTTCTGCTCACCAGCAGCCCCGCCAATCAGCGCCTCTCCATCCCTCCCTGCACCTCGATCAGCTGTTTTGTGGCATGCAGGAGGCTTGGGGGGGGAGGGGGAGGAGCGAGGGCATAGCAGGCTCAGGGGAGGGGGCGGGAACTGGTGGAGTGGGGGCAGGGCCTGGGGCAGAGCAAGGGGTTGAGAAGTGAGCACCCCCGGCACATTGATACGGTAGATACGCTGGAGGGCAGGGATAGGATACAGAGGGACCTAGACAAATTGGAGGATTGGGCCAAAAGAAATCTGATGAGGTTCAATAAGGATAAGTGCAGAGTCCTGCACTTAGGACGGAAGAACCCAATGCACAGCTACAGACTAGGGACCGAATGGCTAGGCAGCAGTTCTGCGGAAAAGGACCTAGGGGTGACAGTGGACGAGAAGCTGGATATGAGTCAGCAGTGTACCTTTGTTGCCAAGAAGGCCAATGGCATTTTGGGATGGATAAGTAGGGGCATAGCGAGCAGATCGAGGGACGTGATCGTCCCCCTCTATTCGACATTGGTGAGGCCTCATCTGGAGTACTGTGTCCAGTTTTGGGCCCCACACTTCAAGAAGGATGTGGATAAATTGGAAAGAGTCCAGCGAAGGGCAACAAAAATGATTAGGGGTCTGGAACACATGACTTATGAGGAGAGGCTGAGGGAACTGGGATTGTTTAGTCTGCGGAAGAGAAGAATGAGGGGGGATTTGATAGCTGCTTTCAACTACCTGAGAGGTGGTTCCAGAGAGGATGGTTCTAGACTATTCTCAGTGGTAGAAGAGGACAGGACAAGGAGTAATGGTCTCAAGTTGCAGTGGAGGAGGTTTAGATTGGATATTAGGAAAAACTTTTTCACTAGGAGGGTGGTGAAACACTGGAATGCGTTGCCTAGGGAGGTGGTGGAATCTCCTTCCTTAGAAGTTTTTAAGGTCAGGCTTGACAAAGCCCTGTCTGGGATGATTTAATTGGGGATTGGTCCTGCTTTTGAGCAGGGGGTTGGACTAGATGACCTCCTGAGGTCCCTTCCAACCCTGATATTCTATGATTGGAAAGTTGGCACCTGTAGGTCCAGCCCCGAAGTCGGTGCCTATACAAGGAGCCGCATATTAACTTCTGAAGAGCCGCATGTGGCTCTGGAGCCACGGGTTGGCCACCCGTGGTCTAGGTTTTATAGGCTACCTATCCCTAAAAAGTGTGTTGTAAAGAGGTAATTAATTGGAGGAGGAGTGTGTAGAGGCATGGGAAAAGTCAGTCATATGGCATAGGGCCAGATTTTTAAAGGTAAAGACAGATAGGTATCCAGTGGGATTTTCAAAAGTGATTTTAATTTCTTTGGTGCTTTTGAAAATCCCACTAGGTGCCCATCTGCATCTTTAGGCACCTAAATAACTTTGAAAATCTAGCCCAAAGAGGCTGCATGCAAGAAGGCAGAGAATGAGGGTGGAAGACAGATGCAAAATGAGAATTTATGTAGGCAGAATTTACTTAATTGTTTCTTCTTTCCCATTCAAATTAAAAACATCCACGCCAGTATTATGATTCAGTGTTATCTTGTCTTATTTAATACACAAAATAACGAATGTAACAAATACCCAAAGAAATGCCACTCTCTGAACAGGGTAATTGCTCTCAGTCTGTGGGATTCTTACTCTGAGATGTGAGATCAGAATTTACATTCAGATTATGACAGATGATTTCTAGTTAAAATCAGCCTGGCAGCAGAAGTTTCATTTGGCTTGTTCCCTGGGCTTCTGTTACAGATAATGGCTTCTGTTGGTGACAATGCTGTGCTGAACTCCCTAGTTTTGCTTCATGTTATGTTCACCAAATTTTTGCCAGGCGGATAGCCAATAATCCAATAAAGCCAGTATTTTCATGAAGTGTTGTTCAATATTGATCAAAGTGCAACTTTTTACCTTTCAAAGCTGGGGGGGGGGGGGGTGGCAACAAAGGGTTCTCTCTATCTGTGTGTGTGTTGCTTTTGCCAGGACCAGAGCAGGAATGCAGGTCAGAACTCCTGTAAAAAGTCAGTTAGCAATCTAGTTAGAGATGCGTTCGCTTCTGTTTTGTTTAAATGGCTGATAAAATAAGCTGTGCTGAATGAGATGTATATTCCTGTTTTTGTGTCTTTTTATAACTTAAGGTTTTGCCTAGAGGGATTCTCTGTGTTTTGAATCTAATTACCTTGTAAGGTATTTACTATGCTGATTTTACAGAGGTGATTCTTTTACTTTTTCTTCAATTAAAATTCTTCTTTTAAGAACCTGATTGCTTTTTCATTGTTCTTAAGATCCAAGGGTTTGGGTCTGTGTTCACCTATGCAAATTGGTGAGGATTTTTATCAAGACTTCCCCAGGAAAGAGGGTGTAGGGCTTGGGGGGATTCTAGGGGGAAAAGACGTTTCCAAGTGGGCTCTTTCACTATTATATTTGTTAGATGCTTGGTGGTGGCAGCAATAAAGTCCAGGGACAAAAAGGTAAAATAGTTTGTACCTTGGGGAAATTTTAACCTAAGCTGGTAAAAATAAGCTTAGGGGAGTTTTCATGCAGGTTCCCACATCTGTACCCTAGAGTTCAGAGTGGGGAAGGAACCTTGACAGCTTGTAAGATGCTACCATAACTGGGAGAGCTAAAGGCCAGAAGAGACTGGTTAAGAAAGGTGGAGCTAAACTATGAAGAGCCTTGAAAGTAAGGACCATATATGGTCCTAAGACTGACCAACTTCCACCAGAAAACTTTTGATCATAGTATGGAAGTCCATCTGCACGGATCCGATTGCATAATAGGGACCTATCTTTGTTGCCATATTTGCTACCATACACAAAAAAAGACAAGGACCCTAAAGAAGCCCATTTAATTTCTTAACATACAATTTCTTCCTGAATTAGCCCACCATGATTAAGATTTATACAGAATAAACATTGAACTGATAACTTTATAAGATTATTAAACACATTTCTCTGTTATATTAAATAATACTTCTGTAGCAAATCTATCTGAAGATGATGAAGAGGTCTTTGATCAGGTTGCATAATCATTCTTCTTTTCTACTGATGGGATTTGGACCAAAATTCATTACTTGGATAAGATTAATGTACCCAACTACAGCAGCCAAGATCCTTATTAATGGTTATGATTCCAAAAGCCTGCAGCTGAAACATAGTACTACACAGAGCTCAGCCTTATCTCTCTTACTGTTTACATTTATTATGGAATCTCTAATACAAAGAATTCATTCCAGCAATGATATTTTTGGAGTAGGAATAAGCAATATTGAACAGCAGATTGCATTACATATGTTGAGGATACAATAATTTTTGCCAGTAACCCTATAGTGCCCCTAGACAATATATTGAAGCAATGTAACATTTTTGGAGAACTTTCTAGATTCAAAATGAATTACAATAAATCAGAGCCTCTCCCTCTAGACTTTGCCCAGAGCCATTCAGAGGCCTTTGAAGATAATTTAACTTTGTCTTGTGCACCACTTTAATTAGGGATATTGGAGTCCATGTAGCCAAAAATTCTTTGGACCTTTTTAAATTAAATGATCTCATTTTAGCCACTTAACTTAAAAGATTTACATAACTGGAATAACCTCAGCCTATTATTGGTTTCTTAGAAGACACCACTAGGATTAAACTTCACTCCATCTTAATTACCATTTTCAAGTTTTTACAGTCCCTGGCCAATTTAAATCTCATTAAAAAACTACAGAGCAGTATATTAAAATGTATGTACACAGGTGTCAAATACAAAATTAGAGCTTATTTTATTTATCAGAAAAAAAATCAACAGTGATTTGACATTTTCAAACCTAGCTCTTTAGTGTTTGGCAACACAGTTAAGTCCACCAGCTGACAGGTATAGAAATGGCTCCCAATATATCCCATATCAATATATCTCTTTCCTTATACAGTTTATTTATATCTTCACTAATATAATTAACCTATTTGTCAACTGATGAAGAGCACTGTGTAAGAGCTAGGTGTTATTATTTATTACTATTAATATTACTCACCATGCAGTGGTTATTGGTTTTCTAAGCAAAAGATTTTTTCATTTTGGAATGTATGTATGAATTATATTTATACATCAGTCATAAGAGCAGAATTACATGTTTAGTAGTGGAAGGCTAACTGAAAGAGTTCTAAAGTGGAATGTGGAGATTAGTAAAATTATTCTGAGCATTGGATAAAGGAGGCTGCTCCAGGCATAGGGTACTACATAGGAAAAAAGCAACAAATGGGACATTTCTCTCTTGTAGGGCAAGAGACCAGGAAAGACATTGTGCTTCTGTTGTTCATGGCCCAACTGGATGTACATAATTATGAGTGCTTTGCCAGGAATCCTAAGTTTTTCAAAGATAAATTGTGCCTAATGGACATAGAACAGCTTTTTGCCAATGCAAATAGCATGTCCACTCATTATTGTGATGAAGTGATCTGTAAATTTGTTAGTCTCTAAGGTGCCACAAGTCCTCCTTTTCTTTTTGCGGATACAGACTAACACGGCTGCTACTCTGAAACTTTATACTGTGTTCACCAATTATAGAAGGCTTCTTGGCTCTGTACTTAAAACATGTAGGCAGCCAAACCTTAAACAGCAGGTAAAATCTGCAGAGCCATGCAAAACAATTTTTGCGGATTGGATGCAGATACAAGTTTTGTATCCACACAGGGGTGTAAAAAGTTGGGCTGCCTACCTTGATGGCCTGGGGCAATGTGTTCTTATCTAGTACTTGACAAGAGATGGTCTTGAAACAAATGTATATATATCATTTTCCATTTGCACTTCCTGGCACAAATTATGTTGCAGATCTCAAACATCCTGGCTGTAACACATGATTATACAAGTTGTTGAAAACATGTACATATAACAGGAATCATAGAAATGTAGGACTGAAAGGAACCTCAGTAGGTCATCTAGTCCAGTCCTCTGCACTGAGGCAGGACTAAGGGTATGTCCACACTTACAGCGCTGCGAGAGAGAGCTCCTAATGGCATATAAAAAAAAAACACCCGTGCTCTCCGCCAACATAGTGCTATGCACACTAGTGCTTATGCTGGCATAATTTATGTCTTTCAGGGGGGTGGAATATTCACATCACTGAGAGACATAAGTTTTGCTGATATAAGTGGTAGTGTAGACATAGCCTAAGTATTATCTAAACTGTCCCTCACACGTATTTGTCTAACCTGTTGCAGAAGGAAAGCCCTAAAAGAATAAAACTAATTTCAAACTCCATGCCTCTTCCACTCAAGTTTTTTTTCCCCTCCGAGATAAAATAGCCAAACTGTTGCCAGGCAAGTAGAGTAATACTAAATACAAAATCTCATCTATACATTATGTACTATTATACACACACACACAAAAACGCAACTATGATTAAATAACTTTATTAAGGTTACAAGGTCAACCACTCAACAGTTAAAAAAATGCTAGAGCAGCCTTAATTGGGGAGCCCTTGCATATATGCACTATACTACAATCTTTAATGACATGATTACATACTATATTTTCCACAGGACCCTTGCCTCAGGCAGTGCACAGGATGGATAGAACTCAAATAATGAGCAGCTATTCAATATTTTGCTTTCTTCTTGTTCAATGTGTGGCCCTCATCCTTATTTATTACATACTATTCAAACCCTGCTCTGAAAACAGAATTATTAATTTCTTCATAGGTTTTCTATGGCACTCATCACTGTAGTATCTGAGTGGTTTCATAAACATTGATTAATTTATCTTTGCAAAACCCCAGTGAGGGGGCGAGATGCTATTATCCCCATTTTACAGTTGGGGAGCTGGGGCACAGATAGATTATGGTCCAAAGTTTCCACAAATTTTGGGAGCCCAATCTGAGACACTTAAAAGAGATACATAATGCTGGTCTTAAGTGTTCAGAGGTCAGCTCCCATTCATTTCAGTTGCAGCTGAGAATGTAGCACTTCTGCAAATCAGACTCCAGGGTCTCAAGTCAGGTACCCAGAAAATGAGGGAACACACAATTAGTGACCACCTACAGAAAGTATGGGGGAAGCGACTTATCTAGCATCACACAGGAACTCTGTGGCAGAGGCAGGGATAGAATTCAATTCCCCAAGGCAGCATTCACCTGCTTAACTGTGAGACCATCCTTCCTCATCCTATAATCCGTGGCCTCATTCCCAGTGCATCTGTGGCTCTGTGGGCAGGACTTGCTATTGCTGTCGCTGCTGCTGGAAGAAGTGGCTGCTGCTGCACTACCCCTGCTTTGCTGCCTGCTGGGGAGGGGGGAATAGCATGGAGCCTTCCCTTGTCGCTCCTGCTGCTGACGACCATCTGCTGACCTGCCTGCCTCCACTTACCCACCCTGGGACTTGTGCAGCAGAGACTATGATCACATGCCCCCCTTGAAATTTCCCTTCCCCACAGTTTGCATTGGGCTGGTGGGCCTTCTCTTCCCCATGCCTGCCCATCAGCTCCTCCCCCTCACAGTATCCCACCCTCCCCACTGTCTCCCGTGGTCCTCCTCCCTTGTAGTTCACTGCTCCCCACATCTTGTGTGGTCCCCTTCTGCTTGCAGTTTGCTCCCCGCCTGTGTATGCTCTCTCTCTCCTTGTAGTTCATTGCTCCCTCCCCACCTCCTTCCCTTTGTTACCTGCCTTCCCTGCCCTGCCCTGCCCAGCCCACCTCATCCCTTGTTATCTGTCCTGCCCAGAGCTCCCTGCTCCTATTGCTGTTTGGTACCTGCTCCACCCCAGAGCCCCTCCCCCCCCTCACTGGTACTTGACTTCCCAACCCAGTCCCACCTTCACTCTTTGTTCCTCTCTAGGCCCCTTCCCTATCCCCTTACTGTATATTTCCCTGTCCTGCCCAGGGGCCTACAGAGCTTGCTTAGAAACCAGATGTGTCCATCATAAGATCCTTTAATGCTCTGCCAGGTCTGGTAAAAGTTCATTTAAAAAAGGTACTTTATACATGGTGCCACCTAGTGGCTGAACAATACAGTTTAGCATTCCACTACATCTCCCCCTTTACCTTCTACATTCTTAAGACCATCACTAAGGTGACCAGATGTCCCATTTTTAAAGGGACAGTTCCATTTTTGGGGACTTTTTCTTATATAGGCGCCTATTACTCCCCACCCCCTGTCCTGTTTTTTCCCCACAGTTGCTATCTGGTCACCCTAACTATCATGCTATCTTTGAAGTTCAGTATGGATCAGTCCGTTATGCATCTCTGAATTGTACTGGTTTTCTAATTACACAACCCCAATTTGTTATAACTTGGTCATCTGGCTGTCCATTAGTTGCAATGCTTGGCTGTGGTTTGTTTGGAATCCTTGAGTCTTCTTATTCTGCATCTGCCATCTGTCGCGTTTGTTCTGTTGATAGCTTGTTCCTCAGAAAGAACAAGCTGTAGCTGAAGACTGTTTCTCTTGAACTCTCCACTGTTGGTCTCAATCACATGTGATTGAGAGCTGAATTATTTTTCCTTATGATTGCTGGAGTTGTCCATCTTTTTTCTCCATCCAATTTGGCGTGAACACGGACACCACTTTCTGTACCTGGCAGTTCTCTGAGTGATGTCTGTTGTAAAAGGGTTCATAGGCTCTTTTAGCCTTTTTATCTGAGTTGGCTACTCTTCATGTCTGGCCACTTTGGAGATAGATTCTTTTCCAAAGCTGGAACAGTAGTTTGATTTGTCTTCCCATCAGGAGTTGTCCTGGATTACATCCAGTAGTTGCTATTGGTGTTGATCTGTAACTCAGGAAAGCAAGGAATGGATTTTCCTGCTGTAGGATTTTCTTGGCTGTCTGTACAGCTCTTAGCCGCTCAATTTGCTTCTGCGACGGCCATTGAATGTGGGCTGCTAGCAATAGGATCAAAATCATATTTTGTTTGAAAGGTTTTTAATTCTGCTGCAGTGAATTATGGTCCGTTGTCCTTCACTAGTTGTTCTGGAATACTGAAGTGAGCAAAAGTGCACTTCATTTTCTCAACACCACTGACATGTTATGGCTTTCAACTACATTTCTAAATACCTGGAAAAATAGTCCACAATGATCAGATAATGATGTTCTATGAATTCACATAAATCTGCAGCTTGTCTCTTCCAAGGTCTGTCTGGTAGAGGTGTTATTGAAGGTTCTTTGTGTTATGTTGGTCTGTTAGTTCTGCAATGTTCACACGCTGATACTTTATTCTTTATGTTTTTGCTGACGGCTGGCCACCCCACCAGCTTGTTGGCCCATTCATGGCATTTAGTTAATCCTTGATGTCCTTCATGGATGAGGTTTAGGATTTCTCCTTTCATTTAGTTTGGAATGGCAATTCAGTCACCTTTATTCATGAGTCCACTGGACTTGCTTAGTTATCATCCACACACCACAAAGTAGTCTCTTGTCACTTCCTTAGGATCCTTTAGGCATTTGGGCCAGCCAGCCCTAATGTAATTTAGAACTTCCTGAAGTTGGAGTCTGTTGAGGTTGCTTTTTCTAGCTTGTGTAGTCTCTTTTCGGACACTGATCTGTATGTGTCCACAGCATCCACATATGCCTTTACACAGTGATGAGCTGCCAAAATTGTAACAACCGGTTCCCTCCTCACCCCACGAGGGTGTCATGGACTGCTCCCGCCACCCGGGACCCCTGCCCCATCCAACCTCCCGTGTGCCTTGACACCCCCTGGGACCCCTGCCCCATCCACCCCTGTCCCCTGACTGCCCCCAGAACCGGGCAAGAGGGTCTCGTGGGCCACCGTAGTGGGTGCCCACCATGCCCCGCCCCTAAGAGCCAGAGGGCCCTGCTGGGGGGGCGAGGTGAGGAGTCCTGGCAGTGCTTACCTGGGACAGCTCCCAGGAAGCATCCGGCCAGTCCCTCTGGCTCCTAGAGGTGGGGTAGCATAGCTGGGGGGGAGCAGGGGGAGCACCTGCTCCCCACACCGATCCCATCAAAAGTGGTGCCTTAGGCACCAACTCCCTGGGTGCTCCGGGAATGGAGCACCCACAGGGAAAATTTGGTGGGTGCAAAGCCCCCACTGGCAGCTCCCCGCCCCACATCCAGCCCCAGCTCACCTCCGCTCAGCCTCTGCCTCCTCCCCTGAATGTGCTGCCCCACTCTGCTTCTCCGCCCCCCACCCTGGCTTCCCGCGAATCAGCTGTTCATGCGGGAAGCCTGGAAGGGCTGAGAAGCAGGCGGCAGCTTCACGCTCAGGCCCTGGGAGGCGGAGATGAGCTGGGGTGGGGAGTGGTTCCCCTGCGTGCCCCTCCCCCCACCCGGGTTACCTGCTGTGGCGGGGGCAGCCCTCCTAGCGCACCCACCACCCCAGCTCACCTCTGCTCTGCCTCCAAGGACTTGAGCGTGAAGCCGCCACCTGCTTCAACCCTCCCAGGCTTCCTGCGTGAACAGCTGATTCGCGGGAAGCCGGGGGGTGGAAAAGCAGAGCAGGGCGGTGTGTTCAGGGGCGGAGGCGGGGTGGAGGTGAGGTGAGCTGGGGCTGGGTGAGGAGCTGCCTGTAAGTGCTCTGCACCCACCAAATTTTCCCTGTGGGTGCTCCAGCCCTGGAGCACCCATGGAGTTTGCGCTTAAGGTGCTACTTTTGGCCAGTTAAGTTTAGAAGCCCTTTTAGAACCGGTTGTCCCACGAGGGACAACCGGTTCTAAAAAGGTCTTCTAAATTTAACAACCGGTTCCAGTGAACCGATGCGAACCGGCTCCAGCTCACCACTGCCTTTACATCTTCATGCTCATGGGTAGTTGAGTGCAATGCTGGGCTCTGTGACAGTGTTTGCTGCTACCAGATTTTTCCCAGAACATATTTAGCAATTGGATTAAATCAAATTAACCTTAGCAATAGATATTGGCATCTCAGCAGTACTTGATCCAGGTCTTTTCTGTTGATGAGAGTTACAAGCGATTTATGGTCTGTTATCCGTGTAAGTGAATCCACTCCATACAGATATTTGTAAAAGTCCTCACATTCCCATATACTTGCCAGATACTCCTTTTCAATTTATCCATATAGGTTCTGTTTCTGTGAGGGTGTGAGAGCAAAACTCAACTGGCTTCCACTCAGAGCCATGTTGTTGCAACAGTATACTACCTATGCCATATCTGCTTGTATCCACACTGACCATTATGGGTTTGTTCACATCCTAGTACTTGAAAACGAACTGTTGAGATAATGTCTTTTACCATTTTTTGAAGGCACTTTTTTGATTTGGCCTCCGTAGCCAAGATGTGTTGGACATTGATAGTTCCTTCAGAGGTTCAGTTATTATAGAAAGGTATTGTGGGTATCAACCAAAGTAATTTACCATCCCCAGTATGTGTCTCAGTTCTGGTACATTAGTTGGTGCATTCAATTCTCAAATTGCTTTTACCTTCTCAGGACTAGGACTGATTCCATCTTTGTTTATTGTCTGTCCCAAAAACTTGATTTGAGGTGGTGAAAAAAACCACACATTTTTCCTTGTTTAGCTTTTTTCTGAACCGACTGATTAGGTTTAGCGTTTTGTTGTGTTTGTCCATCAAAGAGCCATGTATCAGAATACTGCCCAGGAAAATGACAACTCCATTTGTGTTGGTTGAACAGTTCTCAGAGTAACAGCCGTGTTAGTCTGTATTCGCAAAAAGTAAAGGAGTACTTGTGGCACCTTAGAGACTAACCTAGTCTCTAAGGTGCCACAAGTACTCCTTTTCTTTTAAGGGTTCTGACATCTTTCTTTGGAAAATTTCAGGTGCACTGGTAATTCCAAAAATTAATCTTCAAAAGCAGAGTCTCCCAAAGGATGTGATAAATGTAGTCAGTTTAGCACTTTCTGTGGGTAAAGGAATTTGCCAGAATTTGCTTGAGGCATCTTGCTTTGTGAATGTTGAAGCTTCTTTCACTTTGGGGAGGAAGTTATCCAGTGATGAGGATATATTTTTATCTCACAACTGCTGCATTAAGTCTTAAGATCCACACAGATTTGTATTTTTCCATGTTTTCTTTATAACTGGTACCAAGGGGGCACACTGTGCTGATGGCTCAGAGATTTTTCTGCATTATGCCAATCTATTCCATTCTCTTTAACTCAGTTTCCACTTTATGAAGTAATGGGATAGGAATCCTGCAAGGCACAGGTACACTATATGGGTCAGCATGATCTCTTACGGTTATTTGTACTGCATCTCCCTTCACAATTCCACTATCACCAAATGGTCCATCAAATTCTTCCACCTTTCTCACTAGGCCCATCATGGCTGCTATGCTGCATTTGAGAAGGCTGTTGGTCTGTGGTCCTTTGACCACAAACACTCTGGATACATAGCTTTTGTCTCTTTCTCTGCAAGTTGTTTTTGTGGTGAACTGGCCCATGCAGTTCAGAGCACTTCTGGGGCTAATTAGAGCTTTGCTGGGTGACTTCAGCTCTGGGAAGTGTTGAAGGTGATTGTCAGTTCTTTCTGAGATGGACTGTGACATCAGCTCCTGAGTCAATTGTAAAGTCAATAGTCACTCCATGAATATTCAATTTCATTCGCTAGGCAGGCTCTATGTCATCACATGTAATAGATCCCAGAAGCAATCTATCTTGATTATCTGTCATATGAGTCAACACCCTGACTGCTTTGGAGCAGAAAACAGTTGGAAAATGTCCATATTTCATGCATTTATTACACTGGGTACTTCTAGCTGGACACAATCTCCTGGAATATCACTTTTCCCACATATTGTGCATGCAGGCTGGAATTTGTCCCTCTCAGCCTGGTAGTTCACTCTCCTTGCCTCAGGGGTTTTATGATAATGAAGTCTTACTCTCAAGTGTCTGTTCATAGCTTCAAAGCTAATTTCAGGTTTTTCAAGTTGCTCCTGCCTTTTATTCTTTTTGATTAATTCTGACTATTTTGCTATCTATATACCTGTGGCAGGGGTTCATTCTCTCTTCAATTGTAGCTGCTGTGAAAGGTTTTTATCTGTTAATCCAATAACTAGCCTGTCTGATATTTTTATGTTTTACATTCCCAAAATCAGTTTTCAGGCAATGTTTGTAGAGCTCTTATAAAACATTCAACATTTCCCCCTAGTTCTTGAATTGTCTGGTGGAAACATTCTCATAAATCATATTTCACTGAGGTATAAAGTATGTATCAAACATAGCCAGAACCCTTTCATAGTCAGCTTTGTGAGCGTCTTAAGGAAAGTCAAAGGATTTAAAGATATGCTCTGCCTGCTTCCCCATAGCATAAATTAAAGATGATAGCAGTATCTCCAATTTCTTTGTGCAACTTGGTAGCAATGCACAATCTTGCAAAATATTGTTTCCAGTCTGTCCATGCTGAAGCTCTCTGGGGAATTGAAGAGTGGCATGTTGATGCAACTTTTGTAGCTTTCAGAGTAGCAGCCGTTTTAATCTATTCACAAAAAGAAAAAGGAGTACTTGTGGCACCTTAGAGACTAACCAATTTATTTGAGCATAAGCTTTTGTGAGTTACAGCTCACTTCATCGGATGCATAAAACATCTGATGAAGTGAGCTGTAGCTCACGAAAGCTTATGCTCAAATAAATTGGTTAGTCTCTAAGGTGCCACAAGTACTCCTTTTCTTTTTGTAGCTTTGTTCCTTCTATTTGCCTTTGAGGAGCAGTGGGCACTATCAGGGGTTCTCCGCTTGATTTTCCCTTCTAGTTTCCTGATTTTTAACCTCTTTCTTCACTTGTTGTCCCCAGTAATTATGAGGGGGAGGGCTTATAGCTTTGGGCAGGCTTAGGCTCACCATCTCCCAGCAACCACAATAGATACACACCTTCCAACTTCCACAACAAATGAAGCAGGATCCTATAGACAGTCTCATTCACTACTTATCCCTGATTCTTCCACAAAGCAGATCCATGCCATGCACTGGGTGAGATGGGAAAAATCGCATGTGGTCATATAATTAAGGGCTGTATCATATTGCATACATAAGAGGGCCAAATTAAGGTTGCAGAGACAATCTTACTTCTGCTGTCTCCTGACTTTGGGTGCTAGACTTTGCAATCTTAATAATGTTCTTTTAACGTAATTCTTCTCTGCATAGTTTCCTAGGTTTTTTTTTTTTTAAAAAGCAAACTGAAAAAACAGAAATTCCATTATGTGGCATCACAATGATACCCACCTGGGACATCAGCTGGGTTGGAATCTTTAGATCCATCACAACATACCTCTGCACTTGAGCTAATGGAGTAACTGACAGCAGTTGTTTGTCATCCCTCTGTGGGCCAGCAGTAGAGGGCGATGAGATATTGTGCCAGTGGGTTTCTCAGCTATTTTCTGACAGCTAAGGAATGGTGAAACACAGGAACTTGGAATTCCATCCCAGGCTTTGTTCTCTAGTGGTCATAGACCCTTCTTCCCATTCTCCCCAAGCTTGACCCTGTTCACTGCATTCTGTTCTTGCCCCATACCTGTCTTTTCCCACCCCATCTTCTCCGCCCAGTCCTGTTCTCTTCACCCAGCCAGTCCAACTCTTCAATTCATGCCAAATTTCAAGCCCCTCCGCCAAAGTATGCAAGGTGCAAGAGCTTATCAAAGAAAAGGTTGCCAGAATTCAACATGAGCAAAACATTTTTTTCTAACCTTGTTCCTTAGAAATGACTGAACTATTCTGGTTGAAATTTAAAGTCAGTCAGTTCAGATTTAGGCAAACAACTTGCCTAGAAAATTTCAGCTTGAATGGTTTATGTCTGGCAAAGTTACAACCAACTGAAAAATGGTCTTATAATGGGAAGTGTTATGCAACCTTAATAATAGGTGGCACTACCAGCCCTGCCTGTAATAGTTTGAAGGGTCAGAGCACGATAAACACATGTGCAGATCATGCTTTTGGTGGAAGTGAGGGAAAGAATGTGCTACGCAGCTGATCAACACCTACGAAATCATCTTTCCTTCATACCTCTATCAAGAATCCCTGAATATGGCAAAATGTCAAATACAAAAACATAAAACATTTGCCTCTTTAAGCAGTTTGGACTGAAGTAGTTTACTATGTAATGCATGAAGGACACTTGTGATATAGCTATAATATTGCCTCAATGAACATATATTAATCATTCTGTATGGAAACAAAGGACAACATGTGATAAAGTATAGCAATAGAGTACCTCAGCACTCATGAAATACAATATACCGTTGTCAGAGAGCAACCAGCTGAAGGGGCATAACTCAGATTTATGACCTGCGCTTATACCATCTTACACTGTGATCTCATCAAATCTCAAGTTAAGCAGGTCAGGCCTGGTCAGTGCTTGGCTGGGATATGCTTAAAGAAAAACACAGCTATTGCAGGAAATGGTGATGATTCAGCTGCTGATTCTTCCTGCTGAGTCACTTTTGAAACTTTGCCCTGCCACCGATCAGATCCTTTGGTGTCCAAATTACATGAGCAGAGAATCTGACCCAATGTGTCAGAGGGAGGAGCGATCTGTTAGATGGAAAATGAAATAAAAATCCTGGCTTGTGATTAACTAACGGTCTCAATGGTTTTTATGCTGGAGTACAGGAGTCATAGGAAAATTCCAATGTAGGCAATACATTTAGCCTCTCTGCATTCCTCTCCCCCTGTCCCCACAGCATAGATGCCACATTTTATTTTTAAATGGATGTTGTACACTTACTTCAAGATATTCACCTGACAGGCTTTGTAAAACAAGTATGGTTTCAGAGGGAATTTCAATGACGTAAGGAAGGTTGTTTGATCCTTCCCTTCTTTTGTTCAAATTCCTCCACAACACAGTTTTCCGTGTAACCTTTCTACTGTAATGCATCACAAAGAAGAAACTGAAATTGCTTAAAATCATAAAATGTATTTAATAATCATAAAATGTATTTAATAGCTATCTATTCTTTGTAGGGGGAAAAACAATGCCCTTAGAGAGAAGTATTCCCTTTCTTTTCATCCCAACCACATCCCGTAAGTCATGTTCATCAATATCTTTTGTCACATAAAATACGTTTTACATTTAATTTTGATAAGTTTCTTGGTGCAAATACCATATCTTTATATTTGACTTCAAGGCATTATACACACCCATTGCATCATATGCAATTGTCATGTTTAAAAAAAATGAGCATTACATAAAAATATTAAAGAAAGTGACATCTACACTTCTGGGAAAATTTAAGTAGGTAGAATGTAATTACCCTAACTAGAATTTGGTCAAGACGTTAGGTTAACACCACTAAGCTCACATGAAAAGTGCTTGTGGAATCTTTGGCAACTGAAAGTGGTGAAAACATTGGTTTCAGATCTCTTTCAAAAAACATAGCATCTTCAGCTCATTAAAGAATAAAATAATTCACAAACTGATAACACTATGCATATCTCCATAGGATTTGAATATACATTGGTCTATCTAGTCTATACATACGTACATGCATACATTTCTGGATTCTTCAGGATGAAAAGCACTCAAATACATGTTATTTCAGCTGTGTGTCCTTTTATCTTTGGCAAAAGCAAATCAGAGAGGCAGTACCTGTTTGTTCTGTCAGAGGAATAACTTTGATTTGTGGGGTATAATCACATTAAAGATAGCTCATCGGTCTCCTAGGTACTGCAGTGCCATTTATAACAGACAATTATCCCTGCTTGGAGCAGCTCTCCTGATCTAGTGATTGTGTCTGTTATCAAAGGAAAGCTAGCTAAACGCTACATGTTTCTCTTTAAAGCTGATTTGATCCTCTGGTGCTGTCCGTCATCCTCAGAGTTTTCCCTAGAGTCTGGATATCAGTTTTCAGTGTAGTCATGCTCAGTGCTAGCTTTTGGATGTGATCTATCTGGGCCAGTTTCAGAGTAAGTACATGGCTTACTGTTCCACTCTTCTGTGGGCAGGGACTAGACAGTATTGTACAGAGAACAAGCAGAGCAACATGCCTGTGTCAACACTAGCATACTTCAGGAAATCTTCCACTATTGCACTACCGCAGATGCAGCTCCACTTGAGGCAGCAATGGCTAGAGGCTAGAGTAGACATAGCAAATGTGTTTTTCACACTGTGGCCTGGTCTACACAGGGCAAGATAGCCAAAACATTCAAATTGGTTTTAAAATGAGTTGGAGCTGCAGAGAATACAAGGCTCCAGGAGCAAAAGCTGCTCTTATAATTGATTTAGTTAAACTTCCTGAATAAAATAAAAACAGTTAGTTGAACTGATATTAGCAATGTTTAGAACCCTAGTATAGACAGTCCACCAGATGTTCAGACCGTTTTCAGCACTACTTCATCTAACTGCTGGGGGTAAGTAATTGACTCAGTGCTGAAGACAATGCTGGCAGGCTGTCTACGCTCCTGCTCTTAACATCAGAAATGGCCCTATTAAAACAATTTTGTCCCATCTATAAAAATACGCTGTCAGCGACAGGTCATTTTCCTAGCATAGAGGACTAAGGCCCTGAGATTTGAGCAGGCAGTGTATGGGCCCACTGATGTCAGTGCAGCAGGGATCTCATTACAAGACTGGACCCTTCAATTGACCGTTTCTGGTCCAATCCTTACCACGCATAGCACTGGCTAACATGAATAGACTCAATGCAGGTTTGGACCTTTTGTTAGTGAATTGTACAGCACCAGTAACATCATTGGCGCTTAAATATATTTTTAACAACATTCGTTATAAATTGAGTGTTTTATCACTAATTCTTATGAATGGGCTTTACTATAAATATCCTTCAAGAAGCTTGAAAATAATTTCTAATTTTGCTTATTTTCCTCTGACACATTGTTTATTCCCTTATATTACCAATAAAGCTAATGACATTGTTTCCTTGTTCGCATATTGGCATCAGCAAATGGTTTGACATTGTTCTGGTCACCATGTTTGTTCACTTTTGATGCACAAGCAACAGGAATAATTCATGGGTGAAATACTGGCCTCTTTCAAGTCAATAGCAAAACTCCCATTGAATTCAAAAGGGCCAGGGTTTCACCCCATATGTTCTGGAAGAAACCTACAAAAAATTGTGGCTGTTTTTCATTTATAGAAATACCAAAAACAACCACAATCCAAATGACAATATTTTGATAAAACATTAGATTTTATTTTAAAAAGTTCATATTCACCCTAAACTCCTTTAGAAGGATTTTTTCCTGACAAATCAATCAATTGTAGTTAAAAATTCAGTTTTATTATCTAAATAATTTAAATGCTCAAGAGAAACAGGACACAAAAATGTTTGACAGCTTTCACTTGCCTTTTAGAAGCTTGTGGAGTTCCACAGCTGTTTGTTTCTTGTTATCCTTCCAGTGCTATAAGTCTGGTCTATACTAGGACATTTATCTGTTCATGACTATCAATGTCAGTAATTGGTGTGCTGAACCAAAGCTGAAAATAGTTTAACTTCCAGTCTAGATGATGTTGCCAGCTCTTGTGATTTTTATCATGAGTTTTGTGATATCTAGTGTTTTTCTCAAAGCCCCATCTCCTGGAGTCCTGGGATTACATGAGAACTTCAACTTTCATTACAAAAGTAAGGTTCTAGCCCTCATGGTTGCAAGACAAAGCTTGAAAACATGACCTAGGCATACCCTAAAGACTCAAAAAACAGAAGGCAAAGAAAAAGAACCTCAAATATATTATTATTAAATAATTGGGCTCTAAGTTTTATGCCACTAGAGATCTACTTAAAAATAATTTTGGAACAACTGAAAGACTTCTTGGATGTTCACATATTGGATAACTCATGATGCCTCACTTCTGGTTAATTTCCATCTTATTTATTTCAGACCATTTTTCCAGTTTTCAAGATAATTTTGAATTCTAACTCTGTCCTCCAAAGCGCTTGCAGCCCCTCCCAGCTTGGTATTGTCTGCAAACTTTATAAGTGTACTCTCTCTGCTATTATCCCAATCATTTATGAAGATAGCTAGGACAGATCCCTTCAGGACCCCACTCAATATGCCCTTGCAGCTTGACTGAACCATGGATAACTACTCTAGAAGTACACTTTTCCAACCAGTTGTGCACTTACCTTATAGTAGGTTCACGTAGGCTAGATTTCCCTAGTTTGCTTATAAAAAGGTTATGTGAGACAGTTTCAAAAGCCTTACTAAAGTCAAGATATATCACATCTACCCTTATCCACAAGGCTTGTCAAAGAAGGATATTATATTGGTTTAACACGATTTGTTCTTGACAGATCCATGATGACTGTTACTTATCACTTTATCTTTTAGGTACTTACAAACTGATTGTTTGATTATTTGCTCTGTTATCTTTAGGATACTAAAGCTAACGTGACTGGTTTATAATTCCCTGGGTTGTTCTTATTCCCTTTTTATACATAGGTACTATGTTTGCCCCTTTTCTAGTCCTCTGAGTTCTCTCCACGAGTTCTCAAAGATAATTGCTATTGGCTCAGTGATCTCATCAGCCAGTTCCTTAAGTAAATTTTTTCAGCCCCTACCAACTTGAAGTCATCTAATTTGTCTAAGGGTATGCCTGCACTGTAATTAGACACCCGTGCCTGGCCCTTGTCAGCTGACTCCGGCTCTCAGGGCTTGGGCTGGGAGGTTGTAAAATTGTAGCTCTAGCTGGAGCCTGGGCTCTGGCATCCTCCCCCCTCATCTCTTCCACTCTGCAAACACACATTATAAGCAATATCCTCACCAGCAATTATTAATTTATGCAAGTGCTCAAAACAATCATACCTGCCAGGTACACAGGTGTTGTTTATCCAAAGGTAGGGCACAGCCCCACAATAATATTTAGAAGGGACTTCAAAGCTTTTAGTGGAACCAGGCTCTTCTAAATAAAGAAGCAAAACCAATTTTTACACAATAATTTGGGGGTTTTCCATTATATTTGTGACTAGGTTGGTCATAAATAGGTATGCTGCAGGATCTTTCTGAGTTCACACGACCATTCTGTATTGCTTTCACAATAAGTACTATAATTGCAGTTCTAGGAGGGGCTAAAACAAAAGAAATACAGCTTAATTTTTTGGAATGTGGTGTCACAGAGTCCACTCACTGCTAGCCGTGCCTCATGCTGGCCATCCTGGGAATTAGCTCCACCAGGCTTGCACACTCCCTCCAGTGGTGTCTCCCACCATCCTGTCTTGCTCTGTGGCCAGGCTCACTCTCAGATCTGCAGTCTCCTTTTTGTGGCTTGGCCCTCCAGCCAGGTCACTAAGATCCTCCCCTTCTGGGGAATTCAAAGTCCTTCCAGACCCACTTCCCAGCAGGGAACCCAGGCCCACCCTCTAAACTGGGTTCCAATCCAGGCACCCTATAACAAGCAGCCAAGGTCTCTTTACAGTCTGGCCCCTTGCCATAGTTTCCCTGAGCTTCTTTCTACTCATCTACCTTCCCAACTCCCTCTACTCAGGGCAGCCTACTTCCCTGCCTTCCTGCAGCCCTCTTGCTACTCACTGCTCCTGAGCTTTATACAGGCCCCACCTGTTCCTGCCCAGCTGAGCCTACTTCTAATTAGTGCCATGCTCCCTGGTTCCTCCTCCAGGTGCACCCAGTGGAGTTGATTGGCCTGCCAGGCCAGCTTAGCTCCTTTCAACCCTGTGTGGGGCGGACACCACATCACACGTGGTCTCCATAGTCAATAGCTTGACAGTAGGAACTGCTTCCTCTTTGCTGTACCCAGAGAGAGGGGAGCCTTCTCGTCCTCTCAGGTAAAACACAGTTCCTGGTTGGTCTCGTGAGCAACCTGGAACACTTTCAACAAAGTGGAAATAGAAGAATTAAAATCTCTCTTCAATAACTTTATGAATAATTTAGGAATTCCCCCCTCCTCCTGTTTTTTTCTTGTCTCCATTGATTATTAGACTATACTCTTTACATCTAGACCAGGGATCGGCAACCTTTCGCACGTAGCCCATCAGGGAAATCCGCTGGCAGGTCGGGATGGTTTGTTTACCTGCAGCGTCCGCAGGTTCAGCCGATTGCAGCTCCCACTGGCTGTGGTTCGCCGTTCCAGGCCAATGGGGGCTGCGGGAAGCAGCTGTTATGTAAAGCCTGCGCTCAAATGCAATTGTAAGATCTGTAATTTGTATCATTAAGTTCTGCAACCTTTTTGGAGACTTTGTAATTTCAGTTATTGTTAGCATAGCCTTTTAAGTTTTGTAACATTTTCAGTTACACTCCTCCCCTCTTTTTTGTCTCCTCTCCCTCTTTGAATACCTGTGAAGTGGCTTTCCCTCTCCCCCTCCCTCCTGGAATGCTTGTGGGATGAATGGGCTGGTTGAACAGCTGGAAGATCGGAAGAGCTCCCAGGTAGACAAGGTATCTAGGACTCTAATTAGGCAGGAGTCAGACACCCAATGCATGGACCCTGCATGGACACTGGCCGAGGTGGAGTGTGACCAACCAGATGCGGCCAAGTCATCTGTAGTCGCAGATCATGACTCTCTGATTAGGCAGTGCTCACGCCCCCCAGTGCATGGGCACTGCATGGACACTGTCTGAGGTGGAGTGTGACCAACCAGATGCAGCCAAGTCATCTCTAGGCCATGAGGAGCAGGTCATCTCTAGGCCATGAGGAGCAGGTCCTTAAAAGGGGAAGGGGCCATGTGCTCAGGAGTGCACTCACAAGCTTGTACCTCCCGTGAAGGCACTTCGCCCAGACTGCCTGGCCAGTGGTTCGCCGCGTTGCATTCCATCGTGCATCGGGAGGACTTCCCTTCATCACACCATACATCGCTGCGCTGTGGAACACTTACCTTGAAGAATCCTGACATCTCCAGTGCCGTGCCTGTCCTGGGAGCGTGAGTATGCGAGTGTGAGTGTGACCCCCCCTCCAACAGTGGCATTGTAATAAAACAATCTAAGTGTAACCCTGGGTTGGTTTCTAGGGAAATTCAGGTAACAGCAGCGGCCAGCACATCCCTCGGCCCACACTGCTTCCCGCTACCTGTGTGCTAATCTAGCCCTTAATCTCGTAAGGATAACCAAGGTCAAATTTTATTCACTTTAGTCATATGTCCAGGCCCATTGACTTCACTGGGTCCTAATAAGCAAAATCTGACCCAAAAAATGAGGTGGTTGGGTAGATTTGAAAATTGTTTGTTCAGGGATATTGCCCTTGCCCATTAGATCCAAGGTACAGGACATTTATATACCGCATACAAGATAACCAAAGCATGGTGTTCTAGCACCTAGAAAGCACTGCTGCGGGATTGTCTATTCCTGACCCTGTACTAGTATTTTGTTGTACCATTCCTGAAGTTATGACCCTGTATCTAGACAAGGAAACAGTAGACTTCACTTTAGCTTTCTTTTTTTTGAAGCAGGTATATGACTCCACAACTGGAAAAATATGGCAAGTATTTATTCAGTGGACTCACTATTAAACACAGAATAAAACATTTAATGGATCATTCTGAAACTTTACTGGAATTTTCTCACCATTTCTGAGAGATGATCTGAACATTACTTCAGACTGGTATTATATCTATACTGTAGGTAAAAAACAAGAGTGATTTTTAGGGGACCATGAAAATGTACCCAGTGACATCTCTAAGAATGGAATTCCAACCCTAGTGTAAAGAACAGAGCCACATTATAAAAACTCAACAGGAGCTAGGGAATATCTTAAAAGCATTTTTAAAAGCAAACTTCCAAAAATTTGAACAATGAAGTCTCAAATAATGGCAC
Organism: Caretta caretta; assembly: GCF_965140235.1. Classification (NCBI taxonomy): domain Eukaryota; kingdom Metazoa; phylum Chordata; order Testudines; family Cheloniidae; genus Caretta; species Caretta caretta. The sequence goes on along the minus strand of NC_134209.1, from coordinate 65,178,744 downwards.
AAGAACATTAAATACAACTCAATTAACTTGGAAGTCTACTGAATCTAAAGGTCACCACTTTGCTTAAATAACCTGAATCTATAATCTGTTCAATACATCAAAAAGTGTTGAGGGGAGGGGGGGATATTTACATTGTTGCTAAATTAGGCTTTTCCTTATGGGCCTGATCCAAAGCTCATGGAAGTCAATGAGTCTTTTTATTGACTACTATGAGCTTTGGATCAGGGCTTGTGGCATTTTTTGGATAACAAACACTGTTCAGTAGTTAAAGTTACATACAGACTTTCATTATAAAGTGGGGAGGATGTGAGGAAGGCAGTGGTTCAGATGAAATCAAGTCAATGTATAGTGGGAAAAAAATGGCTTTTTAAACTTCCAGCTGTACCTGGGATCCTCAAGCATCTGCAAAAAGTTGAAAGCATTATGCAAGGACATGGAACCCCATAGTGAATGAGCACACACCATACCCAGGGAACTACCAAGCAACACTGCTGTGTGTGCATTTTACACTATCTGTTTATGTTACACAGAGCTGGTCTTTGGGCTCTGCAAAACCTGTGGTCATAGGACAAGAAAAGTCTGGTCAGAGTTTCAAGCAGAACAGGGACAGATGGTGTGGAGAAGAAGAGGAAAGGTCTTGGGGCTTTTGTGAAAACAGAATCTGGCCAACAACAGGAGCTAAATGGAATATTTTTCAAATGAACAGCAGAGCACTGTGTTATTTCTTCCTAGAAAGGCATTAAGAGGATGGGACAGAAGATAAAAGTTGCCTTCCAGCCATGTGCTTTGTGGATCCCTAAAGTTTGGCTTTATTAATACATTTAGTGATTCGCTGTTGCTTCTGCACCTACATGGAGATCTGCTAGCATGTGCCGCTCCTCCAGGAAAGGCTGCGCTTGAAATCTGAATGCCTTAGGTCTTTGTGGTGGAAGAGGCCACAAATGGGGATGAAGTTTGATCAAAGTGCATGGAATCAGCCCAAAATAACACTAAGATGTATTCTATCATCAGAAAATGCAGGTCTGGAAGGAAAGGTCTGAGCATAAATTAATGCTGACCTTAGCCAGGGTAACTTGCTCTCTTCAGTGTCTGCAGCTGTGTAGTTACTAGGGAGTTCTCTGGCTCCTTGTGCTTTTTCACATCTGTCAGCTCAATCAGAGATACAATTTACTGCAAAAATCTAGCACTCAGGGACATTGTGTGGATTTGTGACACTCCCTGAAGGACTTAGAATCTTTAAACTAACAGATTACAGCAAAACACAATATAATATTCTATGATAGTTGTAATATTGCTCCAAAACTCTGCATGTCACAGAATGTAATGGAAAATGATATCCATTTTCCCTGAAAATCCAAAACATGGGTAAACAGAGCTACAGCGTATATGAGACAATAAGTTTGGCACACATTTTTGAAACTTCATACTTATGGGATGAGCAAAATGAGTAAACTTTTGTTTTAATTGCCTTACAACACCATGTGCAAGCAAACACAATGGAAAGGGAACAGATTGCAAAGGGGTTATAAGAGACTTTTCCAGATGTTGCTTATACAGCAGTCTAGTGACTCTTCATCATTTTCAACATCAGATGGATAGGTCGCTTCCACACACTGACTTTTATAGCCTAGCAATACGCTATTCTTGACAAGCATGCATGTTAAGGTTATGCAACAGGAGTGTAAACATTTTGTAGCATGTGGCATGCATGTCAGTGAAGTGAGAGATATGTCACATTTGGTTTTGTCTGCACTTAAGATGTGCATTGCCACAAGTTAGCATGTGTCATGGTATAGTCTAGATCAGTGGTTCTCAACCAGGGGCACATGTACCCCTGGGGGCGGGGAAGAGGTCTTCCAGGGGGTACATCAACTTATCTAGCTATTTGCCTAGTTTTACAACAGGCTACATAAAAAGCACCAGTGAAGTCAGTACAAACTAAAATTTCATACAGACAATGACTTGTTTATTCTGCTCTATATACTGTACACTGAAATGTAAGTACAATATTTATATTCTAATGGATTTATTTAATAATTATGTGGTAAAAATGAGAAAGCAAGCAATTTATCAGTAATCGCGTGCTGTCACACTTCTGTATTTTTATGTCTGATTTTGTAAGCAAGTAGTTTTTAAGTGAGGTGAAACCTGGGACTATGCAAGACAAATCAGACCCTGAAAGGGGTTCAGTAGTCTGGAAAGGTTGAGAGCCACTGGTCTAGATGGCAGGGTGACTATAGCCTCAATGTTGTGTGTGACATACTTCTACTTCAACGGTACGCATGCTCAAAAATGCTGCCATCCTTAATGTATAATATTGCCTTGTGCAATGCTGTTCTTAATTTTATGCAGCCTTTGGTAGAGTGTGATATATTGTTGGTCCATAATTGTGGAAGATACCTTCAAAATTATATACTGAGATTTCTGTAAAAAAACAACTTACTTGCTCCCCTTCTTTCCCCCTCCAAATGTGATCCTGCTATGTGAACTTTTAATTAAAATAAGAAATTGCATAGGAACTTCTTCTCAAACTATATTTTAGGTAAAAAAAATACAGATGGAGTTACAAAGGTAATTGCAAGCAAACAAAATTTTAATTAATCTAGAATGACTAAGAACATCATGTCCACAGGCAATAAAATAGCTTATTGTCATTTGCACACTATTATCTCTATATGTTCATTGTTGTGACTTGATGTATTACTTAAAGTAACTAAAATTTAAGTAAGAGATGCGAGAGGAGATAGAGTAATAGATAGAAGAAGACAAGCAGAGGGCAGAAACAGGGTAAGCAGAGGTATAGATGTCTGGTGTGAGAAGTGATGTTAATACTCCTGGGTACGTTAGGTCAGATAATGTACAATATCCATACCTCCTTGACTGCCATCTCCCAAAGGCGGTGGTACTCACTGTACTACCCCACAAGCCTACAAGCTCCAGGTGGTCTGATTATAGCTCAGGGGTAGGCTGGTGACGCTCCACCTTGCCAAGCATATGGATAGTGAATGTGCACTACAGAGTGAAGAAGACCATAGCACTTGCCCCTCACAATGCATGAATCCTCATGCATGACAGGACCGTTCAAGGGAGGCAATGGAACAAATCAAATACTGTATCTGAAGAGGCGCTAATAAGATTTTATATACCTTCGACATGATGGCAACTACTTCAGGGAGTTGTAATATCTGTAAGGAGTGTTGCGGTGTGGATATGGTATAATATGTGAACCCAAAAGAGGATTGCTACTGTGGGCACACTGGTACAAACTGTAATGGTACAGTTGAGTTCTCTAATGTAGACTGGGCTTTACTTTAGTTTAGCAGCTGGGAGACAATTAGCTGGTTTTTCCATTTTGATTGAAGATGTGCTCTCCAAATGGTTGTAATATCTGGTAATAGGGGAGATGGGAGTCTGAGACTTGATATTTCCTTCATTTGTGAGGAAGCTCCTCGCTCTCCTCTCTTCTTGCTTCACTCTTGCTTATTATTATAGAGTGGTCTCCTTACCTAAAGTTGAGTGGATGTTTTTGTTTCTTATTTTTCAAAGTGCTTTGAAACCCATATACACAGTCAGATTGGACTGAAAATTGCCATGATGGTTGAGGGCCTGGGCTATAATTAGCAATGCAAATTTTGGGTCATTTGGCCAAAGGGTCTGAGGCACAGTACCCCCCAAAATGCTCTGCCTGCTATGATTTTTTGCACAACTCTAGAGGTAAATCTATGACTGTTCTCCATATAAAACATATATCAGTGGGATGTCCTGTGCTCATCTAGTCAGTGGTGCCAGGGATCAGGTTGGAAATCTAATATTTCAAAAGTCTATCTTAATTTAAGTCAGATCAGAGGTAGGTGAATATGGGAACAAAAATAAAACAAACACGCAACGCCACCTACAACAATTAAAGAAAACCTTATTAATTTTAATTAAGATTCTGAACAAAGTTTATTCATCCTTGTTCATGCCCCTTTTGTGTTTGTTTTCCAGGAACATATCCATTAAAGTTGTTCTTGCACAGATGTTCAAAAAATAAATTCCAGTCATCTGCATGAATATTCACAGAAACTGAATTTTATTTCCACACTCAAAAGTATTTGTGACATAGAAGTGATGGCATGTTCATTGAATCAGAACACAAACTATAACACATGACTTATCTGTAGGGCCATGAAAAACACGCCAAGGACTGTGAAATCTGGTCTTTTGTCTGCTTTTACCCTATACTATACAGATTTCACGGGAGAGACCAACATTTCACAAATTAGAATTCCTGACCCAAAAGGAAGTTGCAGGGGGATCACAAGGTTATTTTAGGGGTGGTCACGGTATTGCCACCCTTACTTCTGTGGTGCCTTCAGAACTGGGTGGCTGAAGAGCAGCGGCTGTTAGCCGGGCACCCAGCTCTGAAGGCAGCACCCCTCCAGCAGTAGCACAGAAGTAAGGGTGGCAATGCCAGACCAAGTCACCCTTACTTCTGCACTGCTGCCTTCAGAGCTGGGTGGCCAGAGAGTGGCAGCTGCTGACTGAGGGCCTAGCTCTGCAGGCAGCAGCACAGAAGTAAGGGTGGCAATAGCATACCGTGCCCTCCTTACTTCTGCGCTGCTGCTGACGGCGGCTCTGCCTTCAGAGCTGGGCTCTTGGCCAGCAACTGCTGCTCTCCAGCTGCCCAGCAACACCACCCCCCCCCACACTCCTTTTTGAGTCAGGGCCCCTACAATTACAACACTGTGAAATTTCAGATTTAAATAGCTGAAATCATGAAATTTATTATTATAAAAATACTATGACCATGAAATTGACCATAAAGGACCATGAATTTGGTAGGGCCCTAAGTATAGGGAAGGATCTTCAAACTGTTTCTCACATGATTTGTCTGCTCAGTGCGGATAAGGCCAAACCACTGTTAAACTGAGCTCCAGACTAGGTCCCTGACTTTTTTGTTACATTGTATAGGAAGGAAGTGACTTTTTCATCCTTGGAATTCTCTACTGGCAGAAGAACTGAGGTGGATTTATCATAGCTGCATCTTATCTCTGGCAATGTGGCAGTACTTTCGTAATGGCTTTCTGTACAGGGCTTGCATTTTGGAACCACGTTTAAAGTGACATGACAAGAACAGCTCACACACCACACTTGTGCTGCAACCCCTTTTTTCCAGACAGATATCTGTATCCCGCAACTCTACAGTTCCTCCACTCCAGGCATGTCTCTCTTAGCAGCTCCCTGTTGGCTGTTATGCCACTCTTCAGCTCGGCACAGATGATAGGCAGCTGTAGTTTCTTTCCTAAGCTGATACTACTGCAGCTGTTAAATATATGTTGTCTGGTTATCCAGTCCTCAGGGTCCTCCTGCCCACCTGGTTCCCTTTGCTGCCATAGTCTTTGCTCTCCTGGCTGCATCTGCAAAATGGTGTTCCTCTAATTGTGGTGGCATCTGAGTCTCTGAGGTTGGGCAACCAAAGACTGAGGCATCTAAAATTAAGAGACATTTTAAAAAATATAGGCTATGAAATCCAGTCCACAGGTGAAATCCTGGCCCCACTGAAGTCTTTGGGAGTTTGGCCAATGACTTCAGAAGAGACCAGGATTTCACCACAAGCCTTCTTACCAACCACAACGGCTCTTGCAGGGCTCCTAGCTTATCCCAGCCCAGCTATTTTGTGCTGTTGGCAATTTCCCCTTCCTGGCCATTTCTTGTTATTTATTTGATGTATGTCATTATGGATCATTTTGGTTGTGGCTCTGTCAGTCACTCTTGGTGAAGCCATTTTACTGTTAATATGGCAGTCGGATGTGTATTGCTGCCTGCCTTAGGATCCGAGAGATACAGCAACATGGAGTTCCAGCTGAACATCTGCTCTGCTGGTGACTGACTGACATTAACCAGAGCAGCAGCAATGGTACTGCCTGTGTGAAATAAATATTTTAAAACTACTAATGGAGGCTGCACTGAAGGCATCATCTGGGGCCTGACTTAAAGCCCACTGAAGGCAATTGTAGGGAGGAAGTGCAGCAGGTGAATAGGCCTCCTGCATCGAAGACAACAGCTGCATGTATGGCATATCTGTAAAGGGAGTGGGGTGCTGGGGGACAGAGGATCATGTGCGGGGGGGGGCACCATAATTACTGACAATTGTGATTTATATTAAAAATCGTGTAAAAGTCAGTTGGGTATGCACACAACCCTCTGGCCACTAGGAGCTCGGATCCCAGTTTTTTGTTGGGGGGTAGGGAAGGTTGGGAGAATTGTGCCTTGAAAACGTTGTAAATGCCAGCAACTACACCATACTGTTCAGTGAACCAAAAACAGCTAGCCAAAGTGATGCATCACTGACAATGTACTCAGCAGATCAGCTAAACTCCACGGGCCCTATTTGCCCACTGCAAGGGTATGAGTAATACTAAAAAACTGGTCTACACTGGGAAAAATTTCCCTGTGGATTCTAAGCATTGATGAACCTGTTTGACTGAAAGGATTTTAAAGCTAACTGGAGCTGCAGTTTTGAGCAGACTCCAGAGGCCTGGACCCACAGTATGGGTCCAACTGCTTTTAAAAACTGATTCAGTTTTTTTGGAGATATTTCCCTAGTTTAGAAAATGCACTATTTCCCCCACTCATTCTCTGCCTGTGTTTACAGTAGGGTTTTCTTTAGGCAACAGTTGCAAAGACACTTAACTCAATCTGAGCCTTGTCTACATTACAGCTTCCACAGGTACTACCATGAGTATAGCTGTACTCATTTGGAATTATGGGTCCAAAAAACCTCTGTGTGGACAAAGTCTTATTGACTTCAATGTGAGTTACTCATATTCCACAGAGGAAAATAGGATTAAGGATTCAGTTTCAATATGAATTTATACAAATCAGGAGTTATATTTTTAACAATATTTTTCCTCACCGGTTCTAGAGAGATCTGTATGGCAATGAAAGGAAAAGTCAGAAGAAATTTTGTGATTTACTGCCACTAATATGTTGATCAGATTGGCAAAACAGTACAATTTACCACCCAAGTTTCTTTCTTCCTTTGATACCTTTGAAATAAACTCAGTGCAGGTTTCCTTTGCACTCCTTGTAAATTGATTAGCCATTGTTCATTGTTTGCAGATTTATAGTTTCCACTTCCTGAAAGGCACCTAATGTAAGGCACCTTTATAGTGCTGGAGATTTGTATTTACGTGCAAAAGCCACAAGGATTACTGTTACACTTACATGTGAAAAGTCACCTTCTATGCAAAATGTTCAGCCTTCTGTCTTTGTTCTGATGCAGGTGTGGGTTAAGTATTTAACAAATAGGTGTAAATAAAATTTCACACTATTCAGTGCTTTTGTGAAGACTGGTCAAATCCAGTTTAAATACAAGCTATCAAATAAAAATAAGTTCCGGTTCAGTCCTTCTTACTATGTTTAATTAAGCTTATATTGGCATGTCATTATATAAATCACTGGAATCCTACGTTCAGTTCTTCTGCTCACCCTATGTCAGAAGAGCCGTAGCAGAAATAGGAGGGGTATGGAGAGACTTCTGTATGAGAGACTGAAAAAACTGGGGCCTGGTCTATATTTAAAATTTAGATTGACCTAGCTATGTCGCTCAGGGGTGTGAAAAATTCAATCCCCTGAGCGTTATAGTTAAGATGACCTAACCCCTAGTGTAGATGCAGCTAACTTCCATTGAGCTAGCTACCACCTCTTGGAGAGGTTCCTGAACTACAGTGACAGAAAAAAACCCTTCCATCACTGTAGGAAGTGTCTACACTATGGCACTACAGCAGCATAGCTGCAGTGCCATAGACGTGTTGCTGTACCACCCATATTGTAGACAAGGTCTAGGACAGTTTAGTTTAAAGAGGGAATGAATACATGACAGAGGTGTACAACGTACTGAATGACATAGAGAAGGTAAACTGAAAAGGCCTACTTACCATATCTCATAATGACAGAAAAAGGGGACACTCAATGAAATGGAAAAGCAACAAATTAAAATATTTTCTGTTCTGGAACAAACCCTTGTTCCAATGTCCTTAATCCTTTGTTGGGCAAATCACATTTTCTTTTATGCCCATACTTTGAGCATGTTTCCTTCGGCTTGGAATCACACCCTCAGCTCAAAGTGTAGACATATTCTGTGTCTGTTTCCCCATCTGTAAAATAGGAATAGTATATCTCCAGGGGCTGTGTGCAAGAGTTAATGTTTGTACAGTTCTTTGAAGTTTTAAACCAGTACTTGAGTGACAATGTGGAATGTACTAGTTTTCAGTGTCTGTCCTAAGGTCTCAGGTGGTGCTTTGTGCTGATTTTTCTAAACTCCTCTAGGGGAGTATGAGTATGTCACAAAGGGAAGACTGTTTCTGTGGGAGAAGGGAGAGAGAGGACTGGGAGTGAACAGGGAAATTTACTCTAAAAATTCTGACCAGTTTAAAAAGCAGTTCATCTAAACTAATTTAAAACTGATTGGACTTCTAGTGTAGGCCAGGCTCCAGGTCACCAGAACTGGTTTTACTGAACCAGTTTCAGAACCACTTTAAGAACATTTTACATTTACTTTGCACAGGTATAAATAGTAAGCAAGATAAACAGCAGGGAACCAGGCTCTTCCTCTTTCTGCCACACTCAAATCCCTCTTCTCATACCTAGGTCTGGTCTATACCATGAAAATGCCTCCTGCCAATTCTAACCCGCTCAGCTAAACTGAGTTCAGAACCATTTGGAACAGTACTGCAGACCAGGCTCCAGCTTCCTTGAACATTTTTACTACCATCCACCCTTTTTTAAACAAAGCACTTTTCCTCTCTGTTCTCCCAAAAAGTCCTCCCAGTCAATGTATTTCAGTGGAGGTTAAAGGTAAATCCTTATTTTTCATCTAAAATGTCCTTGTCTATTATTACACATGTGGACAGGCATGAGTATGGAGGAATAGCTGCCACATCTTGTCCTGGTCTTAGGAAAATAGGCATAAAAGGGATATTCAAAAAGAACCCATGCAGCTTGTACAGGGCTTGTAAATGAACTGTATAGCTTACCCCCAGAGGTTGTCCATGCCTGCTATGTATGAACTCAGTCCATGCCAGCCAGTGTCTGCTCAGCACAACGTCTGTCTGGCTCCTGACCTGCTAGGTTCCGAGTTCTTGCAATAAATAGTCTCGGGGGAACACTGCACCATTGCACAATGCAGAATTTTGCAGAAATTAACATGGTGCATGGAGAATTTGCGTTTCCCCCCACAGAAATGGACTGCAGTGCTGTGGCTGCTGGACCTGGCAGAGCCCAGCTCGCACATAGAAGACGCTGCTGAGGGAAGGGGAGGGAGCTAGAGGGTTTCTAGCATGCCCTGAGGGAAGGAGATGGCACCATGCAGGAAACTCCACACAAGCCTGGGACCAAGCATCAGGCTGTTTTTCCCTCTAGATTCCTGGATTTTGGGGGAAGAAGGGGGTGGGTGGCTGTTCTGGGAAGCCACGGCTGGGCTTGGGGGGTGGGGAGGGGGAGCGGGAATCTGGGCTGAGGGGGGCCCCCTGTGGCTGGGCTCTGGGGAAGAGGGGTTTGGGTGTATTGGCTGGGGGGTCTCTACTGCTGGGCTCTGGGGGAAAGTGGTTGTGGGTGTCTGCTCCCTCCCTACCCTCACCTGGGATCTGGGGAGGGGAAGGAGTCAGAGAAACAGGAACTGGGTTGTCATAGGGGTTTCTTTAACTCTCTACTCCTGGGGGAATTTTTGTGTGTGTGTCTGTATTGTTACAGACATACTTGCTGATAGGTATTTTGAAATTATGAAAATAATTGAAATTGGTGTGATTATATAGTGTTATTTTGACAAATAAAATTTGCAGAATGTTGCAGAATTTTAAAATATTGTGTGCAGAATGTTTAATGTTTTGGAACAGAATTTTTAATTTTTTGGTGCAGAATGCCCCCAGGAGTAAATAAAGCCTAATATTGCGTCAGCTGCATCTGAGTCTGTTGGGTGCGTTATCTTGTTCCATGGCACAGAGTTGAAGTTCATGTCAGGTAACTGTCACAAGTAAGTTGCTGTGGGTCAGTTGTGAACCTTTAAATAAATGGGACTACTCCTGCAAGTAACTGTTCACCAATGAGAGTAATGAGATTACAGTCTAGCTCTATTTTTTAAAAGGAAGTCAATGAGGGCCAAATTGTGCTATCCTATTTGATGTCAATGAGACCAATGACTTGTATGAATAAGGGAAGCAAGATTTGGCCCTGAGAGGATAATTTTCAGTAGGATGCATGGGCATTCAGTCACATAGTTTCCATAAATGCTAGTGGCAGTCCTCCTGATAAATGTTAAACATAGAAAATATACCCCTGAGGCATATATGAGCATTTTGATTCAGAGGGATTTATGCAGTTAATACCATCCACACTCTTCTATGCATAATTCTTCTGCATTTAGAGTCAAATATTCCCCCTTTCCCCTACTGATTTATGCAGGTTTTACATATTTACCATGCTAATCCTATACCCTTTAATTACACGCCCTCACCATTGCAACTAGCATACCCTGTGGTTTTTAAAATGTTTTAGTTAATCCTAGTTAAGGCAAACACTCAAGCCATCTCCTAATTATTATGAATAACTCAGTGTTCTCAGGGAAAGTGGGACTCTTCATTAATGTTCTACAGGAAAATGTAACTGAAATCAGGGAAAAAGTTTGCCAGAGACATCTACACATACAAAGGTAGCTACCTCAGACTGTGAGGGGATGAGGTAAAACGCATGAAATGAGATTAAATACTGGTAAATCTAAAGATAAGGTGGACAAACGTCTGTTGGTGAGGGAGAGAAGCTTTTGAGCTAACACAGAGCTCTTCTGCAGGCCTGGGAAAAGTAGGGTGGGTCTACACTTAAAATGCTGCAGCAGTGCAGCTGCGCTGCTGTAGAGCTTCAGTGAAGATGCTGCTAGGTTAATCCTTCTCTGCGAGAGGCAGTAGCTACATGGACAGAAGGAGCCCCCCCCATGAACATAGGGCTGTCTACACCGAGGGTTAGGTCAGCAGGATACTATCGCTCAGGGGTGTGGATTTTTCACAGCCCTGAGCAGTGTAGTTACACCAAATTAAATTTATAGTGTATACCTGACTGTACACAGAGCTACATCCAAGTCAGAACAGCTTGTTTGGCATAAGTAGTTAACACCTATTTCAAGGGACCTTTCAAGGTGAAGTGGTCCATTAACACCCGTCCAGTCAGAGGGAGGGGGGGGAAGGACAGCGGGGAGGGGGTGGTTAGCAGGTTATAGATTGTTGTAGTAAGCCATAAAACCAGTATCTTTATTCAGTACATGATTTTTAGTGTCTAGCAAAGTAATGAATTTAAGCTCTCAGGCTCATCTTTTCAAAGTGTTGTGCAGGTTTCCTTTGAGGACAAGGACTGATAGGTCAGATAGAGTGATTGCTGTGCTTTGCTAGACACTAAAAATGTCTAGCAAAAATGAAATATACCTTAAGAGAAATGTACAGTATGAAAAGGGACTATGAAAGCTAACTAGATATAGTTTCTATAGAAACTAGACTATAGGTGCACTACAACTGCATGCTGCACAAGCTTCAGCCTACTTAAATCTCCTGCATTCAACACCAGCTAGCGCAAAAGTTGCAGTAGTCTAAGGGCTTGTCTACACTGGCAACTTTCTGCACAGTAAAGCAGCTTTTTGCGCTCAAACTGCAGACGTGTACACACTGCCAAGACACTCTGTGCGCAGAAACTCCTCAGTTGCAGTGCTTCAAAGAGAACCAGCTCGACGAGAGTTGTACGGCTATTCCCGCAGAGGCTCCAGCACTCTATTGCCAGTGTAGACACTTGATTGCTTTCTGCGCTGCCGTTGGCCTCCAGAGCTGGCCCATAATGCCTCAAGTGACCGCTCTGCTCATTGTTCTGAGCTCAGCTGCCCTGGAGACATGCGCCCCTCCCCTTTAAAAGCACCATTTCTGACAGCCGCTGCGTTGATCTGTTCCAGGACACAAAGCAAAACATTAATGTGGAATGCTCGTGCTATTGAACACAGAGGCAGGTGTCTGTGTGTGTGAGAGAGAAAAAGATTGCTATGCAGAGAGCCCAGGAAGAGAGGCGGGGGCTGATGTTGGGGTTTTCCCCTACCCCAGGACTGGTTGCTTCCTTCTGCTGTCTGAACTTGGACGACAGCATGCTGACACATTCTCTGTCCTGCAAAACATACTGTGTCTTCTCCCACCCTCCATACACACTCTCCTGTCACACGCTCTTCCCCCCGCCCACTTCAGTTGAAAAGCAGCTGGCAATGTTGTAGGATGCTCAGGGAAGAATGGGATTGGGAAACCTGCATCATGGGATGCTGTGCCTGCCCCATGAGGCACTGCAAACCCTTCCCAAAGCACCCTGCGGCCAGTTGCACAGTGGGATAGCTACCACAATGCACTGCTGTCTTTGCAGTTGCAAGAGCGGCTAATGTGGATGGGCTCCAGTGTCACAAGGAGCAGTGTGGACACAAAGCAAGGGTTTAATTCCAGCGTTTTAATAAAAGTGGTATAACTTGTGGCACAGAAACTTGCCAGTGTACACATACTGTAACAGGGCACAGACTCACCACTATGGCACCTCCTGCTGGTTGCTCCAGGAATTTGCTCTGTCCTAGCTGTGGAGCACCCTCCGAGGGTGGTGTCCCGCCCATTGCCTGCTCTGCTGTCCAGGACCCACGTTGCTCCTGGCTCGCAGTATCCTCTTCCAGCCACAGCCCTCTGGCTGTACCCCACTCAGTTCTCTCCCCTTCCACAGGGGAGGGGGTGGTGGTAATGGCAGTCCTTCAGCTTGCACCTGCCTCAGTGGCCAACCACAACCCAAAGTCTAGCCCCTCACCTCAGGACGAGTTGCAGTCTGTATCAGCCACACTCCTCCTCAGCCAGGTGCAGTGCAAGGGGGGGGGGGCAGACCCAGGCCCATCCACTACTCTGGGTCCCAACCCAGGGACCCTCTAGCAGCAGCCTCTCTCTGCCCTCCTACTCTCCCCTTGTCCGCATCTCTTCCCTAGGCTACTTCCCCTTTGGCCCCTTGTACCTTCTCAGCCCTTCTAGTCAGGGACTGCAGCCTAGCAGGTCACAGGCAGGAGCCTTCTCTCTGCTCCCCTGAGCCTGCCAAGCACTGCTCTGTCTAGGGTGTTACCTCCTTACCTCAGGAGCCAGTCCTTCTCCCTTGCTAGTCAGAGAGAGATTCCTGTCTCCTTTGGTAGGCAACCTTTATATAGGGCTCAGCCTGGCCCTGATTGGCTGCCTCTTTCTTTGCCCTGATTGGCTCTCCACAGGCCTTTGCTGACTGGCTGCCGGACTGCACAACCTCTCTGGCCTGTTCCAGCCTTTTTTCTCATGGAGTGGGGCAGCCACCCCACTACACATACCCTAAGATGGAAGTGGTGAAGGTGTTGAACACAATGGCTAACTCCTCATCTGAATGTTTTCTGGGTAGTTAAGAATGGAAGAAAGCATTCTCTGTATCTCAGATTCTCCAGATGGAAAAAGATGCGTAGCCACCTCTAAAGGTGCTTTCGGAGCTATATTTGAAAAATGCTAATTAAGTTTTTTTTAATACTATATATTAATTAATATTCCCTATTGCAACCTGTCCAAGAGCAATAAGGAATCTGGCATAATTCACAGTCAAGCTAGAAGGGCAAATTGAGTGAGTTCCTAAAGGGATCTGTCCTGAGTCCAGTTCTATTCAACATCTTCAAATATGATTTGAATTATGGCAGAGAGGGTACACTTATAAAGTTTGCGGACGATACCAAGCTTGTAGGGGTTGCAAGCGTGTTGGAGGACAGAGTTAGAATTCAAAATGACCTTGAAAAACTGGAATAAAACTGGTCTGAAATAAATAGGATAAAATTCAATAAGGACAAATGGAAAGAACTACACTTAAGAAGGAATAACCAACTGCACAAATACAAAATGGGAAATGACTGCCTAGGAAGGAATACTGCAGAAAATAATCTGGAGGTTATAGTGGACCACAAACTAAATATGAGTCAACAATGTAACACTGTTGCAAAAAAAGCGAACATCATTCTGGGATGTATTAGCAGAAGTGTTGTAAGCAAGACAAGAAATAATTCTTCCACTCTACTCAGCACTGATAAAGCCTCAACTGGAGTACTGTGTCCAGTTCTGGGCACCACGCTTCAGGAAAGATGTGAACAAATTGGAGGAAGAGCAACAAAAATGATTAAAGGTCTAGAAAACATGACCTATGAGGGAAGATTGAAAAAAAATGGATTTGTTTAGTCTGGAGAAGAGAAGCCTGGGGGTGGGGAAGAGGCATGGCGATAACAGTCTTCCAGTACATAAAAGGTTGTTATAAAGAGGAAGGTGATAAACTGTTCTCTGTATCCACTGAGGACAGGACAAGAAGCAATGGGCTTAAATTGCATCAAGAGAGGTTTAGGTTAGACATTAGGAAAAACTTCCTACCTGTCAGGGTAGTTAAGCACTCGAACAATTTACCTAGGGAGGTTGTGGAATCTCCATCGTTGGAGGTTTTTAAGAACAGGTTAGACAAACACCTGTCAGGGATGGTTTAGACAATACTTTGTTCTGCCTCAGTTCAGGGGACTGGACTAGATGACCCCTCAAGGTCCCTTCTTGTCCTACATTTCTATGATTCTCTGATTTTAAGACTCTGCACTACCTTGACAATTTAAGTTTTGATGCCTTTCATCAGTGGTTAGGTTAGAGTATTTGCAAGTTCCTCAAAGTATTTCCCTCATCTTGCTAATATAATCCCGTATCTTTCTTTTTTGAGTTTGAGCCAATTGCTCTTCTTGCTGCTGACCTCTTTCAAGTACTGGGATATCTTGGTATCTAACATCTTATTTCTGTAATGGTGACACCCCATGCAGAGGACCAGCACAAGGATGCTTGAGTCACATTTAACCCCTTCTATTATAGGGTTTTATACTGCTTTCCATCACCATAGTAACTGAGTGCCTATCTGTTCCTCACATATGGTGCCAACTGGCAGCAAACTGCCTTCTATTCTTTTGTTATTCCCCAAAGTGGGAAAATGTAAAACAGTTCTAAACTATTGTTCCATTATGTAGAACTACTTTGAGGCAGCTTGGTCTGTGTTAGCTTTGATGTTACTGAACAAAACATGTTCTGTTACCTAACTCTCTTCTACAATAGAAGAAAATCCATCAGCTATCCAGGCCTGTAGCCATAGTGTAACTGTGTTTGGGACAAGGAAGTTTTGCTAGTGTAGAGATGGTCAATATTAATTAACCAAACACATGAGAGAAAGAAAAATACTTTTCCAGCAATGTCTTGTCTGCTGAAGGAAAATATAAAACCAGGCGATCCTGTTCTTGCCCCGCAGCTGTTTCTGCCTCTCTCTCTGAAGGCTCCTTATTTACATTGAATACTGCTGTACTGCACTGGATGTAGGTGCCTAACTTTAGAGACCCAATTTTAAAAGTTCTGGCCTGTGTGACTTGGCACAAGCCAGAGAGGGAGTTTCTGTCAGAGCTCCTTACTTCCTTGGTTACTCCACTAGGCCATACTGCCTTGCATGCAGCTGAGATGTCTCTTCTTGCTGGCCAAAGGTTCCACGGGCTGCTCACTCGGGAGCCTGCGGTAACCTAGTGCTATCAGTGGTAGCCTGTGGCCTTGGCTACACTTGCGAGTTACAGCGCAATAAAGCCGCCTAGAGCGCTGTACCTCACTCCCCGTCCACACTGGCAAGGCACGTACAGCGCTGTGTCTCCGCGGCGACCGCGCTGCTGGTACTCCACCCCCCCCAGAGGAATAAACTTTGTGCGCTGCCGCTGGTGTGCTGTGGCACCAGTGTAACTGCCCGATGTGCTCCGATTGGCCTCCAGAAGAATTCAGAAGTATCCCACAATGCCTGTTCTAGCCACTTTGGTCATCAGTTCGAACTCTACTGCCCTGGCCTCCGGTGACCAACCATCAGACCCGCCCTTTAAATTCTCTGGGAATTTTGAAAATCACCTTCCTGTTTGCTCAGCCAGGCGCCGAGTGCTCTCAGCGAATCTTTCCAGGTGACCATGCCTCCATGCGCCAGGCGAGCCCCAGGATGGAGCAATGGAGAATTGTTGGACCTCATCAGTGTTTGGGGGAGGAAGCTGTCCAGTCCCAGCTGCGCTCCAGCCATAGGAATTATGATACCTTCGGGCAGATATCAAGGGGCATGAGGGAAAGGGACCATGACCGAGACGCACTGCAGTGCAGAATTAAAGTGAAGGAGCTGCGGAATGCCTACCGCAAAGCCCGCGAGGCAGACGGCTGCTCGGGTGCTCCCCCCGCGACCTGCTGATTCTACAAAGAGCTGGACACAATACTTGGGGGCGACCCCACCTCCACTCCAAGCACCACCATGGACACTTCAGAGCGGTAGGAGGAGGAGGAGTAAAGTGGGAGTGAGGGGGCTGGGGCGGGTGGAGACACCCCGGAATCCCTGGAGGCATGCAGCCAGGAGCTCTTCTCGAGCCAGCAGGCAGGTAGCCAGTCGCAGCGGCCGGTACTTGGTGGAGGACAAACAGAAGAGCAGGCTCCCAGTAAGCGGCTTTTTTTTTTTGGAAAGGAATTTTTTTGGTGAGGGCTCTTTGGGTGAGGAGGGTTAGGGCTGCATGCATGCCTATATGCGAAATAGCACATTGATGTGGTCTATCACATCGCGGTAATCGACCTTGGTAATCTCTTCGAAAGTCTCATCCAGAACGTGGGCAATGCACTTGCACAGGTTTATTGGGAGAACCACTGTGGTCCTTGCTCCAGTTAGGCCAACATGTCCGCGCCACTGTGCCGCGAGGGGCAGGAGGACCATTGCTGCACACAGGCAAGCTGCATATGGGCCAGGGAGGAAGCCGCATTGCAGTAGAAGATCCTCCCTTGCTTCCCAGGTCACCCTCAGCAGCGAGATATCTTCCAGGATGGACTCCTGTGGAAAATGTTGGGACAGTGTTCAGTGTAGATGCCCCCTGCAGCTGTTGGCTCTCCCCACGGCACAGAAACCCAGAGGACAGTACAGCCGTGAAACAATCAGTTTCCCTTGACCCTGTGCTTACTCACCATTTTGGGGCTCCCATGGGTTATGTGTGCTCTCTTTGGGACGGGAAAATTATGCTATTGTGTAGACTGTGTGTGCCCTCCTTAATTTCAGGGGAATCATTACTCTGTCTCATATAAACAATGCTGCCTCTGTTAAGTGTTGCATTTGCCTTTACAGATGCAACCTTGAGATCTCAGCAATCCATGTTACCACCGGCCGAGAGACTGCAAAGACTCAGGAAGAGGCCACGAAAAAGCGAAGGAGACATGCTGCAAGAAGTGATGCAGCAATCTCCTAAAGAGAATCAAAAAGCGCAGGAGTGGAGGGAGAGCGAAGGCAGGATCCACCAGGAAAATGCAGTGCACCGGCAGCAAAGCATGGCGCTCCGGCAGCAAAGCACTAATCAGCTGATAAGCATCATGGAGTGCCAAGCGGACACTATCCAGGCGCTCATAGCCATGCAGGCGGAGCACTACTGCGCCCGCCCCCCCTGCAGCCATTGTCCCAAAACTCTTTTCCTTGTGCCCCCATGTCACCTCCAACCCACTTTCCCCAACATCCGGGTTCTTATCGCCAGCAGCTGCCTCCAACACCTGTAGCTTCACCACCCAGCCCTGAAAACTATGACCCTTGCCCACTGCACTCAACCCCCATCCTGAATTATAGCCATCCTGAAGTGCAGCACTCATTGCACAGCACTCCAAACAGGAAGGTTGAGTATGAGAACAGGACTTACGCAAATCTATGATTGAACTGTTCCCCAACCCACCCCACCCCTTGCCCTTTCTGTTTCCCAAGCAGTTGTGTTTCTTTTCAATAAATGAATTTTCTTTTCAATAAATGGATTTTTTGGCTTTGAAAACATTCTTTATTATTGCACAAAGTAAAAGATACCTTAGCCCACGAAAGAAGCAGGCACTGCAAGTCAGCTTAGCAAACACAGATTCCCTACTAACATTGGAACTACTGCACTTCACTCCCATGCAGGGCACCAGACATTACTGGTGGTTTTCAGCCTCAAATTGCTCCCTCAAGGCATCCCTAATCCTTGCAGCCCCGCACTGGGCCCCTCTAATAGCCCTGCTCTCTGCTGCAGCCTCCAGGTGTTGAACCTCGGAGGTCCATGCCTGAGTGAAGATTTCACCCTTCCCTTCACAAATATTATGGAGAGTACAGCATGCAGATATAACCGCAGGGATGCTGTGTTCGGCCAAGTCCAGCTGCCATACAGAGATCGCCAGCGGCCCTTTAAACAGCCAAAAGCACACTCCAGAGTCATTTGGCACTGGCTCAGCCTGTAGTTGAACCGTTCCTTGCTGCTGTCAAGGCTCCCTGTGTAGGGTTTTCTTGAGCCATGGCATTAACGGGTAAGCGAGGTCTGCAAGGATCACAATGGGCATTTCAACTTCCCCTACTGTGATCTTCCGCTCTGGGGAAAAAGTCCCAGCCTGCAGCTTCCTGAACAGGGCAGCGTTCCGAAAGATGCATGCGTCATGCACCTTTCCGGGCCAGCCTGCTTTAATGTCAATGAAATGCCCATGGTGATCCATAAGCGCCTGGAGAACCGTAGAGAAATACCCCTTCCGATTAAGTACTCAGAGGCTAGGTGGGGTGGTGCCAGAATAGGAATATGCGTCCCATCTATCACCCCTCCACAGTTAGGGAAACCCATTTGTGCAAAGCCATCCACAATGCCCTGTACGTTACCCAGAATCATGGTTCTTCTGAGCAGGATGTGATTAATGGCCCTGCAAACTTGCATCAACACGAGTCCAATGGTCGACTTTCCCACTCCAAACTGGTTTGCGACCGATCGGTAGCTGTCAGCTTCCAGATTGCAATAGCCACCCGCTTCTCCACCGTCAGGGCAACTCTCAATCTTGTGTCCTTGTGCCGCAAGGTGGGGGTGAGCTCCTCACACAGTCCCATGAAAGTGGCTTAACTCATCCAAAAGTTCTGCAGCCACTGCTCGTCATCCCAGACTTGCATGACAATGTGATCCCACCACTCAGTGCTTGTTTCCCGAGCCCAAAAGCGGCATTCCAGGGTGCTGAGCATGTCCGTGAATGCCACAAGCAATCTCGTGTCGTACGCATTACGCGACTCAGTATCATCGTCAGACTCCTCACTGTTGCTTTGGATCTTAAGGAATAGTTTGACTGCCAAACATGACGTGCTGGCAAGACTCATCAGCATACTCCTCAGCAGTTCGGGCTCCATTTCCCGCAGACCGAAACGGAACACAGATCGCACTGCACAGAAACCGTTGAAAGGTGTTGCCAAATGTGGACAGAAACACAGGGATTGCTGGGATGCGAAGCGATGCATCACGGGGCATTGGGACAGGACCCAGAATGCCCTGCACCCAATGCCCCCTTCCCACACCCCACCACAACAGAATGGGAAGAGGTGCTCTGTGGGATACCTGCCCATAATGCACCACTCCCAATGCCACTGCAAGTGCCGCAAATGCGGCCACAACAGTGCGCTGGCAGCTGCAAATGTGGACAGACTGCAGCGCTTTCCCTACTCAGCTGTACGAAGGCAGGTTTAACTCACAGCGCTGTACATCTGCAAGTGTAGCCAAGGCCTGAGTACAAAATATGAACTGGATCTGTAGTCTTTGCAATAATCAAATGATATGTAGCTGGGTTGTTTTTTTTTCAGCCAAGAGACCAATCCTGGATGTCAGAGAGAGAACTATAAATAACCCATTAGCTATTGGAAAAATCAGTGACAAGCTTTCAACCTTAGTGATAGGCTTGCATCATGCTGTATTTTCAAGGTCCTTTTTCACAAGGAAAAGGGTTAGAAACATTCTAAAATTCTCTTTTATATTTCTTGGCCCCACATATTAGAGAGCAGCTGTGTAGCCATGGGCTTTCGGAAACTTCAAAGGCTGGCTCTGGGGACATCTCTAGGGGTTCAGCCTCTGTTTCCAGCCAATATTTTCTCTCTCTGCTACAACTACCAACAAAGGCATTAACTGTGATGGTAGTTTTTGTGGCTGGCAGAGTGTTACTGACAGTATGTCACTGTAACACTTGAAGTCTCCAAAAGCAGCACATACAACCAGAGTTATAGATTAGTGCAATCAATATAAAATGAAAAAAATATTTACATGTCTCAGAAGAAGAATAAACAAATTAATGTGGGAGACTGGGTATAATTTGAGTCTTACTTCAATGGAACTAACTGGATACATATTTGGTGGAGCTATGCCAGATCACCAAGCAGCTGGCCTCTGCTGTCTCTCACTTCAGCAATAATATGTATTTAATTTGCTAAATTGAATTTGTATTTAATTTGCTTGTGATGACAGAGCCCAAGGCATGGACTGAGAATCTGATCTTCTTTTACCTCACTGATGGAACTCCAGTTCTGAGGCTGTGCCACCACCATATTGCCACAGCGGCCATTTTAGAGTGGCTAAGAGTGGGAAATGTGTCGGTATGTAATATTCTCTAACAAATTATGCTTAGATATTTCTGTACCATTATGAGTTAGAGAAAGCTGGGGAGTTAATTAAGTTAATAAACACTGGTAATAGAGTCTCCTTATTTGTGTCTCACATCTGTGTCTATTCATAACAGAGAGAGAAGGTGGGACCAACACAGCTACAGCAACACTGCGAACAACAATGGATTGGACGATATCTATTCGTAATAGACCAAGTTTATAGTTTGCTTCTGCACTGACTCAGCATGTGAGGTTTTCATTTTTCATTAACATTTTCATTCATGCATTTGGCTTGAATAGTCTAGTAGTTCTTTTTTTGACCTTTGGCCTGGAATGGTCAGATTTATCTGACTGGGTTCCCCTCTGCCCTGGCACTCCAGTTTTCTGACCTGAATCTCCAAAGTCAATATGTAATGATTCTGTTTGTACTGGCACATCAGATGATGACTTATGACTTGAATGCAGCAACACTGCTGAAATATTCAGAACTCTCTACCATAGTATTGCAAGGAAGGGTCACCCGAGGTTCCAGTCTGTTTTTCATTTATCATAGAGGATTCTTAACTTAAAGAGTATTTTATAGGTCTTCATCAGCGTGGAACTTTAGTAGAGACATCAGGAGTCTGTGCCATATGCTTCCCCTGGAGGTTTTATGTAGTGATGGCCTCCTCAAGTACTTCTCCGTCAATATGTAAAAAGCAGACTTTATATACTGAGGTAAACTGTCATGGAGTGCTGAGAGTTTTAAAAACATGAAATATTTTTTATAGCTTTTTGCCAGGATTTTTTGATTGAAGTAAATCCTGTCTGTCTAGCTTGTGGAATGTCTTCTTTCTTCTGTTCACTGAATATGCAACCTGAGATGCATAATTGGTAAATATTAGAAAATTATATATGTTGGGTAGGTTCACCACGTTGAATCACAGAGATTAGGAGATATCTAATAGAAAGTATTTCAGAATGATAATCATATTTAGTAAACTAGCTAATGTTAGAGAGCTTATTCCTTCACCCTCTCACTTCTCTGGTCCTTCTTGCATGAACAGAGAGCAACAATACCCGAAGCCCGGAGGTGCAAACAATTCAATGTTTATTGGGGTGAACTTCCAGCAAGCTTAAATTCAAGTACCTTCTTCCTTATTTTCGAATCCCAACTTCCTTCCTGTTTGCCCCTAATTTATATAGTAATATTCTTAGCTATACCTTAACCAATCATTCTACTGAAATTTACCTAACCAATCCTAACATATTGTAACATGATTAGCTAACCAATTATATCCCACCACCTTAATTAGTTTACACCCAGCAAAATTAATTATACAGCAGACAGAAACAATCACAGAACCAGACAGAGACCATGCAAATAAACAATAGCAAAGTGGGACAAAACAATACAGAAGTGAGGATTTCTGGCAGTCTGAGCATACTGAGTCAAACTGGCTAATATGTTTTGTTGAAATGTTGATATAATTGATCAAAATGTCAAAATATTGATATTAAAAAAGGGAAAGAAAATTGCAAAAATTTTCCCTTTATATTTTAGCTAGCTATAGACCAGATGACATTTTTGATATAAAATTTATCAAAATTTCACATTAAAAAAAAGGGTGTGTTGGGGAGGAATTTTCACAATAACTTCATGAATTTCCCCTCTGTTTTTCAACCAGCTCTTTTAATAGGCACAGAGACTAAAGTATGTTCTCTACTTTAGGGATGATCTCTTTATGTCAAGTATGAAGTCCGTGGGCAGGACTTCATGGAGAAGTTTGCTTATGTAGTACTATTTGTGTTCAATCTGAATTCTAATGATGACGATGTAAATTTCAATATTGTTAATTAGTTGATCATGAAAACAGTTACCTAATTCACTGCTGGATCATTTGAACACAAATATATTACTTATATGCTTATGTAGTACAATTGGACAGTATAGCATTTAATTTAAAGGACTTAACCCACACATCAATGTCATATGATTTTTTAAAAAAATAGGCAGCTAGCTCAGCAAAGGGACAGAATAGGGCAAATAATAATAAAACAAATTATCAACATCTCCTACTCAGAGACCACAACTGTATTTCTACCTGAATATATACTAAGAAAAACTAAAGGATTTCACCTCTTTTACAGGTTTCTCTTAATCAAAGAATATCAGGGTTGGAAGGGACCCCAGGAGATCATCTAGTCCAACCCTGTGCTCAAACCAGGACCAATCTGCAATTTTTGCCCCAAATCCCTAAATGGCCTCCTCAAGGATTGAGCTCACTATCCTGGGTTTAGCAGGCTAATGCTCAAACCACTGAGCTATACCTCCTCCCCAAGTCAGGAAAATAAATTAAGCAGATAGAAAAAGTAATTTTGAAATATCTAATGCTTAAGGTGAGAAAGCAGTAGCTAGCTATAAGCCCTCCTACAAGAGGGAACAAGTTCAAAGTGGTAAGTCTCAATTTTCTGCATATAGTACATATATCTCTTCCAATCCCAGCAACACACAGCTAAACCTCAATAGTAAGGCTGGAATTCCGAATGCAAAGTAAAAATCCCAGTATTTTTATGTGCACAAATGCATTCAAAGAAGAGTCTGAACAAGTTTCCAAACCCAAGCCAAAAGAAAACAAAAACAAACTCAAAGAGAAATGAGAGGGCTAAAGATAGCTGTTGGCTGCGCAAGATTAAATGTGCCCAGAAAGCATACTAGGGGAAACCAGTTTAGTACTAATGCAGCTGAGAACTCTGGCCTTCATTCAGCAAAGCACTTAAGTGGATGTTTAAGATCCATTGTAGTCAACAGGACTTAAGTAAGTAAACACATACTGAAGTGCTTTGCTGAATGGGGTCCTTGATAGCAAAGGAGCCTGCTACAGGAAGGGAAAGAAAGACACAATTCATACCATTCATGTGCATGCAGATCCAGTCTGCAGTTTACCTCTGATTAATAAATATAATAAATCATAGCATAACCTGACTTTGATTCATACATTCACATGGAGTGGACTCTGGTAGTAAGATATTTTATAACAGAAATTTATAGACAGAAATATCTATCAGGGCATTTAGTCCAGTCATGCAGAACCCATGACCCACTGAAGTTATACTAATCTAATCTTACTTGGAGCCAGTTTATGGCATCTCAGTCACTATGGAGCAGGGGGGATAAAAACCAATAATTTAAAAACAAAAAAAAAATCTGATTTTTGTTTATTTAAATTGGACTTTATTGATAAAATGATTTTTGTGGAAAAAACCTATCTAAAGATGGTTTTAATTAAAATACATTATAGCTGAAAGATATCTCATCATGGAATAGGGATTATAAAATCCAGTTCTATAGTGTGAGACAATATATTCATGTAATGTTTAAGAAAAGTTTTGTAAATGAGTTCCAATAGTTCATGGATTAGGGACCCAATTTTATGGAGTTCCAGGGAGTTCAGTATAGATTATTTAGGTTAATCTTTCTATCTACCCAATGGGACTCAGTGCTCAGTCTAGAAGAGACCCTCAGAGACGCTTAGTTTTGTAGTTCTCAAACTGTGAATTTGTGTCTCCAAAGATAACATGCTTGTTAACAGCAAAAATGTTTAGAAAGAAAGAAAGAAAGAAAGAAAGAAGGTGAGACATAACAGACCCTCAACCCTACTGTCCCTCTGCAAATTTGTGTGCACAGAGTCAACCCCTTACCTCTATCTAAAAGTGCAAAGTTTCAAAAAGTTCAATGAATAGAAGATTGTTGGGGGCAGAATAGATCTGGACAAAGAGAAGAAATCTGGAGATAAATGTGAAAAGGGAGGGACAGGCAGTAGAAACAAAAGTGAAACTGTTTGAGCAGCATATTCCAGAAGTTTTGAGGTCTTTCTGTGTGTAGCTGTCACTGATTTGAGATCTATCATACCATTCTCTCACTAGAAGGGAAACCCTATAATTGCAGCAGGCTATAAGAGACCCAGTTTGGGAATATTTTAACAAAGTTCCTCTACCTGTTTCAGGCATACGTGAAAAATGCAAACAGTGCAACAAAGAAATGCAAGGCCTGGTCGCCCGAATGAAACAACATCATGAGAAGTGATCCTTCTCAGGAGGAAGCTGCGTTGAAGATGATGAAAGGAACATGTCTGAACATGCAGGACCTTCAGGTTAGTAAACATTTTTCTTTCATATGTC
Source organism: Caretta caretta (assembly GCF_965140235.1). NCBI lineage: Eukaryota > Metazoa > Chordata > Testudines > Cheloniidae > Caretta > Caretta caretta. The sequence continues at coordinate 65,154,081 of NC_134209.1, read as the reverse complement.
TTTCTTAAGGACTGCCTGTCTTCCTTCTGGACCATTCTTGAATTCTCAAATTTGACCAAAAAAAATATAGTTGTTACTCTATGATACTATCATTTTAGATATAGTTGTGATAAAAAATAAATAGCTGAAATAGGCAGATCTTCCTTTTACAATTTCACCTTTAAAGTAGTACTGAGTGCCAGGGAATGCAATGAGTAATACTAAATGAGCAGCATGGTAAGAATAATTAAAAGAATTGCATTGACTTATTTTGTTTAGGAGAATCCATCCTCAACATACAGGATTCTGAAGACTATCCACCTTCAAGATCACCATCATTTTCTATAGTTTCAGAGTTATCTGCCAATGATAGTGTATCAATCACATCATGTATGTCACATAGCCCCAGTGTATCTCCTGTAGCAAAAAGAAAAAAAATTCTCCATCATCCAGAAACAATCACAGATAAATTTGTGATAAGAACCAGCAGATTACAAAAAGAGGTAGTTGATGAAAAAATTGCCTGGTTTCTTTATGCAACAAATTTTCCTTTCTGTATGATTGAGAACCCACACTTCATTAACGTGGTTCGGTCATTAAGATCAGGATGCAGTCCACCCAACAGAGCAGATGTTGCAGGCAAATTACCGGATAAAGTGTATGAAAGAGAAATTGAGCAGTATGCAAAATGTCTAGACTCTAGAAGGTGAAATTGTTAACCTGAGTCTTGATGGGTGGAGCAATGTCCACAATGATCCTGTTGTATGTGCTTGTGTGACAACAGAAGAAGGGAATGTCCTCCTTACAGAAACAATTGATACATCAGGAAATGCACACACAGCAGAATACTTACAAGAAGTAGCAGTAAAAGCTATAACAAACTGTGAAAAAAATTCAAATGTCTAGTATGCAGCTTGGTTGCAGACAATGCTGCAAATGTATCCAAGATGAGAAGAAATTTAGAAGAGAGTCCCAAGCTAATAACATACGGTTGCAGTGCTCATTTGATGCACCTCCTAGCCAAAGATTTCAGTGTTCCAGAAATAAAGGCTAATGTTGTTGAAACTGCAAAATACTTCTGTAACAACCACTTTTCAGCAGCTGCTCCGAAAAAAGTGGGAGGAACCAAGCTAACTATCCCACAAGACATGCAATAGAACTCAGCAGTGGACTGGTTTGAGCACTATGTCAATAACTGGCCTAATCTGATGACAGTTTGTGAACAAAATTGTGAAAAAATAGATGGCACTGTCACAGCCAAAGTTCTCAACATTGGGCTTAAGAGAAATGTTGAACACATGCTGAGTACCCTGAAGCCTATTTCTGTAGCCTTGAACAAAATGCAGGGAAATAGCTGTTTTATTGCTGACACTGTTGAAGGTTTGGAAGGAACTGAGTGAGAACTTAAAAAGAGAAATATGCAATGACAGAGACTGTTGAAGTGATAATCTCGCTTTTAACAGCAGTAGCCTCTTCTGCCGGTGTAGAAACAATATTTTCTTCCTTTGGACTAATTCATTCCAACTTGAGAAATTGTTTGGGACCTGAAAAAGCGGGAAAGCTTGTTTTTCTTTTCCAGATTACGAACAAATGGGAAAATGAAGGTGAAGATGACTGAGTTGGCTGCAGAAGCCAATATTTTAAGTTTCTCATGTTGATCTGGCTGACACAGTTGATTTAATTTTTGTTTTTGTTTTTTAAACATTTAATTTAACTATTTTAGTTAAAAACAATTTTAACAAAAACAAACCTGATTTTAAAAAACTCGAATGTTTAACTAAATTCAAAAATTCATATGCTTGTTTTGTTAAAATATTGTATGTTTGCTTTGAAGAAAAAATCCAGAATACATAACATTGTTGTTTTAGTTAAATTAAACAATTTAAATGTCTGTCTGGTGATGTTCTCCTCCTAATACAGCATGGCAAGAAAATCCTCCAAATATTAAAGATTAATCTGTTGAATTGGAGATAGTTCACCTCCCAATGACTTCATAAATATCTGCTTCAATTACCTTTGGTAAATGAAATAACTAAACAATCATTCATTTTCTGATATAACTGTAAAACTAATCTGAAAAGTTTTCAAAATAAATAATTTAAAAATGTATAGTGTGTACCTTCTATAAATGAAACCTACATCTATCTCTGAGTTGTAAAGAATATGTATTAAGGTTATAACAACCAACAAGAATGCACTTTTATGTAGAAATCCATGATTAAATTGAGTCTTCCTGACTAGTGATTTAAATCATGATTTAAATCAATTTGATTTAAATCAAATCCACCCTGCTGTGGAGTTAAAACTTCATTGTTAGAAAAATTTCTAGCCATTATTATTGTTAAGAAAAATATTTGAATATGAATTAATGTCTTTTGTATCTTCTGGACCTCCCAGTGTATACGGTCTGCTCTGTGTCTTTCTTATTAGACTATAAACACTTCAGGTCCTGGACTGTCTTTATTTTGTGCCAAACACATTATTGATGTTTAAACACTTAAATAAAATTATTGGTTATTATTAACTATGTGGACAGAGCTGGAAAGAGTAGCTCTTGGAGAAGTGTGAACTCTCTCCAATTAATCTCAGTTAGAGTGTTCACTATAAAGTGTAATAACAACATCAATGTCAATATTATTATAAGTTTTATTATTCATCACTGACCATTAAAATTGTTGCTTACTCCACTTCTGACCATTTTAACTGAAATATCCAGTTAATCTGTTTATTTAGTACAGTGAGACTTCACTGGAAGTAGAACTAGAAAAGACCTATGTCTCTGTTCTACAACCCACATGCCTCAGGCTACCCCCAAGTTGAATATATCTCTGGAGCTGCAGAATACTGGCGAAAGCCAGTCCCATGAAAAGAGTAGAGAACTCATGTGTATGGTAGAGGAACTGAGCAGAAGTGGGGTTTCAACAGTAGCCTGCTGGGAAATGTGGAACTCTGCAAATCTCTTCACTCATAGCAATACTCCACTCTCAGCAAGTCTGAAGTTACTGTTTGACTCTCGACAGCTAGCAAAATATTAATTTTCAGATACTTAAAACTCTTAAACTTGGCAGGGGACTGAATATCTTTGTTTGAATCTTCAGAGGAAGCAGAGATGAGCAGAGGCCTTTGTTTGCCACTGGCAGGGAACCAAAGGCCTTTGTTTGCAGCTGGAAGCTTTTTCCATGGATAGCTTCAGTGGAATGACCTTTCCCATTTTCCAACTGGCCAGCAAATGCTCAATAAATATGACTGTGACCGCCATCCCTACACTGAATGGATCAAGAGCTTCAAGACTTGTTTGATCAACCATTCGTAGACTTTCAAAGGTACAAAAAAGATCCAGGATCTTTACAGATTCCTTTTCACCATAACCCAGAGAAAGTGAGGCCAAAGTTCAGCCAGAATTGATGGACTTTCAGTACTCCAATCCACGTCTAATGAGGGCAATTTATTCACCTGAGTGAAGAAACCTACACAAGAAACCTATCTGTGCCAATCTTTTCTGAAGTATTTATTCACAGAATTTTTCTATCAGGAATGTGAATACATCAAAATGCTGCAGTTGCGTAACAGACTCAGACCTGTGCTCCATAAAATGTGCAGCCCCCTCAAAGATAAAACTGCACAGCAAGAAGTCAGAGTCATGGAACCAGTGCCTGTCTTTCCATTGATAGCCCTGTTCCCCTGCAGTCCTCAAAGACGTATAACTAGTGCAGATTAGAAAACACACTCATAGCGTTGTACTTTTTTAAAATCAGTATGTATATTTTCCATTGTAACCTTTAAACAAAGTGTGCATATTTGCTTCTGCCTAGGTACATTTAAATGCAAATTATGTGCAGTTCTTGGACTCCTGTTAAACTGGCAATTTGGGCCTCTGTGCTGCAAAGATTGCCCATGACTAGTCTATATCTTGCTGGAATCAGATTGTCCTCTACAAATACATTATTTAGTGATTTGTTCATGCAAATACTCATTTTGGGCCTTATTGCGATCCCCTTGCTTATCTCGAATAGAATCTTACACCACTGAAGGCATAAAGTTATGTATGTGCTTGATGAAAGGGGCCAGTATGAAAAGGGGAATCATATTCCAGCCCTATTTTTCTCAGGCATATTTGTTGGTTTGCTAAACCATGGCATGGGCTAAACCAGTTCCAAGTCAAGCCTCAAAGATGATTCAGAGTTAGATAATATTAAACAATCCATTCTACAGAGTCCAATAGAAATTATTTTTTAAAAAGTCCTGGTAAGAAAACATAACCCAGCAGTAACATTCAACTTTGTCTTTTTCAGAGAGCTCTGATTACCTTATTATAGTAACAATTATGCTACCAAAGTAACTTTTACATTCTTAGATAGACTAGACATAGGTCTATGGAAGTTGAAAACATCACTGAGGTTGCCGATGCTATCTTTACAAAATAAAGAAGTTTAGCAGCAAATTAGTATCTGAAGAGATGCAGGTTACCAAAAAAATCAAAGTAGAGTGACAGAACATGTTTCTATTCTTGGCATGCAAAAGAATGGCAGATTTTAAGTTGGCAAATAACGTTTAATAAACATGATTTTCTTAATCACAGTTGTATCCAGGATTTCTGTCAGGGGCACGGTGGATGCGTGGAGCTGATCAAAGGTTTGTAGCATCAAAGTCTGTGATATCCATGACAGATGCTATGGAAGCTGACAGAACCATGGAATATTCAGAGGTTATTGTATAAATGTTATATGTATCTTTATGAGCTTGCTCATGATTTTATTCCTGGCTAAATGGATCAGAAACTGAAAACAATGGGGGTTAATTAATGCAATTCCCCAATACTAAAATAATACAGTTAACAAGTCTTTTGAAGGTTCATTACCCTTGGGGAATACCATAGACTGGTTTGACCTTGGTTCAAGAGGCCTAAGAAGGTAAAGGACTTGGAATTGTATAAAATATCAGCCTTTACTAGAGAAAATCACACACACTCTATTCAATAACTGAGCAGCATGAGGTTGTGACCGAGAGACAGGCCCTGCTAAGGACCTGATGTACTTTAAACCTGCCAGGTCTCCACGTGGAAGATAGGCGACCACCTGGTAAGCCAGGCATATGTATAAAATGTTTGATTTTAAGTTATGTTTTCTCTGAAATGCTTTTGTTTTGAATAAATAATAGTTTGCTTGATGAGAGTTGGCTAGTCACCAAAACATTTAGAGAACAGGATTGTAAGTGCTAAATTGAAGTCAGCCCTGCTGAGGCAATCACAGGTTTCAGAGTAGCAGCCGTGTTAGTCTGTAGCCACAAAAAGAAAAGGAGTACTTGTGGCACCTTAGAGACTAACAAATTTATTTGCTCAAATAAATTTGTTAGTCTCTAAGGTGCCACAAGTACTCCTTTTCTTTTTACAGTGAATCACATGACTCTAACGCCATTGAAGAGAGTGAATCATGGGATTCTGCCATGAGAAATACGATGGCTAGAGACCTGATACTTAAGTGGGAGGTCGCAAAGGGTCAGAGGTACAGTTAACTAGAGATTTGTAACAATATCCGCTATGACAGTTAAGTGTGAAAGTCATAGGACAGAGATGATGTTACCCCTTTTGATCCAGTTAGCCAAAGTTTGGGATCTTGTGGGTTGTACCTGTGAGGAGGAGAAATTGACACGATCAGGTGGGATTTTTGGTTTTGTTTCAGATCCTGTTTATTTACAAAAAATGTATATAGGGACCTGTTTTCCTGAACACAGGAGGAATCAAACACCAAGAGACAGTTTTTTAGTCACAGTTCCAAGTCTTTCTGCTAGCACTTTACCCAAACAAACTCTCTCTTTTAGGTTTTTCTCAGGGTCATACTACAGGTGCATCCCTGGATGTCTGTGGGGCTTCTTTGCTGCCTTCCCTGGGTGCTTCTCTGGTATTTTTCTCCTGCCTGTCCCTCACATACACAGACACAACTGCAATCAACCCAATCCCCCACTACTCTGTTTGTTATCAGGCACCCAGTAAAACTCTTGTATCATATGGTCCAGCTACTGTCCAGGTTGCATGCAGTCCAGTTCCTGGGTGGTGGTTTTCCATTGTTTTGGCTATCACTAAATGAAGGGGTATTTAATTGTTTGGCCTGAATGGAAGGTGGCTGGCATGCCTAGCAGCCAACCCACAGCCAAACAATGCATATTGGAGTCATTGTGCAGAGCATTCTCATGGCTAACACACCACATGTTTCAAAAATAATTCAGAAGCTTTGGGATAAAACATTCAGAAGACATCAAGAGTTACATTTGGGTTTTCCAACCGCTCCAAAATTCTTTATCCCTGCCTTTTATTCTCTTATGTGCCTCAGGCCATGTTACCATGTCCACTCTACAGGCACTATACCGACATAGTGATGGCACCATAGTTATGATGATGTGGCTCTGTAGTGTAGACATAGGCTACAGTGACAGTTTTTCCCAGTACTGTAGGATTACCGCCTCCCCTACTGGTGGTAGCTAGTTCAACAGAAGCATTCTTCCAGCCACCTAGCTGTGTCTACATAGCTAAAGCACTCAGGGGTGTGGATTCTTCAAATCCCTGAATGCAGTAGCTGTGTCAACCTAAATTTTACACTTAGACCAGTCCTATATATCTTACTTAACTCCTGCCCACATGGCAGTTTTCGAAATATGTAGCACTTCCTTCCCTCCGCCCCCCACCCCGTTAATTCAGAAGACCATACAAAATAAATGGCTCTCTCTTTTTCACTGTCTCTCTCTCATATGCACACACACTCACAGAGAAAGAGTGAACTTCTAAATATATAACCGTAAAATGCTAAGTATGTGTAGCAGTATTTTTGACGACTATGGCTTTTTTGAGTGAGATCAGGGACTTAGTAGGGTGCCTCGATATGGTATAATTTACAGAAATGGAAGCTTTATTTCTCCTTATCTCTCCTTATCTTCTCCTTAAATTTAAAAAGATTATACCTTACATTTGGGCTATGTCTACACCTGGACCTGGGGATATGATTGCCAGCTTGTGTAGAAGTACCCACGCTAGCTCTGCTCGAGCTAGCATGCTAAAAATACCAGCCAATAGGACTAGCCGCCTGAGTATGTACCCGCAAAGTTTTGTACCGGGATGGCGAGTTTGAGCAGCCACCTGCCTATGCTGCTATTTTTAGTAAGCTAGTTTGAGCAGAGCTAGCATGATTTGTCCATTTGTCCATGGGACTCACAAACCCAGTTCCAAGTGTAGATCTGCCCCTTCGGTTGTTGCTGGTTTCTTGCAGTAAAAATGTGCTCTCAAACAATAGATCCAAGAAAATATTCATTTCAAAGAATGAGAAAGGCCCATACAAGCCAAATAATTTACATGATTTTAAAAAGTATAAAAATCACCATAGAGTAAAAAAAAAATCGAATGTTCAGCAACTTCATGTAAACACTGAAGTCACTAGAATCAAAACTATCTTTGATATAGAATCTTTGACACAGTAAACAAAATAATCTGGTGGTTGGTAATTTCCACTCTATTAATAATATCTAACACAATTAAATTATACAAAATAAATGTTAAAGGACTGAACAACAATATAAGAAGACCACTCTTTGGGCCGTGAAAACCAAGGGTCTGGGTCTGTGTCTTCTACATGTGAACATGCCTCAAGAAGGAACTTAGCAAATATATTAAGGGAAATTGGTTCTACACCCCACAGGTCTCACTTGTCATGTCAAACAAAAGAGGAGTAGTAATCATTATTGCCAAGCACGTACCATTCTAATTAAAAGATAAACAGATAGACAAGGATGGTAGAATCATGTCAATTAAGGGTTCAGCTGGAGGCAAAACGTTAATTTTGGAAAGCATCTGTGACCCCAACGAAGGTCAACTGCCTTTTTTCAAAAAAACTTTCCTAAACATTGGAAGAGTTTGGTGTAGGAGATGTTGCGATTAGTATGTTCCACAGACAGAGCATAAAAGAGGATCTTCTATATAACATGTAATTAAAGATGATGGAGTGGGCAAAACAGGGATCTGTCCACTGCCCCTGTACCTATGCCTCACAACAGAAGAGTGATAGATCTGTAAAAGCACACCTGTGCATTGTTCATGTCTAGTTAGCCCATTCAACTCATCAGGAGACACAGTTAGATTCCTCTTGATAGTCACTTTCACTGTTGAAAAAGAACCTTTTTGTCTTGAATGTGTTCTCTATAACCTATTCACTAAGCAGCATTTGAAGTCACTAATGAATAGCCATAAGATTCTTAAACACTGTGGTCATTTTTAGGGCAAACCATGTAAATTAGTCTAAATTAATGTTACATTAATGGGAGGAATCAAAATTCTGACTAATTTTAAGCTACTTAATCAGCATGTGAGTAAATGCTCTTGGAAATTTTAACTGTCACATGGTGTTACAGATCCTTAATAATAATCTCCTGCTGCATTCATTTGGCTCTGGTAAGGAAGGGTTAAAGCACTCGCGTATTTCTGTGCCTGAGGGAAAGCATTGGAACTCAACATTTCGCAGATTTCTGGGAAGTTAATAAGACGTCTGGGTGATGCTGCATGCCAAGAAATGGGGAAATGGCATCAGAAAATCATTTCAAGTCAATTCAGAATCTTTGTTGAACCATATCAGTTTCAGTGTGTGTGTGAGCATGTCTGTGTGGATTCCACATCAAACTCAAACTACTAGGAAGGATTTTTGCTTGTCTTAAATATTTTTATAGCTAATTTACAACAGCTGGCTAAAATACAAAACAAAGTGAAAAGTGGAGACATAAAACTGTGTGTCTGAAAATCTAACATGGCCAATAAATTAATGGAACCAAACCCATTTGCATGAGTGGCACTGCCAACCTGCAATATTTTCCTTATAGATTGTGTGTAAAATGGTGGAACCATCATCAGTACAGACAAGTCAGAATTATTACAGTACACAGTTTCTACTATTTCATTTTTGTTTTGTAACAGAATAACGGAATAATCTGTTATCATCCATGTCTTGTCTGTTTTAGGCCAAGATGGTGGCTTCAGGCATAGCCCTAAGCAAGGAGGGGTATGTATACTGCATTACACCAAGGGTAGGAGTGGAAGGCACTGTGACTCAGGGATACCACTCTGAGGCACAATTCCATCCTGCCTTTCCGCATGCTCCATGGAAGGAGGTAGTCACTTGCTGCTTGCCTATAGAGCAACAATTACAACACCCCTCTGTCAGCTCAGCTGTGCTGGCTGGCTTTTTAGGGAGACAGACCCAAGACTTCTCCCTTTCCCTGCTTCTCCTTGTTCACTCTCTACCCACCTGTTAGTGGCGGGGGGGGGGGGGAGAAAGGGGGGAGAAGGAGTTAATGGGCACACAGCACCCACTGAATCCTGCATGCCTGAATTAAAGGTCCCAATATCCAGTTCAGGGTAAAGGGGTGGGGGCACATTCTGCACCAACATAAGTTTCTGGGTTGATTTCAAGAAGGAGCCCAATGCACAGTGCATTTCAATAATCTACTCTTGAGATGATAAAGTTAGATAAACAGGTCTGCATCCAAAAGAAACAGTAGCAATCTCCTGACCAGACTCAGATTGAAACTAAGCCTTCCTAGAAACTAGTGCTATATGATTGCCTAACAGCACTGGGGATCTAATAGTTCCAGACTGAGAGTACTAGCCACAAGTGGCAGACACACCTCCTCAATGAGAAGAGTAGATACAATCCTTCCCTGATCTCCTGTTTGCTTCCCCCAACCTACCAGTATTACCTCAATCTTATCAGATTGAGCTATCACTAACTATTCCTCTTCGACACCCTGACCCTAACCTAGACATTTGGCAAGACTTTCAACAGTATTGACTGAGTCAGGAGAAAAAGAGAGAAATACAGGCCTGAGTGTCATCAGCATGCTGAAGCATTGTAACCCAGGCTCCCTTCCCCACCAACAAAAATCCCCTATGCATATGGGACACAAAGGCAGGCAAGATAGAACCATATACAACTTCACAGGACAGCACCTCCAGGGATGGGGAGCCACTGCCCACCATGACTGACTTTTTGGCCACCATGAGCAGCCCTGTCTCTCCTGCTACAGTTGACAGATGGCCTGTATTAGATCTAAGAGTGTAATTTTATAGGGGTACTAGTTGGACACTTTCAACCTCACTTTTTTGTTTATTATTATTAATTATTTAGTATATTTATTTATGAATTTTCCTTTGCTTTAGCAAGTGCCAACAGTTTAAAGTCAGTTTGGCAAATAAACATATTTAGGGGAGGAGAGATCATCCCTGCAGATTTTAAAACATCCACAGGAGGGGTAAGTGTGGGTGTTATTGGGGTAGTTGACCGTGAAGAGAAATGGAGGGAGCAAGGAAGAAGCTTTTACCCACATGGAAATTGTTTAATGTTTTTACATCTAGAAAATATTAAGCTGTGCTTGGATGTAGTGGAGAATCAGGACCTGTAATGGGAAGCTCCTCTCAACCTTACCACTCCCATTTTTTTAATATAGTTGAAGGTGGGCCCTAGTTAGGTAGAGTATTTCTCTGGAGGGGTTCATTCTGCCAGAGATTATTTGTGTATCCTTATCTTATAAAGACACTTAGAATAATGAAATATAAAAGTTATAGATGGAAAGACTTATTAAGTCATTTAATCATTGCTCTGACAATGCAGGAATTATTCCTGTAGTACATTTTGTCCAGTGTAAAGGCTTCCACCCCTTCCCTTGGGAGATTAGTCCACAACCTATAAAACCTCTCAGTCAGAAAGAATTACCCAATACTCTGCCTAAATTTGACCTTTAGCACATTTTCCAAGTTGCCTCTATTAAAGTGCATCACTTCTAAATATATTTCCTGTTTGACATCAATTTTCATATGCTATATATTTATCTCAGGCTCCAGGAGTAATCATTTGGCCCCATTTACACTGCAATAATTTCTTTGTCGGGGATCCAGTTAAAACACAGTTACTCTCTTAAGGTGTGTCCACACTAGGAAAAAAGGTGTGTTCTTACCTGGTATGACTGCGTAACAAAATGGCAGATGAAATTCAATGTTGATAAATGCAAAGTAATGCACATTGCACAAGATAATCCCAACTCTACATATAAAATGATGGGAACTAAATTAGCTGTTACCACTCAAGAAAGAGATCTTGCAGTCATTGTGGAGAGTTCTCTGAAAACATCCACTCATTGTGCAACAGTCAAAAAAGTGAACAGAATGTTGGGAATCATTAGGAAAGGGATAGATAATAAGACAGAAAATATCATATTGTCTCTGTATCAGGAGTGGCCAAACTTATTAACCCTCTGAGACTCATACAATAATTTTCAGACTTTCAAGAGCCTCTAGATATGCACAACCTGCCCAGTAGGGCGGACCTGCTGGGGTGCGGGGCTTCTGCCCCATATCCCTCGCCCCCGCTGGGCTAAAGCCCTTAGACCCCCTTTTCGGCAGTGCAGAAGCCCCTTGTTCCACCACTCTGCCAGGCAAAAGCCCCTAGTCCCACCACCCCATCACAGGGCAGAAGCCCCGAGCTCCCCACGCTCAGTCTTGTAAGCGGAGAATGGGGTGTGTGTGTGCATAGGGGACTCCAGGAGCTGCACTTTAACTGTAAAAGAGCAGCTCACGAGCCACACTTTGGCCATGCCTGATCTATATAAATCCATGGTACGCCCACATCTTGAATACTTTGTGCAGATGTGGTTGCCCCATCTAAAAAAAGATACATTGGAATTGGAAAAGGTTCAGAAAAGGGCAACAAAAAATGGTTGGGGTATGGAACAGCTTCCATATGAGGAGAGATTAATAAGACTGGGACTTTTCAGCTTGGAAAAGAGATGACAAAAGGGGGATATGATAGAGGTCTACAAAATCATGACTAGTGTGGAGAAAGTAAATAAGGAAGTATTATTTACTACTTCTCATAACACAAGAACTAGGGGTCACCAAATGAAATTAATAGGTTGAAGGTTTAAAACACACAGAAGGAAGTATTTCTTCACACAACACACAGTCAACCTGTGAAACTCTTTGCCAGAGGATGTTGTGAAGGCCAAGACTATAACAGGATTCAAAAAAGAACTAGATAAATTCATGGAGGATAGGTCCATCAATGCCTATTAGCCAGGATTGGCAGGGATGCAAAACCATGCTCTGAAGTGTCCTTTGTCTCTGTTTGCCAGAAGCTGGGAATGGGTGATAGGGGATGGATCATTTGATGATTACCTGTTCTGTTCATTCCTTCTGAACCACTCTTGGAAGACAGGATACTGGGCTAGATGGACCTTTGGTCTGACCGAGTATGGCAGTTCTTATGTTAGCTAAACATATGATAATTAACATATGGTAAAATCCTAGTGAAGACACAGCAATTTGTAGTTTTCACAAGTGTTAGTCTATCAAGGGAAAAACTATGGGGGAGTCTAGCGTCTAACCATGATTTGCTAACCCATCTTCAAACCACACTGGGTCTTCACTAGCATTTTACTTCTTATTAGTTACCATTTGTTAACTAAAAGATGGGCAGAACATACCCTTTTTCCTTGTGAAAACAAGGCCTAACAGTTAAAATATGATGACATTTTGCGATGTGGGCAGAAATGACCTGTGCTTCCAGGTTGTGCTAGGATAGGAGCTGCATCTCATAAAAGTAAAGGGAAAATCAGAGGCTCCTTAAATGTTAGCAGGGGACGAACAAGACTGAACTGTGTTCAACTACCACATTGTTAACAGACCTCCCTGTCATTTCTACTGTGTAGGTAGGACCTTTGTGGGATGCAACACCCATGGAACTTATCTTGAGAAAATTCACAGGAAAGCATTCAACTTTCAGTGTTTTCTTTGTCAGTATCCCATAAACTATAATTAGAAGATGATTTTAAAATATTTTTCTTGTAAACAAATAATTAATCAAAACCTAACCTTTCATGTCATGTTGTGAGGTTTGCTGCCTAACAATTGCAATCCTGGTCTAGTTCTTACAAGGCAAAGATATATTTTTTCCATTAAAAAGAAGAAAAAGCAAACTCTGCATAGATCAGAGGAATTTTATACAAAACCTTATTCTCAGGTGGATAAAGATGTGTAAAGTCTTCAAAATCAAAGGAAGTTGATACCCAGGAGGGCAAGGCAGCCAAAACAGCCCATCAGCTACTCAACCACATGAAAGACCACAAAGAAACTCCAAAGCCACCCACACAGCTGCCTGAGGAGTCTGCAAGGAATGAGAGGCTGTTGTTTCGCTCATGTTGCTGCTGGAAGTATGTTTGAAGAGTTTGGCAATGGCATCTGGATTTTATGAGTGGCACACAAAGATGAGAAAAAATGAAAAGGGGTGGGATAATGTGCCACAGTGCATTAGCAGTGTCACATCTGAGTTAACTAGCATACATTGCAAGAAAATTGAATGGTATGTTGCATTTATTCCTTCTATAAATGTCTCAATTACATGTTACCACTTTAAGTAGAAAGTGAATAAGACAGAAATGCAAACAAGAGTACAATCTGGTCATGATACCCCAGCCTGCTACATACATTTTTATTGAGGCATCATGAGAGAGCCTTTTTAGGAGGAATGAGAAGTGAACATTCAGGGCCTGGTTCTCTCCCTTCCACCATTACAAATATAGAGTACACCGTAGATGTCAGTGGAGTTACAGGGACATAAAACCAGTGTAGGTGAAAGGAGAGCCATGCTCTTCATTTTCATACCTTTCCTGCGGCTTATCTGTGCTTTTGGCCGTGTTGCCATGTCCCCTCTCTCTATTCATCAATATTTTCTAGCGGTGGAAGACATAGGGAGGTAAAGAGGCTGGCTGCCTTGCCTCCCCACTCACAAATCTAAAATGCTTTGGCTCCCCAAATTAAAAAGGGTATTGACTGTGCAGAGTGTCACATGACACTTCCAGCTTCAGAATATTTGGCAATAAACACTCAAAATGTACCAGGCCAAATTCTGCTCTGCATTACAACATTGCAGACCCCTTCGCCAATGAGATTTTTAGAGTGTTTTGGAAAGCAGGTTTTGACTGATGAGGAGACAATACTTAAAAGTGAGTTTTAAACAAATCTTTTTAGCTGCCTTCAAATATTTTGGGGGGACTGGCACATATTTTTATGCGTCTTAAATGCTTATTATATGACTACCTTTTGCTTCGTTTAGTTTGTGAGTCTGAAGTAAAATGCAGAGGATCTTGAGCAAATGATGTATGCTCCTTACTCATTCTCTGTTTAATCTTCAGCAACACTTTGTTTAAATTTGTGAGTGACTCATAGCAGTAGCTTGAGCCAAGCCTAGTGTAGACAGATTCTGTGCATGCCCACACAACTCTGCTGCGGCATCTATTCTCGGTCCTGGCTTGCAAGATTCCTACTACTGTTGTCTTGGGCTTCTTTTGAGTAGAGATTGTTCATTGTGGAGAACTGGGCTGAAGTATGTAGTGTTTTTCTGATATGAATATATGGAGACAAGGGACTGTATAAACTCATTCACATCTAAAATCAGAGATTATTTTTACATTAGAGAAAGCAAAATAGTTGTGCTGTATGTTATGCTCTTCCATCGCTTGATACTGCTGCACTTACACTGAGTAGTAACTTGCTTCACAAGTAGCTTTATGAATTACTTGTGGTGAACACTATTCTGCGTAAAGAAGGCAAAAACAGCCTTCTGTGATTGAAATAATGACAACTGAGGTTTTCTTCTCCATGTATGTTCAAATACTACATTTGTACCAATGGATTCTTCATAAAATGGTAAAAGAGGAAAAGAGAGAGGAAACTGTTTGGAACTGTGTTCAATATGCACATAGCCTTCCAATGCTCTATTTGTTATGAAAGAGGTGCCGGGGCTCAAGCAATTAGGTGCTAGGGCTCATGCAATTTCTTTACATTCATAACTGATGCAGCAAGCTCAGAGGTGCCAGGGCGAGGAACTGCCAAGTCTAGAGGTGCCAGGGCTCAAACCTGGCAACCCCTGACACAAATTAAGCACTGCAGCTTTCTCACACAAGGACAGAGAAACCCTTTCTGCCATATGATGATGTCTATAGTGGACTCATATTTCAGTTCTAGTCCTTTTTGGCAATTAGAATTTATAAGAACAGGAGCTCTTAAAGGCCCACATCTTTAGTTTGTGTGTCTGTCACATGAAGATTATCAGGCTTTTGTGTGTGTGTGTGTGTGTGTGTGTGTGTTTTTAAAACATTAAATAAAAACAAATTCATGGGGATCAGCTAATTGTTACATTTGTTTATATCCAAACCAAACTCTTTATGTCTTTAATTTGAAAGGCTGAAGATACTGGAGTGATGTCAATGTATACCAGCTGAGGATCTAGCCAATTATCTCCAGTATATGCCAAATCACTATGAGGGGATGTTAGTCTGATTCTGTTCTCAGTTATACAGATGGAAAACTGAAGTGTGAGGAGAATGTGACCCATAAAGTGTAACGGCATTATAGCTCACACCCGTCTGTGCCTACTCAGAGAAAACAACCAATTCTTGAGACTCTCACTAATGACAGTGCAGTGTGAACGACTGCAAACTCATAGATGCACAAGAAAGTGTGCGTGTGAAGTATTTTTCATTTCTGAGATAGCTTTTAATTTATCTGGCAATTTTAGATCATGATCAGGACCACACAATTATATATTTCTTTTGGGGGAGATCACCATTAAATGCTTACACAGAACTTCACAACTAAATGCAGAGGAAAGTGCCCATAATCCTTACATATTTTTGACTCCCCCCCCCCACGCTTATTGCTCTCCTATTGACAGTTTTAAAGGTGCAGGACCTTTTAGAGAACACAAATGTAGCTAATCAGGATGTTCCCCAAATGAGCATTAGCCACCAGCCCTTAACTTATCAGCCCATTCAACGGGGAAACCATAGTGAGCAGATTGATTTGCTCATCAGCCTCTGCCAGTCCAATGAAGAGCATGACTCTTGTCTCAGACATACATCAATAAGCCTAGAGTGCCCTTCATTGTGCAATTTGCCATCTGGCATTAAAAGATTTATTCTACATGTCTTGCATTATAGTGGCACCTGAAGTTCTTGCAATAATTAAGTCAGAATCATTGTTTCTTTTATAATTCTTATTTTTAAGAGTTCATAATGCAAATGTAAGGCAAGGCCTGACTATCCATTAGGCCTACAAGGCCCATGCCAAAGATCCTAGTGGTCTGATGTGTGTGTTAAAGACTGTTCTGCTGTACTCTATTTAAGTCTAACTGCAGTTCCGGCTTGTAGGGTGCTGCTGCTCTTTGTGGAGCTGGATGATTCTTGTCTCAACATCCTTGCTCCTCTGTTCTCCATTTCTGCAAGAGTCTTCCCTATACGTTTTACACTGCAGATGTGATGAGGTGCCACTGTTGAGATCTGTACTGAGACTAGGATTAGGTTGTGGTTAAAATGGAATATTGGGATTTGAGGCCAAATTTGAGGTAAAGTTTGACGATGCTGAAATTTCGTTAAGTGCTTTCTGTGAGGTTTTGACTCAAACCAGTGGATATTCTGATGGATTTCTACCATCCTGAAACGTATCTGAACCGGATCTGATAAACAGGCTCATTCTAGTTCTGAATCTGTGTCAGACTCAAAAACATAGTATGGGTTTGGATTCAGGGGTTGAAATCCAAGCCCTTTCCCCACCCTGTGAAATTCGGTGGAGGCAGGTCAGATTTCAGGTTCCAGATTTCAGATTTCAGCCCTATTCTACTTTGTACTTACATAGGTAAGCCAAGAATGTTACAAAAGGTGTGGGGGATACCCAAAACATTAATAAAATTGGGTTTCATAAAAATTCATGAAGATTACAATAGTCTAAGACAGCGGTTCTCAAACTGTGGGTTGGGACCCCAAAGTGGGTCGCAACCCCATTTTAAGGGGTCGCCAGGCCTGGGGCCCAAGGCAAGAGCCGAAGTCTGAGCCCCACCACTGGGGCTGAAGATGAAGCCCAAGCCCCACCACCTGGGGCCAAAGCCCGAGGGCTTCCACCCTGAGTGGTGGGTCTCAGGTTACAGGCTCCCTGCTGGGGCTGAAGCCCTTGGGCTTCAGCTTTGGCCTCCCAGCCTGGGGCGATGGGGCTCGGGCTTTGGCTTTTGCCCCCCCCCCCCCAGCTCGGGGTGGCGGGGATCAGGCTTTGTTTCTCGCTTTGGTCCCCGCTTCTGGGGTCATGTAATAATTTTTGTTGTCAGAAGGGGGTCGTGGTGCAATGAAGTTTGAGAACTCTGGTCTAGGATGAGGCCTGGGGAACACAGATGAATGTCTAATAAAAGGGAATTTTGAAAAAATTGGAGTTCATTAAATCAAGGTTTCTCTGCACTGTTTCTTTTCTAAAGATGTCAAAAATCTGTACAAATACAAATCCTCAAAATGCCACGGTCAGGGTGATAAATAATACTACGCACTCTACAGATGGAGACGCTGAGACATAGAGCGGATACATCTCTGCGCCTCAGTCACACACACCAACATCATACACAAACAAACAGAACCCAGGAATCCTGACCCTCCCCCCACAGTCCATTTCTCTATTAATTATATGACATTCACTCTGCCATATCTATTTCTATAAGTTTGATTTATTAATTGCACTGGAATTTTTGTTTTTTTATATAAGTAGTTTATATAAGAAACCTAAATTTGATATAAAATAACATTGTACAACATAGCATAGAAGGAGTGACAGTAAGGAAAATATCTGAAAGGCATTCATTTGTTTCACCTCTTTACCATATGTTATATGGAGACACTAACATGTAAAATGAACAAAGCAAAAGACTAAAGTCCCTATGAGTCCAACCAATTATGTCAGTCTTCCTTCTGTCCAGTTTTTGGCATTTTGTTGCCAAAAAAGGTAGATAAAGAGATGTGGTTTTGCTATTTTCCTTCCTGTGTTTTCATTGAATGGTAACTAGGACAATAAATAATAATCGGCCAGTATCTTTCCTGGATAATTTAATTTTATTCCTAAATACACTATCCCATATATGTTTAACCCTACGAAAAAGAATCCAAGGGAAAAGGGAATCTGATTATTGTGTACTGGAAATTTATACTTTTTAATATGAATGCTTCTTTTAATAAAGAATTCATGTGAAAGGGCTTCTGCATATATTCAGCCTGGTTTTTAGAAAATGTTTCTTTTTACAAGGTTATTACTGCTAGTTTTTCCTGTATTACCACTTCAGTCCATACCCAGCAGTCAGCTTCATCCTTTACAAACTACTGAGGAGACAGGAAAAAGTACATAAAACTCTTTGTTGGTACTGCTATGATATCAAATAAGCTTTGGGTTCCACATCAGTAGTACTGCATCATTACAACTATGGTGTTGCATAGTGAAGGGGGAAAGAAAAGGAAAGCATTTTCAAATTTTAGTTGGTTCACATCATCCAAATGTCTACCATATGGGGTTCTAACCAGCCTGGAGGTCCCAGCTAGGGAGTTACAATTCCCCCAGCCTATTAGAGCAGGATCATTTGGATGAATGGATTCTCTGTGTCACCTCTCCCTAGGCTGCAAAATCCAGCTGATCACATCTGATGACAATCTTGTTGGACTATTGGAGGAGAAATAAATGGATAACTCATAGATACAGGGAAAGTGGCTACAATGTTTCCTAAATTCTCTGGTAGTTCCCTAAACCATATCTCTTAGATTACTTATTCATACTCAGAGATTAGAAGGTGAGATTCTGTGTTGGGAGAGGGAAGGATGCTTTCAATAGCTGCATGGATATTAGTGCTTTCCTACCAGCTAATCCACAGGGAAGGCCAAATATTTCCTTCTCACCCAGAGTTCAGGAGTCATAATGGGAAATGAGTACAAAAAGAGTTGTGTGGGAGGTCAAAGTGGAAAGGCTGGCCAAAATGAAAAGGCAATTATCTAGGGAAATGTTACCAGAATTACAAAGCTTTGGTTTTTCACTCATGTAATCAGAGCTGCAGTTATTTTTCCAGTACATATAAGGAGGGGCTGGTGCTTACAGTCAGCAGGTGTACAATTCCTCCAAGTGATCATTAGAGACTAGCAGGTTCAGATTTTAATTCATTCATAGTATAGAGAATGTATTCAAAAATCTGCAAAAACTGTTCTTTGTACTCTCAGAATTCCCCATAAAGTATCTCAAATGTTTTGTCTCTAAACATTTTGAAAACAATAGAACTAAAAATAAAACTTTCAACTTGCTCATACATATGGTTTTGTGTGTGTGAGACCAAGTGTTTTGGTTTGTGTTTCATTTAGGACTGAAAGTCTACCTGTGTACAATTAATTCCTGGGAATTTGTTGTGGTTTTTTAGCCCAGGTAAATGCAGTAAAATGAGAGGTGGAAAATGTAGATAATTTTTTGGTAAATAATAAACCCAAATAATAACATCAAAAATGCAGTAGGAGCTCCTGTGCCTGTCTGACCTGGATCTGGAACCCAATGGCACCTCTTGTGAACTGAGACTGCCTTTAGTATCCTGTCTGTGAGCAGTAACCAGGCAGTCCCTCACTCCAATTAAATATAGCTTGAAGTTATACCGCTCTGTGCTCGGATCCAGCTGACAGCTCACCAGCTAAGCAGGGTCAGGCCGGTTCCACATTTGGAAAGGTGGTTTCCCACAGCATCTTGGTTACAGGGATGGAGATGCTGATGACGCTCATTAAAAAAATAATGCGTTAATTAAATTTGTGACTAAACACTCCCTTGGAGGAGAATTGTACATCCCCTGCTCTGTTTTACCCACGTTCTGCCATATATTTCATGTTATGGCAGTCTCGGATGATGACCCAGCACATGGTGTTGTTTGTTTTAAGAACACTTTCACTACAGATTTGACAAAACGCAAAGAAGGTACCAATGTGAGATTTGTAAAGATAGCTACAGCACTCAACCCAAGATTTAAGAATCTGAAGTACCTTCCAAAATCTGAGTGGGATGAGGTAAGAAGCATGCTTTCAGAAGTCTTAAAAGAGCAACACTCCAATGTTGAAACTACAGAACCCGAATCACCGAAAAAGAAAATCAGCCTTCTGCTGGTGGCATCTGACTCAGATAATGAAAATGAACATGCATTGGTCTGCACTGCTTTGGATTGTTATTGAGCAGAACCCCTCATCATCATGTACGTATGTCCTCTGGAATGGTGGTTGAAGCATGAAGGGACATATGAATCTTAAGCGCATCTGGCACATATATATCTTGCGATGCCGGCTATAACAGTGTTGTGAGAATGCCTGTTCTCACTTTCAGGTGACATTATAAACAAGAAGCGGGCAGTATTATCTCCTGCAAATTGTAACCAAACTTGTTTGTCTGAGCGATTGGCTACACAAAAAGTAGGACTGAGTGGACTTGCAAGCTCTAAAATTTTACACTGTTTTATTTTTGAATGCAGTTTTTTGTACATAATTCTATATTTGTAAGTTCAGCTTTCATGATACAGAGATTGCACTACAGTACTTGTATTAGGTGAATTGAAAAATACTATTTCTTTTGTCTTTCTACAGTGCATACACTTGTAATCAAAAATAAATATAAAGCGAGCACTGTACACTTTGTATTCTGTGCTGTAATAGAAATCAATAATTTGAAAATGTAGAAAACACCCAAAATATTTAAATAAATGGTATTCTATTATTGTTTAACAGTGTGATTAATCACGATTAATTTTTTTAATCGTGCCATTAATCGCAATTAACATTTTTAATTGCTTGACAGCCCTACTAGAAACTAACTTTTGTTAAAGGAAAGCTGAGACTCTGATGTAATCATAGGATCTTAAAAGCTGGGGCTGTAGGAATGGGCTTATAATGCTGGTGCTTTAATCCATCCCTGGCTGGTTATCTATGAAGTGGCATTCTTCTCTCTGACCAAATCCTGAATTCAGAAAGTTGTGTGAGTCTGGAAGTGTCGTCTTTTGAAGATGATGAAAAACTGGGTTCCTGATCACTTGTGGTCTTTAAAGATTGATGGTACTTTTTAAATGAGTAGGGGTTTATTTCCTGCTAAACCAAACAAATTCATTTGGATAATTACATTCAGTTGATATACTGTTCTTTATTTCTGGTTATAAACTGTTATGTATTACTGATGTGCACTAATAAACATCTACTATATTTAATCCCAGAAATTTGCTGGATTTGTGTTATAAGATTAAAAAATGATTCACGTATCTCTTTTAAACATTGACTGGGAACTGTGCTGAAATACCAAGATAAAGAGTGAATAATTCCAGTGGTAGTTCCAACCCAAATGAAACCAGAATGTACTTGAAATCACACAAGGGTTTGTTGTCTTGAGGTTTCCTCCAGCCTGATTTCCAAATCAGAGGGTTCAGATGAAGAATTCAAGCTTCTGGATCCTCATTGAAGCTGAACCTGTAAATCTGTTAGGGTTAGAGAGATTTATCTCCTTATTAAAGCAATACCAGAACTGCTGTGATTTAACTTGATATTTGTACTGTCCTTTATTATATACTCTAAGTAGACAAGAGCAAGAGCAGGCAACCTCTAAAAGTTTATTTATT
The DNA here is from genome assembly GCF_965140235.1 of Caretta caretta. NCBI lineage: Eukaryota > Metazoa > Chordata > Testudines > Cheloniidae > Caretta > Caretta caretta. Next base: position 65,132,602 of record NC_134209.1, on the reverse strand, counting down.
CCAGTTACTTGTAACTAATAACAAGGATTGTCCTTCAATCACATTAATATGATCAAAATGTATGATCTAGAGACATCTTCTCTGTTGTGTATTCCTTTACTAAGAGTTCAAATCAAGAAGGAACAATTTCCAGGAACTCCTGCAGACCACAGTTAAGCTCTCAGCAGTGGAGTACAGCATGGCAGTAGCTATTAAAATGGGAAAAAGAAAAGGAGTACTTGTGGCACCTTAGAGACTAACCAATTTATTTGAGCATAAGCTTTCATGAGCTACAGCTCACTTCATCGGAGTAAGCAGTGCAAGACTGAACTGATCGGTACCTCAGAATCACTTTTCTTTCCTTACTACTGCCTTTACTTTTAGAATTTACTTCTTCCTCCCCTTCTAGTTCACTCTTTTGGTGTCTCAATGTTATTTTTTTCTTTTCCAAGTTGAAACACAATTTAAAAACAAAAATGAGAAGTACTGAGGAAAAGTTTCTGATACCTGGGGCACTTTATGGTAAATATTGTTTCATTTAGACAGAATATTTCTCTGTACTAAGGAGGTTTCTCTTACTATATTTGTTGTTACTCTTATGCTGTGGGAAAATGAACTTCCATTTGTATTATTGTGAAAATTACCGTGGTGCTGTACTCTTTTGTTTTGTTATGTCTGCACCTGTTGCCCAGATTTGCCTATGTTTAGAGACCCCAGGTCCCTCTAAGAAATATCTACTTTTATTTTGTGGGAATAAAACTTTATTTTATTAAAGTTTTGACTGGTCTGCAATCTGAAAGAGAGAATAGAACCTAGTTGTTCAGAGGTTTGTCAGTTAGGGGCTGGCAATACACTTGGTGCTGTACAAGATGCAATTAAATGGTCCTGCTCAAGGAATTTACAATCCAAAAGGCAGATACAGACACAATAGGATGCACTGAAAAACACTAGTGATCAGTGAATCTACATAGAGGAGGTTAATGTATTTCTAATTTTCAATTTTCCATGTATAGACAAAAATGCACATGTTGATTTATTTGGCTGGTATTCATTTAACAAAATTCCTGTCGCCTGCTTTTTTGATAAACATGAAGCATCTTTAAGCAAACTGAGTGCTAAACTGAGCAATTCAATGACTAACAATGATGAGGGATGTAATGACTTGCTCCTACACCCGGATCACATCAGTAGGCTGAGTGAATCATTATGGGTTAAGTTCTTGGAATGTGCAGGAATTAAAGAGCCCATGAAATGGGGAGCCGTAAAAATGTTGGCACTTCTCAAAGGAAAAGATACAGTACATGGCTTGAAAAAAAGCACAAAGCTGACAAAAACAGAACAAAAACTTTCATGCCCTTTTATTAGGACAGGTGTTCCGTGCCTCATTTAATACACCTGGAAGAATCGTATGTATCCTAATAATTACTGATGAAAACGTATTCAGATGGGGATGGGAGAAAGCTGCTAGGTTAAAGGTGAGGTTAGAAGGCAAAGTTTCACTGCATCTAATGAGTGCAAGTCAAACTTTTACAAGCAGCAATCAGGGGAAAAATCTCTAACTGAAGGCATTCTTAGAATCTCTATTGCTGGTGATTTTAATTGCCAGAAACCGTCTCTGGGCTAGATTCAGTGCTGTGCCTCTCAGGAAGTGCAAGACAAAAGGCATGTCTCAAAAGGAAGGTAGCAAAGATGGCTTTATGCCACTTTTTATGTCTCCCAGGTTCTGGGCTATCTAAGGTATTTACATGTTGCCCATTGCCATAGTATCTGAGAGCCTCACAATCTGTAATGTATTTATTCTCACAACACCCCGAGAGGTAGAGAAGTCCCGTGTTCCCCATTTTACAGATGGGGAATGCAGATGGAGAGAGACTATGGGTCAGGTTTTCAAAGGTATTTATTTAGGAATCTAAAGATGCAGAGGGATGCCTAATGGGATTTTCAAAAGCGCCTAACTTGCTTAGGCACCTATCTACATCTTTAGGCACCTAAATACATCTGAAAATCCGGTTGTGACTTACTCAAGGTCACACAGGGAGTTTGTGGCACAGCAGGGAACTGAGCTCAGGTTAATGCCCTGACCACTGGACTATCAATTCCTCTCTTCCAGCTACTGGGGCTAGTCCAGCCATCAGGATAAGTGAGAATAGGCACACAGGCTGCTCTCGCAGCAGCCTTTCTACAGGTAGCAATGCGGTTTTCTGCAGGCCAGAATAATTGGATCATAGCACTCCTGTCCCTCACCCTCCCACCCTCAGCACATCCATATGACAAGGACTCCTCCCACTGTGGTCACTTTATGGCCCCAGCTTACCGCCAGAATGGCATACAGGGGACAGACTCTGGCCCACTTATTATAAGAAACCAAATGACAGTGACCTGCCACATAAAATCATCTACTCATTCCTTATTTACATAGGTATGTGTAACTTAAAAATATCTCAAAATGTTACAAGCAAGGAAGAAGGCAGAGTTCTTAGAGGATTGTGACAATGAAACAGCTATTTATATTATTGCTATTCAAAAGAAACAATGAGAGGAACTTCTGGACATAACAAGTGAGTTGTAGCCCATTTTTAAAATAAAAGAAACCTAGGCTCAGGGGGAAGATCTCAGCGTGAACAGCAAGTCGTCTGGAATAGCCAGCTGGCTAACCAAAGAAATGCAAATCATGGCGCAGAAGAAGCTGGAAAGGCATAGGGAGCTAGGATGGATATGGACTTAGATCTCATCTTATCCCTGCATCTCAGCTTATCTCCCTGCCTCTTGAGGACTAAGGGTGAAGGGGGTCTTTGTGAGAAGCAGAATAGAGGAAGTAGGAAGGCTGGCTAGACAGTGTAAGAGAAGAGGAATAGATAGTGGATATACAGATATCCATTGCTTTTTCTTAGCTCGCATGAAAAAGTTTGATGAATACGAAGGATTCACTTTTTCCTAACGAACATTGGAAAAATATCCTGCATCTGGGATGGGATGATAACAGATGTGTGGACTTTTAGCTTTGTGGTGACTAAGAGGTGAGAGGAAACATAACCTTAGCTATGGAGTCTCTACCGCTACTCCATCTACAGATATATTTCAGTATGGAAAGAATCTTTTTATATGTTAGTTATATGTTATGCAGTAGGGCCCTGATTCAGGAAAGCACATGCTTAAGTCCTTTCCTGAATCAGGGCCCTAATTACTAGCAATGCAAATGATGAGCAGGAAGGACATGCCATATTGGTATCAACAAGGTAATGTTCCCATTCTAACTGAATGCCTCTCCTTTGAAAGAGAAAGACACACACACACACACACTCTCTCTCTCTCTCTCTCTTTCTGGTTATTCATGCTTAAATAATATTAATACAAGCTTGTATATTCAAGACATCCATAATACTGTATTAGCAAATTTAGCCAATGACCTACGTTATGTCTTTAATCCCAAATTGACTCCCAGTCTTATTCATTAGCAGGTTTAAATAAGCTTATGATTCAACATTTACAGAAAATGTATTAGAAAAGTTATAAGGCCAGTTTCACAACTGTCTATATGGAATGCCTGCCTGGAAGCTGTGAATAGGATCAGAGATAGAGCGTGTGAGCTCTAGCTGAAGTGAGGGTAGAAATATTTATCACATTTCAGATGTTCCAAACTAATAATAGTCTATGACTGGCTTTCAGAGAGAGATATAGCTGTGCTTAGAAAGGGTGAGAGTCCTGTGTATAATTACTGCAAATAAAAGCTATGGTTTCTTTCATTCTATTGCATTCATCACCCAGACAAAATTACTTCACATGTAGTACATAATAATTTGGCAAATCTAACGAAAACTGTTAGCTATAGGCTGACTGTAGAGCACCAAACCATTAGTATAGTCAGCAGTGTACTGTGGCTTACAGATGTGATTCCTATAATAGTAAGTGAGCTCATCCACAGTGTAGAAGATTATTCATTAGGGAGAGAATAATGTAAGTGATATGATCATTACATCACCTTTTCCTGTACATTATTCTCACTACAGTTGACAGGGAAAACATCTCCCAGTTTTAAGTGACATCATTTTCAAATTTTGTAGAATAATGAGTCTAGATACAGACTGCTTTGAAACCACATCATTTTTTAAAAAGTCTCATTTGATAACTTTTAGACAATGAAAAGCTAATGCTAAAATGTTGGACTAGTTGCCTTTATCTGTTTTCTTAGATAATTTGTTCACAGTATTATAGCAGACTTGGTTTTCCTTTAGCACCCTTTTCTTAACAACTGTCATTTTTATTCTCAGATGACCATTTTGGAGAAAACATTTGAGTTGTGTATAATGAAGGCTAGTGGCTAAAGAGCTATATATTTTAAAAAGGACTGTGAAGGGATCAAGCCTTTCAGATTAAAGTGAAATAGATCTTCATAATAAGTTTTTAAAAGAGAAAATAGTACTATTTTCCATTCTAGGAAAATCTGTTTGGATTAAACCAAGTGCAGGTTTTATTATTTTAAAAGGTGTCTATGGAGCCAATGAAGGAGAATAAGTGGAAGCTCGTCTTTCCTTTCTCCTTGCTTTTAGAAATGGAAATTTACATCCCTATACTCAGGGATAGGAAGGAAAGCATCCATTAGGAGCATAAGAGGGGGTTGATCACGATAAAGGGTGTGGCGGACCTGAAACCACCATATAAAGAGGTGAATAATGTCAGGTAATGGATATCCTCCTGGTTTTCAGATTGCCTGGCTCTTCAATTTTTGATTTCGCTACTGTTTCTTCTATTCAGGCCCCTAGTGCCCAGTGTACTAAGCACCTCTTAAAACTCCCATCAGAGCAGGAATCATTAACAACCTATTTTAAACACTTGTTGCCTATGGAAGGGATGTGTATACATAGATGTATATTCATGCAAACAGCTTAACTGTCAGAAGCTCTCACTAATTCTAAGTGCTGTGTTTATTTTGGGGTGCCCAACTAGAGATGTCTAGAGCCAGATTTTCAGAAGTTGGACCCTCAGCTCCCACAAACTTTTCATTTATTCAATATTTGGAAAAGAAACAACAAATCCAGAAGATTCATAAGCACAAACATTAAGCATGTTTGATGTAGGCAGCTAACAAAGAAAAGCCTTTACATGAACATGTTTAATATAACTGATAACCCTCTATGGCTCCATCTCATATTTTTATCCTGTTATTTTCTTTTTCAGATAACTCAGGATTTAATTCTGCTGCTTGCACCTGTATGTCTATTTAGTACTTCTTTGCATGACCCTTTATCATCATTAACATTTTTTTAAAAAATTGCTCACCTTTTGGCTTATCATTGGAAAGTGAAATTAATCCAAATATTCAATTAAGGGAAACCATCACTAAATATTTGTCTTCTTTTTGTCTCCCTGGCTGCATACTTATGTACCTGGTGTATTATCTTTTCCATCACCTCCAATACTTTTGTGAACCAAGATGTTCTAGTAGATGGGGCCTTTTGTTTCCAGTACCATGCTGTTACTACCATGTAAACTGCTATCAGCCAGTGCAGTATCAACTCACTTTGCTAGCTAACTGCCACAGCATCATTGGTAATCCACCTTGTGGTGATCCAAATTGTATGTGGATGTCAAAGTCTATTTATTATCGTATCACTAACCCCAATTCCCAGATGCATGGAATAGGCAGGGTTTCGTTTTTTTAAAATGCAGACAAAGTAGGCACTACTGTACAATCACCCTTGATGACTACTGTCAGTTGTCTTTCAAGCTGTATGTTAAATGGATGTAAGATACTCATTAACTGAAGATATTATTACGATGTACGAGGTCTATGGTTATAGAGTTGATATTCTCTAAATGTAGGTTTACATGATAGGCCAGTGGTTCTCAAAGTACCCGTGGAAGGAACAAAAATAGAAAATATGGTGGGAAAGGTTGTGAGCATAGGTGATTCATGAAATTCTCTCCTCCCTTAAAAGGGATTTTCCAACTACTGAGATAGATGGAGTGCACCCACCCCATTAAAAAAAATCAAACAATTGGGATCAATTTTGTCAAATTAGAGCCTAGACTAAAACAGATCATCCAGATCATGTATATTCCAAAAAAATTCTAGATATTTGTATTTATATAATAGACCAACAGTTAAAAATACAGGGCCAAATTCTATTCTGCAAAGCATCCAAAGGCAGAATTTGGCCCATAGCGTGAAAAAAAATGCTCATGCCTCATGTATTTTTATGAGCAGTAGTTTTATACATACTCTGACATTATCAATGTATATATGGAAATAAAAAAAACCATGCACCAAAATATCAATCCTATATGCTACATATCCCCAGTATCCAGCCTGAAAACAAAATTCAGCACATTAACCCATTTCTTCATCTCCTTGTGTTTTTAAAATTTGTTTTGCAGTCCTGCTTGCTGGCTGTATTTTGACACCCCAGAATTAATCAAATTGTGATTAAATGGCTTCTAGAATTCTCTGAAGGAACATATAGTCAGTCCACAAGAAATTAGATAAATTCATCTTTAATATAGAAATAAAATGCAATTTTCATTTTTTTTTTATTAGTAGGACATACAATAGACAGACTAGTGAGTAAAATCAACAGACACCAAGTGAGAACAAACAAAACATACAAAGTAGATTTATCATCCCATTTTAAGACTCTGACAGTTTAATTTAGTGGAATTTAAATCTGTGATAGCATATAAACAAATAAAATATTACTTTTCAAAATGCACCATTAAAATTACAGGGATGGCAGAAAGGATGTGGTACAAAATATGCAGAACCTAATTTAAGATAAGATTGCAAGACCTAGAAATACCAGGTGAACTGGCAGGGCCCACCTTTGGGGCTCACCCTGAATTGTGTGTCCCTTTGCAGTGTCGGTGCTGATCAGAATTTCCCTTTTCACAGGGAAGTTTGATTTATACTTTGAAGGCTATCACTAGGATTGAAAGTTTGTCATTGGAATTTTTCCTTAAAAATCATTGGTTATTTACAGATCAGTCCCCCAAGGTTGTTTTTTGGAGTCACAAAGCCACATTGCCATATGTCTTTGGGGGTTTTATTGGTGTGGGGAATTTGTAGGGACGCTTCAGTTAGGCTTGTTCTGGCAGTGTTAGGGCCTTCGGTTATCTGAAATCTCTCAGTTACCAACATGGTCTACAGCCATCGAGATGGGAGGATAGTGGAGGTGATGGCTTATCTTCAGGTTACTGGTAAATGGGGTGATGATGTAGCATGAACCATAGTAAAAAAAGGCTGGAAAGAAAGAGTAGGTTGACAGTCACACACAGATCTTTCCTTTACCCTTTTTTATTTAAAATGCACCAGTTAATTTGATAGGATCCCAAAATGTATCTTGCAAGGCAGGCCCAATAGTATTTGGGGTCCTTTTAGCATCAGTGATAAAACATGAAATAATGTAATTGTGGAACAAAATTTAGTTTGTAGAGCACTTTCAAAATGAAGAGCTAACAATGATAATGACTTTGTTTTTTGCACTGTGAAAAATTCTGAAATGTGCAGGGTTCTGTGGTTTGTGTGGGAAAGTTGGTTACTTTCCTCAGCCCTGAATTGAGCAATTGTTCCAGAATTATGCTGGAGTAAAAGTGTGACATACAGGAGTACTAGTAAGACACTGATTTTCACGAGCTGGCCCCAGTCATATGGGTCAGGATTACAAAAGGTTATGGCAAAGATTACTATCCACTCACTCCAATGGTCACTGTGACAGATACTAGAGAGGAAAGGCATTGTGTATGAGAAAGTTGTACCCATTTTTCTAAATTTCTTTAGAAACTGTTTTAAATAGGTACAACTCTGTTGTTTGGCACACTTATTTCAATTTAAGAGTGTCATATCAATATAGTTTAGGTTTTCAGTTTCAGGAATTTGGGCCTTTTAAAGCACCTAGGTATACTGGACTGATCCACACTTTAACCGCTAAGGTGGGCTACCATTTAAAATTAGGTTGGGAACCTAGTTATATCTACAGGGCAGAGAGAATTTAAAACTGAAAACTTCTGGAAAATATTGTAAATAAAATAGCAGCTTGCAAGGGTGGTTAACCAGTGGGTGATCCAAGTACTAAAGGAAGTGATGGATTCACCATCTCCTGCTGTCTTCAAATCAAGGTTTTTACGTGTTCTATAGTAATACAAATAAATAAGAAGACTAGATACCTCGCTGGAAGAGATCAAACCATTGAACTCAGTATAGGAGTAACTGGGGGAAATTTAATGGTTTGTGATATATAGCTGTGGTTCTCAAAGCCGGCTGTGGGAAGGGTGGCCAGCATGTCCCTTGGCCTGCGCTGCTTCCTGCAGCCCCCATTGCCCTGGAGCAGCGAATTATGGCCAGTGGAAGCCGTGATCGGCCGAACCTGCAGAGGTGGCAGGTAAACAAACCGGTCCGGCCCACCAGGGGCTTTTCCTGAACAAGCAGCGGACTGGCTTTGAGAACCACTGATATATAGGAAATCAAACTAGATGATTCAATGACTCATTCTGGTCTTAAAATCTCTCATCTATCATAATAGATCTGTGTAAAATTGACACTTCTGATTTTCAGTGGATTAAAGCATCCATTTACTTTGCTTATTTCCATCTGCATGGGTTTGCATCCCAGAGAGCCCCAAATGATACAAACACTTAGCTAGATAGAATCCAAAAAGTAACATATACATCATTGTGGTATAAAAAATATTCAAGGCAAAACTTAGATACACCTGTAATATGCCTCGTTTGGGACTGAAACCATGAAAAACCAAAGGGCTGGGGGGTGGGAAGAGAGGAAATACAGATTGATGAAGGAGATATAAAGAAAGTTAATCACGTCATCTGTTGGGTCTTTCATAGGTCTTCATGGTAAGAAGAATCTAAGCAGATGTATGCTTATTTTTATTTCCGTGACAAAAAGTAACTAGATTCATGATTTTTGGACATATGGGGTTAGCAGTAATCAGGTCCCAAAATAATCATAACATTCATGTAAAAATAATGATTGAAAAAATATTTGGCATTCTTTTCCCTTGTCTTTTAGCCCTCAGAGTTCACATTTTCAAGCTTTTCTCCACAGCCATGAGAGCCAGAATCTTACTTTTATTTTTAAATGAAAGCTGAGATTCTCTTGTAATCACCTGACACCAGGATCTTGGCTTTAAGAGAAACATCAAAAATTTTGAGGCTCATGATAAAAATCACAAGAGCTAACAACAGGGAAACTACTCACAAAAATATTTTACAAAATAAATTGTTGGTCATCTTGATATCTGGGTTGAAATACATTGAATCCTATGTTTGTAGCCAATCATGTAAATCTTCACTCATGTGAGTAATGCCACTGAATTCAACGGTCTTCAGGATTGGGCCTATTATCTAAATAAAAAAGAGTGTATTCAATCAATCCCCTTTTGTCTGTTTAGTGTTTAATAATGTGTACTAAGGCACTTATAGGGCTTCCTTTATTGTAGCAGCTGAGGACCTCCTAATCTTTAATGCATTAATTCTTGTGACACCCTTGTAAGATAGAGAAGTATTATTATCTCCATTTTATAGATAGGAACTGGAGGCACAGAAAGACTAAGTGACTTGTTCAAGATTCTAGCCTGGAACCCATGGTCTCGTGGTCACTTTAGCCACTGGACCATCCTTCCTCCCTCATTCATTTAGCCCTGGTCTACACTGGGGGGAAGGGGGGAAATTGATCTAAGTTACTCAACTTCAGCTATGTGAATAATGTAGCTGAAGTCGACATACTTAGATCGACTTACTGTGGTGTCTTCACCATGGTGAGTCGACTGCTGCTGCTCCCCCGTCCACCCTGCCTGCGCCTCTCGCGGTGCTGGAATACAGGAGTAGACTAGACGCAATAAATCAATCCCCGCTGGATCAATCGCTGCCCGCTGATCCAGCGGGTAATGAAGACATACCCTTAGTGAGCTGTACACACACACACAACCCCATCATTCTGACTAGTTATATCTATTTTGTTAGTTCAATAATAATATTAACAGTAAAATTACTGGGAAACCAAATATTGATTTAAGCCCCAGCACAAAGATTTTTAGTTGCATCTGTATATTAAAAATAGTTGAATTAGAAATCGATTTGGATGTGCACATTGCTTCCATAGAGCTTACCTGTCTCTTAACTTCCTTTCCAATTTTCCCACCTTCTTTTTGCCAGAGACTTAAAATGTTTCTTCCATTCCTCCGAGACAAAAGGCAGTGATCAGCATTAATTAGCCACCTGCACCCACAGCAGAAAACTAAAACTTGTTTGTCTTACATGGTTTGTTGAACCCCAGGGGCTCCACCACATGTGTTGTTTTAACACTTCAACTCCAGTTCCTCCAAGAGATGTTTAATATCTTATGCAATGTTTTGCACTATTAGAAGAAAAAGTCTCTTCTTACTTCTATATACAAGTTATAAGAAGGATATACTCTATGGATTCCTTGGAAGAATGAATAAATACCCTACCTCTTATCCCCCCCCTTTTTTTTTTTAACGTTTCCCTTCGATTTTCTCTTTTCCTATTGTCTATCTGTGTTTATAATGCTAAGTGACATATGCCATGAAGGTTATTAGATGCACCATTTTTCCTTTAATTAGAACTGTTGCCATGAAAATATGGGCCTTTTGCAGATAAAACTAATACTTAACATTTATGTAGCTCTTTCCCTCTTCAAAGAGCTTTATTTATGTTAATCGGATGTAAACACCGCACTTTGTTTTCATTGAAAATATTAAAAACAATAAGAAATAATAAAACAAGTGTCCTTTTAAATCTTTAACAGTGACATTTAACCAAGTTCTTTACTGTCAAATAATACAATTATTCATTAAAAAGGTATAACAAAGATTATTTGTTGGAATATTTATAAACATCATTTTTCACCTGGTTTGCCATTTCTCATTACTGCAGCAGGTTAAGAATGATAAAAACACATTATTCTGCTGGGTTTCTCTCTTAAGGACCTGATCCAAAACCCACTGAAGTCAATTGGAGTCTTTTCAATTACTTCAACAGACACTGAATCTGACCTGAATTACAACAATTTACTTGAATCTGGGGCAAAAGCTACAGACATAAAAACAAATTATTTGTGTGTTACTGGATTACTGGAAGTGCAATTTATGATGTCAGCGTGACGCTGGCAGACCAGGTGTCAGCTCTTGCCAAGGCTTTAGACCTCAGCCAAACACTGACAAATTCATTGCTGGAACCCAGTCCAGTCAGTCTTCACCTGTGTGGTAGTATGGTTAAGGTGGGTATTGAACTTATAACTATGTTTAGACTTTATGAAATGCTTGAAAGTTGCTACATGTATTAATCCTACTTATAATATCTGTATCCCACGCTATAAGGGAATACTTAAGTGTTTGCTATATAGCTGTAAAATTAACGATGTACCTCACCAAACAAGAAAAAAACATTACCTATACATTACCTATACAAAATGCTAAATCCCTTTGGGCAGGTCTACACTATGGGACTATGTCAACCTAAGTTACGCAACACCAGCTACGTGAATCATGTAGCTGGCGTCGACGTACTTTAGGTAGACTTATTGCAGCGTCTACACCGCGCTGGGTCGATGGGAGAAACTCTCCCGTCAACTTACCTTATGCTTCTCATTCCGGTGACTGGAGTCGACAGGAGAGCAATCGGTGATAGACCCACTAAATAGACCCCCAAGTGGATTGATCGCAGCGCATCGATCCCCCAGTAAGTGGAGACAAACTCCAAGAAAGGTATAACCTCTTGCCCATCAGGAAGGACTACCAAAAACTCAATAGCCATTGTGGAACACCACAATACCAAGATTTTGCTACTTGCCCCTGAACACCTATGAAGAGGCTATGTGCAAAAGTGCTTGTCCGATCAGCTTGAATTCTGGAAGAAGGAAATAAAGATAGTTGATAAGAAAATTTTTCTTCTGTTTGCTGTAAACAGGACCAACAGGACCAGAACCATGAAACAGAAACAGAGATCCCCAGGGTCAACCCGAGTTAGCCCTAAAAGACATTCAGAGCTGACAGATTATTACAACTATGTTACCTTTTAAAACCATAGACTGTGACTCATTTGTGTATATACATTTGCTAGCTGTAACCTTGTTATAGCTCTCTCATTTATTTTTTCTAATTCAGTGGTTCCCATCCCACGGCCCAATTAGCACACAGCTGCGGCTCAGCTGTGTGCTAAAGGCCGTTGGGCCTATGGGGTCAGGAGTGCGGGCTGCCCCACCACTTGGCACAGCCAAGTCCACAGTGGTCCATGGCTCCAGCTGCCCTGCCTGGCAGGGTCTGGTGTTGGGGCTGCCTTGCTCCATGCCCCAGGGTCCGAGCTCAGGGCTTCAGGGCTGCCTTGCCCCATGGTGCGGTCTGGGGTCAGGGCTGCTGAGCAGCCCTGCACCTGGGGTCTGCTCCTGGCCCCACTCTGTGAAGGGGTCTGTGGGTGGGGGCTGGGACATTGGGGTTCTTAACCTACAACCCAGTTAACACATTGTGGGCTGCATAGAGAGTAGGGGATCATTTTCCAGGATAGGTTGTAGATTGCTGATGATGCGCTGGAGAGGTTTTAGCTGGGGGGCTGTATGTGATGGCCAGTGGTGTTCTGTTATTTTCCTTGTTGGGCCTGTCCTGTAGTAGGTGACTTCTGGGTACCCATCTCGCTCTGTCAATCTGTTTCCTCACTTCCCCAGGTGAGTATTGTAGTTTTAAGAATGCTTGATAGAGATCTTGTAGGCGTTTGTCTCTGTCTGAGGGATTAGAGCAAATGTGGTTGTATCTTAGCGCTTGACTGTAGACAATGGATCGTGTGATGTGTCCTGGATGGAAGCTGGAGGCATGTAGGTAAGGATGGCAGTCAGTAGGTTTCCGTTATAGGGTGGTGTTTATGTGACCATCACTTATTTGCACTGTAGTGTCCAGGAAATGGATCTCTTGTGAGACTGAGGTTGATGGTGGGGTGGAAATTGTTGAAATCCAGGTAGAATTCTTCAAGGGCCTCCTTCCCGTGGGTCCATATGATGAAGATGTTGTCAATGTAGTGCAAGTAGAGGAGGGACGCTAGGGGACGAGAGCTGAGGAAGCATTGTTCTAAGTCATAAAAATGTTGGCATACGGTGGGGCCATGTGGGTACACCCATAGCAGTGCCACTGACTTGAAGGTATAAATTATCCCCAAATCTGAAATGGCTGTGGGTAAGGACAAAGTCACAAAGCTCAGCCACCAGGTGTGCCGTGGCCACATCAGGGATAGTGTTCCTGACAGCTTGTAGTCCATCCTCCTGTGGAATATTGGTGTAAAGAGCTTCTACATCCATGGTGGCCAGCATGGTGTTTTCAGGAAGATCACCAATGCATTGTAGTTTTCTCAGGAAGTCAGTGGTGTCTCGAAGATAGCTAGGAGTGCTGGTAGCGTAGGGTCTGAGGAGAGAGTCCAAATAGCCAGATAATCCTGCTATAAGAGTGCCGATGCCTGAGATGATAGGGCGTCCAAGATTTCCAGGTTTATGGATCTTGGGTAGCAGACAGAAAACCCTTGGTCGGGGCTCTAGGGGTGTGTTCGTGTAGATTTGTTCCTGTGCTGTAGCAGGGAGTTTCTTGAGTCAATGGTGTAGTTTCTTGTGGTACTCCTCAGTGGGATCGGAGGATTAGTGGCCTGTAGAATGTGGTGTTGGAGAGTTGTCTGGCAGCCTCCTTACAAATTATATCACTGTAGATATATTGCTCAGGACAGTGAAGAATTCTGTACCCTGAGCACTATAGTTAGGTTGGCCTAACCTTCAGGGTAGATATGGCTAGGTTGACAGAAGGATTCTTCCATTGACCTAGCTACTGCCTCTCCAAGAGGTGGATTAACTATGGTGACGGAAAAACCCCCTCTGTTAATATAAGAGACATCTGCACTATGGTGCTGTAGCAGCATAGCTGCAGCGCCGCAGCTGTACCACTGTAGCATAGACATACACTTAATCCAGGAGCTGGTGGAGGGAAGTTGAGTAATTTGACAGACAATTAAGTGATTAATCTAGCAGTGAGAAGATACTGGCTGTCTCACTTAGCCACCACGCTTCTGCCTCAGACTAGCCACTGGGATGAGCTAATTGTCCCTATGATGTCAGCAGAAAGCTGTCACTGCAGTCTAGGAGAGGATGCCCCTCTGGAAATGCTAAGAATTCCAGTGACCTGAGCTGAGTGCAAAGACGAAAACAGATTCTAGGTGCGGTTGCTGCCAGAAGGATAAGGTGTTGAAGTGGTAAAGAGAATTAGATAGGAAAGGGACTTAAAAATCAAGCTAAAATAATATAAAAAATGAGTGTGTTTTTTTTTAAACTGAATATCCAGAGCCCTATTTACCTAAAGGATGTACTGTCTGTATGGACATGTTAACCAATAAACAATGAACTAAGGATTTGTTGGAATCCCAGCTAACCCAGGCTTGCTAAAATCTGTACATCTCAAAATCTGAATTTGGCCCTGTCTACAAAGAAGAAACTGAGCAGCATAACTATTCTGGAATAACTCCCTCATGTGGACACTTATTCTAGAATAATAGAGACTTTATTCTGGAATAATTACCTCTGCTTTGTGAGAACAGGTTTCAGAGTAGCAGCCGTGTTAGTTTGTATTCGCAAAAAGAAAAGGAGTACTTGTGGCACCTTAGAGACTAAAATTTTTTTCAGCATAAGCTTTCGTGAGCTACAGCTCACTTCACAAAAGCTTATGCTGAAATAAATTTGTTAGTCTTTAAGGTGCCACAAGTACTCCTTTTCTTTTTGTGAGCACAGTAATTATTTCAGAATAAAGTCACTTTTATTCCTGAATTAAGTGTCCACAAGGGATACGGTTTTGATTCAAGCTGCTCTCTACAATACACATATTTCTGTATATTTCAAATATGCTGTTTAACTGTCTACAACATTCAAAAACCAACAAAGTATTAGTATTTATGTTTACACAAGATATTTTGTAAGTACTAAAAAAAAGTTAATTTGAGGGATCGAATGGGAATTTAATGCAGATAAAGTAGCATTATATCAGAGAGAAATATTACAGCATATACTATGTAACTAAAAGACAAAAATATTTTGTTTTCATAAGCACAGGAAAGATTTTCAAATAGTAAAAATCATATTTTAAAAATCAGAAAGATGCACATTGAACTTTTCAAAATAATTCTATGGGTCCAAATTTATGCCTTGCATAACTTCAGTTAACTGATTTCTTTCTGATTGATATTAGTGGAGTTATAGCAAGGATGAATTTAGTCTGGGATTTTTATTTTTTGTAACTAGAGCTGGTAGAAATTTTTAAGTGACTTTTTTGGACATAAAATGGCCTCTCTGAGTCAACATTTTTTGTGAATTTTTTTTTTTTTTTACTCAACTGGAAAAGAAAAATCTGTGTCTGTTTTTACTTTCCTCCTTTCTCTATTTTTCCACCCGTCCCCTGCTTTTTTTCCAGTGATGAAAAAGGAAGTAGAGGGAAATGGTATAAAAGGAAATAAGGAGAAAAAAAAAAGAGGAAAAAAGAAAAAATAAACCCCGCAAATTTTCAAAAATGAAAGTTATTCCCTTTTGAAATCCGTGAACAAAAAAGACTTCAAGAATTTTTTTTTTAAGGGGAGGGAGGATTTTTCCTCAATTTCTCTACCACCTGTAGTTGTAACCCCCTCTTACTCACCTAGCCTCCCATTATCTGTTCTATCAGACATGCTGTTATAGCTTATATAGGGTTCGATTCTGGGGAGGTACTGAGCACAATGGCTCTGATCCAATAAAGCATGTGCTTAAGCACATATATAACACTATTGAATTGAAGCCAACAGACTGTAAACTGTTTGATGCTGGGGCTTTTCTTATCATTTTGTATAGAACTATAGAAATATTTTTTGTAGAAATTCCATGCAGGACTTGTGAAGAGACATCTTCCCAAATAGAAGTGATTTATTATATGGAATGAAAGTTCTGTCAAAGACTCAATAAAGGTTTAGTTAAATTTGGGAGCCAATGTGATCTAGATAAAAAGACAAGGAGGCAGAAGAGTAGAGCATTTTCATGCAGGGTGAGCCATTGACTAAGTGACTTTGGGCTAATTACTTAACTGCTATGTTCCTTAGTGAAACCAGATGTAATACTGGGTCAAAACATACATCCACACAAAATGTCATTGAGAAACAGATGCTGAAGTCTTGTTCAATTTTCCAGAGTAAATAAATTACCCCGCAACCCCCCCAAAATAAAAATAAAAGAGAGTTAAACATGGCATTAGAACAAGACATTCCTTTAACAGCCTTCCTAAGCCAAACTCAGATGTAACTGCAAAGAAAGCCAACACAACTGCAGTGTTTCATATCAGAGAGCCAAAAGCCAGCCAGAGATACACACTTCTCATTTGTACTTTAGTTCTAAACTGAGTCTTTCATAATAAAGGGCCAAATTCAGACTGGTGTAAGCAGATGCAACCTCACTGACTTCATGAATCCCAATGAAACCCATGGAGTAGCATCTGATTACATGGAGTCTGAATTTTCCCAAAGTGACACAAAGATAAAAGAAGAAATGAATGTTGACAATGTTGCATAGATTCTTTTTGTGTGTGTTTCAATGCTGTTAGGTCATTTCGGACCTTTAAAATATTGTAAAGGCCTTTTTTTCCAATCTGGACCTAGAAATAGGAGAGAGAATTTCTTAACACTGCAGAGGACTCCTCCACTGCACTGAACAACTGCAGCAGTACGTAAAGACCCACGTTAAATGGAGAATTAGCCTGGCAGTTAAAGCACAGGACTAGGAATTGGGAAAATACATAGGCTCTAAATTCAAATCTGACACAGACTTTCTGTGTGACACTGAACCTGCCAATCCATCTCTTGGTGCTTCAGTTTCCACATCTGTGAAGTGGGGATAACACTTCAACAATGTGCTTCAGTTTTACAGATCTTTGAAGAAGGGCACATTCCTAACTATCATAGTCGGAGTCCTATTCCCCAACTTTAAGGCATGCACAATAGCATATTGTTAAAACAGATTCTGTGTTCAAGGGAGTAGAAAGGTGTACAGCATTAAGATCCCTTAAGTGCTCCATCAACTGAATGTATGATGCAATTTACATAAAATGAACACTTGAGCTCTATGCTTAGAAAACATGCACGAGTCCAAAATTAAATAGAAATCTCATATACTGGGAAAATAGTTTAAAACTCAATTTTCTAGAAGTGGTTCATAAAAGATCATGTGCAGATGCACAACTGTATTTTCAACAAAAGTGCTTTGGGTGTTACACTTCTTTTTGCCATCTTAATCTTGGATCCTACCTTGTGCACCCACTTTACACACCAACAGCAGATCTGGACCTACCACGGCATAACCAGCCATTGAAGCATCACTCTGGCATACAAGGAAACTCTGATGGTATAGATCCAGCATAACATCTCAATCTTATGCCTCCCTGCAGCAGACACAGGGAGAATGGCAGGGAAAAAAACAGGGTATAGGTGGGTCCTCCCTGTACTCTGGCAATCCCCAGCTGCTCTATTTGCCCCTTGGGATAGTTAACAATTGGTGCAATGCCTGAGGACTGACCTGGACCAGGATTGTCTCCTCTGAACCCTACGCTCCTGAATTGTGATGCCTCTTCCTTGCCTGCAACCAAGGATCTAGGCCTTTATTTAATACTTATGGTTTCCTGTCAACAAGTATTGGCTGCATTCCTTCCAGCAAAGTTACTGTTGTGCTCATTTACCCTGATCTCACACTTCAATGTGGTGAGTGTTGTTATTTTTCTAACATGTTCAAGGATCTAATGCCATCTAAAGGATAATGTATTGAACTGCAAAAATACAGTGCTATTAAGGACTATCAGAACCACATGACCCTAAGGAAGAATATACATCTGCAACCTGCCTACCTGGAACTAGAGATTGTTACTGTGGCAGAGAACAGGAGGAGTGCCAAGAGACTTGACTCTGGGTGTCAACAGGATGAAAAGTACAGTTCTTGTTAGCTAATGAGATTGCCTCATTGGAGTGTTATTTTACTCAGACATCAGGCAACCCTAGAGCTTTATCAGCAACCTGAAATTTCTCCACACTCATTTTAAAAGGTATTAGTGAATTTTACTGCATTCCCACTTAATTCAGCCAAGTCTGTGTTAGCACTAACTGCTGCCCATTTAAATACTAAAAGGAAACAACATCTACACAGACCATATACATTATTTAAAAAAAGCCTATGTGCTGTAGCTGTGAGAGGACAGATACAGGAACACAGCAGTCAGAACACAAACATGGGAATCAGAAGATCTGGGTACTATGTGCGTTCTGGCGCAGGCTTCCTGCATGAGCACTGGCAAATTGACTAATATCTCTCCCTCAGTTTCCCCACCTGTAAAATAAGGACAACAATTCTTAGCTGCCTCTTAAAGGTGCTGTGATCCTTAATTAGTTTGCAGAGTGCTTTGAAATCCTCAGAAGAAGAAGTGCCTAAATCATTTTCTGTATGTCTCACTAATAGGATACAAGCGTATAAGTTTTTAAAATTTTCTTTGAATCTTGTTCAATTACATTACAAGGCAAACAATAAATATTCTGTAGTGGCATTAGACACAAATATATTTGAATCCATTTTTGCGCCTTTCCAAGTAGAAAGTCTCCTCTAGTCATCTACAGCCTTAGTCTGTGGATAGTCTTAGTCTGTCCATGTCTAGTCTGTGGAGAAAAGCAACTTCTCTCTCTTAGCTCTCTACATACATTACCACAATTGTCAATTCTCAGGTAACTTCCCCGCTCTATAAAATAGGTCCCTGTCCACAAACTTTGGGTACATGGGGGAAGAAACACTCTCCCCTGGACCTCAACACTAACTACTACAGATTTCTCACCTTCTGTTTCTTATCACAGTACTTGAAAAAAATAACCATCTTCTATCTTATGATCTTACACATCATAATATCTTAGACTGATTCGAACTGTTTTTTTTTCTGAACAGGAACAGAAATAGTTTTTCTCCACATAATTAAGATCATACATTTTGCTGAAGATAACCTCCCTTTTCTCCTCTCATTTTCTTTGGCCTCAATATAGCCTACACACTGTGGAGCATTCAAAACTCTTGGGCTTTCACCATTGCCTTTATAAACATCCCCCCGCCCACTACATGTTAATGTTGTCTTTACTCATTGTATTTGTATAGATTATAAACACCCCGGGCAGAAAACTTGCCTTCTTTTATGTTTAAAGTGCCACTAATACCTCTAGCACTATATAAATATAAGCATTTCTATCTTGAAATGGCTCTAGAATCTGGTCATAAATAAAGTTTACAGACATAAGCATGAACTTCTCATATCCCATAAATGCCTAGCTAGATTTTTTAAAAATTAATATATTCCATTTTATAATGGCAGTAGGACAACTTTACACAGGATTATTGCTGTTATAAAGTTGTATTAAAAAGATCACTGAGCTTCTAGACAGGTGTATTACAATGAATCTGTAATTTTTTTTAGAAATACATGGTGTGTAGTTTCTTAATGATTAATGTATATTAAAACATAAATAGTACTTACTCCACCTACAAGAAAGTACCACTCATCATATGCCCCAATCAAAACCAAAATAGTTAAGTCTAACCAAATGCTGCTGTGTTTTAATTTATTAGGGATTGTGAAAGGTTAAATAGCCACAAATGTGCATATTTGAAATTATTTCCTATTCTTCTGTGAGAAATAATGGCTTAAGACTAGTAGTAAATAGTTATTGATTTTACTTCAGCCTTATACTACATGCTCTTTTCCTCTTTATTAGCCAATATAACATCAGCAAAGGAAAAACCAGAGGAAGTGAGATAACCACAAACAGCAGAAGTGCCAAACAAAACCTTTGTCACTTTAGATTTAGGACATGCACAAAAGTTCAGATCTATGCTAAGTTTGGACTCCTCTGATGCTCTACAAGGTAAAAGGCAGTGTTTTTCCTGGCCAATGGTGTACACGTATTCCTCAAACTCTAAAGTAAAAAATTTTCCATGAGAAAAAATGAAATTAGAGTGTCTTTAAGGAATTATCTGGTTTCTTTTTAGTTTTCAGAGAGCTGAATGTATCACTTTTCTAAACTTCAAATACTAAAACTCAAGACATGGTTTCTGATCCTTCCCTTTATTAATACTCTGAACATAGACACATTATTGATTACCAGATGCTTCTGATTTTGATAAGATGAGAAAAGTAAGTTTGCCTTTGACAATTCAAATACAAGAAAATTACTTTCCCCAAATTAGGGACTGATCATGAAATGGGATCAGACCCTGCTATTCTATTCAGATTCTTACTCTTCACCCCTCACTGTGGTATCAGAGCGAATAAAATTCTGTGACTAACATGTCACATGTAGTTCTTTTCTTCTCTCTTTTCCTGTCTACTTGGATGATGTTTGTCGTGGTTCTTAGCTCTAACAGGAATTTATTGTACAGTCTTGGCCCTTATAGTACAGTTTCATTGTGCCCGAGGAATAGAGCTGTTGACTGCAGTGTTTGTCCCAGAGCATTAAGTAATCCTTTAAATATTGCCCAGATCATTAAGCTCCTTAAAAATAAAAACTGAGACCTTGAATTTGATTTTGATATTCTATAGGGAGCCAATGTAGTGAGATGAGAATAGGTCAGCAGTGCCTGCTGTAGCCCATGTTATTGAGGAGGTAAACTCCTGCAGGTTATACAATTAGTAGTTTTCTGAAGGCTGACGGTTTCATATCCAGGTAGAATGCATTGCTGTTGTCCATCTGGGAAGTAACTAAGGCATGCAAAACTGAGAGTACTGTAGGTATTTTTTACCTGGACGGGATACTGACCCTGCAGACAGTAGAATTATTCTTAGATCCTCTGTTATCTATTATTATCAGTAATATGCGGTTTTCCTCAATGTAAGCAAGAAATCCAGGCCCTTTATCAAGGGCCTGCCTTCCTCTCTGACAGAATTACAGAAGATGTCAGTGAACACAAAGGCTCATAAATTCTCTACACTGATTGCTTTGCTCATCTCTCATGTTTTAAGCCTGATCCAACACCCTTTGAAGGCAATGGGAATCTTCCCATTGAATTCAATGGGTGTCAGAATTAACCACTTGTTCTACTTTAGAGGGTTATGGTAGGGATTTAATATTTTCCATCAGTTATGTTTACAGTTAATAGTCAGTTAAGAATGGTTTGAGTGTGTGTATGCCAAGGCTTATTCCCCACTCTGGCACTTCAAGTACAGAAGGTGGGGGTCCGCAAGGATTTTAAAAATTAATACTTTCCCCTCCAGGCTTGTATTAAACTCCCAAAGTTACAGCTTTTCTCTGACCTTGGCTTGATAAACCACTCAAATGCAAAACCCCTTTTGGAACCCAGGAAGATGCACTTGGGAATTCCTTCCCGCGGGGTACCCTCAAGCCCTTTCACGCCCCCTGCGGGGAAGAGCTGAGAAAGAAAACAAAGGAAATTAGCTGGTGGCAACAGCTAATTAAACAACATATGCGCAAACCTCTCAGGACACCAAAAATCTAATCCTGTTCTTAAAAAAAAAGTATAAATTTTATTAAAACCAAAAAAAAAGAAAGAAAATACATTTGGAACTTAGGCTTTTGCTAGATTTTAAAAGAGCAATTCCAAAATTTAAGCACCTAAAATAGCTTTCTTGGGGGTTCAGCTTAAAGGTTACAAGCAAACAAAAGCATCTGGGGTTAGCACAGAGGAGTCCATTAGCCATAACATATAAATAGAAATAACCCTAATTGTATCTTTCTAAACATTTCTGATCTACTTACACATTTGGGAGTTCCAAATAAGTACTGTAGTTCTAGGTATGATCCGATGATTTATGATCATACCTGGCTTAAAGCTTCTCATAGAATAACTGCTCCCTGTTCCCCTCTTTACGGGAGAAAAAACAACAGACAGGGAAAGTTTTTCCCCCCCATTTAAAAAAGTTCTAGCCTTCCCATTCTCTCTTTTGGTCAGGTGCCCACTCTCTTTCCTTTACCTGCAGGACTTTGTTAACCCTTTACAGGTAAAGCAAGCAGAGAACCACCACCAAGAGGGACTTTATAGCTAGCTGGCTGGGTGTCCATAAAAGGGAGTTACCACCCCCTCCCCCATTTATCACAGTGTGTGTGTACACCAGTTCAAAGTATTGTATAGGGAGAAAAATACTGTTTTTTTTTTTTTCCAGTAGAGGATCTCTATGTCATCCTGAGTTCACGCAGAGCAACAAATTTTTGGAATCTGTTGCAGACATTAAAACCAATTAACAGATCCCTCATTCACCAGGATGTATTCTTCTGTTGAGGGTCAGTATTCAAAAGGAAGAATTACAACCAAAATTTAAAATGAACTCTTCAGATTTGGGAGAAAGATTTTGGGAAAACCCTTGCTTGCTATTTGTCACATTCACAACCGCCTAGAAACTTATAACTAGATAGTGATACCCTTACTCACATTGAGAAATACCTTATTCTAAAGCATGAGGATTGATAATCCTATTAACATTTTCCTAGGTAGTTTAAATACTTATATTGGTTTCCACTGCTTTCTTGACTCCTACTAAACTCTTTGGTTCATTAATGTTTTGTTGTAGTGAATCCAGAGGTTAAAGACACTTTTAAAAAACAACCAACCTTTTATCAGTTTTAATTTGTTGCTTTTAAAATTAATCAAATAGCCCTTTGTTCTTGTGTTAAGAGACAAGTGTGTCCAATTGACCTTCTCAACACCATTCATTATTTTATATATTCTATTACTTATTTGTCTCCTCTCAGCTAAACAGACTGGTCTTTTAGATTCTCTTTATAAAGGAAGCCTTTTCACATCTCTAATCATATTCATTGCCTTTCTCTGGATCTTTCCTATTATTTTTTGTCATACAACAAAGATAAAGATTCACAAAGAATCACCTAAAGAAAAAAACCCACAACTATTAGCACACTAAAGCTATTCCCTTGATCTCCTGTCTAGGACTTCCCCTAGTTCCATTTCTCCCAGTCTTCCTAATACAGATTTAAAGAAACTGTACATATATTCTCACATTCTTACTAAGAAAGGGCAACCAAAATTAGACAGAGTGCTCAGGATAAGAAGGTACCATCTATTTGTGTAATTACACTTAAAATGAGAAAAGAAAGTTAAGGTTGCAAAGTCAGGTACTCAAAAGTAAGAAATGCCAGATTTAAGGCTATCCATACAACCTTAATTTGATTCCTCATTGTTACATTAATTACATAATTGCATACTATCCCCTACCTCCTCATACAATCTCAGTCTCCAACAAGCATCCTTGCCCCAGTGTGTCTCGGTATTCCCATATCTCCCACTCCTTCTACGATCTCAGTCCTAGGCTCCTTGCCCAGCCAGTCCCAGTCTTTTTCACCTCACTGTGATGTGCATAATAATACCCAGGTCTTTTTCCTGTGTGAAAATTTTTTTAGCATATATCAATATGTATAAATCGTTAAAATAGTTCTTTCCAAGACACGTTACTTGCACATCTACATTGAATTTCATCTGCAGTTGCCTTGTCATCAAAACAAACAAAAACAAAAATTTGGTACCTAATGACATTTGTGAATCATCAAATTGTTCACTCTGCTTGTAGGTCATATCACTTCCCCACAACCTTTTGTCTTCAGCAGGGACTCTCTCTTTCTGTATGTTTGTACCATGCCTAGACAAAGGGGCCCTGATTTCAGCTGGAATCCTTAGGTACTGCTGTAACACAAATAAGTAACAATAAATAGCTTTGTTCCATCCCTCTGGAAAGATACACACTCTTCTGTAGCCTTGATTAACCTAAATAATGTTTTCTTGCTGCTTTTCACTAATGGCTTGTCTACATAGGAAAGTCATACCATGTAAGCTAAGGTGTGAACTGAAATCAATAGTTAGGCTTGGAAGGATTAGATTTTTGCTAGTAAACATGAATTCCACTGTATCCATATAAACAAAAAATATATTTCTATAAATAAATATTTAAATGTAGGCAAAGCAAGAGAACTGCTGCTGGAGAACTTATTAGTTTCATGTGAGGCTATTTACTTAGTATGTTTTGACATGTGATGTTGACAAATTGTGTTTTAATAGTTACAAAGCTTTTACTTTTTGAATCTCAAGATCTACTGTCATTAAGTAATTATTGTCTGACCACCCATAATGTCCCAGGGAAAGGAAGTCAGACAATTTAAATATTTTTTAAAAATGTTTAAAATAAACATAATTATTAGCAGTCAAAGTTATTTAAAAAAATCAAATTCTGCCAAGCCTAAATATAGCAACAACAGAATAAAGCCTCAGGCAGACACCCTCCTGGGATCGCTCCGGCTGCTCCCCGCTCCAGCTGAACCCCTCGCCCGACACTCCGCATTAACTGGAGCGCTCAGCGATACCCTGCGGGAGCGAAGTAGTCTCCGGATGGTACCATTAGCGGCTTCCGCGGGGGTGCGTATAAGACACCCGCTTCCCGACGCTTACGGGGAACAACTCGACTTGTCACCACACCCCGGACAGCCATGGTGCAGGCCACAGCCACCAGCACAGGTGCGGCCGGTGGAACAAACCAACAGCAAGCGACGGGGGTGGCGGCAGCATCATAGGAAGGCGACGCGGGAGATTGAAGTGTCTGCGCCGCCGCCGCCGCTAGCCAGGGGCCTCGCGAGGGGGAGGAGGAGGAGGAGGCGGAGGCGGAGGCGACGACGGCAGCAGCAGCAGCAGCGGCCGGGGAGGAGGAAGGGAGAGTCCGAGCCTGCTGCGCCCGCCCCTCCCTCGGTAAGTACCAGTCACTGCGCAGGGGCAATTCAGGGGGCTGGAGCCAGCGCCTCGCCCGGCGGCTCCCCGCAGGCGGGTCCGCCGCCCCCCCCCCCCCAGGCGGGTCCGCCGCCCCCCCCCCCCCCAGGCGGGTCCTGCTCCGTGAGCGAGGCCAGGGCCCCGCAGTGACACACACACGGCACCCGGTGGCTGCGGGGATACCCCCGGCTAGCCCGGCCGCCGCGGCTCCTGCGCTCCGGCTGTGCCCCAGGCCTAGCACACCTGCCCCTCCCCAAAGCGGTGCGAAGCCCTCGCCCAAGCCTGCAGCTGCGCTGGTTGCACCGCTTCAACCTCCGCGGCCGCTGCAGGCAGAGCTGGGCGCTGCTCTAGGGCGGGCCGGGCCCGCCAGGCAGGGAGCTTCTCTGACCAATAAAGCAGAATGTATTCGTGTGTGTCCTCCTTTTTGGGGGGGCGGGGGAGAAGGTGTCACGGTGTTTCAGTTGGTGTTGTCTCTTCCCCCCGGCTGAGTTGTACGTGTGTGAGGACTTGGATACTCCAGCGTTAAGCTATTTCTAAGTTCATAGGTCTCCCGCTGTAGGGAGACTGGGCTGCAGCTTGCATGGTCCCGCAGCAGACACGGTTTATTGGCCTTGGTGCCTAGTTCGAGAAGTTTACAAGACAAAGTGAGCAAACCTTAGTCAAACGGAAACTTGGTCTGGCTCTGCTGGGAAAGTGCGTCTACTTATCCCCACTGAATTTATACTTCGCCACGTTTGTGACTCCAGCCCTCCTTCTGTCTCCTGTGATCGCCCCTCAGTGTTCTCAGATATTTTTATTGGTCTCTACGGTGCTATGCTGACTGGGATTTGCCTTTCCTTTAGGCAAAACTCGAATGTGAGTGAAAACACTTAGGGGAATGAAAAAGGAAGAAAGGTCCTGAAGAATGCCAAATGAAATGCAAGAAGCTTCTAAGGAACTTTATGGGTGGTTATTTGTAATTTGCTAGGCCTCAAACCAGTTGAAATTTAAGAGTATAATACAGCAAAAATGCAACATACCCTTTTGGTAGAGGACTGACTGTTTTGCATTGCTTTTTGAGAGCACAGTACTTGGAATATCACTAATTATTGGCCGAGGTTAACTGGTATAATACTTACTTTCCAACTATAGGAGTTATAGAACTGAAAAGAAAATTGACCTTTCCAGTTCTCTTGCTTCTGTTTTTTATTTTTAAATAAAAGACTTGTGAAATGCTCCATGAAATTTAAGCCACTTAATTTGTAATGGGAGTTTAGCTGAGGAACTATACCCAGCTTGTAGGACAACCCCAGAAACGCATATAGCATTTCTGATTGATCCAAAGACATGATTATCAAAGTCCCAGCAGCGTTTTGCTGTAAAAAGCAAGGCAGGATCTAGGCAAGGAAAAAGTCTGTGCTACAAGCTACATGCCTGTCCTCTTCTTGTTTCCAGCTATAGACAATACTAATGTGGGAGGAGTAACAGAAAGAATCGAAACTTCAAGTGCACTGGGCAGGTTGCTAGAGCAGATAGTGAAACTAGAGTCCTAAACTGTTAAGTATTTAGAAAGAGGGCGGTAATAGTTTGATATGAAAAATTTAGTTCACTTCGTGGTGTAAGCGTTTTGCATCGGAAAAGGGGATTGTCTCTTCACGTCATGCCAGGGCTGCTGTGGTGACCTGCTTGTACTAAGCACGTCGGTCCTCTCCCCCTTCCTACAGGAGCCTTTTTGGCTCGGGGAGGGATTCCCCTCCTCAACCCCTGTGCTTCTACTTCCTGCTTCTGTAGAACTACAACTCCCAGTAACATCTCCGGCAGCGGTTTGAAAGTGAAAACAAACTGTAGGTTACCATTTCTTGGCAGTAGTAGTAGCAGCAGCACATGTCCTTTCTCTTTTGTTTTCCGCCTTGTAGCTTGGGTGTGTACAAGAGGAGCCAGCAGTAATCGTCGCCCTGAAGAAGGGGTCGGATCTGGACCCCTCGAGTTACTTTCCAGGAGCAGCTGTCGGGCCCTCTAGGGAGGCCAGAAAGCGACTCTCTTTAAGGAGCTTTAGGCAGTAAAAATCTGCCTATGAGTCCCACATGCAATTTGACAACGTAAGGCCAGCTGCTGTTTCTGCTGCTGCCGTCCCGATTGCTGAGGAGGGAAGCACTCTTCACCTCCACCTGCTGTGGCCGTTTCCATTACCTACCTGTGGGGCAGTCTTGCCATGTGGGGCTAGGAGAGCTGCAGCGATTTTCTGCAGTATTAAGCAGTAAATATGGAGGCTGCTTGCAAAACAGATGGCGGGGAGCAGAGTCATCCCAGCAGCGGCGTGGAGGCTCCTGGGGACGCTTCTATGGACATTTACTTGCGATCTCAGGGTTTATATAGAAAGCGGGTTGCCAAGGATGGATCCTGTCTTTTCAGGGCTGTAGCCGAGCAGGTAAGTAGTTATTTAATTTAAGTAACCAGAAGCACTTTGCACTTCAACGCTGGCGATACCTGGAGGAAATGGATCCCATTAGTGGGTGTTAATGATGAGGGTGAAAAACGAGAGAGTAGGGATTAAAGGAACACTAGCTGTGCCAAGGGAAAGCACCGCATCTCAGGGAGGGAAGAGTTTGACATATTGGTATGTGTGCACAATCTTCCTGTTCCACTTAGGGAATTTAGGTTCAGGTTTTGAACACCCCTTCTGCCCAGTCCCAGCAGTGCATTTTTAGTGTAAAATTAGCGCAAACTGGGATTTGCCACTTTTGTATAAAAAACAATCCAGGAAAGATCTTGAAAGCCCTTCCCTGCTTTATATTGTGTGAATGAGTTTGCTGAAGTTTTGGAGTAAGATCATCATTATCTTCATGTCACGCTTTCCCCCTCACTTCTGTGAAACAGCATTTTGAAAAAATAGTGTCTTAAATACAAATAGTAGTGGGAGGACTAGTGCTTCAGATTCTGAGCCAGTTATCCTGCTCATTTTGAGTGTTGATAATTATGTGAGTAATGTTTTCTTCCACTAAACTAAAATTTGGACTCTAATTCTTTAAAGTTATTCTGATGGTGGGAGTTTTCTTTTAAGGTGATGATACAGGAGAAGGGGGAAACAAGTCTGATGGACAGCTAGTACTCTGTCAATAAATATTCATTTCATATTAAATTTCTAAATTTACTGTAAATTTTGACTTGTCATTTAATTTTCAATAAGTAACTGATTTAATTTTGTACAGTTGTCAGTTTTGAAATAAATATTCATCAAAATTAATTTAAAAAAACTGATTCTTTCCAAGCTTACATTTAACCTATATTCATTACATCATCCAATCATTAACTTTCATCAAGAGTCTTAAGAAACTGCAGCTTCTCTCTTCCTTCCTCCCCTCCCCGTAGGTGTTACACTCACAATCTCTGCATATTGATGTTCGGAACGCCTGTATAAATTATCTTCGGAAAAACAGAGAAAAATTTGAAGCAGTAAGTAAATGCCATTTTTCTTCCTAAGTATTTTCTTGCTCTTTTCCTAGCTCTGCTCTACTGTTTTGTAGCAGGGTTTCTAACAATTAGATTCTACCTAGGTAGGTGTTTAAAGCAAGTGCTTTTAAAAGGAATTGCTGCTTGTTCACTACGTTGGGTGAAAAGCACAGTCCACACCAATTACTAAGCTTAACTAGTAAGAAAGTTTTAGGGCAGTATACTACCACCTTAATGAAGCATAAAGCAAAAATAAAACAGAGCAGGATAGAGCAGTGATCAGTTACCCAGTCCTGGGGGGCAGGCAGGCTGTTTCTGTCATCATCGGATCGGATCTGGTGAATGTTCTGCATTTATCTCTCCTCCCCCCCCCTTGTGCCTGAATGATGTTACAAGATATAAAGGATGTGTACATAACAAATTATTAGAGCTACTATATCTTTAAATATTGTCATACGTATATCATAACTGACCCCAAATCCTTCTAATACATTATTACTTATTCTGATAAAACTCTAATTGGCCTTTTCTTATCTATCTTTTTTTTTCCCCCTGTGCTACCCTCCTCCTTACTCAATCCAATCATTTTTTCAATGCTTTAATGTGTTCCATTATTTCTTAAAACAGTTGTCTTATTCTTATGTATCTGTTTCTTGTGGCCTTGGAGGAGTTGTTTGGTTATTTTTCTCCAGTCAGTATCCATCCTCCCTAGTCTGTCTTACTATGGAGATCCACACCTGGCTAGTAAATCACACATTTGTCTGGTTTGCTTTGCCTCATTATCTACACAGACCAAGAATCCACTGAAGATAAGGCACAAACCATCTTTAGGAGATTTGATTTTTTTTTTTTTTTTTGCAACCTTTGAAGTTTTTTTTTAGCAGATTCTAGAGCTGTGTCATAAAACATATACAGAAAGCAGAAAAAATTTGCTTTTACATTTTCTCATAACACTGTTAACTATATATCTACTTTTCTAACACCGTTCATTATACATTTCTTTACAACTAATAACTAGACCCCATGAGCTTATTGGAAGATATACATTTCTTGGAATGCGCCCTCCCCCTTCCCCCCCCCTTTTAAAAATGTGTACTAACCATACTAAAATAAAAAGCTATTCAGCTGTAAGTTTCCTGTGGTATTGCTCCAGATTATTAATAGATTGCTGAAGAATGTTCCCACTTACTTTATAGCAGTCATAATATAATTGTGTAACTAAATTCTCACATTTTGATGAGTATTATATTTTTAGCATGACTAAGACTGAGATTTGACTAATAAGGTGTCATTGATACTAATGGATTTTTAAAGTGACTTTTTTTATTATGTGGTGTGATCATGTTACATGGAGCTTTTCAAACATGTAAGAAACAAAGTTCCCCAGTAAGGGGCCTATAGTCTAATTCTTACAAGCAATTTATAGTTTTATAAGGAATACCATGTCTGTAGATGTAAATTCTGTAATTGCAAACCTCTGAAAAAAATCATGGACATGATTTTTACATCCTATAATAATCCTATAGCATCATTTGATGATTGTAATCAAAGGTGGTATCGGCAGCATTTAGAGTTTGTTTACATTTGATAATTTAAGGTAACTTATGATGATAGGTCAGTGCAGGAAGGAGTACACTGTTCATGCTCTTATTTATGTGTAAAGGTCACCATAGGTAACACACAAAAACAAAGGTTCCATTGCCCACTCCGTAAATTTTCAAATAAGTACCTTTATGCTTTCTCCCATGCTGCTCCATGTGCTTGAGAGGTACTCCTTGCAGACCTTCACAGATTCTTTGCCAAGATGCTTACAAAAAAACTTGACAACAGTTAAGCTTTGGTGTGCTGAAACCTCTACCTATCCTGCTGACCAATATTGTCTCATTGTTTCTTTGTATTCCCACGTCTGTCTCTCAGAATCATGCTTAGACTGTAAGATCTTTGGGGTGGGGACCATCTTTATGTTCTGGTGTTTGTATAGCACCTCGCATAGTGGGGTCCTGGTCCAGGACTAGGGCTCCTGGGTATTATGGTAATTAATAATCTAATAAACCATTTTCGATCATATTTTTACAGTTTATAGAGGGGCCATTTGAAGAGTATTTAAAATGTTTGGAAAACCCACAGGTATGTATTACTTAATTAAACTTGCATTATAGAATATAATATCTATTTATTTTGGCTGACTGAAATTAGCTTAAGATATCTCAGTGCATTATATGTAGAACGTGTACAGACACATTTGATGTATGCATACACTGTTTTGGAGTTTCAATTTATTTGAAAAAAATTCTTTCAAAAATGACAATTTTGAAAGATCATAAAATTACATGTGGGCAGATGCTTGCTTCTGTATTTGTTTTGTTTTTGTGTGGTATGACAACAGTGTATGTAAGAAGAGGACTATGGTTTTTTAAGCAGTTTTTGTTCAGTCTCTGGCTGCATTTCCTTTTTTAATTATGTAATAGTCTTTGTCACCATCACCAGCAGTGGTACCATAGTTGGCACAGGTGGTAGGCCTCTGCTTCCCACATGACTATGTCTCTCTTGTTGGTATGTGAAATCTATGGAGTGAGAGGGACTGGTGTTCCAGGGAGTATTAACTTACCTACAGTACCATTGTTATGTTACTCTGAAAGGGAAACACATTTTTAAAAAATGAACCAAAACAGTTGTGGGGTTTTTTTTTGTTTTTTTTTAAATTTTAAATATTCTTTTAAAACCCAAATGTCGCTCCCTTGTGCTAGTGGACAAGCATCAGAAAATGAAACTGACCAGTTTTCTTTATACAAGCTTAAGGAAGTTCAAATGGTAAATAAAAACCTAAATGGAAATTCTCTCAGTTTGTTATCTAAGGTGCTAACAAAGGTGAGGAGATTTGGCTTTTGAAAATATGATGTTTAACTCTCCAGAGTATAGGAAAAACAAAATAAAAAGAAAGTGATGCAGTAACTAGAATTAACTAAAATTACTAGATCTAGCTAATAAAATATTTTAAGAGCGAGACATTTTTAATAACGTGTACATGCACCCATTCTCAGAGGTCCTACCATGACCTTTCTGCCATTCCAAAAAGGTCATGAGACTATATGGCCACCCAAGTGAACTTTTGTTCTCAGCTTCTACAAATGATCTGCAAAGGAAAAAAAAATGGATTTGTGTCTTTTACTTCTTTATGGCCTTATCTGCGTAGGGGTGTCTAGTCACTGGTGAAACTATAGTGATGCAGCTGCATAGCACAAACTCTTAGTCTAGATACTGTGCACTGATGTAATCCATGACTTTCTCCCATAAACTAATTTAAATTGTGGTTTACAGCAGGGCAGCATGTTTACAGTAGAGGTTGCATTGATGCAGCTACATTGGTGGCAAAACCCCTTGGCATAGACATGCCCTATCATGTGTACAAAAGTC
This sequence comes from Caretta caretta, assembly GCF_965140235.1. NCBI lineage: Eukaryota > Metazoa > Chordata > Testudines > Cheloniidae > Caretta > Caretta caretta. The sequence goes on along the minus strand of NC_134209.1, from coordinate 65,100,981 downwards.
AGGAAAGCTCTACCTGTATAATGTAAAATGAGCTGTTTTGCTTTTTATTTTTAAAGAAGCCAAAGAGGACACACGGGGTGTTACTTTTACTCCTCTCTTAACTACATTTCAGAAAATAGGCAACTAGAAATTCACCTTTCAGCTCTGTGCTAAATGAATTTCAGTTGATTTAGTTTAGTATGAAATTAACAAACTTTTAAAAAAAAACCCTGAAGAATAAAAACTAAAGGTCCAGTCACATCTTAAATAAGAGTTGTTGGACAATGCATTAGGGTGGTAATGAATACAGCAACTTTCACTTCTTAGGGCTTGTTTACAGTAGGAGTTTATTATGCCTTGTTAGTTTGTGTACATTAAAAAGACGTGTATCCACACAACACAACTCTGAAAGCATACTAACCAGTTAGTTAATACGTATTCTTTAATGCACTTTGAAAATGTATTAAGTTAATTGCATATTGAGTTAGAGGTTTGAATCTGGCTATGTTAGTATTGACCACAGCTCTTTATCATCTGTCAGCTGTTTGATCTTTGAGAAGCAAGGTGTTAGCCTCATTCTAGATACTAGTGGATAGGTGTGCACATAAAAATAACACCACCAGAACCATGATGTTGATTTTTGTTGGCAATCTCTGCAGAACTACATGGTTATCTCTGAAGTGGTCCCTCCAGTTAAGCATTAAGGCACTCCACCAGTCATTGTGAAGAAGCTTGTGTTTGTTTTCTGTGTCTGTCTTGGAATTTGATTAAACAGAAGACTTGAATTCCAGGATACTCATTCCAGTACCTTTTTGTACCTACATTAAGGAACAGAATTTAAAATGTAGGTTTTGAGTGCCAGGTTGCTTTGATATTACTTCTCTAAAGGAGAATCTTGACAACCCGTTCAGATTTGTTGAAGGAACAATCAAGAATGGATTAAAGAGAGCCATTAGAATTAATTTGGACTTTCAAAAAGTCTTTGATAAAGTTCTCACTGGAAAATATTAGTGTCAGAATTGCTTCTCTGCTTTACTCTTGCACTGGGTGGGGAATTGCAGAAGTTGGTAACTTACTGAAGTCCATATGTGCCCCCTCTCTGTCCTGTTTGTGGCAGGGAAGTAATGGCTGCACAGAATCTACTGTCCCTCTTGCACATGGACCCAAGGTCCAGGGATGCTGTATAGGGGATTGTAGGTGGAGAGTATGATTTAATCCTCTTTATAGCCTGTGTGGCTGTGGTAAGATCACTCACAAGCTGCAGTTACACTAGATAGGAACAAATTTTACAAGGCATGTCAACTATTGTACTTCAGGACAGTGGGCCCCTAAATGCCTGATCCAGCACTCCCTGAAGTCCATGTTAGTCTTTTCATTGATTTTTAATGGGACGTGGATTGTGTCCTAACTGCCTGGAGTTTGGAAGACTCTTCCCTCCCTATATAGGCAGCAATATTGTGTAATTGTCTAGTATGGGTGATTTATACTTACAAACAAGGTACCAGACTGGATGGGCATATGGTTTATAGGTGGAGAGTACGATTTAATTCTTTTACATCCCATGTGGCTACGGTAAGATTGCCCACAATCTGCTGTCACACTACAGAGGAACAAATTTAATAAAGGGATGTTATGTGATTCCTATTACATTCTGCTTTATAAAGCATAATCATATGATATTGAGTTTAGAACATCTATTAAATAAAGAAAAAAGGCATAGCGGGGAAAAAAATGAACACTGATAGAAATGATTTTCTTATCTTCAGGGTAATAACCATTTACTTTCTTCTTGCTGATTAACTTAAGGGGCAGGGAGGGAAGACAGCAGATTCTTATCTCACTATGATACTTATAGGTGAATGTAGGCAGCAACAGCAAGTGGGCAATAACTGGCTGATATAGACAATAAGTTGTCTGTCCTGTCTGGTTATGAAACAAAAGATCTTTCAGGGTAAAAGGCAAGATTTTTGCACTGCCTAGGCCGTAGTATCTTAGTTCCCCAATGTATTTAGAAATAGAAATAATAGTATGACACCTCTCAGAATGGGTGCTTATTTAGGCCTGTTTCTCTTTATTTAATTTAAGACCTGCAAGGACAGTTTTAAAGGTATTGGGTAAAATTTTCAAAAGCACCTAATAGACTTAGGAGTGGTGACTTTTAGTGGGAGGTAGGCTTCAAAGGGTATGTCTACACTACGGAATAAGGTCGAATTTATAGAAGTCGGTTTTTTAGAAATCGGTTTTGTATATTCGAGTGTGTGTGTCCCCACAGAAAATGCTCTAAGTGCATTAATTCGGCGGAGTGCTTCCACAGTACCGAGGCTAGAGTCGACTTCCGGAGCGTTGCACTGTGGATAGCTATCCCACAGTTCCCGCAGTCTCCGCTGCCCATTGGAATTCTGGGTTGAGATCCCAATGCCTGATGGGGCTAAAACATTGTCGCGGGTGGTTCTGGGTACATATTGTCAGGCCCCTCCTTCCCTCCCTCCCTCCGTGAAAGCAAGGGCAGACAATCATTTCGCGCCTTTTTTCCTGAGTTACCTGTGCAGACGCCATACCATGGCAAGCATGGAGCCCGCTCAGGTAACCGTCACCGTATGTCTCCTGGGTGCTGGCAGACGCGGTACGGCATTGCTACACAGTAGCAGCAACCCATTGCCTTGTGGCAGCAGATGGTACAGTACGACTGGTAGCCGTCCTCGTCACGTACGAGGTGCTCCTGGCCACGTCGGCTGGGAGCGTCTGGGCAGACATGTGCGCAGGGACTAAATTTGGAGTGACTTGACCAGGTCATTCTCTTTAGTCCTGCAGTCAGTCCTATTGAACCGTCTTATGGTGAGCAGGCAGGCGATAAGGATTGCTAGCAGTCCTATTGCATCATCTTCTGCCGGGCAGGCAAGAGATGAGGATGGCTAGCAGTCGTACTGCACCATCTTCTGCTGAGCAGCCATGAGATGTGGATGGCATGCAGTCCTTCTGCACCGTCTGCTGCCAGCCAAAGATCTAAAAGATAGATGGAGTGGATCAAAACAAGAAATAGACCAGATTTGTTTTGTACTAATTTGCCTCCTCCCCCGTCTAGGGGACTCGTTCCTCTAGGTCACACTGCAGTCACTCACAGAGAAGGTGCAGCGAGGTAAATCTAGCCAAGTATCAATCAGAGGCCAGACTAACCTCCTTGGTGCACCTAAGTTATTGTTCTTATTGGAACATTTCTTATTGGAACCCTCCGTGAAGTCCTGCCTGAAATACTCCTTGATGTAAAGCCACCCCCTTTGTTGATTTTAGCTCCCTGAAGCCAACCCTGTAAGCTGTGTCGCCAGTTGCCCCTCCCTCCGTCAGAGCAATGGCAGACAGTCGTTCCGCGCCTTTTTTCTGTGCGGACGCCATACCAAGGCAAGCATGGAGGCCGCTCAGATCACTTTGGCAATTAGGAGCACATTAAACACCACACGCATTATCCAGCAGTATATGCAGCACCAGAACCTGGCAAAGCGATACCGGGCGAGGAGGCGACGTCAGCACGGTCCCGTGAGTGATCAGGACATGGACACAGATTTCTCTGAAAGCATGGGCCCTGCCAATGCATGCATCATGGTGCTAATGGGGCAGGTTCATGCTGTGGAACGCCGATTCTGGGCTCGGGGAAACAAGCACAGACTGGTGGGACCACATAGTGTTGCAGGTCTGGGACGATTCCCAGTGGCTGCGAAACTTTTGCATGCATAAGGGCACTTTCATGGAACTTTGTGACTTGCTTTCCCCTGCCCTGAAGCGCATGAATACCAAGATGAGAGCAGCCCTCACAGTTGAGAAGCGAGTGGCGATAGCCCTGTGGAAGCTTGCAACGCCAGAGAGCTACCAGTCAGTTGGGAATCAATTTGGAGTGGGCAAATCTACTGTTGGGGCTGCTGTGATGCAAGTAGCCCACGCAATCAAAGATCTGCTGATATCAAGGGTAGTGACCCTGGGAAATGTGCAGGTCATAGTGGATGGTTTTGCTGCAATGGGATTCCCTAACTGTGGTGGGGCCATAAACGGAACCCATATCCCTATCTTGGCACCGGAGCACCAAGCCGCCGAGTACGTAAACCGCAAGGGGTACTTTTCAGTAGTGCTGCAAGCTCTGGTGGATCACAAGGCACGTTTCACCAACATCAACGTGGGATGGCCGGGAAAGGTACATGACGCTCACATCTTCAGGAACTCTGGTCTATTTCAAAAGCTGCAGGAAGGGACTTTATTCCCAGACCAGAAAATAACTGTTGGGGATGTTGAAATGCCTATTTGTATCCTTGGGGACCCAGCCTACCCCTTAATGCCATGGCTCATGAAGCCGTACACAGGCAGCCTGGACAGTTGTCAGGAGCTGTTCAACTACAGGCTGAGCAAGTGCAGAATGGTGGTAGAATGGTGCATTTGGACGTTTAAAAGCGCGCTGGCGCAGTTTACTGACTCGGTTAGACCTCAGCGAAACCAATATTCCCACTGTTATTACTGCTTGCTGTGCTCTCCACAATATCTGTGAGAGTAAGGGGGAGACGTTTATGGAGGGGTGGGAGGTTGAGGCAAATCGCCTGGCGGCTGGTTACGCTCAGCCAGACACCAGGGCGGTTAGAAGAGCACAGGAGGGCGCGGTACGCATCAGAGAAGCTTTGAAAACCAGTTTTATGACTGGCCAGGCTACGGTGTGAAAGTTCTGTTGGTTTCTCCTTAATGAAACCCCCCGCCCCTTGGTTCACTCTACTTCCCTTTAAGCTAACTAGCCTCCCCTCCTCCCTTTGATCACCGCTTGCAGAGGCAATAAAGTCATTGTTGCTTCACATTCATGCATTCTTTATTCATTCATCACACAAATAGGGGGATGACTACCAAGGTAGCCCAGGAAGGGTGGTGGAGGAGGGAAGGAAAATGCCACAGAGCACTTTAAAAGTTTACAACTTTAAAATTTATTGAATGCCAGCCTTCTTTTTTTTTTTTTTGGGCAATCCCTCTGTGGCGGAATGGCTGGTTGGCCGGTGGCCCCCCCCCACCGCGTTCTTAGGCGTCTGGGTGTGGAGGCTATGGAACTTGGGGAGGAGGGCGGTTGGTTACACAGGGGCTGTAGTGACAGTCTGTGCTCCAGCTGCCTTTGCTGCAGCTCAACCATACACTGGAGCATACTGGTTTGGTCCTCCAGCAGTCTCAGCATTGAATCCTGCCTCCTCTCATCACACTGCCGCCACATTTGAGCTTCAGCCCTGTCTTCAGCCCGCTACCTCTCCTTCTGGTCATTTTGTGCTTTCCTGCACTCTGACATTATTTGCCTCCACGCATTCGTCTGTGCTCTGTCAGTGTGGGAGGACAGCATGAGCTCGGAGAACATTTCATCTCGAGTGCATTTTTTTTTCTTTCTAATCTTCACTAGCCTCTGGGAAGGAGAAGATCCTGTGATCATTGAAACACATGCAGCTGGTGGAGAAAAAAAAAGGGACAGCGGTATTTAAAAAGACACATTTTATAAAACAGTGGCTACAGTCTTTCAGGGTAAACCTTGCTGTTAACATTACATACATAGCACATGTGCTTTCGTTACAAGGTCACATTTTGCCTCCCCCCTCACCGTGTGGCTACCCCCTCAACCCTCCCCCCTCCCTGTGGCTAACAGCGGGGAACATTTCTGTTTAGCCACAGGCAAACAGCCCAGCAGGAACAGGCTCCTCTGAGTGTCCCCTGAAGAAAAGCACTCTATTTCAACCAGGTGACCATGAATGATATCTCACTCTCCTGAGGATAACACAGAGAGATAAAGAACGGATGTTGTTTGAATGCCAGCAAACATACACTGCGATGCTTTGTTGTACAATGATTCCCGAGTAAGTGTTACTGGCCTGGAGTGGTAAAGTGTCCTATCATGAAGGACACAATAAGGCTGCCCTCCCCAGAAACCTTTTGCAAAGGCTTTGGGAGTACATCCAGGAGAGCCGCGAATGCCAGGGCAAAGTAATCCTTTCACATGCTTGCTTTTAAACCATGTATAGTATTTTAAAAGGTACACTCACCGGAGATCCCTTCTCTGCCTACTGGGTCCAGGAGGCAGCCTTGGGTGGGTTCGGGGGGTACTGGCTCCAGGTCCAGGGTGAGAAACCGTTCCTGGCTGTCAGGAAAACCGGTTTCTCCGCTTGCTTGCTGTGAGCTATCTACAACCTCATCATCATCTTCTTGTCCCCAAAACCTGCTTCAGTGTTGCCTCCATCTCCATTGAAGGAGTCAGACAACACGGTTGGGGTAGTGGTGGCTGAACCCCCCTAAAATGGCATGCAGCTCATCATAGAAGCGGCATGTTTGGGGCTCTGACCCGGAGCGGCCGTTCGCCTCTCTGGTTTTCTGGTAGGCTTGCCTCAGCTCCTTCAGTTTCACGCGGCACTGCTTCGGGTCCCTGTTATGGCCTCTGTCCTTCATGCCTTGGGAGGTTTTGGCATTTCAAAAACTGGAACGGAGTTCTGATAGCACGGATTCCTCTCCCCATACAGCAATCGGATCCCGTACCTCCCGTTCG